>NC_046373.1:5834157-6544157 GCF_011125445.2 Fundulus heteroclitus
ATTTAAGCTTTGCCAGCTAAACTGGCCTTCTCTGGTTTGCTAAATAGTTTTTATTGATTATAAAGCCAAGGAGGGGATAAATTGAAAGCTCAGCAATCTATACATAAGCACAGCATGTCCGCTGATTCAGACACTTGGGAGAAAAAGAGCCTCTGGATGACGTTAAGTTTCATCCTCACTTGACGTTAGATGTACAGGGGGAAACGATTTTCATCATCTGACAATGACACTTATATTGAACATTAAGGAAAATTAATAATATTTTAGTCAGCTGACTAATTAGTCGTTTGGTTTTTCATGCGGCATTACAGGAGATCCGGAACATATAAACAAGAGATCACTTTATGGCAAAATTAGTTTAATATGATGCCTCCTGCTGAGACGTTCATAAAACATGAAGCTCTCGACTCTTCTAGTAACATCAACCCATAAACCAGGGTTGCTTCATAATTTTTCATTTCACATTTACTTACTTACTACATACTTTTCCTCACAGACATTTCAAGATTTTAATAACATTCTTGCAATAAGCTTATATAACATGTACCCTGTTAGGTTAGTATTTTGTTCCATAAATCTTGAACCCACACACTGTTAAAAGTCGCTTCCTTTTCTATTGTGCGATAAAGGTCCCTTTAACAGCTGTTTGCCTCTGGACCGAGTTAGTCAGTTAACGCAAGTGGAAACGATGTGCGTCACCCCAGGTTTTGGTTCAGTATTGGGAATGGAAACTGTGACGCAGGAAGCTACCAACACGGCTGCCAGTTGTGTAAGACAACTGCTGTTTTGCTTCAGTGCCAAGTCTTCTTGAAAGGAGTACAGGGAAAACCTGCTTTCAGAAGAACCAAAGATGTATCACAGCTCATCATTTTAGTGATATATGTTTTTTTAAATTATCATTTACAGTCCCATTAAACTGACAAAAAGACAGATGGCGTCTTTACACGACTACCTGCAATTCTGTGCTCTTTACCAACACAGGCCTTTTCACTAAGTTAAATAAGAACAAAATGAGAGAAAAACAGAATAAATAGCCAGGCTGATTTTATCTGTTTGTAAGTACCTTTTTATCTCAGTCATTTATAGCAAAAACAAACTTTTTGTCACTTAGATTAACTTCTAAAGAGACCCCACACCTGTCGATTCACGAACCCATGTTGAGTCCAAACTGAATCTTTGGGCACGGTTGGTTTAAAGAACAGTTTTTAATCTCTCCATACTAATTGATTTCCCAAAATAAAAATAAAACTAAAAAACACATTTTTCATAGTATTATGAATTTTGCCTCTTATCCAGACTATGTTTTGGAAGAACAGGTCCAGTTCAAATGTGATGGAGTAAATGAGTTTACATCTATACAGTTAAGTACAAAATTATTCATAAATGTTGCAGATTTAGATTTGAAATTATTTCCATTCAAACAAGTGTGTTTCTGATAGGAAAATGAGAAAGTCATCTCTTGAAAGATAATAGAGCAATGTAAAAGCAATCAGTTGAAACGTATATACTGGCATTACAGGAGTCAGACCCTTCTAATTGTTGCTGATAAGCTTATTACATGTTTCCACAAGTATTTGGAGAACTCCCTTTAGGTGAGCTCCAAGTGTTTGAGATTCTCCATCATCACCAAAATCTTTAGCTCCCCTTACAGAGTCTTGACCAGATTCAAATTGGGGACCCTGTTGGGCCCAAACTGGAACAAGTGAACTAAACTTAAGATTTTCTTGAAATGAGTTCATTTGTCCTTGATTTGAGCAGATAAATAAGATGATCTGCCAATGGAACTGTTGGGAGTATTTTGACATTTGGTCTTCCCTCACTCACCTTCACAACGAGGAACAGCATTGTCCCAAACGACGTTGCCATCCTTCAGAATGCAGGATATGGTCTGAGAGCCGTGGGTCTTCACAAAGCCCTCCTCACAAAGAAACGAGATGGAGCTGCCAAGCTGGAGGCTCTCGCCAAAACGCTTTCCATTAACCGGCACCCCTGGATCTGGGCATTCGTTGTGGCGGAACGCTTTGGACAAAGCAAACAAAGAGTTGGTTAATTTGGAGGACAAACACAGGTGCGAGTGTTATCGCCTTCCACCTAATGCAGCATTTTAGCACACAGAATGAACACACTTCCTTATAAAAAAAAGACCTGTATTAAAGAGGTAATAACAGGAATGCTGCAGGTTTTTATCCACAAAAATGCAAGTGGGGGTCTAAGGTCTCAAGTTCAGTATCATAATCCCCCAGTTTTCCAAATTACTTTTATTGAAAACAAAACATGAAAAATGCGCTGTGAGGATGAATTAAATGAAGGTAGCAAGCTACTGCTATTCCCAATGAAGTCGTGTACCTTTGCATACAGTCTTTCATGTATATTTTACTGTATAAAGTTATGATATGCAGAATAGATGTTTCCCCCCCTGCTAAAAAAGATGAATTGTAATAAAATTAAAAAAGGCAAAAAGAAAGACGCCTTCTCTTTCACACATTCATCTTTTTTTTTTTTAAATGACACGCTAAATATTTCTCCCAGCATGTTAGATGGTGTCGTTTTATTTTTCTGCACAAGACCACAAAACAGAAATTTCTTTGCAAACTTTGAAAGCTTCTTTGCTAAGACTTTCCTCTTCTCAATCAACAGCAGGAATTTAGTAACGCCGCTGAAATATTTGTGAAGTAAACAAAAAGGGACATTGTTGTCAAACCTTCAGAGACCTATAAATCAGGTCCCTTAATAGAATTCAAGTGGGGCCAAGTTAGAAAGACCATGACGACGCGCGACGCTCAAATAAGACTCATAGCCCCGGAAAAAGGAACGTAAACAAATGCATTACCTGCCCTGCTATCTCTCTCACTCAGTCTTTTTTTTCACTCTTGTATACACAGCGTGTGGTGACACATGGAGGCGTTGATGAATCCCTCTTTGCTATCCAATGGCTCCAAACGGAGTGCCAGCTCCTCTTCATCAATCACAAATATCTTATTTATTAGGGTGCCAGAAATTGCCTCAATACAGTTTGGCACGTCCTTAATTAACAAGAATGAATGTAAGTTTGCGTGCTCAGCCCGACGAACTCTTAAAGCTCTCTTGCAGTCAGATGACACTATTCACAGGAACAGAATGTCATCTTCCATTAACATTTCCTAACATTTTTCCACCACGCAACACCGGCTCTTTCTTTTTATGACTTGCTGAATCATTCATTAGCCACCATGTGTTGTCATCGTTATATCTTTACGGAAGCACCTCCATGTGGTTAAGGAGGGGCGTATCAAAGCCAGAGTTCAAGAAGCATTCTTGGGATTCTGTGGTGTTGCAAGTGGCTTAAAATAATTTCTGCCTCCTGATTTTTTTTTCCCCTTTCTTTTTCACATTTGGTCTTGATTCCAAATAGAAGGGTGAAGACTGTGGCATACATTTGAATCCAGCTCCTGAAATAATACTTTGTGGAACCAAATTTTTTCTGCTATTACAGCTGTATGTTTGCCTTTACCAGCTTTTCACAGCTGTAATTTTTATCCACTTTTCCCTCCAAAACGAGCCCAAGCTCAGTCTTATTGGAAGGAGAGTTTCTCTGAACATTCATTTCCAAGTCTTGCCAAAGATTCTGACACACGGACATGCTTTGATTTAATCATCCCAACGTAGGTGAACCACCATCTCCCCGTCTCAGCTCGTCTGCAATCTCTAACAGCCTCTCTTTCAGATTTCTCCTCCATTTAGTGATTTCTAGATCTAGAACACACAGATTCCAATCAGCTATAACCATCTTATATGCTGCCACCTCCATGATTCAACATGGGATGGCGTGTTCAGAATGATGCTTAGTTTTCCTTTTCCAAACACACATTTTATTTTGTACATAGGCCAAAGCCTTCTATTGTAGTCATTTACTGATACCCAACTGTCACCATGGACTCAGATCCTAATTTTAACAACCATATAGTCTAATGTTAAAGGATTTCTACTCAAAACAGCACACAGAAAAACTTAAGCATGCTTTTATTTTCAGTAGTTTAGAATAAAGTGAAGGTATTTATGCAGGTCTTTGTGAAAAAAACAAACATTAATCAAAAAGCTGTATCTCATCCAAAAATGAAGCTGCCAGAGTCCCAAACAAACCCAGGAAATGGATAATCCATAAATCAGTACAGTGGCTCCTGTGGAAGCATATTTTTAAATTGCCTATATTAGTTATTTGACACAGAATGGTCTTGGCCTGAACACATTTCTGAGGTGCTGGTCAGGCGTTAACCATCTGGACCCCTCAGGTCATCAGAGACCTCTTTACTCGGTTTTCCCTGCATAAGGACTAAACGAGGGAAGCATTTTGTTTCGCCTTTTGTTCTCTAACAACAGCATTCGAAGAACAACTTTATTCTTACAAGGAATATATTAAACTCAGGTCATCCTATTTATGAATTAAATGCTTTTTCTATTGCCTACTGATTGCACCAGAATTTATTAAAGTCCAAGGTTTACAAACAACCTTACCGTTAAGCGCATAGTAACTAAATATGACACTGTCAACATCTTCTCCATGTATTAGCTACTGCTAATAGCTACGCTCAGAATTATCTCTACCTGGTAATAATAACTGTGCTGATATAGACTCTCATTTTCTCCTGGTTATTACTTATTTTTCTTTTCTTGGTTATGTTCTCTTCCCTCTCGCTGGGCAAAGAGTATGGGCGGTCCTCCATTTCAACAGAAAATGGCAAGTAGAATAAGCTACAGTTGTCTTTTCCCTATCTGTTTTCATAAAGAAGACAGATAGGGAAAACACATATGGCTCACAAGTCTGGCCCCTTTTGGCTACTGAAATCAGAAATGGTGCCCCTTTAAGGGGCATCAGAGGAAGAGGCTGAATACAAATGTATGCCGTACGTTTCAGATTTTCGTTTCTCTACAAAATTTTCAAACGTCATTTTCATTCAACTTTCCAATGATGTATTACTTTGCTTTGATCAGTGGCATAAAATCACAGTCTGTAATTGAATTCTGTTGGGAATGCTCAGAACTGCGACAATGTTTAAGGGGTTCAATACTTCACTGTATAACACAGACGTTACTATAAATACAGTCAAAAAAGAAATGTCTACAATGTAGCGTTGTATGAATCTTTAGATTTCTTTGCGATGTGGGCAAATCCAAAACTCAGGCTCAATGCACAATCATGCACAGACAACAAACGCGATAATCCTGCTGCCAAAACCCTCACGGCGCTGTGCATCCATGAAACGGGTTTACCAGCATGCACCCAGTGATTACTTTATCAGTCATGTTGAATTTCCTCAAAAGTTGGCAGCTATCAAAAACAGATAAGCACTAAGAAAATTATACTTTACACAGGTTTATGTGATGTCTTGTGTTTGTTTAAAAGATGGTTTTACCACTTCGTGGGACTTCATAAAGATTTTTTATTTTTTTTTGATGTGGAAACAGTTGGCCCAGCCTGAGTTACATGGCACGGTCAAATGTTGGATGACTTATAAGACCAATTACAGGCACTTGGACAAAAACCCCTCCGTGACAAACGTGACCTCTTTTCACTTTCAGTTAGGCAAAACTTACTAGTAAAAGTGATGTTGAAACCGCGGTCTGTGTATGTATGGTCCGTCAGGAATTCAAGTCGGGCCACGTGGCCGCTCGTTGTTATGGGAGGAGGTAGGGCATCTCCAGAGAAGGTGCCCAGAATAGGAGATTCAGCCTGAAAAAGAACGGATGGAGATTTCCTGATGAGACCAAAGATTCCCAGTTTGAACACAGGGGGGGGAATAAAAAGTAAAAAAAATAAAAATAAATCATGCATAGGTTTAAATATTCAGTTAGAACCAGTTGGTATGTAGTCATAGTTACAAAGGGTGATTTTCTTAAAGACAATGACAAGTCTACACATCAACAGAAGTGAAGCCAAGAGCTATTCAATGTAACCCAGGGAAATAAAACATAATTGAGCAGAACCTTTCCGCCGTCCTTAATGGAAAGGAAGTCAAACTGTTTCTCCATGCTGAGGTCATTGAAGGCCAGGTTGATTCTGCTCTCAGGGTTGGTGATGATGAGCCAAACACAGTGCATGTTGTTCCCGTATTCCTGAGGGTAGTTGGGGGATAGCAGCACGCCGGATGGGGTGGTAAAGTTGAAGAAGCAGGAAACTAGCGGAGGCATAGACGCAAGCAAAATAAGAGATGAGGAAGAACTGGATCACAATAACCAAGGACAGCGAAAATATTGAGCACATTCCAGTTGCTTTCTCTGACTAGCAGACAAGAATAAGAAATAATGGGATTCATTTTTTTTTCTGAATTTGGAGAAATTCAACAGAAGATCAATAAACTGAAGACGCCTAATATTTCAGAGAGGAAATTCAATTTCAAGCCCCGTGACAATTGTCAATGATTTCTTGCTTTGTAGCACACACACGCACACACACACACACACACGCAGACAGCAACAATAATCTAACACAATCTCAGAATGTATAAAAAAATAAACTAGGAATTTCTCAACTTGCCAGCTGAGGTATTTTATTCAGAGCTGGGTAATGATTGTATAAATTCCTTAGAAAGGCTTTTTAAGACCAAAGAATAAAAAAAAATATATAGTAATAATATTTCAGCAACTTATGTGAGAGAAAGCTAAACCCTAGAAAATCAATGAACCCATAAAAATCAGTTTTCCCAATAACTCCACAAACAGGAAGTGTTTTGTGACCGATAGCAACAAGCGGTATCTTCCCCGTCTGCCTGTTGGGGAGATTATTACTTGATCCCGGCAAAGTCCAGTGAATGCCCTTTTAATGGCAACAGCTCAATATCATGTTATGTGTGAGGATCCTGACAGAACCGGTCTGAAAAGAGCGCTGACGATTATGTCCACATGGCGTCTACACCTGCTGGAGATCAGGGGGCTTTTTTAAAGCCGATTTCTGAAGCAAGTGTGGCTAAAACAATTATAAACCTGCAATATCCTTTTACACTATCACATTACAACTACACATTTTAACATATTTTTATTTATTTTTAATGATAGGACTACACAAAGTTATCCATATTTGTGCAGTGAAAGGCAATATATAAAAATGTGGAAACTTTGCTCTGCATTTATATTCAGCGTCCCCTTATTCTGGTACCCCAAATAGAATCCTGCACCTCCAATTCCTTTCAGTAGTGACCTACTAAGTGAGCAACTGTGTGTAATACAGCCTTACTATAAATGCAGGTCTTCTCTAAAGCCCTCAGAGGTTTGTTTGAGCACATTAGTGAACAAACAGCATCCTGTAGACTCTCTGTTCCCGCACCCCTCGTCATCTAACTCTCGTTTTCTGTGTTTGTTGTTTATTGAGTTAATTAGCTAATAATCCCTCCCTATTGTTTCTAAATCCACAGTCTCTGCAAGACAAACTGCGAGGATAATCTCATTCTTCATTATGCAGCTGTCCCTCTACTTATCCGCACGGTATGTGTTTTGCGCCCGCGCCGGTGAGACGGTCAAATCGGACGGGAACGGGACTTACAGACGCAGCTGGGTTTCTTAGCGGACCACTGGTTGTTCTTCTGACAGGTGATGTTCTTCTTTCCCACGAGCTCAAAGGCAGGCAGGCACTCAAAGTACAGCCTGTCTCCATGACGGAAGCCAGTCCCTTCCCGCTTGCCGTAGGCTGGGATTCCAGGGTCTCCACAGCTGCCTTGGTCGATCTCTGGACAGCCAGGTGAACACATTATGGGGAGAAAAAAAAAAGACTACAATGAGTGATTCAAACATATTAAGCTTTAAAATCAAGAAGAAACCAAAGATTCCAGCAGGCATGGCCTTATTATTCAAGAACAGTTAAATTGTTAAATGTAATGCTTCTTGTGTCGACTAAGAATAAATTAAAATAAATTAAAAAAAGGATCTGGTTGTCTTAGTGGAGTGTAAAAGCATCCCGTACTTTACAGGACAAACGCTGCGTATTAACTTTTGTTTTGAAAATGCTGACATGATTATGTTAAAATGCATTCAATAACCGTTTAAAGATTTTCCTTTGCATAATTGGTACAGTAATTGGGATTTGCTGAGCTTTACTAGCCAACAGAAAACTGCTTTTCTGCACCTTTGCTCCTTGAAATGTAAAATGAAAGCACAATTCTACTGTTTCACAATTCTCTGTTAGTAGTGTAGTATAAATTTAAAAAATGATCCAATCATCTCATTATGATATCCAAGCATCTTTGTTTCCCTCCGCAGTCTTGACCCTCATCCGACTGCGAGTGCATCCATTCGATCACCGAGCGATCAATGCTCTCACCTCTGTTGGGACGTCGACGTGAGCACTTTTTCACGCCAACACACAAACGCATCCGCGGCTTTGGGAACAGTCCTCTGCAAATTTCATTACCACAATGATGCATCAACCCCTCTTTCACTCACTCTTCTCTCTAGTCTCATGTAGTCGAAGATTGCAAAAAGAATTGCTGAGGCATCCTATTCAGCCGTCTGAACGCGGAGTGAATGAGCGCAGCCGTCCAGGAAAAGATGGCAGGGCCTAATATGATTTTAAACCCCACCAGGGGTAATTTGCTGGATAAATCCATACTCAGCCCTGATAATGATCATCATTTATAACACATAAGAGTTCTGCTGTTTGAAGGTGCAGCTGTGCTTAGGTTGCCTCAATTAATGGACAGCATGATGGTCAGCTTTACTTGGGGAGGCGATGGGGAGGAAGAAATTGTGCTGATCCTGAGGGAAAGTGTTGACAGAAGCCACATATCATGCAAAAATGAAATTATATGATTTATAAGTACAGACTGTGGAAGAAAACAATCGACAGCGTTACAAAGATGATGCATGTTTGTTGTAGCAGGCTGGCTCTGTTCTAGGTACTCTTCTACTTGCCTCGTGAGACCATCCTGATCTCGCGAGCTTTCAAGGTTTCACTCGCAGATCAGTCTGGCTACTCTCCGTTAAAGAAAATTTGGAGCCGTTCACCAAACGAACGTCCAATCAGCGTTGGCTTTGAGGCGGGTTGAGGTGTGACGCAACGAGGAGCGTCAGTTCAGTCTAAACAACATGGCGGCTTCAGGTGACGAAACTAGCGTTAGCGCGGCTATCGAGCAAGTTTTATCGGAATTACAGAGTATTTCTTTGCTGAGCTAACGAGCCTTTACCTGCAGCAGCAAGAGTAGCTTGGCTTGTGGTTGTGTTTTCGAATCTGATTGGTTTATTTGGCCCGTCTATCACCAACATAGGCCAATCAGCTAACCAGTATTTCCGCCCCTTCCCAAAATTACTTCAACGGAAGGTTTCCAGATGGATATGCGGAGCAAATCTATCTGGCGGAGTCAGGTAACTCTTCTACAGCCTCTGAAGATGATTGTGCAAAAAAGGATTCTTCCTAAAAAAAAAAACGACAACAAAAAAAACCAAAAAAAAACATTTCAGACGACCCTGAGCATCCTCATCATCAGACTGCCAAAAAACCACAAGGGGACGGGGGTGCTTCAGTCAGAGGCTTCTCCAGATACGCTGTAAGACTAACCTCAACAGGAGCTCCTTTCTGCCTCCAGCCATCAGCATCTACGACAGGTCTTTGAAGAAACCTGCCTCACATTTCATTTCCCTTTAGGATTAATGGGGTGTTTTTGAATTGAATTGGAGTTGTATAGGGTCCCTGTAATTACTTACTTCATATTTCCTGAAGTCATTAAACATGAGTCCTTTGAAGTCTGGGTGCCCGTATGTCATGGAATATGTCTTACTTTATATGGATTTGTGTGTTGGTGCATGCTCAGAAATGACGAAAAAGGGGTCGAGGTGAGAGGAAATGTTCCTGTCGTCTGTTGAATCAACCGACCATCTCCAAACACGCCGCAACCTCCAAAGGCAACATAAACAAACCGTGCAGGTCAGAAAGTTATGGCATGACCAATAGGTCAATAAGCGTTCAACAGCTACACCTTAAATGTTCACTTATTAATGTTCAAAACATGATTAAAATGAGGACCCCCATTTAACTCATTTTACATGTTTCTAACTATAAGCTAAATAACCAAATAAAGAAGACAGGCTTTTTCAGTCCCAGCCTGACCCTTATGATATGGTACACTGACCTTTAATTGCCGTAACGGCTGGTACATTTTCTTTTGTTTATTGGTTTCGAAGACCATTTTCTTCTATATTTGATATACAGTTGACCATTTCCCTTTTAAATTTTATAAACGGTTCTAGATTTATTTATTTTTTTTCTGTAGAGGGCTTAGGTGTGACAGGTGGTATTTGAAGGCGCTCTATTAGCATATAAAGGAAATTAGCGAAATAAGAGCACGTAAAAATGCCGGGAGGATATTCATCGACCGACAGATCAAGTTAAAGTCTACTTCTATTCTATTTGGCTGGATTGCATGTAAAGTCAACACACTGGAGCAATTTAAGAGGTCGTGTGTAGTTTAACTGCTACCACCAGAGCTAAGTGTTTTCAGATCATAAATATTTGACTAGATGTTCAATATGGTATCGGCGCAGCTGGTGTGGAGGTATGAATATAAGCAGGACACATTGGTTCCCTTTTTGCAAGGTGCATGGATTTGCTCTAAGGTAGAAACAATTACCTAGAGCAACTTCAAATACGTAAAGTTTTGTGGCGGCTGTCTCTCCAACAGGCCTGCTTATTTGCATCGATGCTTATTGTGCTTGCAAGCATTACGTTCCCAGAGAGAAGGCGGCCAGCGCTGGACGTGGGTGACCTCCGCTGAAACGCGCAGCCGCTCGTGTGCACTGGGTCGACTGTGCGTTTGCAGCTAAACCCGATGATGAGGCTTAAAAAGACACGTAATTGAAAATGCAAATTAGATTTTGGCTGCTCCTATCTAGGAGGTGAAGTGCTCCAAACTGTTTCTTCCCCCTTCATTAAGTAGAGCTCATTGTTTTAATTACACTTTTGTTCAATATGGTGCTCCACTTTCTCTGTTATTTTTACTGAGAAAATACGAACATTTGGACCAGGGAAAAGGCTCGCTGTGCTTCAGAGAGAACAGCAGACCTACACAAAGAAATACAGGGTCTTGTAAAAAAAAAAAAAAAAAACACAAAGTGCACACACCATTCAAACTTACACACTCACATAAACTCCACCACAACAGCTCATGCACCATGCCAGGTTCTATTACGTTATGCAACCAGGACACATAATGGCAATTATGAACAAAGACACTGAAATTAAGCATCGGGACAAATATATCTGATACTAATAAATTAGAGTCCATCTCACTGCTTTTGACCTCATTAACGTACAATGCATGAAACACGACGCTGGCAGTGAATGGAAATCAGCTTATCACTCGTTATTGCCAAAGAGAGTCTTTAACCCAACAGATTTTCTGTCAGGCTTTGGACATCATTTGCACCGGTGTTCCGTTTGAAGTCCTGGTAAGCTATCATTATATTCAATGAATGTGGCAAGTGGAGATCAAAGGCCTTTAATTGTCTAAATCTTTTGTTATTATGCTGAAATGTTTCATTAAGCAAAAAAAAAAAAAAAAAGAAAACGCCACTGTGTCCAGTAAGTTTGGGGACCTGAACTCAATGTGAAGCTGAAAGAAAGGAAAAAATGTGCTTTGTTTATCAGATTATATCAGCTTTTACAGTCATTTGAAAATAGAAAGTTTCCATGAAATACAAATGAGGGGGAAAAATAGACAAAAAAACAGCCTCTTTCAGAAAAAAAAAGGTCCCTTCATATGGCTGCAAAGACGAGCCCCGTTTTAAACTAGCTCTCAGTATTCATAGACCTCCCTCCAGCTTAGCTTGTTAAGACGTGAGCTTTTCATAAATAAGCAGAACTCAGGCTGGGTCCATACTTTCTTCTGTTGTGAGGGTTACTGAACAGTGGCTGTGTCTGTCAACAGAACCGTCTCCTTTATTCCACGATAACCCACACCCACTGCGTCTGCCCTCTGCTCTTCGTCACGTGGCAACCTTCTTAGTTTTGTCCCTCCCAGCAAAAAGTCTACTAATCGTTTCTTCACCATGAGCTGTCCAGTGTGTATATGGCTTTTCAGTCTCTCAAGTCGTTCAGGAGAAACCTCGGGCAACATTTTTTTTCCAGTTTATTGAGGTTTGTGGGAGATTTTGCAAAGCCCCACAGCAGCCTCTAATCAGGTGGAGGTCCAGAATCTGAGAAGTCTTTGCAGCCACCTTATTATTTTCTAGGTGGCAATTACTGTAACATTTTTTACTGATTTTTTTTTTTTTTTTTTTTTTTTTTTTTGCCAAGCCTCAGGTATTGGGAAAGATGGCCTAAAATTGGACAGATTCTCCTGGCAGAACTTTCAAATATCTCATACCGGTTCTGTCATTTTCTAATTGTACAGACATAAATTGTAACGTCTTACAGCCTGGCTGAGGCAGCCAGAGTCTGAGCTGGAGCCTTTGGATGTTTCTCTGATCACTGTCTGACATTGGGGTGAATTTGGAGGGAAATCCACTCCTGTCGTTAAGATTTTCTACCGGTGAATATCCTTTCTTACTGTAGGGTTGCGAAAAAAAAAAAAAAAAAAAAAAAGAATCGAATTAAAGTTGTGACAGATTACATGTTCTGAATTGGGTAAACTAGCAACCATGTTGTTGATGAATAACTTGGTTTTGAGGAATTATCGGCGCCGCAGACAAGCCAAACAACGACTAGAAAAAAGCTAAACACAATCCTGTTCTTTAGTGGCGCTAATCAACCCTGCTGACATGCATCCTTACCCTCATAGGTGACTTTGAATCCAAGGGAGCCGCTGGTGTCATCTGTTTTGAAGTTCAGCCACATCTGGTGACTGGTGCTCACCACGAGGTCTGGGGTTGTCGTACCAGACAGTCTGCAAGAATAATTCAACGCATATTTTTGTAAAGTTAAGAGAAACGCACAAGTTGGCAGAGAATAGTATATCAAATGTGAATGTCAATTAGTGACAGCCATTTTATTATTAAATTGCTGTCCCTTTTGATAGCTAGAGGACGTACTTTTCCTGCATCCTTTCGGCTACCGTAGGGAAACATTAAAGCTTGGGTTGCATGCACAACTACTGAACTCTAAAGCTCTTATGAGAAACTCCAACCTGAGAATTTTCAAACCCTTTATGCAAAACAGCTGGGGACAAGAAAGTAGAAAATGAAGGCAAGATCAGTCAATGTCACAGTAGTAATTTAATCCTATTTGAATAGTAATTCCACCCAACTCTAATTAGGACGCGTATAGCTGCAGAGTAAGTGATTAACGGCTCTAATTTTAGTGATGGAATACAGAGAATAGAGAAATAAGCGTTTGTGTCAGGCAAAGTTGGTTTCATATTAAATTTTTACCCCATTAAGACTATTTTTGTTAGTTTGTTGTCAACATGTGGGGAAAATATTGAGTAACTCTTCGAAAATGATTAGTTGATTATCAGTAGTTGTTTCCTTACCTGCAGTTGAATTATATTCACAGGGAGTTTGTAGAAAAGAGAAGAACTCCTCAGAAGGACGGGAGGAAAAATAATTGGTCAGATGGAGCCCACTGAGCTATATTATACATTGGAGTGCTGATTTCACTGGCCGCCATCTTGCTATTCCCTACTCTCACAGAATCCCATAGGATTTGGTTGCAACAACAAGCAGTTTTCTGGCTGTGTGAAAACGTTTCACGGGTAATTCTGCAGTCAGTGGATGTACTAACACTATCAACTACTAGGAAATTAGGTGCTGAAATATTTTACATGTTATTCATATTAAATATATATAAGTATATGTATATGTATATATGTATATATATGTATACACATAGGTAAATATATGTTTTTGTATATTGTTATTAATATATTTATACATGTTATATATATATTTAAATAAATAAATGCAAAATATTTCAGCACATGACTTTCTCAGTACTTGATAGTTTTAGAACATAACATAAAAGTATATGGCCTTTGACATTTTAAAAGTTTTAAATCCTCCCCTGAACATGAGAAAATCCTGGTTATTCGGTGCTGTAGCGCACATATTCCCTAGTTACTGGGGGAAAATAGGGAGTACCAATATGGCGGCTAGTGGCTTTAAAATGACTCGTTCTAACGGCGGGCGATTAGCACTCCAGTGTATAATATAACTCAGTGATGGAGCCCCCCACTCCTGATTTTAGCTGATTTCAGATATTATGTTCAGATCTGCGGGCCACAGAGCTACATTACCAGAGTTTGAATATCTTTAGATTTACCAAAAAGCTAATAATATTGGTGCGTTTTAGTTGAGATTGTGCATTAACAATGATTGTGTTACTATATGAAGCTATGCAGGTGGAAGCTGTTGGCTGTTTCTACAAGTCTGTCGGGGTGGAGAAATCTTTTCATTTGCATTAGGCTGTAAGTTATGCAATCATGTTTAATTTTTTTGTGCTTTTCCATATCCTGGAGTGGTATGGAAAATAATCGCAGCAGACCGACAACTTTGCATAGCAACAAGGAGGTTGTCTGGTTGACAAAACAGCAAAAACCCGAACAAGAATTAGATGATAAATATCTACGAAGATGGTTTTCAACCCTAACATTCTCACTAAGATTTTTTTTTAAATTGCTAAAACAAGCTAGCTGTTAGCATTCCACCAGTCCTCTCAACTTCTTCACTTTTCAGCAAAGTCATTTAGATATGCCATCTATAACAGGTAAGGAAACAATTTCTTATAACTTATTTCTTTCACAAAACTTAATAGAACTCCTAACTATAAATATTACTTAGAGCAGTTTGATTGTAAAAGCAACACATCATCATCATCCCTGTAAATAAACCCAGTTTTGGTATGCTGGAGTCTCATGAATCTGGCCTCAAGTCAAAGTAAATAATACATTACACATTGCAAAGCTCTTGTCCACTAAATTGCAGTTGTGGTTTAAAAACACTGATAGCGGACGTGCTCCGATGGTGCAGGCGTAGTGAGCACGACCCATAAGGCTTACAGAGGCCTTAGTCCTCGACGCAGCTGACCTGGGTTCCATTGCGGCCTGAGGCCCTTTGTCTTCCCCCCTCTCTCAATCCCCCTTTCCTGCCAGCCTACTGTGTGAAAAATGAGCCACTATTGCTGTAAAAACCCAGAAAAGGAGTTGGAAAAAAAACAGATAGCAGCATCAAATATTTTCCTCCCATTTCACTTGTGTGCAAGGATGCCATGACTAACTTACAAACATGGCTTTCATGCTCTGAAGGGGTCTATGGGCTGAGAAAAAGAAATAAAAATCTTATGTGTTCTCAGTGTTAGTGTGCCGTGAACAAACTTTCTTCTGTGTGTGGTAGCTGGACGCCTACCCAGACAAAAATATTACGCTGCAGAAGATATTCCCACATCAGAAAACCTTCCCTTTCATAAACTTCGGCTACATTTATCCTCCTCACTCCCAACAGTCAGGCAGCCTCAAATAAAAACTGATCCATAAAAAGCTTTATTAAGGTGGTAAATTTCAGCACAATTAACAATGGCGTCCTGTGACTGGAGAAGCCGCTGGTACGAACTCCATGAGGGGGCATCGATATGCTGTTTGCAATGCTGCGCCGCATTGCTGTTGCACTCGTTTCAGCACTGGAAAGCGTTCTGATTGACAATGCGGTGCAGCATCTATTTTTAATACCCTACTGCATCAGGTGCTGATGAAATAAAAGGAAAAACTGTACCGATGAGAAATAAATGCTAGGGGCAAAGGAAGAGAGTGGGCTACTGCTGGGTGCGAGGAGGTAGAGGAAAAACTAATAGCGAGTGCTACAAGACAGAGCAAAGATGAAGAGAGGAAAGGATGAACGGCATTGAAACACATTTGGCAGCACAGAAATGACTGGTGTCCCAAAGGGCAAACGAAAGCAAAGGAAAAATTAGAGGCATGAAAAGATGAAGGTCAAAGAGGAGGCACTCACACATGGAAAATGGTCTTCTGGTCCCCCACAAGCTCGCCGTCTCCCACAGTCAGCGTGTCGTAGCCTCTCTCCAGGTCAAAATCCTCAAATGTCAGCTTGATCACCTAGACAACAGCAGAGATATCGCCCAGAGAAGCATCACTGACAGATGCTTGAATGATCCTGAGATCAGGTGCAGAGAAGAGACCTCCTTCCATCTGTGATCCCCGATGCCCCTGTCCATCAATCCATCATTCAAGCGTCTCATTTGAATATTTTTCAGACACATTTCACTGGGCGCCTATGATACAGCTGTGCAACTTGCATATAAAGTTCTGTTTTGTTTTCGCTAATGTCCTTCTTTTTTTTGGACAAGGTTCGGGTTTCTATAGAATTGTGTTGTATATTGTCCTAGTCTGGATTATGCAACAGACAAAGAGTTTGTAATGAATCGATACATGACTAAGTGTGCTTTTCTACACCTTACTTTGAATTCTCTCCCACTTGTCAAATATCTGACGTAGGGCTGGGCAAGGTGATCCAAAAATAATATTTTGATATTTTTAGGGTGAATGCCGACTGATGATCTTTATCTCCATATGTTGTTCTTTTCGTAACATAATTATAAAGAGGCATCTTTGAATCAAAGACTTTTTTTAACAGACAGCTGTAGCTAAATATGAGAAACTGCTGAAAAATAACCTACTGTAATACATAAAGGCATAATTCTAACAAAACAGGGATCATCTCAATATGAATAATTAAAAAAATCTCAAATTTTTTTTTTATTTTTATATATTGCCCAGCCCTAACCTGATGTCTTATCAGTCCCTTTGAATCATCTCAACTCTTCCCAAACCAAAACAAGAGGTAGTCAGACACATTTAGGGCCCCTTTTAGATGACTTAAAGCGCCATTAACAGATTGAAAAAATTGTTGTATATTTTCCAAAGGTAAATATAAAGTATACATACTCCTTTAACTTCATTTTCACTGCATTACACTCACAAATTTGAGAGTTATATTTTTTATTAGTATCTTTTGTAACAGACTAACACAAAGTTTAGTGTGTAACAGAGATTTTTAGTAAAGAAATTATGATTTTATAATGTTTTGCAAAAAATAAGAAATTAAAATGTGGTGTGCAATTGTATGAAAGCCCCTTTACCATGATAATAAAGTCACTTGATTCGTTAATAGAGCCCATATTCTGTGAGTGCCTCGGAGCGTAGTTGGAGAGCGTTAATGAAGAAACAGCAACCTGAAGTTCAGGGAAAATACCAGACAGGTCATTGGTATTGTTGTGGAGATGTATGTTTAAAGCAGGGTTAGGTTATAAAACAAATGCAAAGCTATGAATGTCTCACAAAGTAATGTTTAATCCATCATCCAAAACTAGAGGGGAATAGAAGTTATTCAGGGTGAATAAGAAGATGGTTGCAGCTAAAACATCAGGCTAGATGTTAAGGGCACGCTGTTATAAGCTGCAAAACATTTTATTTGTAAAAATCACGTAGAAAATCACCTCCACTTTCACAAATGTTACCTCTACTTTGTGTTGGTCTATCACATAAAATCTCAATAAGAGCCAAACACGACAAAATGTGCCATATGAACATTTTTCTAGGCAGTGTACCTTTTATGAAAGGCTATAAAAAGTTTGAAAATATTTTTAAATAGTTGACTTTGGAGCATAAAGCACTCCCCCTTATAATCCTAAGCACATTTGCAATCAGCACAGATGAACCCATTAATTGACCGACAGAGGAAACCGGGAACAAGAGAGAATAACAGAGCTGATAGGTACGATATCGCAAAAAAAAAAAAAAAAAAAACAGAACAATATTTTGTCTCCTAGATTAAACTGGGTGCCACTGATTTCTGACAAATTTCTAATATTTTCAGAAAGCTGAGAGAGCAAGGCTTAATGAAAAAGCTTATATAAATGCAAATTGCATTCTGTACCATGTTAAACCTTGTGCCTAATGAAAATTGCCAAGGTGGAGAGAAAAGATTGATGATGTGTTGCCAAAATAGGTCAGATCGCTCGATGAATAGAGTTTCATACTACAAACTCATCTCCCATCTGTCAGCCAACAAGTAAAGTCAAGGGGAGAGAAAAACGCAAAAGGAGGAAAAAAATAAATTCACTTAGCATCCATACTACGAGACAGCTATGAGAAACAACCCTAACTGAATGGGTGAAAGGGATCAATATGACACGCTTAAATTTAAAATAGTGTGTATTTCAGTGTTTATTTAACTGTTCTGTAAACCCTCTATGCTGTTTAGGATAAATCCTAGACAGGGTTTTCCTGAAGAAAATCTAAATTCTCTGAAAGCAAATGATTTTTTAAAAGTCAGAATCTTTTCAAAGAATCATTCCTGATGCATCCTCCTGTATTCTTATATAATTTCACACAGAGCTCAACTTACAAAAGGTCAAACGCCTTTCGGACCAACAAGACAGCAGCTTGTTGCTTCTTTTACAGGAAAAAAAAAAGTTATTTCTCAAAACATTTACGTTCTCCTCCTCCAAAAGCAGTGTACTTTGCCAACCTCTAACTTTACACTTGGCATTTTAATTGTTTCTGAACAGAAAACCGGTGTCCTTGATGTTGGGTGCTTTAAATGCCTGTGAGACTTAGACAAAGAAACTTTCAGTATCTTCCAGACAGCTGACTAAAAACCCGCACGCGTCACGAAGTCTTGAAACTGAATTTAAGGGCCAGAGGAATCATTGTCACGTCCTATTCCGCTCCCTCAGCAGGACCTCAGCTCACACCTCCTCTGGCTGGGTCCACGCAGACGGACAGGAATAGAAAGCTCATTACATCCGTAAACAGAAAGAGACGGCCTCGCTCCATCTTCATCTGAACCGAGCAGCCTAAAACGCCGGCATGTGTGTCCGCGTACAGCCTGGCTTTCTGTAGCTGCAAACAAAGGTTGGGCATCGGTGGAAAGCGTATCCTTTCTGACTTGCCTTCCTGCTTTGCCGCTCACTCCACACAGCCTCTCTCACTTGAATGAAACAAAAAAAAAAAAAAAAAGAGAGAACTGATTTGTAAAACCACGCCGTTCGGTTTAGAGAGGGGGATATTTGGCAGAAGAGCAGCTGAATGGCCTTGAACACAACTCCAAAGTCAATGGTTTAAACAGAAGGGCTATGAGACTTTCATGTTCTCCTCTAAGCACGCTCTCAAACCCTTTTCCATTATTCTGCTGTCCAATTCACCCTTTTTGTGCCACCGCAGGTAATTCTAACAACTTGCTCAGTCTGTTGTTGGCTCGCACCCAGTCATTTTCTCCTTTAATTTGCTCATCTCTTACATTTCACTCTATCCCATCGCGTCCTAAACAACCCCCCCCCCAAAAGCTGTCCTGTAGCAATTGTCAAAACCTGAAACAAGTCTTTTGCGGAAGAAAACGGCCTCCTCCTCTTAAACCGGTGCGGCTAAATTACTCAGCTTCTCCTCTGCTGTCCGTCAACTAATTTGCATTTTTAATGAAAAAAAAAAAAACAAAAGCCAAACGTCAATTCAAATTTCTAACCGATTTCAGCTTCTGATCTGATGGTGAGTGAGTGTTACCTTGGACATGTCTGTTGCCGTGATGATCCAAGTGCAGTTCGCATTGTTGTCGTACTGAACAGGATAATTAGGAGACGTGATGACACCACTGGGTCCTTTTAACTGACCGCCACACATTGGCGCTACAATACAGCAGACACAAAGAGGCAGACGCGGGGTTAAAGACAGTTTAAACACACAACATGATCACAGAAAAAACACAGTTTTTTAAATCGTTACTGTCCGAAAGGGTAATAAAATGTCAGCAATTGGTGTATAAATAGACTTTTGGGGAATATCTACAGAGGAGATGCATACCCCATATTAAAAGCAACAGAGATATGTGTACAAGCCTTGCAAAGGCTTGGGTTGCATGTAAAGTGTGCATCTATTTGAAAAGCTACAGGTTACATTTACTTAAAAACTGGCTGGATGGTAGGATCTGAGCATTGATTAGGAAAAGGTGACCTTCTTTCAATATTGTAGGTTGGGGAGAAGTTTAAAGCGCCGTTTGTTTAAAACAATTTCCTAAGATTTGGACGTGGCATGGAGCACTGCGATGGCAATCCGTCACCCAGAAATAGAAAGAGTGTGGCACAGCTGCAGCCGTACCAAGGTGCCTCCACTGACAGGCCTGGGTATTGAAGAGTATTAATCAGAGAAGCACAGGCCTCCTGGCTGCTCTTGTCTGACCTCTTGTCTAGCTTTTATGGAAGCGTGACAAGAATAAAGCAATTGTTAAACCAAAATTATAAGGACTCCTATTCATAGCTATCCACAAGACATTTAGGGGACTGCAAACTTTTTAGAAAACAAGAGTTCTGGTCAGATGAGACTAACGTCCAACGTTTTAGCCAAGATGCAAAACCCTTGTGTTTGGTAGAAATCTAAAACTGAGCACTTTACACCCTGTAGTCAGCATTACAATTAGAATGTGGAGGCTACTCTGCAATGGATTATCACATTATCTAAAGTTTTTAGCAGTTTCAAGTTTGCTGTAACATGACAACATATGACTAAGCCCAAGGAGTATGAATACTTCTACAAGTGTTTGGGATGAGTAAGCAGACCTCATCTGGAGGATCCATTGCCCGGCATGTTTATAGCTATTCCTTGTTCAAACAGAGCTGGTTTAAACATATTGACCAATTAATCACATTCTTTTTGTAAAGCACAGAAACTGTTTTACAACTCACTAAGACGAAATAGGCTTACAAGAAAATCTGTGGAAATCGAGATCAATTCAATCTCATGGCGAATCAGTTTTATTTAACTCACATTCTTAATGAACTAAGTCCATCTGTCTGTATTTAAAATTCAGTTAATCAACAGGGACATGCTTCAATGTAGACTCCCTGTTCAATATTTCCATTGATAGAGCGGGTGAGGAATTAGAAAACTGGGCTTAAAAAAGGGACAAGGTGACTTTTCCTATGCACGCCCAAGGGTGTCTGCATGGCAGAACTGTTAAAATACTTCAAATAAAAACAAAAGACTAACAACTCCTCTCTGACCAACCTCATAATGTTTGCAAATAACTGAACAATGTAACGCACGTTAGATAAGTTATGGAAAAGAGAGGTCTTTAGGGTGTTCAAGAACCACAAGTGGCCTTATTATTTTAACAAAATTAGAAGTTTGACAAAGTCTAACAGTAAATTACACAATTGCAAATACTGGTGGAAATTAGCCAGGGCTTAACAAAGCAATAGTAAGGATTTTACGGATGTTTTTTTTTTTTTTTTTTACTGTTGGAACCTATTCACCTTTTGCAAGGATCCCTTGACAGACAGGACAGTAAGGCCCAACAGTCAGACAATGTATAAATAGAATTGGAACTATAGATTTTATGCCAAGATAATTAATTTGGAAATACCTTATCCACAATTGTTAATGATAGCTCTTTTAAATGTAATGGTGGCTGATGCTAATTCGGGATACAGAGCTTCAATCACTCCCCGAGAATGTTTTATCTTTATTTAAAGATCGTGAGGCTGAACAAAGGTGCAGCGTGAGAGGTTTCATAATGGGTTGTTGAACGCTGAGACGGGATATTATTCAGGACAAATTTCTCTTACCCGTCAGGATGTTTTAGGTAGATAACTGTCAGTACAGGGCCTTCCGCTCTACTATATGGCAAACTATTACTATTTTCTGGTGTGCAGGTGACAAGACCTCAGATGGGACCAACTTAGCATCACATTCATAATACTCCGTCTACAAGCCTAATTCATTTAGGGGATACTCTAGTGCACACTCATTGCTCCGGTTTTTAAATCACTAAAATTGAAAAATAACAGCTTCACAAGTCAGAGCAAAAACATCAACCATAGTTGACTAAGAAATAAGCCTTTTGCTACAATTTTGTCATCTCAATAAAATCTATTTTTATTTAGCTGAGGCAGATCACTTATTTGTGAACTTTTTTTTGTTTGTTTGTTTGATTTTTTTGGACATCCAACATGTCTGATTATAGGGAGTCCAGTGATGTTAAGCCAAGTAATCCTTCTGATTGTAGAAATTAGGTAATTCTCTATTAAAGCTGTTTGGCAGATTATCAGCAAAGATCCATACTTTCAGATCCACTCAGCAGTTTAGTATTTTTTGGAACATTATACAACTGTGAGCTGCGATTTTTTTTTTTTTACACTGGCTTTTAAAATTTGATCTGATTATTCAAAGCCTTACTTGGTTCTTTTTCTTCTTTTTGTATTTGCTACTCACATTAACCCATCAACATTCATTAGCCCAATGAAAAGCAGGGTAATAAATTGCCTGCAGTGAGGAAGGGTTCCTACATATTTAATACTGAAAGGTTCCATGCTTTTTAAAATGTAAATGAACAGAGTTATCAATCCATTTTAACACAGTACAAAAATGCAGGGAGGATTGAAGGTGGATATTTCTGCTATGCTCAGGTTTAAAGCTCCAAACGCCACAAGCTGTATGGAAAGATATAGAGTTGTATGGCTAATGGACAAACGGATGGATGGATGGATGGATGGATGGATGGATGGATGGATGGATGGATGGATGGACGGATGGATGGATGGATGGATGGATGGATGGACGGATGGATGGATGGATGGATGGATGGATAAACTATTCTCTATTCTACTATCATCAGTCCATGGATTGATGGATAGATGACAGAAGAACAAAAGGGTTGATTCATTAATGAAGAATAGATTGATAGGTGGGAACATGACAATGGACAAATGGTTTTATGGATGATGGTCAAACAGTGACGGATGGCTGCTGGTTACCTGAATGACCGCATGAATTAATAAGTGATAGATGCACAAGCATGCCGGTGGACAAAAAATGAAAAGACAGAAGGACCGTTGCCTGGATGGATGGATGGATGGATGGATGGATGGATGGATGGATGGATGGATGGATGGATGGATGGATGGATGGATGGATGGATGGATGGATGGATGGATGGATGGATGGATGGATGGATGGACAAACAAATGCAAAGACAGGACAGATGTCTAAAAGGACAAAATGTTTTGTTGGACAAATGGATGGATGGACGAAACTTTTGATGAATGGAAAAGAGGACAAACATGATGAGATACAACTAACTTTGCATATTCCAATTACTTTTTCCATATCTGAAAAATGCTTATTTTCAAATCAAATTCCATCTTTTTCCATACAGCATAGAAACCCTGGAGAAACCCTGGAGAGCGCCACAGCAATATATTTTTAGCAGACAAGTTTAAGGTTTCATTAAAGCATTTTAATAGTGAATATGTAATACTGTTTAAAGAAAAAATGAACTTAAGAACAAATACTAAAAACCTCTGCAGACGTCAATAAACAAAAATACAAATAAATCACCTGTTGCCAGCAGGTCACAAGGGGAAAACACATGATTGATGGGTATTCACCATATAATGCATGGCTGAGCAACAAGAGCGAAATAAATGCAGGGTAAAGGTGAAAATAAGGCCAGTCACAACAACCTGGTGCCAACTGCGTCTTGAGGAATGGAAATGTACTGCGCACCCACGCAAAATAACTGCAGCCTTATAAGCAAATAGGAGCTCAGCGCCACAGTGCAAAAGTATGAATAGAGGTCATATTAAGTCTACTGCTATTACATACGGGCTCAGGCATGACGTGTCAAAGCTTACCTCTGCAGATGGGCCGGTCATCACTCCAGCCCACATAGCTGTCTGTCACTCTGAGGCAGCTGATGCTTTTTGAACCCTGCAGTTCGTAACCCTCGTCGCAGGAAAAATGCACTGTAGCTCCTCGCCTGCAGTCGGATAAAGCACAGAAAATAAGCGAGTTAAAACGTGGGAGAAGCAGGAAAACATGTTTACCGGTAGAAAAAAAAAAAAAAAGAAGAAAAAAAAACATGTCTATTTTCTTAGCTCTACTGACGGTGGTTTGCACAAATGCTGGATCCAGATGACGCCCATTTGTCTGTGTCACAGGTGACCACTGATACAGACAATGGCTCTGACAGGAAACACGGCTCCATAGCCCTTATGGTAATATCGCCGTCTCCCACAGGCAGTCTATTACTGTGGCTGAAATAGCGGGGATCTGTAACTGCTTAAGCTTACGCATTTGTCTATTTGGATCTGTGTTCCGAAAGCCTGTAAAGAGGGAACGTGTTGCACTGGAGAACATTTTGAAACGAACAACAGAAGGTTGCGAAACCAGATAAACTGCCAAAATGAAAGGTAACATTGAATAACCTGCTTTTGCTTTTGTTTACCTGAAGTCGGAGCCTTTTCTTTTCCCCCGATCCGGAATCCCTGGGTCTGGGCACATGTTGTGTCCCTGCGCTACACCCATCTGAGACACTATTGGCAGAGAGCACATGAAAGTAGAAAATACACACCATTCAGCAGGTCAAGGACAATGTTTTTTTTAAAAAAATGTATTATTTCTCACAATGCTGTGCCTAAAATGTGACAAAAATACATAGAATACACAGTTAGTTTTTTTAAAACTAAATACAAACTAGTACTAAACAAATTACTACTATAGAACAATATTTTCAATATTGTTTGGTGCTTGATTTCACACATTTCTTCTGATTGTTTTTCCATCATCATATGGGGATGGGTGTGGGGGGGGGTTGAATCCTTTTCATGATAACATTTCAAAAGGTTCGTTTAATAATACAGCTGGATAAAAATCTTCAAACACCTGGATCCGTGCATATCTGTCTAAGTAAAAATCACTGTCACAATCCTATTTTCTGATAAATATTTTTCAACCACAACACCGCCGTAAGTCTCTGTTTATTCCTGTCATTGAGTCCACAAGAGTGAAGGTGAAGTGTCAAGAGGGGTCAGGTAAACGTGGCCAAGTGGCTAAGCTCTGACTGACTGCCAGGGGTCAGAGTTCTGCAGGGTCCAATCAATGGCACAGCTGCTCTCTGGCCTGAGTCACACACTGAAGCAAGACCGCAATAAATTCAAAACAAGGCTCGACAGCGTCAGCAGAGCTTGCTAATGTAAAACCTTCTGTGCAGATCTAGCTGCAGACTTATGAAGGTGTTGCTCCTTTCTGGTGCCATTACATGACCGCTTTCACTTATTGTTTTCACAAAATAGCAACACTGAATTTCACATTCTCGTTCGTGGTCTTGTTGAATAAGTACTAATGTATTAGAAAGTTGTTGTTGTTTTTTTTTAATGAATCCCAGACACAACCTAAACTTTATGCTGCACACTTCCCAGAAAAAGCAGCATTATTTAGCAACAAAACAATTTAAATTCAAAATGCAAAACAGTTCCCAGCAGCAGTAACATTTGCTCGCCTGCCTTCACACACACACACACACACACACACACACACACGCACGCACACACCAAGAATTCAGTGAGCCGTTTGCAGATAGACCCGCTTCAGCGTTTCCTGGAAGGGGTTTCTTACGGTTTGAGATTGTTTATTAGATTTTTTTATTAGTTATTTTCCAGGAACACATTTGTGAGGTCACACAGTGATGTTGGGCGAGAAGACTTAGCTTCCAGTCTCCACTCTAATGTATCACAAATGTGTTCTGTCTGGTTGGGGTCAAGTTACCCCATGTCAAATGTGCTCATGCTGGCCTTCATGGACCTTTCTTTCTGAAAATATCTGCCGTCGTGGTAAAACAGGAGGGGTCCAACCTGAAGCTGTTTTCACAAAACTGGGAGCATAACATTGTCAAAAATGTCCAGACTCACCTATTGGATGTCAGACCGAGAGGCATAAAGCATGTGTGGTGAGGTCAGCACAGGGGATTGTGGGTTGCCGTCTATCTAGACACTGTGCATGCTACGAGTGTCCACAAAAAGGGACAGACGTATTGCCACCAGGCAAGGCACGTTTATTTATAAAGGACTTTTCAGTAGCAAGACGATTCAAAGTGCTGCCACAGATCCCACATACCCGGGCAATTCACTGATTGCCCCTCTTCCATCAGGTAAACCATAGCAGAACACTAAAACAAAAACTAATAGACTTAAAAACAGCTTCTTTCCCAAAGCTGTGAGGGCTATTACCCCTGCGCAGATTCAAATAATATCCCAGCCCAGTGCATAGTCTTTGTGTTTGAGAATTATTTACACCGTCTTCACGTGCTAACATCTGTTTGCACACTTTCAGCTTCTCAGGGAGTGTTGCCGGTGTATTCAACTTGAACATTATGTCTTGTTCTGTGTTGATGTATTATTTGCGAATTTTGAGCCTGTCTCTCAAAATGTCATTTCATCGAGTCAAATATTGATTCTTGATAATTTGTCCCTATAGAGAACGCGTCTCCACTCATCTAGAGTCGAGGAAAAACGACAAGGAGTACATTTTACAACTGCACTATTTCCTATCACAATACTATGCTGAAATTGACCCAGCCCTTGAGAGTGAGGCGAACCTTCACAAATTTGTGTAGCAGCAGCCTGTATGCCTATGCTTGATTGTATACACCTGTATTTATGGAAGTGACAGGAGCCTCTGAATTCAATGATTTCTATTTGAGCCGCTTTGCTTGGTATTATAGTGCATCGATGCCCCGGTGATAGCTACCATTGTAACTTTTAAGTAACATTATTCCTTTACCGTAGATAAACTAAAATGATTAGTAACTAGCGTTACTAACTCATTAGTAACACTATCTGCTGTAACAACACTGTAGGAGTCCTTTAAATTTATAATCATGTATTTCTTTTTACTTGCACTACTACTCTGCTGATTTACCCAGGTAATCCATGGAAGCACATGGTCACATTTTCAACACAGACTGTTTTGTAAAGCTAGGTTTTATCAAAGCAGACCCCTCTATTTGATATAGATAGACTATTTTTCTGAGCCCAAGAGGGGATCTGGGATAGTTAAACCGGTAATTAAGTTCATGCGAGCCATTACCAAGCTAAGTGTCATTAAATCACACACTCCTGTTTGTGATTTGCTCTAATTTGTCCTGGTCCTTCTAGACCTCTTGGTCCATTATTGAAATGAGCTGCTTGCACCTGTGTTTGCAGATTAGTACAATTTTGGGCCCTCACCTACAGAACTGGATCCTCCCTTGGGCACTAATTATAATGTGCAAACAGTCACAAATATGCTTGTCTCTGCAAATGTATCTTGTAACATAAATTAGGCATTTATTGACAAAATATTGAGTATATTGTAAGATGATGGTGACAAAAATAACCATTTATATGACAAAAAAACGCCTTTTGGTTTACCCTGACTGCTGCAGAGGATAGAATCAGCACAGGAAAATCACGTTTCTAGACAGAATTGTAAATGGAGATCTTTTCTACTAACGTATGGTTTATAACCTTCAGTTTCCAGCTTTCTTTGAGTAATTTTAGAGGTCTTAAAGCTGTCAGTGTGTTATTGTTCTAATATGTTTAAATGTTGCTGAATGATATAAACAGTAAGCTGAGAGGACAAGGACAACTAAGATTTAAAAATAGCCATTGATGCAATGACTGGCATCCATTTGCAGGTTGAAGTGTGACTGTAGTACAGCCTAAAATTTCACAGTATTTCTAGAAGTGGTTGTTTATCGCCAGATTTTTTGTCTTGTTTTGTAAATGAGCAAAGACACAAACTTTTGTCTGGATACTTAGCAAAAGTCAGAAAACTGAAAATAATAGACTGCTATCAATTTAATGAGTAACAAAATATTCAATGAAGACATCCTCTACTTTTTTATACTTCTCGATCAACTGATATTCAATATATATATAATATATCAGTTTAATTTAATAGTATATCTGATGTGTTTCGAGATGGGTAATATCTGGATAATATGATAGTGTATAAATTAACCAAATAAGGTCCCTTAAGGACCTTAAGGCTGTTGTCAGTCAACAAATCGTTGCTATCATTTCTTTCCTGGACAAACAAGGGAGAGTGACACTTTGAGGCTCCGTTTCTGGTGACGGTTGGTCACAGATGTAATTTGTCAGCACTCTGACTGAACATCAGAAAGAGAATCGATTGCTTTTTTCTCCACAAACATGCTCCTCTCTCATTTCACAAAGTACAAAAATGTTATTGACATGCAGTCGCTGCAGAAAGTTCAATAAACCCATTTATTCATGTAAAGCCTTTTAAACATTGTTTATCACACATCAACAAAGTTTTGAAGCCAACATCGCATTAACCCACTAAACCTATAATAAATATAAACATGGGCTGGTTACCAGTATAAGGGTTTTACTAAATAACAGCTGCTTATTCGAAACTGCAAACATGTGTTTAATATCTTCTGAAGTTGAAACTCATTTTCTCTGCCTCCAGGAAGAAAATAGTTGCACCCTTTACCCCCATGCTCCTACCTATTACTACCCACTGCCTGTCAGCTGGCTGAATGAAGGACACAAAACCATTTCCTTGATTACAAGAAAGTTACATTTGACTGTCTGGAATCATTTTTGACTGTAAAAAAAAGAAAACACAGACAGTCTTTGAATAGCATTTAAGAGACCCACCACCCTTATTAGGCTAATGCTATTCTAAAACTACAGCTCACAAACATGTTTGTAGATAGGTCTGCTAATTCACCAGCAAATAGGAGCTTGAACTATATAACTTTATTGTGTGGAGTCACTGGGATGGTATTGATTTTTTTAGGCTTCTTAATTTTTAGGTCTAGTAAAACAGTGTTCCATGTACTCTAGATTATTACATCATGTGAATTTCACTCAGGGTCCATGCTTAACAGCACACTAACATACTAATGCAATACACTTGCATGTGAGGAGCTAAATCTAAAAATACAAAATGATCAGAGATGTTCAGCTATATAACATTTGAAAATCTACAGTTTTTATATTTAAGAATTTCAAACGATTGTGAAAGTTGGTCATAGAAGGCAAACGAGACATTGATTTTAAATTATGCACTAAGGAATGGGTACTGTGTCCGTATACCTTGTAGTTAAACACAGACAAAAACAATTTTGTTTTAATCTTTTAAAAATAGCTGCACGTGAGGACCGAGACTCAGTGTCTGTAATTAAGCAGGACACGGTTTGAAGAGGCAATATAAACAATGAGCATTTCAAGCTTTTTCCTAATTCAAATGTTTGTAAAGGAACCTTTGACACAACATTTACCACAGATGTTGGCAAATACCAAAGTAATCCAAATAATTCCCACGTTGGTATGTATGGATACCTAGGATTGCTGCAGGCATCTGTTGTGAATTTTCAGAACTAAGACAAACTGATGTGTTCAATATATCTTTTACCCACTTTATTTATAATCCGATGCTTAACTTCAAATACGGTTTCCTGAGTCCGTGCTCCCGGAGAGCTGCTATTCTGCAACTCTTCAAGGTGTTGAGTGTCTTCATTAACATGTCATCAAGCTCTGCATCCAAAAGTTGCAGAATAGTAGCTTACGAGGAGTGGACTTGAGTGCCCCTGCCTTAAACCTGTTGAACTAAAAAAAACTTTACGTTGTTCTCTGTTTGAATGGCTGGTCAGTGTAACCAATCTGCTTTATTTTAAGTGTGCATCTCTTTGCTTTTTTTGTTTATTACAATTCTTTAATATTTAACATTTTAAAATTCTTCTTCTTCTGACTTTATTGTGAAGCTCCATGTGTTGGGTAAACCGAAAACTCTAAAATTAGAAGTTAACATTAATCAGAAGCTCCTTCTGTGTTAAGGCTAAAGCATTATTGCCATGGTAACCTTATATATTTAGAATAGCTCACAAACACAGATGTTTTCAGATAAACATTCATATATTATGCATATGCTTTATGCATTACATTAATTTAAGACCTAAAAAAGTGGATCTGCAGCATAGTTAGAAACACGATGTGGACGTATGGAGCCAAAAGCAGGAGATATTATTTTCCACATTGTGACGTATAATAATGCTTTCCATTTCCTTTAGTGCACTAGGTGAATTGCTTGGTAAGTACGGTTCGTTTGAAAAAGTGTTCATATGTAATCAAATGTGGATCAATGAAGCAAACCCTGGTCAGCCTAAAAACATGGCTTAAAGTGAACCAAACGCAGGAATTAGACTACAAGGCAGGGCACTGTGTATAAAAAACAACATAAACAAAGATCTGTTGCAAGATTCCCATTAGAAACATTTTGCAGTCACTTGTGGAGATACGGTAGGTTGAGTTAAAAGCTTTGATAGAAATATGGTCAGATGAAAGTATTTAACGACTGCTGGTTTGTGCCTACAGTAACAATCTAGCTGTCAAGGTAAAGAGACCACGGGACATATCTGAACTGGGCTGAAACGATTCCTCAAACGAATCGAGCAGCTTAGGAAAGATCCTTCATGCAAATCATTTGTCTCAAGGCTTCTTTACATTCTGCTGAACTACAGTCTAATCGTTCAGCACACCACGTTCAAGCCAGCTGTTTAGAAGTGATAGCGTTGTTTTGCACAAAGCTCTCACTTCTGCTCGTTGTACGCAACGCTGCTGATACGTGGATGCCAAGGGCGGTTATTAGAGAGGCAAAAAGAAGCACCAGGACAACAATGCGAAGTGTCAGGAGTGTGGGATCACTTTAAACTAAACAGGAAAGGAAACACAGTGCAGTGCATGTACCGCAAAACTGAATTACCATTCAGTAACAGCATGTCCTCGATGCTACGACACCGGAGCAGGAAACATCCGCAGCATAGGGGAACCTGCTGGGACGACCTCCGTATCAATTCATGACTACGTCGTGTGCTTATCATCAACTCGATGATAAACGAAGTTCGCCAGAAAGACATATTTTACTGATAAAACACATCTATAAACAACAGATGTCTGCAGATAGGAATGTGGAGAGTAATGTGGAAAGACTCAGCTCTAAGAGCCACAAGCCAGCTCTCAGGTTTTTTTTTCTTTGTTTTTTCTTTGTTCTAGCTCTCTGTGCTCAGCCCTAGCTCTGCTCCCCGCATAACTTTGATATGATTGGCTACTATGGCCCCCGTGCGGCCAGTCCCATGTGGATATGGGATTATGCCATTATGCGAAAATAGAGGGCGGCAGACGCTTCAGTCCAAGTGTCTGAAGCGGCAGACAGCGGTTAGAAGAGTAACTGCATGCGTCACGTTGTCCTGTAGTAGAAGTGTGTGCGAAACCAGGAAGCAAAGCATCTGCCTGCTATTTAAAGCTGTTGGGAACAACACAGCAGCGCGCCTTCACTGCAAAATGAAAATACTTTGAGAGCAGGTTCCACCTCAAACCTCCACGGACGTTTCAGAACAGTCCATCCTACGGTGCAGTCAGACGACCGCTTACTTCTTGATGTTCACTAAAGACATGAAATGTTACTGCATTTCAGGCAATAAAATGCCAATTTTCTTTATACAAAAGTAATAAAATTATTCATAAATTAGCATTAATTAGCATTTTGTTTTTCATTGTTTATATCACTCCTCAAATAAGTTGAAGTAGGTAAATGAAGTATCTACAAAACCTGCCACTGTTTTATGCGATTACTCAGTTACTAAAATAATTGTTAGCTGCACTCCAAATCTGTCCAGTGTGCTGCTGAAAGGTGGAAAAGAAATGACAAGTTTCTTTGGAACGAAGAGCAAGATGTTACTCCCGGCGCTACTTCTGGCAAGGAGGGGAACAGACGATTCAAAAGGTCAGGTTTGTCTTCCAAATTGTTTTGTGAAAGCAACCTCGGACCGGCAGAACGTGGCAACCCCATTAACACCGACGCACCAATGGCACCAGGCCTATTGGACTATAATGTCTGAAAATTACCTTAAACACTAAAGGGTATCAAAGCGTAAATGTCCCTTTATTGCAATCCAGTTGTTAACACACTAACTAACATTCACTGCAGGTTTAGTAAGGAAGTAAGAGTTATAACTTACACACTGATATCTTATGGTGGTTATCTTTGCTCGGCAGCATCTTCACACCTCGAGATTTAAGCTCAGTCATCTTCTTCACTGTGGAGAAAACACAGCACATAGGACAAGACATAGTTTGATGTCACCAGTACAGTCAACTAGCAGCGTGATGAGTGCAGCACATAACATTCATGCTGTTGATTAGAGCAATACCCACTGAGTTATGTTTACATTGATCTGGCAAAGTCGTTTATAAGGCAGTTAAGCAGCTGCATGACTGTTAAAATGTGCAAAATGGGAAAACTGCTTACGTTTAGAAGGAAGATGTTATGCATTTTAACTCAAAGGAACAAAGCTTGACAATTCCTGGGGAGTCCTTGAGTATTACAATTATCATTGAGCTAATATGATTAACGTAAGACCACCAGAGTATATCACACGCAAAATAACTCATTTCTATAAAAACTACATTTGGAGCTTAAATAATGGAGCCTTGTGACAACTGCAAGGTGAACGAAACCTGTCATCACAGCAGAAAACCAAATATTTATTCCTCTGCTCAAGTAAACATCTTCAGCATTATCAAAGACCCTAATAAACCTTTTGGACCCTTTGTCACAGAGAAATTTAGAGTGTGTTCTAAAATAGTCTTTGCTCCTCTTCAGTTGAATCTTAATAAAGATACATAAATCTGAGCCCCATGTGGAAGAAGTCGTTAAGATGGCCGTGATAAAATGAAACAGCCGTTAAAACGATTCGCTCTCTCAACTACACAAAAAAGCAAAAACAGCTTGTTCCTGGTATGTAGGGGGTCTAAACTCTGACATCACATTTGGGTTTCGACACAAAGCGCCTGCTTTCTGACAGCATAAAATACAATAAATGTGAAATCCTATTGATCTCATGTTAACATTTGTCTTTGTGCAGTAAAGTGTTTTTTTCTTTTTAAACCTCATTAACTGTCATTGTTAAAATGGCTCATTTAGAGTGGACAAATACAGACATGCAGTGATTTGTGTTTGTTGTCCACATTAACATGGATACAGTATCCACCAGGTTCTCCCTCATTAATAATAAAGAAATCTAAATAAAAACATGCCCGCTGTTAAAAATAAATCAGTCCACAAGCAAGCACAAAATACACTTTGAACAACACAAGATCTATAGGGACGCTTTGCTGAAGCTATTATAAAGAAAGTTAAATATGTATCTTTTATTTACTGTTTACTCATCTTGAAAATCCAATCACTATTATGTACTATCTTTCTTCACTTGCTAAATACATTAGTGAGCATCTCATGTTTTTATTTGCTGTTATTTCACTTTGATTTTTGGCCAAAGTGGTACTAGTTTTATTAAAATAGTCTTGAATGGATGGATGGATGTTTGAACTTAGAACAAACCTTTAGACAAGGTGACGGTAAACAAAAAGGAAATACGTTTGTTACCACCCTATATACTATTCCCAGATGTATTCCACACCTAATGACCAACTAAAAACATCTAAACATTAATGTGTACTCAGTGACCCGAACACCATTGCATTTTTTCCAAAGATTCCATGGTCAAGCTGACTAGAGCTCAGTTCTGTTAGCAGAGCTTTTTAATATCTTTCTTAACATTTATCAAACACAGAATGTGCAATTAAATAAGAGTCATGTATTTTACATCCTAGCCATTTCTCCTTTCTATTCCCCATTCCAATTATCTCACCAGTGGATGGCTGGAGGTAAGATCCTCTGACATGACCATTTTTGAAGGAAATCTAATCCTTTTTCAGTGCTCATCCCCTCTCAGAGGTGCCCCCTGAACTGCTAACAGTTATGAGAAGAAAAACGGATGCATGTTACAAAGAGGATTTAGCAGGTGTGTGTGTGTGTGTGTGTTTCTTTGCATGTATGTGTGTGTGTGTGTGTGTTTGTGGGCGCGCACTAGTAATTGGTCCAGTGGAAGGATCTTACGGTCCTTTCCTTTGCCATCACAGTGAACCTGTTTCTTCTTCTACCTAAAAATGTTCAGAATCGGCATAACATTAAAGCAAATTAAGGGTAATGCAGTGTTTCGAGATGTGAGTGAGAATACCATTTTACAGAAATGACCCAATAGGGATGGTATTATGGGGTAGCTTTTATTGGCTCCTGTATCATTCAGAGCTAGCTTGTTAATGTGAGGAGTACTTGTTGGACAGGACCTTGAAGTTTTAGAACAAGTTATCAGTATAAGATTACATTTTTCAATTCAATTTTATTTATATAGCATCAATTCATGAAACATGTCATCTCAGGGCACTTTACAAAGTCAAGATATCCCAGTTGTTGGCATGGTGTCCAGAATGAGTTGATTATCAGGTTAAGTGGACTGACTGTCAACTGAAACTGAAATTTTTGTTTTCTGTGAGTCTATATAAACATTCAAAAATCCTTTTTGACTTGAATCCCTTTTAATTGTTTTTTTAGTTGTAATTTTATAATTTTGTTTTACAGAATGAATATCAAAGTTTAACAGCTATAGGTACAGGGAATTTATAGGAGGGAATACAGGCAGAAAAAGTAAAAAAACAGAGAAAAAAAACAGCTTTTCTTTATAGAGGACCTTCAGCCCAGTTTACTGATAAGGAACGTATAACTTAGACATAGAGGGTGACGTACATTAATTCTACCAGGAAAGCTCTGTAATTTGCAAATATTGGACATACAATAAGTATTATAAAATTACATTATCATAATTAAGTCTTAATCTACTGACAGTAGCAATGAAATAAATGTTTTACTGAAACATGAATATGAACAAATGATTTAACAATGTAATACATCAAATGGTAAACCAGCACCTGTTTGTTCAAGTCATCAACTCTGTTCTAACTGATATTGAAGTCTTGTTGTGAAAATTGACTATTTTAAAATATAGTGTACTTTTATTCTTGAGAAAAAAATTAGGCATGATCTGATTTATGAAGAAAATGTACTAATGTATTTAATTTTAGTGGGGTTTGTATGAAAATCTTTGGCCAATAACCCCAATTGTGAAATTTGTAGATTTACACAGGTGAAGTAGTAAGGTTTTGTGAACTCTTGCTGAAAATATAAAATATATTTCCAGTGAACCCTTTTATAAATAGTTACTAGACCATAAATGAGATACAAGTGAAGTTGTAACACAAAATTTGAATTGGCCCAAGTCAGAATCAGAACCTCAGGGAAGAATTCAGAGCCTGCAAAAAAAGCTGTTTCATGCATCTATAAGGAGCAACGAATGAGTTTTTAAAAGGTCACTTCACAAGACTGAACATGCTGCACACAATCAGGAAAATGTCTATGATAATTACTAGCATTATACTGAAAACCATATTGGGGTAATGTCTTGAGCTTACCCTGATACTGGGCACTGAAACCTCTCAACCTGTGGTTGCCATCTGACGTAAAGTGAAGTCGAAGCCAGTTCTTGCTGCTAATAATAGGCGAGGGAAGGTTGGGACCAGTAAACCTGCAAACAGAGAGAAAAGAACCGTGGTCCATCAGCATATCAACGCAGTCTGTCAGAATGAAAGTTAATGGGAACAGGTCACATCTGCTCTGACATCATGGTTATCTTGTTTCCACATAAATGAAACGATAAATTCCACACATGAATCAAAATCCTCAGGAGTTCAGACACTCGGATAAATCTGGAAGGTTTCTCCTGCACACTATCGTATGCCAACTTGACAATGCATGGGAATGTTTACGCTTGTGCTTTTGTTTAGAGGCATATGGCAATTATGTAATCCATTATGTTTTGCACGAAGCCAAGCCTAATGGCACCCAATATATCAGAGCAGTTGGCAGAACCTGCCAGTCTTCCCCAGTGATTGCCTTGTTTGTTTGTCTTAATTATACGAAAAAAACGTAAAAATGAATGTGTCCATTAGTTAGAGATGTTAATGGGGCGCTCCTATAAGAGCTATCAAAGTGAATGTTTGGTGCTTAAGAGGAGTTGTAATATTAACAACTCCTAATCAAACTGTGAACCCAACATAAAAAAGGGGAACCAAGAAAAACCAGCCCTGACATTTGGAGAGAAAACAATCAGTTTTATCGCTTTGGAGGAGCAATGGTGAATTATACATTACAAACACTTAAAGTGCCTCCTGATCTGTATTTTAATGAGGCCTGTTGCTTACCAGGCACTTCTTCAGTTGTTAGAGCCAAAGTCATTTGGGGACGCACCATGTTTTATCTTAAGATGCTCTGAAACACGGTGGCAAACACACTCAAACACGCATTTTCTATTTACGGAAAAGCACTAAGCATGCATTTATACAGAATTGTGAATAAATACCCATTCTCTAGGTACCAATGAAATTTTTGCCTAATTTTACCGGCCTTATCTAACCACTCATATATACGTTTAAATCAGATACTGTTTAAGAAATAGCTAAAATCTGATTTTAGCTCTGTGCTTTGCAACTAGGATGGACATACAGAACAAATAGGCACCAGCCCTTCTTAGAATGGATTTTGTATTATTATTATTATTATTATTATTATTATTATTATTATTATTATTATTATTATTGATAATAATAATAAACCAGTAGGCTTCCATATTATCTAACATTTATGTTAGATAATATTTTTATTAAAGAACAATAGAACAAAAACAGTTCTTAATGCAGTTTGATTTAATATAGTTACCAGAAGGCTAACGACTGGAGAGATTTAACCTTTTAAACATGCTGAAAATACATTGTTCCATTAAAGTAAAAATAATTAATTTCTGGATCATCAAGAACTTCAAAAGGAGCAATAAGCGAAGGTAGTGTTGTTAAGAACTAAAGGTATCTTTTTAGACAGACTATGGTATAATGTCACAGACTTTCTCTCTGTGGTGTTCTTCAGTTTCTTGTTTACTACAGTTATGCGGCTACTCACTTTACGGTTGTGAAGTGGTAGCCGGTAGCCCAGCTAACACAGTTAGCATTGTTTATTGCAGCCCGGCCGGCTTGTGTGCTACCCACCATAATACTCGTGCACATTTTTTTTTTCACAAAAAAGGTATAATTGAAACGGATAACTGGTCTGCTGCTTAGATTTTGGAGGTCGAGAGTCAGCTTGTCACACATTTTCTTTTGGTCTACAGACAGTGCTAAACAGCGCACCTAGTGGTGATGTTTTGCTTATTGCTCCTTTAAGGTAAGGAGTACATTACTTTAAACAAAGAAAGTTGAGGACAATGTAAAGTGTTCAGAAAGCAACAGGACGGTCTTGTTCGATATTGGCAGCAGGTGGGTATAAGTGTATCTGCCCACACAGCAAGGATTTTTACATGGAGGGACTTTTACATGAAGGGAAAAAAGTGACTTCTGTTCAAGAAAAACATTAAAGAAAAACTGCAATTCTGCAGGACTGAGAAGACTCAACTGATTTGCCTACAGGGTGTGTCCTCCTTTTGACTGTTTTGGGCAGCTAGAAATTTTATTTTTTCCCCAGAAAATAAAAAGGTCAGTGCTACCATAAGTTGTGTTTCATTCCAGATGTGAGACATCCTGATACATTCCATGCTTGTGGTTGATTTTTTGTTCGAGGCAGTAGTTTTCTATGCTTCTTTGTTATTCACATCATCCTTGAGACATGGATTGAGATATAAAAGAAATGTCTTTGATTTATATTAAATGCTTAAACGATTAGTTGTATTTTGCATTTATTTCGGTACCCACCAATGAAGATGGCGTGGAAACAACATCATGTAACAGGACCCGAAACTTCCTTTACAAAGGCAAGAGAATGACTGAGCCCACTTTCCCCAAGGGATGCTTTATCAGTTAAGAGAAGCAGAGAGATTAAACACGTTATGGATGATGTTGCATCTGGCACGTGTTATTTTGGGATAGTATAAGAAACCACCCATATCTCTTTGAACAGAGGTACGGGCCACAACATCCTGCAGTCATAAAGCAGTAAAGTTAGCTATGTGAAATTAAATGGAACCTCATTAACCGAACAGACATAGATAAAGGCTGATTCCTTAGGCAAACATTGCCGAATGATAAAGGAAGAAAGGATTAGGCAAATAATGATACATCTCGGATGAAGAGACCTTGAAAACATCATTGTGCTTTACTGTTTTTGCCATCATTTCCCAGTGTTTTGACAGTAAAATTTCAAGCTCTGTGTGGAAGTGAACTCAGTGTGCGAACACACAATCCCTCGAGCACAACGGTAGAGGTCTCATGAAGTGTAATGTGGCCAGTTCAACAGTTCCTTTTCGCCAGGCTGTATCAGATTCAGTGCTGAAACTGTCTCAAGAGAGCAGAGCTAAATAAGTTTCCATTTCCAGAACTCAAAGCTCCTCTGTCTGACCTATGATGACAGTAGAAGAAAATGTATATTGAGAAACACAAGGTCATCCTGAAATGTGTAAGTTAGGTGGAGCACTTAAGATCTGGGGCCAAGTAGTAAGCCAGGCACTGATGGACTGAGCTAACGCAGCACAAAAACAAGTTTTGCAAAGTTATCTGTAATTTATCTTTTCAAAACGCACCAAAAACTGTTTAAAGGTTACACTAGAATAAAAAAAAAAACACTAAATGAAAAAAACTTTCGCACTTGATCTTAAGACTGATTAGCAAATCAATATCTAAGGACACTAAAATGAATATTGGTCTGAAACAAAACAGATGAGTCAGAACATAAATAAAAGGTAGATTTTCATTTGATATACATGTGGAAAAATGTGTCTTCCTTAAGATGTAAGCGGTCAAACGACAATTTGGCATCGTGTAGCACCTATCTCATCTCTTCCAGTCACTTTAACTCCGTGGTCAGCAGTAGTGGCCATCCACCAGTTAACATTTAGTCTCCATGATAGTCAGCTGCAGTGCTGGCTGACTGGGTGTAGCAGTATGCAACACTTAAGAAAAGAAAGCAGCGTTGTAGTTTTTAAATTTTTTTTTTTCTAAGTTCTAAGCTGTGTGCAGCTCCATCCATGCCGCATTACGTTCATCTTCACCCTGCCAGTTCTGCCAGCCGCGAAGCCCGTAAGAAGCTGCCAATGGTGTCTTTCCCCCACACCAAGCTGTCTACTATCCTACATTCATGAGTGAAGGTTATCCTTCACACCATCAATAAATAAATACAGAATTAATACAACATCTCCTTTGTAGCACCGAGAGCCAAAAAATACCAAGAAGTGGATGCAAATGTGTTTACAACCATTCTCAAGCAAATTTTGACTGATGTACACACGCACAAATGGAGTTTCCATTTTATACTAGTTCAAGGATTTTAGACAAAGATTACCATGCCCGTCCTATTTAGCAACTGCTTCAGATGTAAAGTGTCCATTTTTTATTTCACATTATTCATTTCATGTCTGCTGTTCTCTATTCAAAGGCCAACGGGTCAAAATATTCTATGCATAATCAGCAAAGGGCAGAGTTCAAGAGCCAAGGATCATCAGCTCCAAATCAAGATCAAAGTCTGTTAAAAAGTTTTTTTTAAAAACACCGTTTCATTTTGATATACCGTATGAAGATCAAGCGTGGATTTGTGCGTGCGTCTGTGTGTGGGTGTTTTGCATGCGTCTAAAAGAAAGGGTGCCGGTTTCTTTGTAAAGAACATTCCCAATAATTGCTCTCACTTAGGAAGATCAATCAGGGCTCTGCTCAGTATGCAGCAGCTGCTGCTTGCAGCAGACCTCCGGGTCACAGTGACTTTAAAAGCCAAAAACTTTCTGCATTTTAATGAGATTATATGAATTACTGCATATGCTATTATATCCGGATGAACATGTAAACTAAAACGTCCAAAGTACCACATCACAAACAGCCATTACAGTAATAAATGTGCAGCTATTGATGGATTGTTTCTGCCTGTTACTCTTCCTGCTACTGTCCACAAGCGCGTTTACTCTAAGAGAACATCGCATCTTTATGAGCCAAAGCAAATCACTGTGAGAGACTCCTAATTCCAGAGAGGCAATATTAAGGCAATGGATATGTCCTTCAGCTGTAACTGTAGCCTAACAGAAACAAAAAGAGGTTTAAATAAATCCACTCCTGCAACAAACATAACAAAATCCAAATCACTGTTACATATTTTTTTTGAAACAAGTATTGCTCAAGTCCTAAAGACCAACCCACCCTTAATCTGGAGGATACGGCCAAAATATGACAAGAGGGCTTGAGGGTAATTATGTCTCATGAGATTCCTTATTTTCCTGAAAAGAAGTGCGGAGCAGGAAAAGTTGCAGACCCATCAGAGTCAACATGTCTTCTTTAACAGTACATTCCCTGGTTCAACAGAGCCAACATGTCTCTTCTGCCTCCCCTTTCAGTTCTCATGTGTTATTCATGGGCGGGCCTTTGACCCCATCAGAAGGAGTTGCTAAATCTTCTGAGAGATTTCTTTCTTCTTTTTCCCGCAACACATATTTCTGCCCTCATAGAACATATAATAGGACACTGATTAAAGGATACTTCCTTTTGGAAAGAACAGCCTTTTGGGAAGAAGACTTTTCATCTTTTTCTCCCCCTCCTTGTACTCCATTTTTAACAGTTTTTCATTATTTCTTCATCCTTCTCTAAAGGATTCCCTGTGGGCACGGCAATTTATCAGTGAACATTTATTGGTGTAAAAACTGCAACCTTTGTGACCAGGGTTTGGGATAGCCTCATATGAAAAAGGTTTAATTGATCAAGCATCCTCAAGTCTAAAGATGGCAACCACCTCAGGGTAACAAGTGCTTTGATCAAGGGTTTACAATGTTAAATATCCTCAACCAAAAATGAAAATAAAAAAGTAAACAGACCTACTGCCAATGCTGTATATTCTAGGTTAATTAATAGCATTATGGCAGTCTGTTCATGTGTAGCCAATTAGGATGCCAAGACTGACTTCTAATAGATATGCTGTGGCAACGGATCAATCAAAGCTGCCTATGTCAGCTGTTGATTTGGATAAAATCTGTCTGTTTTCATTCATTGTCACTTTTTTTCATTGGACAGGATAAAACACATTTTCCGTCAAAAGGTAAAGTGTGTTAACAATTAAAGATTTGTGAAGGCTGACAATACCAATAGTAAACAATGTTACCATTCAACCTATTGTATTCCTATTGTATTCTTCGCTTTTAATAAATAAACATTTTCTAAAGCCAGAACACCTACATGATCTGTGGTGGAAAGGTAAGGAATAAAGATTTATACATTACTACTCTAGAAATTATTTTTGTCTTCGTTTTTGGTTTAGATTCAAGGAATGTTTTACATAATTTCTTTGGTTAAAGAAGAAAGAAAAAAAACTTTACAGGGAAACAAAACTTAATTTATTGAGGTCCATCAAGTTCTTTCAATCTTTTGAAAAAAAGAAAATAAATGAATAGATAGATTTACAATAATTAAATATAATAATTAAATATTCTATCCAGATATTGCAGAAAAACAGACTATTATTATTTACTTTATCTATAAAAACATGGGTACATTGTATCTTTTGTGTCCAAAGTTAATAGGAGCAAGTTGCGCCAAATGCGCAATTTGTATTGTACATTTGCACACTCTAGAAAAGAGTGCAAAAGACTCTTCTCGCCATGAAAACATTGTTTTTTTTCTCTCCATTTCCATCTAGCAAAACATTCAGCACTTTAGGAACAACATCCAACAAATAAATACAGTTTTTATCTCTGAGCAATCCAATCAATATCGCCTATCACTTGAATTCACCTTCTGGACAGAATATAATACCACGGCAGCTGCAAAACACTGTTTCATGTATATATTTTTGCATTTATTTATTTTTTGTATGTATGTCTGAGAGAGTGTCCCAATGCCGAATGAGAGCTGCTGAATTGTTTTTCATTCTGTGAAACAAAACAATAAAATCTATTCTATTCTTCTCTTCAATTTAGAGGGGCTCCTGTGTAACCAAAACGTGACACGATCCAAGGGTAAACAATAAAATTTAGCTAAGAAAAAATGCACTTGTTGCACAGCTGATCATTTCTTTGTTTAAAAGTCAAGGTAGACGGAAACCGGCGCAAATAGAAATCGTAGTGCACGAATGTGCTGATAAGGAAATCATACATAATAACTTGGATCACCTTCCCCATAATGATCCACGGAGATGAAAATTACTTGTCTGACTTCAGCGGCCAAATCAAAAGACGGGCACTTTCAAAGTACACACCATTTCCTCACTCCCTTTCCTTTTAGTTAATTTCCGTCAAACCCATCATACACCGAGCATCATTGGCTCCCAGGCAGATAAACACACCAACAATCGGGTGACAACATAAAACAACGTACGTGTCCCCCTGTAATCACAATCAACGGCGGGCAGAAGTCGATATGTGGTTAACAGAGGAAAAAGAAATGAGTTTCCAAGGTCATACCTAATAGCAGCTGTGATAAGTGAGTGCTCCATGTAGATACATCCAACACAACAATAAACCAACTCCAACAATATCCCGCGGCTGATTACAGGGACATTAAAATTCTCTGCTTCACGAGCTTTAAGATATAAAGAGACAGAAAAGGGTTGCAAAGAAACCATCCTTGTGTGGCTAGGGAAGGCAGCTAACCCAAATGACAGTGACATTTTAAAAATAGCATTACTTTCAACAATCAATTCTGAAGGATTTGGTTGGATTTAATGTGGCAACATTTAAAGAAAATACTTGCCTCTACCATCGGTGAATAGGTCTGAAAGCAGCATTTCCAGCCTTCAACCGCGTCGCCATTATTCCTCACATTGCAAGTCATGTTCGGTGAAGTGTACGAACCGAGGTGTAAAAACGACACGCTGAACTTTATTAAAACAGGATTTCATACAGTTGTTTTGCTGACATTAATAATTGTAGAATCTGTCAGTTTATGCGCGGTATTCATACAACGTTAGAAAATTTGCCTCCCTCTCCTTTTTTATTTGTTTTTTTTGTTTTTTTTATTTGCGTTACTCTGCGACTGGTGTGCATGAGCAGGGACGGTTTCAAAGTGACTCCCAGATGATGCAGTATGTGAGCAGACAGGTGAAACCTCGCTAATGATATTGAACCTGGCAACACCGTCACATCCCCCCCAAACACACACAGCTTGCCGTATTCCCCTGATATCTCAGCGTCCTGAAATAACTACACTGGTATGTTTGGATTAAAGCGTTTTGAGGTTTTTATGTGCAGGTCTGTTGTGATTTATTTTTGCATGGTTATGATAAAATCTTTAGAAATAACGTACAAGGTATTTGCCATTGTGTGTTTGTGCCGAAAATCTAGGCTTTCTTGTCTAATTCAAGTTTAGTATTTCCTTTCACATTGTCCTTGACTTTGGTCTGTCCAACCTAATCAAGATGTTTTATTATTAAAATATTATAGATTCATCCTACCTGCTCTGAGCTCACTACTGATGTATACATTATTTCATTTATGTCAGAAACTGACATAAATGAAAGATCACTTGGGAAAAAAACAAGTACAAAGCCAATATGTTACCTGTGCAGGTATCAACACATTTTCTCAGTCCTGTTTCTGCCTTTTTTAATTTGTGGACAAGGTCTATTCAAAACCTACAAAGAAAGTGTGCAACCTAACAATTTAGAGGAAAAAGCCTCACATGGGTTAGATGTCAATTCATTCATTTATTGATTGCAACTATTAAGGAACCGTAAGAAGCCTTTGTGTATTTGATCGTTAAGACAGGAAGATGTCAGAGAGAGAGAGAGCTGTTGGTGTTACACAGCCCTGCAGGAAAGAATATGTCCTTTAGCTTTTTATGCCATTAGCTTTTTATGTTTATGTTCAGCACAATATGTGTTGTTAGTGCCAAGGGTGTTACTAACTGTAAACATCAGTCTCTGTGTATATTCGACATAGAGTAAGTTAACTTTAACATTATCTTCTAGATTTCCCAAAAAAAAAAGACAGGCAACATTTCTTAATCCAGCATGTTAATTGACAAAAAAAGCAATGGACTCAGCATATAACGGCAACTTTGCAGTAATACACTCAGATTCCTGTTGTTTGCTGAAATTCGCTTCGGTTTCTTCTCTCCACACTGATGGGTGCTGTGCTATTCTATATTTTGATCTATCATGTAAATATTTTAATTTACATGAGGTCCAGGTTGAATTAAACTGAATTCAACTTAACAGTTCAAGTTTAAGTGAAAAGCTTAGATTGGTCAAACGAGATATAACACGATGTCAATCTGACATTTCACCCATTTGTTTCCTTTCCCACACTGCCCTGCAAACACAAGCCCACCATAATGAATTATAACAAAACAATAAACACCTGCCGTCTGGTTTATTTGTATCAATTCACTGATCAATATTAAGAAGTTGTGCCTACATTAAGAAGTAAGTCCAAAATTCCCCATGTTTCTGGCTGGAAAAAGCACCAGCAACACAATATAGTTGTATGTTGGCAGTAAAAACTGCAACATTGATGTAAGAGAAAGAGTTTGATTATATCGTTAAGGCATGCCTCTTTTATTTTCTCACTGTTTTTGACTTCCTTGTGGTCATTAAATGTATGCATGATTTACCAGCAGCCCATTAGTAACTGCAGCTTACTGGCAATCATAAAACCTAATGGCACGTAAAACTTTGTGGCTATGAAATCTGCACATGTATGCTTTTTATAATAAAAGGTACTGATTAGTGCAGAGTTGCCGTGCGAGCCTTGAAAGTGTAAACCCTAAGGCTCTAACACTGTGTAGAGTAGAACCCTTAATATATAGAGTAGACCTGAGTAATCAAAACTTTAAAACAGAGAAAAACGTTTTAGGATATACTACAGTTCGCCTATGGTAAATATGGCAAACGATTTGTCTAGAGTGTTATCCCCCTCCTCACTTTTTTTAAGCAAGATGAGATGACCTTTAACAAGAGCCTGTTTCAATTAGAGGTGGAGGAACCTTTGAGAAGAGACAGAGGAAAGCCCAACTGAGTCTGGAAGGGAGGAAATTCAAACAAAACAGTAACGTTCAAAAGATCAGGAACTGCTATTAATTCAACGCTAATAGGCAAGAGTGTGTAAACTTGCAAACTGTGCGTTTAGTAGCTGCTAACTAAACACTTCAGTTTTTATCGGAATGGCTAACTCCACTACTACATTTACTCCTATATTTCCTTAAAGAGTCTTATCTTTCGTGGTAGTTGTTATTGATTCCTTCCTCATTACCCGCTGCACGACATGCTGGCAGCTTTCCATGGGAAGGGAAAAAAAAACACGAGATAAAAAGAAAGTCCCACAGATGTCTCCAAAGAAAAGCCACTTGGGAAAATTACAGAAAATGTCATTACGTGTAACTTTTAAAGCCTGTCGGAACAGCTCAACCTGACCAGTTAGTATTATCTGACGTCCCTGAGTTAACTGCGGCTATTTCCACCAAAGCTAAATGGCATGAAATGTTGATTATGCAAGGTACAAGCTGCTAAATGATAAACCTTTTTTCTGTTTTCCTTGTGTTTTCATCTGAAAAAAAAATAAAATAAATTCCCCCCACTGTATCCAACACTTCTATTAGGACGTTTTGAAGAGCCACGTCCTGGCATCAACAAGTCCAATATTCACGTCTTTGTCCAAGAGCCAGTGGCTATGTAGGGAGTAAAGCAAAAACAGATTTGAAATGGCTGGAAAGCTTGACAGAAGAAAAGTAGCAAGTCAATGTAGTACCAACTGAGCAAATGAGCAGCAGACTGCTTTGTGTTATAAGATAGCTGTAGTTGAGCTGAAGCGAAAACCTGATGAAAATCTGAAATGAAAAAAACTAAACTGACTGGAACACAGTATATAATGCCAAGTTAGTAAACACAGATCCAAAATCAGGGTGCACAAGTGACTCTGGGTGGTGACTGGGATCACTAAGCCCAGGGGGAAAGGTTTGGCGGAGGGAACTCAAATCCTTTTGTGAAGCTCATGTAGATAACAGCGAACACGACATTTTAGAATATGAGCCCGATTGTTTGATTGCCATCCATTTAGCCTGAGAACCAAAGATTTAAGCACGCTCTCTAAAACACAGCAGCTGACTTCAGCTGTTTCCATCAAACTAAATCTAACCAGACTGCTGGATTTCTAGATAATGTGCCATTTCGAGCGTGTTCCTAAAATGAAAACTGCTAAATAAAACTGATGAAAACCATCTTCATAAAAAGGATGTTATTGCAGGAGTTCTTCACAACTCAGTACCAAAGGATTATAAGCAAGTTTTTTTTTTTAACTCCCTTCCGCTGTTAGAGAAAATATCATAACTTTTTTGAAGCACAAAACCATAGAATTTAGATGACATTTGTGGTGTGGAACAAAATGTGACCCAGGAGAAAACTCAGGTAGACATCTATCTCTCGGTACGTTTGCAGCTGTACAATCCCCCCCCCCCCCCCCCCCATTTTCAGATCATGGACTGCAGTGTTCTGTGATATTTATTTTAATCGTTTAATGCCTTTTCTTAAATTTTTAACCAGTTTTAAACATCCCACATTTTTATCCCTGGCCTTTTGGTTGTGTTCCTTGATCTTCATCAAGCTGATTTTCCGGCAAGCCTCTATGAGCTTCATAAAACAGCAGTATTAATACTGAGGGTAAATTACACAAAGGTCAATTCTTTACTAGATAGGAGAGCTTAGAAGGCAGTTTGCCATGCTGAATTTTATTTAGAGGTATCAGGGAAAAGGGGACTGAATAAAATTTATTGTTAATAAAAAATGCCTTAAACCTTCTGCCGTTTTTCCATTGCTTCATATTTGGTGGTCTTTTGTGCTGGTCGGCCACATAAATCCCATTAAATCCTAATGAAGTATTTGTTTCTAAGGAGAGGAAATGTGAGAAAGACCCAGTGGTATGCATACTTTCGCAATTCACAGGATAGGACAAATCAGCAGTGGATTCCAAATCTGAGAAATGTTCAAAACAATCTGTTACTATCCCCATTAATTTAAAAGTGACAGGATTTTTCAATAAAACCACAGGAATATTGACAAAGAGAACATCTTGAAACTTTCAATCCGAACCAGGAATGCAATGAAGCGACTAAATCTGAGGGTGTACCACGCAGTGGTGGGTCAGGCTGCCTTGTGGATTCAGATTTTCATTTACTTAATTTTCCATCTCTGAAAAAACGAATGTGTCATTTTTTGTGCGTGCGTGTCTGGGTTTTTTTTTTTTTTATTACAAAGGCAGAACATTAATTTTTTTAAAGATACTAAATCCACCAAATCACTCAAAGGAAACCTTTGCAACGACCTTGACCAGTCCTCACAAAAAGCCAATACAGGAAAAGAGAAAAGTTGATTTTGAAGGAGTCCAGAAGGAATACACAACAAACGAGTAGCTGGGAGAGAAAAAAGTAGAGTGACTCATTCATGCATCAACAACCTCCAAAACAAAGCCACATCGTACGTTTTCACTGCTTCTCCTCCTGCATTGTTCTCACCGTCTCGCCCAGTTCTTTTCAATGGGTCTCTGAGCATCTGTCTCTTAATTAGTTAGAAAGTCACCAACCTTGCAATTCTATTGTGAGCTCATCAAAGATTTATCCCAATTTGTGAAAGAAAGAAGGTCTTTATTCAGTGGAAGTGTTCACAAACACATTTGATTTTACCGCTTTAGTTTTAAAGAGATTAGAGATTCATCCCCTCTGTTGCTAAACCTCCTTGTAATCCTTCCCTCTCTGTCAGTCCGGTTCTCCACAGTTTTATTTAGGGTATGGATTGGAAAGGAACACAATGCTTGGTATTTAGTAACTCATTTTATGATCTAGCTAAAACAAAAAGGTCCAAGTTTTACAGATGGACTGCATGCTGGCTGAAGGCATGGGCAAAATCAAAGCATCTGAAAAGCTATTATGATCTGGTGGTTGACCAACATTCATGCCGATCTAAAATGATCTCAGGAAGATATATGGAAGTTCTTGACCCCGTTGTTGTGATATAGTCGACTAAAATAAAAAAAAAAAAATCTTTTTTTCATTCTTGTTGGCTTTCTGCACAGTGAAAATACCACAACTGGCTAACCAAAAACCTCTAAAGTTTCCTTTAGGTGCTACGCCTAAGATCTGTTTGAGGTTTTTTTCTTGTTTGTTTGTTTTTTGTCTGTCTGGACTGTCTGTGCGCTCCTCTAGTTTAAACCTAATTGATAAAATCTGAGCTGGATAATTAAATTGAAGAGAGATTCTTTAAAAAAAAAAAAGGCAGTTTGAGATTTGGCAAATCTTTATTCCATTTATCAAAACACTAAAATAGAGCAATTATTTTTATGACATTAGTACCACCTGGATATTAGAAAAGAATAAAAACCTTAATATATGGACTATCGTTTGATAGATAGATAGATAGATAGATAGATAGATAGATAGATAGATAGATAGATAGATAGATAGATAGATAGATAGATAGATAGATAGATAGATAGATAGATAGATAGATAGATAGATAGATAGATAGATAGATAGATAGATAGATAGATAGATAGATAGATAGATAGATAGATAGATAGATAGATAGATAGATAGATAGATAGATAGATAGAGGGGGATTGTTGCTCCAGCAGCAACCCAACAGCTGTCTTAATGTGATTAAAATGTTACACGGCATTATATGGAAATTGAATTTTATCTCAAATTTAAATACCTGATTTCATTTTAAATTACCAAAGTGTAGGTTGGTGGAAGTGTTTTATCTTAAAACTGCCAGATCATTCTTTGATCTTCAGCCACATGTCTAATAATACATGCCATATAGGGCAGGCAGGATAAGGCCTCAAAGTTAGCTGAGCAAAGTGAAAGTGGGCTAAGTTCTCTTCCATTAGACAACGCAGAGGGGAGAGTTTCCCTCTCGCTGATACAGCTTGATGTCTCTTTCCATTAGCTTTTATTGGTCTCCCAGTCTAAAACCATTTAGCCAAGATAGCACACACTCATATACTTTTTTTTTTTTATTGCTATATATTTTATTCAGCTTTAAACAGGTATTAACCTATTTTCTGTGGTTCTGCTTTAGTCCGCTTTATCACCCTGTGCACCGTTGAGAGGATGCTGCAGGTAAATATTAACGTCATCAATCAACTAAAGTGGCAGCGGCAAGGATGGAAAACACCTCGAGGTGGTAGAGATGAGCTTTCATTTATACATCTCACATAACTATGATAGATTTGTCATAAAACCGCCATCTAATTAAAAGGACTCAATCTGCTTCCTCCTGAGTCAGCGGTGACCCTTCACCCCGCCTGTCACCTGAGCCGTGAGACATCCATCACTTCTGCTTTCACAGCGAACAATAAAAAGCAACCATTAGTAAGCCATCGAGGAGCTCAACAGATATGTATACATGTAGAAGACACTGGAGCGGCTCTCTGGGTACAGGGGGATTTTAAAGATGCTTTATGGTGGTGTGAACATGAAGGGCAACATAGTCTTTGCTTATTTTTTGTCTTAAACAATTACCAGATGCGTGGTTAAAACACAGAATTACACAACCTTTAACAAGTCATTGAGCTCTATAGAAGATGCCCTGATGTTGCCCTCTAATTAAACATAGCTCTTTGTATAGATGATTTGCATGTCACTCCCACAACACGGAAGGAAAACGTTGCACCTTTCAGCTACATTTGACTGGACCCGTTATTACGCTGTTTAAATCAGCATCTATCTTTGCTATTCTCAAGTCAAAAAAAAAAAAAAAACTTTTGCAAAAGCATTGTGCAACTGCAGATCAGCGGAGGACGACTGCATACTCTTCAAACTTGTACCGATTTTAAACAAAACACATGGCTATGTGTAAGCGTTGCCTTTATTTTAGACTAATGCAGACGTTTTTCCCGTGCACTTTACAAGGACTAAACATGAGGGCAGTAACGTTTAGCTCATAAAATGTATAAATGTACGTTATTTGTTAAACATCAGAAACGATCGTCAAGGCAAGGTTATCTGTAAGACACATTTCTATAACAAGACAATTGAAGACCATCCTGTGAAATCAAAGGAATTTACAGGAAGATGTGGAAGTTGAATACAGTTCTGATACCATGCAAACAGCTAAAATAATTACAGTGCCTTGCAAAAATATTCAAACGCTGTTTAAATTCACATTTAGTCAGGTTACAACCAAAACGTTTAATCAATTTTTATCCGGAGATGAAAATTTGTATGCCGCATGTGGGTGTGTGAGTCAGAGATGTTCACAAGTCTTTTTCTTTCGAGTTCAAGTCAAGTCTCAAAGTCTTTTGCCCTGATTCAGGGTCGGGTAAGCCTTATTTGACTGATGCGCCTTCTTCCACACGTTTGCTGCATCCCCTACATTGCTCGTGGCAGAAGGCAATCAAGACTTACTTTTAAAAATGGCTTGCTTATTGCCACTCCTAAATAAAAGCTCAGATTTGTAGAAGGCAACCAATACTAGTCCAGTTGACAAATTATCCCACCTGAGTCGTGGAACTCTGCAGCTCCCCCAGAGTCACTATCAGCCTCTTGGCTGCTTGTCCGACAGATGTTTTTCCTGTTATACCATTGTGTTCAAAGCTCGTGTTTTATAACCCATCTCTACTAAACTACTCCCCAGATTTATCGCTGATGCGTCTGTTGTGCTCTTTGGTCTTCACAATGCTGTTTGTTCTCTTTTATTCTCCGTGTGTACATTGTTACTGCCTTGAACAGAATAGTGGCATTTAATCTGTGATTAGATTATACACATATAAATGCTGTTTACCAATCACCAAGTAATTACTCATTGCATTTTATTCATGGATATTCAAGGGGGCTAAATACATACACATAATACCTGACACATTTTAACTGGTAAAAACAATTGAAACGCATGTATCAGTGTAATTCTATTCCAAAGCCATGCATTACTTTGTGTTGGCTCTGTTATACTTTTCCAGAGAAAAACATTGAAGTTTCTGCTTGTAACATGGAAACAAAAAGCAAAAAAAAAAACACTCAAATTGTACAAACACTTCTGGATGGCACTGGATAACACTAATGTTCACGAGTTATTTCCATGTACTTGACAATGTTCCAGCTGTATGCATTTCACAGTAAAGAATCTGGAACTTGATTCCTGTCATCCCAAAGTGTCAGTTCAATTTAAAGCTAAAACTTAACATTTAGAAATGTGCTCATATTACACACAGACAGAAAACTCTTCCTGTTAATGCTTTATATTTGTTTGGTTGAGGCTTCCAAATTGTCACTGTAATCATATTACATATATAAAGAAAAAAAAAAAACGTAATTGCATCGGTTGCAATAAGTGGGCAGACTTTATCTCATTCCCCATTCCCTCACTTTGGATTAATGAAGCCTTCATAGGCCGTGTCGTTAAGTTGGGTGGTCACTAACTGGACTGCAAAGCCCTGGAGATTCTGTCATTAATGGATAATGTAGGCCATTCTGTAGACATAAACCAGAGAGTGAGTTTAAGATGGTGATAGAATAAAATTATTTCCCACTCTCTCAAAACGTGAAATCCAGAAGCAATGTCTGATAATTCAGGCAGAAACAGACACATCAAAATCTTCAGGTTTCGCCGTGTCACATGTTAATCCTATGTCAATCCAGCAACTGAAAGGACGCAGAACATATGGCAGGAAGTCAATTTCCATTTAGATGAATACCTTTGAGTTATAAACTCAAAAGGCAATTAATCAGTCCAATGATACAAACATGATGTCCAACATTTAACACGAGTCTCAGTTAATGCAAGCTTCCAAAAACCTTCCAAACTCTTTCAGAGACGCTCACTGAGAGAAATGCCAACTCTGTGGTAAAATAATATCACTGTTAACCAAGGTTTCAGAAAGATGCCTTCACAGAGAACAGCCATTTTTTTTAGTGGTGTGAAGCCCTATTTATTTATTTTTACTTCCACAGGACAGGTGTATGTTGTATGCTGTTTCATTTCTGGCCTGCTTCTTTTACTGGCTTCCATATTTTCAGGCTGCTGCCCCTTTACCAAGATAAAATACCAAATGCTGGGCTCCGTTTTGGGAACCCTGTGGATTTTCATATGATTGGCTCAGGAACCAGGAAGTAAGCACTCTGAGCCAAAGTAGTTCTAGGACCACAACCCTGGGGTTCCACTGAACGCGGAAGTGCTGTTCCTTCACGGCCGGTCGCTGCAACTCTAATGAATCAGAGCAGATCCACCCAGTGAGCCACGGCACATTTTTGAAGTATCCCAGAAGCGCCGCTGCTCGCCGCTTTTCTAAAATACTATTTTTGCTGCTTGCCGCGCCGATTCCACGTCCATCTACAGCAGAGCGGATCGTTCAGGCAGGAAGTCAATTGATGAAAAGCAAAGTGGATCCAGTCGAGTTTACAAGTAAAAGACTAGATGTGCAGACTTTAAATCGCATTTTACTGTGAAATATCAATATGTGAAACAATAGTGCTTTTGCTTGAGTAGCAGCTTGACTGAATGTGTAGAGGTATTCAGTCCTCTGTGGGTTTGGAACATAAATACACAAGGGAACCCAACTTAAAACTAAATAAATAAATATATAAAACAAAAATCACTGGCAAGTCTGCAATTTCAAGCAACACAATGCAGTTTTTATTGCTTTTTCTGCGTAACTAGGATTAACGGCTGAATTCGCACAGCTTCTGCTGCAAATATTTACATTCATTTCGATATACAGCCAAAGAAGCTTGCTCTGGCATTTAGCGACAGCTGTCTACCTCACGCGCAACATGTCATTTGACATCAACTTTCCATCTCGCTTCATGTTTTTAACAAGCTTTGAAAATTGACAGCGCTTATCTGCTGGATAGACAAACTCTGATGTCTTCATAAAAAGAGCTTCACTCAAGATGGACAGAAAGTGAAATTTATTTCATCAACACTCAATTGCTAAGGAACCATAATGGGATTGACAGCAGTAACTTCAGATAATTGGGACAGAAGTAGTCTAATGGCAGCGCAACAGCAGCACTGCCATTAATTTCTTTCCCATTAATACTGAGCCCCGAGCAGCAGGCTCTTAAGAGAAATCAAATAGGTGGTGGGGGTGGATGTGTGAATGGAGTCACTTTGACGAGAACTGAAGCCGTATTATGAGACAAGTCCAGCAAGCTGAAAAAAACTGCAGAAATGGGCTCATTAGAAATAGAGGCGACCCACAATGCATGGCAGTTTTAGACACATGTATCTTAGCTCATATTACCGGTCATGCAAAAACAGCTTCCTGCACTATTTGCAGTCAAAAGGCCTGGTAAAGTGGTGCTTTTACCATATTTAATATGCACAATCATGGCACTCAGGTGTCAAAACCACACACTAGGTTTTGGTCATTATTTATTAAGGCTAGATGATGGGAAACCATGTAAATGCATCACAAATCACTATACATAAAACCCTAGTTAAAGCAGGAGTACTTCTATGTATGGCCGCAGGCTAAAATAAATATACTTAATACAGCACATCTGCAAGGATTTGCAACAGAGTGAAGAAAAGGCAGGTTTACTGAAAATACAGCACAGCAGAGATTCACATCTAGTGCATAGTCCAGCTTATGTTTTGTCTCGTCTATATTTAGCTGCATTATGATAAAAAATAAATAAATAACGGTCAAATATGGTTGACAGTCGGATGCTGTGAGGGCGTCAAAGACTGCATATGCCTCAACTTTACCAGGGTGGATGTGATTACAGTGGCTTTGACAGAGACCTTGTGTCAGCTGTCAATCAGCATCAGCGAGACTGATGCTGAACCTGCGGTAACACAGTTACTGAGGTTAAAAGCAATCCACGTTACTACGCCCTTTAAGAGGGGCAAAGCCCTGAGGGGAAAGACTTGTCTCGTTATTATTTAACATGACGTTAACAAGCCTTTTTTAATATATTTGAAGCAAATGACTATTAAGTTTTTTTTGTGGAGATTCCTGCACCTGTCTGAACAGGTCTCCTCTATGTACAGATCTGATTGTTGTTTAATTGTTTCATTTCAAAAGATGACACAAACGCATACGTTCCCCTCTCCTAAAATACATTACATTTTTGGCCATTTTTAATCATTTCTGGTCATGAATACCATCAGTGTGGAAAATAATGGAGCAATTAGAACATGTTATACACTTTTCTTTTTTGCAAACATCACTACACAGTGAAACTGTTGCATTTGTAGGCCTGGTTTCAACAGAGTGAAAATCTCACACTTGTCAGTGTCTACTCTCAGGTTAAAAATAAAATAATTGCCTGTTTTTAGACCTAAGGTATGTGTGTAGGGACGGCAGGCAGAGAGAAGGGCGACTTCGCTGCATGACATTTTATGTAAACTAAAATAAAAACAAAACAGAAGGAGGCAAAGGTCGGAGCGATATGTAATTTTCTAATTCTGTCCATACGCTGTCCACCTTTCTTTATCTTATTCTGAAAATCTAACTAGACATGCCAACAGAGATGTGCTTTCCTGCAGGGACACGAGTTCACTCATTAAACTTAATGTATAGTGAACAATCAAATATATGGTATTTCTCCTCTTTGTATGTGTGCGTGTGTGTGTGTGTGTGTGCGTGTGTGTGTGTGTGTAGGAGCATCTATTTCAGTTCTTGCCAACACTTTTTTTTTTCTTGTGATGTACCACAAACCATCCTGAGCAGCTGCGAGTTCTTCATAATTAGCCTGAAACGTGTCACTTTTGTGAACACCAACCATGTTAGGCAAGTGAGAAAGATGAAAGTAACTTTATTCAGACTAACACGACGTCCGACATTTTTTTCTTGTTCCCATTTGCTGCCTAAACGATGGTACCTACAAAACACGCTTCCACTGTTCCATTTTTCCAGAATCATTAAGAACGTCATTAACCTCAGTTTCAGCCAACTAGCATCTGATTATATTTGATGGATACAAAAATGAACTGATACCAATAAAGGATCGGCTGCACAGTCAGAGACACACACACACAAACACCTTTTTGTTCTTACAGTTTTAATTTACAGACACGTCTATTGTCTTTGGTTTGTATGGAACAATGGTACAACCTGGACAAAACTTTACCAGACTCAGGGAAGACAACAATTGCACAAAGAAAGGCCAGCACAGCTGAAATTTGAACGCTAGATTATAACAATAGAAGGGTAAAAATACACGTTTATAATTTATAACGCCAGTGCATAAGATGTGATCAATAAAGCCCGACATTCTGAATTAGTGAAAGCAATTGATTCGCCAAGTCAATATTGCTTTCTTGTCTTTGTTTTCCTCCACAGAATTAATTCATTGTCAGTCTCTTGAGTAACTGTTGTGTCATTACGCGTCAACAAAGCCATATTTATTTGTTATCTATTGTTTTCCACGGTTTAATAACTATAATAACTTTAGAGCTGTCTTAAGGACAGATACTTTTTACATTACCCCGATATGCAATATCCTAAAAGTTAAAAATTACCTTCTTTTTGTAACTTGGTTGACAATAGTCAGTGCAAGTTAATTTTATTCAGAAGGTAAGAAAGTTGCAAATTTAGGAGTCAGTACAGTCTGCATCTGATTGCCGCCCCCCACATAATAATTAGCTATTTTCAAGTTAGGTCAAAACTGAAATACAAATACATATTTGAAATTCTACAAGCAAATACATAGAACAATGAACTATACTGGTGCAGGACAATCTAAGGATGTTGTTTAACTCTCTAGACTAAACTAGACATCCTGCTGGTGTGATCCTAAGAGCTTAACAGTGTGTCAGCAACAGTAATGAGCTCAAGCTATTTTGCCCTTCAAAAGGTTTACATCTTATTTACTGAGATATAATTAAAGGAGTCACACCATATGCCACGAGAATGGAGCACACTGAATGCATTTGCGTGGCCTGATAAGCATTTCATGACGTTGTGCTTCAGCTACACATTCATTACAGATTAATGGGCACTGGGTATACACGCGGCTGTAAACAGGCCTGCCTAGTGAGGTGATGGTGTATCACAGAGCTCTGGCACTGTATGCCATCAGTCATCCAACGGTGGCTGTTATAGAAAAACGAGGAACACAATTTCCCCAAGTCATGCTTCATCATGCTTATGTGTAAACACAAAGTTAAAAAGAAAAAGAAAAAGAAAAGCAAGTAACAAACATGTTTTCACATTTGAAATGATTCTTTTTTTTTGCTAATGTTTTCTACATGATAAATAACAGCTTTCATCTGGCAGCTCCAGAAACATTAATATAAAGACTAGAGATGCTGAAGAGAAATCAGGACAGGAATCAACAGATTTTGAGCTCGATCAACCCTGATCACTGGGCTGGCTGGTTGGGAGCTCAAAGGTCTCACATTTTCCAATCAGTGAGCGCACCGTACCGAAGCACAACAAGGCTGAACTGACCAATACTCTGATGTGGACTTTATTACTGAATAATGAAGAATATGCTGACTACTGGTCGTATTAGAGAGGTGTATAAAGCTGAAGTCAGAGGAAGCAGGGAAAGCTCTTTAAAGGAAAAGCTCTTTAAAAGGTTGAGACGTGTCTGCGGTTAATTCATGGTGCGAGCCAGCCAGAAAGAGCTGGAGAAGAGCAGATAATGAGAATGAGTAAAAATCACGGAATGTGACAAATAAAAACGTGGAACGTCATAGAATTTGTCAATTTGTGCTTTTGATCTTAAAACTGTCAAAGCGTCATATAAGAGAATCCAACGTTCACAGTGAACGTTCAGTAAAAGAGAGCATGCCCTATCAGCTGTTTTGTGACCCACTCAGCAGAGCTCTGGTCTCCCTTAGCCTGGCGTCCGTCTGATAAAGCTCTCACAGCCGCATTACAATGTTATTACCACCACTTGCAAAGCAAAGCGTGTCGCTCATGAAGCAGCACAACAGCTAAGATGCGTCCTCACACGATTAACTGGAACAGCATGGAAAACATGCTCTCGTCAACCAGATCAGACTCGAAACAAATCAAATTACATTTTGAAAATAAAAATAAAATAAAAAATAAAACAATTTATGGGGTCCTTGTTGAAGGCAGATATTGCAATTTTCCACACATACTTATTAGTATCGCTAAGTTTTATCACAGTAATTCTGATGTTACTGTGACTCGTTCCACTTCAAGTTTATTTATTTTGTTTATTCTTGTGTGAACACTGAGGTTGCTTTATTTGTTAATGCATAACAATTAATATAGTTTTTTTTTATTTTAAGTTTAAATTTATGATACAGTTAGAGTCATCACTACATTTTACTGTCAGAAACTAGAGAGGCTTAGGCCTTGTCTACATGGAGACAAACACGTTAAATTTGCATAAACGGTTAAGAAAAAAATGTACGTTCACGCGACAGGATGGAGCACAACTGAAAAGGGTGTAGTAGGTATGCCGGGTCCATTGGTGGCGCTGTGGCAATGCCAAGGAAACAGCTTGCGTGTACGCATTGGAAAAATGAAACGGCCATTTTGAAAAAACGTATGCCCTCAGGAACCCGGTTTCAAAAATTATTGTTTATAGTCTCCCAAAACGTTGCATCCATGTGCCTAAACTACAAAAACCTAATCTCGTTTCTGTGTGGATGGGGCCTTAGAGTCACCGCTTAATGGGTATAGGCATAAAGTTTTGCTTGCAGATAGTAAGCAAATTTAATCGGAGGGATTTTGCTCATGCCTAGTTGTTGCAGACTTTCAGCCTTAACCAGAAATCACATTTGGATCTATGAACATAAAGTTTGAGAACTCTCGCTCCAGGGATGACTCCAGAGATGGCTTTGCTAGCTCTACCATCTGTGCTAACTGGTATTACAAAATAGCATAAAGTATCAAGAAGCCTGAAATTTCCCCTCTGCAGCTGTTTTGTCTGTTTTAAAAAAAAGTAAAACAGTCTGCAAATACACTTTACAAATAATGGCTACTTATAACAGGAAGAAAGGTTCTGAATGCTGTTGTTTTATCCTTGTAATGTATGCCTCTGAAAGGAAGATCAGAACTGGCCATTATGGGTATCGGTAGAGGTCAAAGCCACAACCTTCTGATCGGTGCAGCCTTGGTAATGATCAAACATAGTTTCCGCTGCCCTCTCGTTTATGCAGCTCTTCATCTTCCACATCTCTTTGCTGAAACTCATTTCATGTTCTTCCCTCAGCCCCATCCACCCCGTCCTCACTGATGCCAGCGCTCGCTGTCCTGTGTCTCTGCTCCTCTGCTGTTCCCTGCTCTCTCCCGGCACCTTTGATGTCAGAACCACAGCTAAAGCTAGAGCTTATCTGCTGTGGGGTTTTCTGAGCCCAAACCAGGCCAGAGGCTGGAAGCAAGAACATGGCACAGGGCAAAAGGAAAGAAGAAGAAGAAAAAAAAAAAAAGGATTCACAGAGAGAAAATAATGCTGCAATATCTTCCTCTGCAGCCTGACGCAGATATTTTGGGTTTGCAATTCTCAGTTAATCACTGTTACAAAGTTAATTTAATAATGTATTTAAAAAAAAAGTACAATACAGTCTAAGTCAGGCACATGGGCATGTCTTGTTTTTAAGATTAAGGCTAAATCACAAAATTGACCACATATGATAATCAATTACAACTACAGGCAAACATAGAGAGACGGGTGGGCATTATGACAGTCATAATAGCAAAGAATTATACATAAATGGATAAATATAGTACCTAACAGTAGGTCAATTTAGGATCCTGGAATAAGATCATAGCATCAACCAACACTGAATAATCAAACACATGCAAAATCTGTTTAGTGGCTGATAATGAAGAGAATACGACCACAGAAAAGCTGGTCAAATCAACAACAAAGGATTTATGATGGAAGTGAGTGTGAAAGCTTTACTACAGCCTGCAGCCAGTTGCTCTAGTTCATCCTCAGAGCTCGCACAAGGAGAAGTTCAGGCGGAGAGGTTTGGCATCCACACTTTCTGACCGTAAGGGAATGGGTCAAAGGTCTTTTCATCATCTCCAACACTTAACCTGAACGTGCAACCCAAGTTACATTTCAACTAACAGAATCAGAGATTTTACTTAGGAGGAAAGAGAGTAACAAAATGTTAGAAAACCATTGGATACCACTATGCAGACTTATTTCTTGCACCAAGATCATTAGAGTCTATAAGAGTGCAACAACACCAATTTATTCCAACTAAGTAATTTTGCTACAGCCATTTCATGACTCCAGAAATTAGCCACTAATTTCTCATAAATAATTCATTGATGTTTATGTAATATATTGTGTACCTACAGGAGTTAAAAGGCCATGCCATGATGAAGGCTTCCTTATTAAATAATAAATCATTCCATGCATTATTAAGTGCTTTTGGATAAGAACCAAAAATAAGTGGAGCCCTGAGAATATAGGGAAAATGTATGTACTTTAGAAATATAAGGGGTGGGCTAAATATGTGACTTTCAACTTGTACACCCAGGTAAAGTGATCATGTAAATATAGTTGTAAAGAAAGTGCAATAATTTGGGGAAACAACCAACTCCATTAGTGTATATTTAAACTAATGCAGTGCTTTCTATAATTATTCATACTGCCTGAACTTCACATCTTGTCACACTTGTTGTGCCAGTTCAGACGTGACAGAAAGCATTGCATCAATTCGGGACGTAACGGACTGCGTTACCCATGATGCAATGTGGTCAAAATGGCCACCAACTCCCATCACGCAACACGGCAAAATGGCCGCCGATCAAGATAAGGTTGCTATGGTGATGGCTATAAAAGCCGATCACCCACGACAATCTATCTTCTTCCCTGGCTGTTAGCCAACCCGAGAAGACACAGCTGATTCCGTTGGGGTGATTCCCCGCCACGTGTTCGATTGCTCGCTGGACCGAGATTTTTCGACGCAACGGTTATTCCCTGCTTTTTATAACAGGAGGTCGACTTAAATAAGTACTTTTAAATTCCCTCTGATCAAAAGACTGAGAGACGCCGCATCTCCCAGTGATCGAAGAGGACCCCGCTTTGTCTGGCCAACAAAGCGACTGTTGAACCCGGAGGAAGAAACGAAGGAGCTTTTTCCCCGTCCCGCTGCAGCCTGCGGAAAACTGCGCTCGTCGAGGCGCGTCCAGAAAGCCACACTCGAAGCGCTCCGGACCAGCCCCGAGGCACCTCAAAGTAACGGGGTCTCCCCTTTTATTTCTGTTTCACCAACAGGGTGTTTAGAAGTGCCTGAGCAGGCGGTAGAACTTTGTAGGTGTTGGTTAATGCTTTTATTCCACGACGAAGTTGGAATTATTTTGCTGAACATTTTCTTTGTATGTGCATGCATTTTACAATTGATTTTGCTGTTTGATTTGTGATTCATCAATAACCCCGCCGTGGGTTACTGCTTCATTTATTTTCATCTTTTCCCCTGCTTTCCCCCCCCCCTCTCTTTCCGCTCTTCTTATCGATTTAATCTTTTGTCCGAGCAAGTCGCGGGCTTTGCTTTAAACTCCCAGTTAGCTGCCCCCCTCTCGAAGCGAGGCATTATTCTATCAGCGTAAGCGTGGTTATGTCATTAGGACCTCCCCTCATACGTCATCGTAGCAGCCATCTTGGGAGGGTCACGTCTATCTGAACTGTAGGTAGCTTAGCTGAACTAGCTTTGTGTAAGACATCAAAGCGTCCAGTGAGATTCCCGAAGCTGTTCTGTCTGTCAATGCTGATACGTGAAACGCCGGTGTTTCGAGGGCGGTGTTAAACAACTTTGAGTTAAGTTAAGATCTGCTAACCGCTCATTTTAATCCATTGTTTATTTTTGTTTTGTTCTTTATTTCCACATATATATTTTGCATGTTTTAGTTTAGTAATGAGTAAGAATTCCAAAGTTGTTTGAATCAGAGAATTACTATAACAGGGAATTGCTTTTGGTTCAATAAAACCAACCACTGCGGAATAGACATTGTTTTGTGTTCAGTCCAATTCACAGTTACATGGGTATTCAGAAATCAGAGCTAACCTCCTTTGGAGTTAACATCTGACATTAATACAGAGACAATATCATTGGATGGTGATAAGGAATAAGGATTTAAACTCTAATTGCAGTTACATTGGGGTACTCACAGCCTGCTGGATAAACCTGGTCGGTTAACAGTCCGACCTGATCATTTATTCCAGCATAAATGAGTTCATAACAGCAAATTAACTAATACATTAGTGGTATAAATACTTATAAGCTTATAGCTAACATCACCACCATTTGAACTATATTTGTTATAGCGGAATTTTGAGTTGAATGATTTATTATTTAAATTATAATACCAAATTATAATTAATAATAATAATAAGCATATTCAACCAGCTTATGGCATAACACACTACAACTAAAGCTGCCAGAAAATGTTTTGCGCCTGTGAACTTTGCAACGGCGAGCTGTTGGACAGTTCTCTCTGCTACTAAATCATCCTCATTTATTCTAACATCAAATAGACATGTGAATGTGCCATCACTAGACAAAATTAAATGAAGACCCCAGAGACAATTTAAGGGAAATGATTCTTCCAATACCTTCAAAGTGTCTTGCAGAAGTATTCATACCACCTTAACTTTTTGTTTTCATCCGGCGACTTCGCACCCATGTATTTGCTTTGCCCCATAGGTTGCTTGCCGCACATTTTAAACAGGTGTTCCTTTTTTTCACAATGCATTTTTTGCTGACACTCATCCATAAAAGTCACATGCAAAACAAGTAGTTGTCTGGTTGACAGGTGGATCTTCGCCAGATATACCATTGGTCTTCGCGGCCCAATACGAGCCTGTATTATGTACATATGTTCAGTGTATTTTTACTGAAGACTGTTTCCTCAACGTTTTCAGACAAACTTATATTGAAGAAAAAAATTACTTTGGAGGTGGCGACCACCACACTGTCATTACCCATAAGTTTGTTTGATTTCTAAATGCTGCCTCGCCTGATAAACATATGAGTACTGTCTGACTCAACACTGCAGCAAGCTCTTCGATGAGTTCGGTCCAGCCATATTGATGACGAAACAGACCATCAGGTTAAAGCCTTTGGTCAGCTTGGCCTCGCCTGTCCGACACCCTGCAACACAAACACTTCCACCCAGCTATAGTATCACAATGTGGATTTGTGTTGTAGTGTCGCACCGAGAAGAGAGGATGAAGGAGGTGAGGGTGTGTGGGGGCGTGTTTGACCAGTTTCCCAAATATAGTTGTAGCCAATCAGAGTTAAGTCAACTAGGAATAACTGCATATCATTACCGTACCCAGCCCTTTCACGGAGGAGGGAAATCTGGCCTACCAAAACAATCCCCTACGAAAAGGCGACTATTTGAAAAAAAATAGTTTTTTGGCAGATTTACATTTGCAACAATATCAAGTACATGAAATTGTTTATACAGTGATGTCATGGCCCCTTTAATGATAAACGTCTTAATTTCTTCCTGGTGTGTCTTAAACTGGATGAAAGCGCCTTTGCAATTGTGCCATACTCATTTTGTTTGTCCATCATGATTTTTGTATTGCTTCATAACCCTAATCCCTCTAAACTTCTGCACATATTTCCCCTTGAACCGTCGGCTGTGTTCTCTGGCCTTTGTGATGCTGTTTTCCAAATCGCCTCTCCAAGAAACAAGACTTGTATTTATACTAAAAAGTGGTGTACTCTATTTTACTGATAACTTGACTCCTGGAGACAATTAGTGGCACACAGTTTTATTGATAAGTATCAGACTAACAGGGGCTGGATACAAATGTATACCGCACTTATCAGTTGTTTAGCTTTCTTTTGATTTTAAAACATAATTTCCTTCCAGTCATGCACTATTTTAAAATACAATGAAGTTGTAAAATAACCAAATGTAAAATAGAAAAAATAAATCCAAGTGGCATTCTAACTTTTACCAGGAACTCTATGTCCAGCTGCTTTATTCTATAGTATGCACTATTCAGGGCATCTCAACGATTGGATTACAGTATAAATAGTAACCATATTACCTAGCTTGTTAGTCTTTTGGCATAGTGTTGTTTTGCCTGACAAAAAAAAAAACAAAAAAAAAAAACTTTTTGCGGTATTTTTATACATAAACACAACAAAGCAGCTTGTCAGCATGTTTATGCATAACTTTTTTTTGTGTACTGAGCTACGAAAAGCCTCAATGCTGGCTCTATGTCAAAGGATCAGCTTTATCTCTGATTCATATCGTTCATGCAAACAGCTCACTAATTAGCCATGCTAGGGCAAATCACACCATTTTTCCTGGTTCAGTGGCCCCAGCCCCTTCAATAAGCCTTGGTTATCGCACAGTTGGGGAGAATAGTGCAGTTAATAATGCCCTGATATTAGAAACACTGATCTGCAAGTGATAGAGCTTGGTGGCACAAGCTGTTAATTCTGTTTGCCTGAGTCCCAGACAAGACTAATCCCCCCCCCCCCTTTTTTTTTTCTCTGCCTCTCTCTCTCTTAACACCCAGTAAAACCTTTGGAGAGCGGCAAGCAGAGAGCCGGAAAAAAAAGAGAAACAATGCCAGTGGTCAAGTTGTATGTGATTACAGCAAGTTAGAGATTAAATCTTGGATACATTGCAGATTTAAATGAAATTTGAGCTCAGAAATATTTGGACACTGACGCCGTGGTTGCACACAACCAGACCCGAGTGATATTATAGAAAAAATATTTTTAGTTATGTGTTACAGATGGAGTACACTGATCACCACTTTTCTGTGCTCTTGAAAAAGGCACTGCTATGATAAGCTCTTCTTTGAAGAACCAAGGCTACTACATCCTTCTACAGCGCTCTTTTCAGCACTAAGGGGGATCCAGCACAGAACTCTGTCACAAGCTAGAGCCTAATCACAGAGGTGTTCTTTCTCTTTTTTTTCCCAAATAAGACAACAGAAACACAACGGGTGGTAGAAATCACTAGCATGGTCAGACATGTGGTCCAAAGAGAGTATAAGCCAAAGGCCCACTTCTTGTCGTCATGGGGACACGGACGTACTGGTGTCCCACTTTTGTTCATAAAGCCAAACCTTCCTTTTGAAAAAGAAAATTTGGCTTTAGGAATCCTTTAATGATCCAAATTCTGCTGAATCCCAAAGAGCGATTTTCAAAGGCTGAACTCGAGAAACAAATGTCTTTGTATCTCCTTTTTATTTAAACTATACGAACATGCAAATTTCTAACTGAAAACACGTCATAAGAAGAAACTAAAGTGTTACAAAAAACAACTTGTAATTGCTGTACAAAAGCCCTCTTGTCCGACAGATTATGCTGGTACACAAGTAGTAAACAAGATACCACAGCAGGAGATACATGTTCTTCCCCCGGTTTTGTTTAACAGAGACAAAACACATTCTCTAAAAACACACTAGGGTGTACTCTCTATGACAAGGCAAAAACAAAGTGCTAAAGGTCATACAGCCCTTCAAAATCTGTCTTCTTTTTTCAACCAGTTAATACATAAATGTGCACCTAGTAGTTGGACTTAATCCATTTGCTACACTCTCCAAGCAATTAAAGAGTTTTTGCAATCCATTGTGTCTGAAACAGAAAGAAACACCCATAAAACATCAACAGGTTAAAAAGGAAAAAAAAAAAAAATAGATTGCTACCTATATAAGACGCCTAATTAGAGTCCACAAAACCGAGGAAGGTGTCCCAACAAGCTTACTAGTCCTCCTCTCTGTTCCACCTACACTTGCTAAAAAAATAAAAATAAATATCAAACTCCCACACTTGGAGTTGTTGAGGCTCCAATTCCCACTGTGCCTGCAATATTTATATTGACTAAATCTTAGAAAGGAAAACATTTAGAAAGTAACACTTGTGAAGCATAGGAGCTGAATGTTTCTTCTCCATGTTTGTTTCTGGATATGCAAATTAGAACAGAACCAGAACATCTGAATGTTCTGTTGGGTTGCTACAGCAACAACAATGTATTTTGGTGCTAAGCTGTTCAGTGATTTATAAACTAACAGAATCATTTTAAAAGTCTATTCTCTGAGCTACAGGGAGCCACTGTAAGGACTTAAGAACTGGGGTGATGTGCTCTATCTTCCTGGTTTTAGTGAGAACACGATCGTTCTGCTGCGTTCTGGATCAGCTGCAGTTGTGTGAGTGATTTTTTTGGGCAGACGTGTGAAGACACAGTTGCAGTAATGAATGCGACTAAAGATAAATGCATGGATGAGTTTCTCTAAATCTCGTTGGAACATCAGTCCTTTGATGCTGGAAATGTTCTTCAGATGGTAGAAGGCTGATTTTGTGACTGTCTTTATGTGCCGTTTAAGGTTCTTGTATGAGTCCATCACTACACCCAGATTTGGGGCCTGATCACTAGTTTGTAGTTGTATTAATAGAAGCTCTGTGCTGACTCTAGTTTGTTCCTCTTTAGGTCCAAAGATAATACCTTCAGTTTTGTTTCTGTTCAACTGGAGAACATTTTGGCACATCCATGCATTGATTTGTTCTTAGCATCTGTTAAGTGTGTGGATGGGTTCAGAGTCACCTGGTGACATCGTAATGTAGAGCTGAGTATCATCTACGTAGTTGTGGTAATTAATCTTTTTTTACGTTTTTTAAAAGATAAAAACAACATTCCAAATAAAGTTCTTTCGGAAATGTAAAAAATTTAAATAAAATCAAAACATGCTGCAGTCATTCTCAAGTCTAGTAGCCTAACAAAGAGTGCCTAGATAAATACCTATGAACAATACCCGTGAAACACACATAAATATATATCTTTAAATAACTCAATAACAAATTTTCAAAATTTTTCAGTTTAATGTAAATACAAATGTAAAATGCAATATTTTTTTTACGTTTTACCCCCCCCCCCCCTTTCTTGCTCTCTTTTTATTTTGAATTTGTTTCACCACAATGACATTGCCCCTCACCCTTGTTTATGATGCAGTTAGGGAGCATTGTTATAGAGCCATTCTGCAGTGCAGCCTGTAATGGTCAGTGAAGGTGCATTTATTAGTTCAGAAGGTCCTTCTGTTAATATATTCTGGTTGGCTGGGTGTCACCCTATGCCCAATGACAACCATTGTCTGACAGAGTGACACAAGTGTCATCTCATTGCTATGCAACCAGAAAGCCGAACATGAGAAATGCTGCTGCCGGGATCAACTTCCATTGCCATCCCGCTGAAGATGTAGATGTACAGTACAAACCATTTTTCTTTAACAGCTGTTATATTCTAAACACAGTTAAAAATAAAGATGTGTAACAAGGAATCTGTACAAAGCCACAGTTTTGTCTATATATCATATACTACATTTTTTATCATTGTTTATTTCTGAAGGTTAGGGCAAACTTTTCATTTTGAAGTGTTTCTAAACACATATTCGTGTATTTCAGTCGTTCGATACAAATCAATAGGTAATGAAAAACAGCGGCTAGTTTCAAAACAAATCTTTCTATTCCCATATATTCCTTTCAGTAACGTGGGACTTGAATCAATAAAGGAAAGCTGATTTGCACCGAAAACGGGTGTAAATACACTTGTTCTGTTTTCAAGAAGACTGGGTCTTCAACACTAAAGCTTTGCATCTGTGTGTTTACGCTCTGTGATGATTTATTTTCATTTGAGAGAAGGGGCTGTTTGAGATTGCCAGGATTAGTGTTGTGGTTGAGCAGTGACCCAGCTGAGGCACTGACATCTCTGTTCACTCAGGGGAGACACAACAATCAAGTCTTCTGCCATTTCTGCAGCGTGTGGCATGCTGTCATTCACTTTAGAAAGCTTAAAATATCTATCAAAACGTTGTATTTTTTATCATCAAATGAAAATCTAGAATTGTAAATATAAAACCCTATACATCGGTTTTGATGCACCGATGCCTTAATGTCATGAGACGGAAGGAGACAGGAGTCCAGATTCTAATATTTAAGGGAAATCCCCAAAAATTTTTAATTTTTCAGATTTTTCTCACAAAACAGACTGACTGCTTTGAACAGCATAGAATACTTAACCGGAAGACTGACTTGTCTACAAAAAGTGGGGGGTTTTATGCAACATTAAATTTATGGCTATTCTAATGCCAAAAAAGCTTTTGAAATGTCCTTTTTCCTCGTTTTACAAACAGAATAAATGCTTTTACTGTGAAAATACGAATGGGAAACAATTAGCCTGATGCTGCATTCTCAAAAAGTAATAGTTATCATGTTAATAACTCTCTCTTAGTTTAGTTTTTCTTACAGGTTTCTAAAATGATGCCAGGTGAATGACTGGAAAGTGATGGAGAGTGCTTCAATGTGTTCGTATCGAGTGCTATCAGCCAACAAGCAGTCTACTGGGGAGCCTGATGCTCCTTAATAAAACACATTATTATCTAGAATTGAATTGCAATGTTTGAATCTCCCTCTATGATTAGACAGACTTGATTACATATTCCTAAAATAAACTGAATCCCTTTGGATGTGGTGGTCTGCACTGAATTCAAACAAACTAAAAACCAGGGCACATAATGTGTGATGGTACTAATCTCACCAGGCCAAGTCACATACTCGTAGTTGAACTGCACTTTGCAGCGTGCTGTTGCAGTTTCCTCCATTTCTCTTTACACACCTATTAATCAGTCTTTCTGGTGGTCAAACTGTTACCTCTTTGAAAACCAATTTCCTTTTCTTTAGAACAGACTTTTTTCCCATTGGTCCCAAGATTGGTCATTTACTGTACATGCACTTGTATTAACAAACAACAGTTTGTGGTCAAAATATTAAAATATCTATAGCATATGCAAGAAAATGATAGCCAATTCTGGTTTTACCATCTAAAAGAGACTTTTCTTAAAAACACGGCACCTTGCAAACTTTGCAACCTATTTAGTTATTTCACTTTCTGAGCTAATTACTAAAATTGTTCCATTGACTATTGCACCATAATTCTTTAATCACAAAGGATGATGACAAAATATCCCACCAATGCAGAATGTTGGACAACAAATACTGCAGAGCTACTTTAAGTACACGATATAATAATTGACAAAGAAACACTGAGTGTGTAATCAAAAGACATAACGAGCAATACCAATGTTTATACAATTACTCAAACAATCGCTTTGATCCAAAATGTATCAAATATATCAGCTCAAAAATAAACGATGAGAAAGATAGTCAGTCAGTTTTTGCTTTTGATTGTATCATAACAGCCGAGCGTCTGACGCTTATAATTCTCGCTTTGTTTTGCTGAACTAGGCCCTGGACGTCATTTAAGGGATCAAAGCAAGCCGCGTGAAACACATCCAAACAAAAGTGTTTTAGAAGTGTTTTCAAAAGTGACAGATGAAACGCTCAATAGTAGCTGGATATAAACTGATGCTTTTATATATTTAATCGAGAATTAGAGTATGAGAAGAATGATTACTATATCAAAAAGTGGAATAACAATCTACTTCAGACAAGCTAAAACACTTGGATAGGATGAGTATTCACAGATTTTTGCAGCAGACCCATACAGAGTAGAGAGCTGTAGCAACTGGAATATGCAAACTAATCTATTAATAACAAAATTAAAAAAACAAAAAACATACTAGTCCGTTTATAACCATGAGCTGGACAATAGCTAAAGTCTTTACTTCAAGTAAAACTGATCTATCAATCCATGCATTGTTTCTTATAGGGTTGCGGTGGGCTAGTGCTCATCTCCAGTGGTATTGGGTGAGAACCAGGGTACACCCTGGACAGGTTGCCAGTCCATCACTTGGCAACAAAGAGACACAGTACCAAGAGCGATGGACACATATCCACATAACTAAGGAGTATATAGAAAGACCCCAACAGTCATGTTTTTTTTCTTTCTTTTTTTTTTTTTTTTCCCAGTGTCCTGTCTAGCAATGTGGCAATAAGAATTGATATCTTAATGCCAAATAGAGCTCGACAGATTTTACTTTCACAAGTGGAGCAAACAGCTTTCGCCATAATGCTCCGCTTGATTTGTGCGTGTAAATAGCTTTGTTGTGATTCCTGCAGGGAGAATTTCAAATTATATGGACACTACAATGGGAAAGTAGGAGAGTAAAAGAAAAACAAGAAGAGAAAAAAAAAAGAGAAAGAAGAGGTGAAAGAAAGAAGAGATAAAAGGAAGAGAATGATAAAACGTCCTCTGTCTGCTCCATCACCTGGAAAGAGACACAAAAAGAACAGCACAACCAACAGACATAAAGCAACAGATACAATCGTGTAACACCTTGATACCATTGCTAAATCATATGTATTATTATTTAAGCTGACATGTGTAATGTGATACCTAAAAAAGAAAGTAAAAGAAAATAAATAAATAAATTATAGCCTTTCTGTATATAAGTGAACATTTAATAACTGGGACCCAGCACCAGCAGTCATGTTTCATATGTAGAAAATGCAAACCCCATGCAGAATGACCCCAGGCCAGGATTCAAACCTGGGACCTTCCTAGTGCAAGGACACGGTCCTAACCACTCGTCCCTCATGCAGTCCTGAGACTGATCCAGAAACAGCCCTTTTCAGATGTTATAAATTCCTCCTTTAAAGCATAATCAGGGACTTTCTTCCCAAAAGTCTTTGACATAATAGACCCTGACATGCGTCATGACATCAGTACAATCCCTCAGATGAGCCTTGACACATTTCTGTGTTTGTCAACATGTATCTAACAGTGCGGTTTCCCTATCAGGCCTTAAATATTCAGCTTCACTTTTAGCCCTTAGAAGCTGCCAGACTTTCTACTCACACTCTGTATTATGTCATCGTGACACAGGGACAGAGATTGTGTGCCTCAGAAGGACATCTAAGAGCAAATGACAGACACATGACCAAACTAGTGAGAGCGCTGGGATTTATATGTAAAGCTCTAAAGCAAAAGACTTACTTCACCCCTGCCGGCTGTACAGGAAGCAAACCGTGGGACAGGCATTTTATCCAGCCTTTATTTCATGAATAATGCATGTCTGACTACCTCATTGTCTCCATTTAAAAACACATGTATGTAAAATACCTCCATCACACAGTATGAAAAGACTATTTAGATGGTAAATATCAGTTTCTTAGCATACGAACGCACCCTAAAGCACATTTTCAGACAAGACGCCATGGTAATCACATGTGCAGGTTTCTATGCTTTTGCTCGCAGCCAAGCAGTCTGTGGAAATGCTGCATAATCATTCAGTTCCAAACACACTCTCTCTGTGTGACCGTTCTATAATAGAAAGGCAAAGTACATCAGGCAGCCAACAGCTTGACATGACAAGCAGTGCTGTGGAGTCCCACTGAAGGTGAGGGATGATCATCTTATCAAAGATCAAGGTTTGCATCACATTTGCACATGGCTTTGGATATAATGACTTAATTTTCAGAGCAGGTAACCTGAACATGTTACAAAGGGGAAAAAAGCTAAAAGAAAAGCTTTTGTATGCCTTTTAAAAAAAAGAAACGTCAAAGTCACGCATGAACTCATGTATGAAATCCTAAAAAAAAAAATCCAATGTTTGTTTGTTTTTTTTTTACACAAAAATCTAAATCCGCCCTGACCCATCTAGGCATGGACTCATGAAAGTGTGCTGTAATATATGGGAACCAGGGGTGTCCCACTGTCCCCAGGTAAGTTACAATAGTAATATTCACACGCAGCTATCTATGTGAAGTAAATACATAACAAGAATTATCAGATTGGGTTTATTTTTTCAATGCTCCAAGGTGCAGTTTTGATACTCATGTGCCCAGTGTTGGTTCTTATGGATTTGGAGAGGGATCAGCAGGAACACCCTGACTTATCTCCCAAACAGACCCCACACACAAAACATCTGGAGGATGCACTGTGCATCTCCAGATGTCCTTTTTTCAAGGACCCCTTTAGATTTATAATGCTGATAGTATTTTTTAAACAGCCTTTTGTACTGTTAAATACATTAGGAATGATATATGTTTTTTTAAATACATATACAAACCTAATAATAGAGATTTGGTGGAGATTAGATCCTCATTCTCGATTCTGCTCTTCTATTGAATCAGATCTCTAAAGCCAGCCTTTGCTGTGTGTCACCAGTTTTTTTTTTTTTTTTTTTCATTGGACCTTGGTCAAACAAATGCCTTGATAGACATCAACCATTGCAGACCAAGAATAACCCTGTCAACGTTGCTCAAATCCTTATGCTTGCCCTATTTGCCAATCTTAAACAAAACAACTTTGAGGACAAAATGTTCACTTAGTGTTCATATCTCATCCACTGACAAAAGTCATAAGGAAAAATAGTACTTCCAATTGCTTACCGTCCATCATAATATACCTTGTCGTTGTTGCTAGTCTGAATTTTTGTGGTGTAACACAAGTTTAAATGATATTTGTTGATTAATCAAGCAACCTGTTGAGGTTGTCAGCCTTCAGTTGCTGCTAGACAGATAGACTGTTTCTATCTTGAAAACTGTAGCTTTAAAACAGTGTTACCTTAACAAGAGTTCCTGTAGTTACCACACCACGTCACTTGTTTTTCCCAAGCAGAAACAACCTAATTTGTCTTTTTTCTAAGCAAGGAAAAAGCATATAAGTCTCCATCTGCCAGCTGACCAGTGGTGTAAAGAAAAAAGCAAGGGGAGCGCAGAATAGCATTTGCTCTATGAACCCGGGAGATCGACTCCTGTCGATGTGACATGATCCCTGCATCTCAGTTAAAGGGGCTTTAAAAAGTAGAAATGGTATGGGCAACAGGTTTGTGCAGCTTTTAAACCTGACATTTTTACAACCTTGGTCTATCTTTGTACCGGTATCGAGCCCTTGCGTAGCAGAGACATGAAAGCTAAGGTAAACAGCAGCTGGATGTAGAAAAAAGGAAAGACTTCACTCTCAGGTGAGTAAACCTAACAGCCAATCAATATACACCCAGTGTTCTGATCTCCCAATACAAGTCTTTATCTCTTGCTGTCTCTCCATACACACACAGGCATACTCCCTTCCCACACTGGGGCTAGATGACATATAAGCACTGCGGGGATAATCCATATGCTGACTAAATGTCAGTGTCTCAAGTCCATATGGCATAGTGTTAAAAGGAAGTAAAAAAAGGATTGGACGCTACCTAGAGGGATCAAAACTCATTGGGCTCCAAGATCTACTAGTAAAGAGAAATAAGCTGCATTAACCCAGGGAGCTTTGTGTTGTCAGAGAAAGAAGCATCAAAAACTGGAGATGAAAAAAAAAATGGCCCTATTGGGGAAATAAAGTTTTTAAAAGTTACCAGGATGGAAATAAGAACATAAAAGTTTTCTTGTAGAACACCTATTGAGGTGCTATTACTACTCTTTTTTTCCCTGTTTCCTCCTTTGCAGAACTAAAGACATATACTGCCAATATGCAGAATGTTTTCAAGTACAGAATCAGGCACTTGAGGTTCTCTGTTTACAGTATCAAAGGTGCTCTGGGAGCTGCCTTTACATCTTAAGGGAACACTACTGGTAGATGAAAATGTATCATCCAGCCCTGTAACACAAGTGAGAATCCAAAAAAAGATGATTTTCACTTTGCGGTAAGCGGGCACATGGGGATTTGGCAATTGATAAGCATGAGTATTATTTACAAAGCCTTAAATGGAATGGGGACGAGAAAGAAAGCAATTTGGATACAAACAACACAATGGCTTAGGAATGTATTCGCTTTTGCAACAAACAATTTATAACCCGTCCCATCATTACCGCCCCCTTCCACTGCTACATTTAGTTCAGACACTAATCGCCTATTTGATATTTTTGATCCTTCCTCTGATTATACTGCGATATTCAAATTGACTGCCTGCCTCAAGCTTGTAATTTGTTTTATTGCTGGATGCAGTTGAGGGCAATTTAAAGGTTGTCTGCTGTATTTTTAGTCCAACTTTCTGAGATTACAGGTCCAACTCACATTTCTTCTCACTATTGTCATATCACGCCAAATAAGTTGATACAAATAGTGGTTGAAACAAAAAGACTCGAAATATATTTAGTTATATTCCTGAACCAACATGTTAGTAGCAAAGGTTTTTTTTTTTGTTAAACATTGAGGTACCAGGATGTTGACCACATGAGGCATGCGCATGTAGTACGCAAAGATTTTAGCTAAAAACCCAATACGAAGTCACGCTTGTAGCCCGCATGGAGTAAACAGATGTTATGCTCCCATCAACCCTGCCTTGGCTTGGTTTTCCACCAGGTTTTCCACAAACATCTGTTTTTTTTTTTTTTTTTTAAAGAAACATTCCAACTTTTTATATATATTTTTTTGTGTAGGTTTAGCTTTAGTTTGTTTAGCTCTCTTCCTCAGCCTCATGTGGTGGTTGCACCATTCTGAAACGTTTTCAGCATAACAAAGCAGTGATTTTTTTTTTTTTTTTAAAGCTCTGACTCGCGTACTTTATAGGAGTTATTCAATTATATTTTAAAGCATTTTATTAGAGAGTAAAATAAATAGGACAGTTCCAGAAAACACATGCACAGTGGTTCTATAGAGAGTTGTACAGACAACAGGGCAGTGCTAATGCTCAGACCTCGAAACACACCAGCTCCATGCGGCAGAGTAGCAGCTGATTTTTAGAGCAGAGGAATGGCTTTCACAGGGTTAGGGTGAAGATCTACCTTTACAAGTGGAGACTGTAGGCTCGTGATGCTAGCCGCTTTGGCATAGCTAGCTGGGCTAATCACCTAAAAAAGGTGTAAAAGCAAGTTCAACATGTCAACTTTCTAACCCCATCTTTTAAAATATTAGTAAAAGCTTGTTTTACAACAACCTCTCTCTTAGAGAATGATATTACGCAACCTCTACTCCAAATATAAATACTTAATGGCGCCTCAAGGCACAAACAGTACAAAAAGCATTTTGAATGCTGTATTTATGTTCTCTCCCACTGTAGTCCTTAAAGAGAAAGTAGAATTAGCAGAAATAAATTATGACAGGTAAAACATTTTTACAAAACACAAACTAAATTTGGCCACCAAATCACAGCTTCGTTGAGTGGACTCTAAGCTTCTTTGGAAAGCTTAGAGTCCACTCAAAATGCCCCCGGGGAGACTAGTTCCTGGTTTTGCTGTGACTGGTCACAAATGTTAATGTAGTTATGTCCATTATAACTTACAACAGCCCAGTTAAGCTATACTTGGTATTAAGTTTTAGAATCTTTAAAGCTACATATTATCTCCTCCAGCTCCTATGTGAGCAAAAAACCCACAATGTTTGTTATAGTTATGGAAATGCATTCACATATTCCTAATGTGGCAGCATTCAGAGCCTTGAAAGCTTTCACCACATATTTGCTGACATTATGTCAAAGTGCAGAGATAGCTTTCATTCCTCTGCACATCAGGGGGCAAAGTGGCAGAGACAGCTGACTGCTGCTCCAGGAACCACTCCAGTATCTGCCAAGACTGATCTTTTATGTCACCAAAAAAAATAAAATAATAAATAATAATAATAATAATAAAATATATAGATAGATATAATCCATAATGTATGCAAGTGCAAATGTATTGAGGTTCCCTTTCACCGTATGACTTACCACAATATTATGATGGAATAAATAAAGTAGCTTGAATTTCAACAGCTGCTCAGAACGTTATATTTTGTAAGTCGGTGAAGGAGTCATTTTAAACAGCCCATAAATCCACAGCATTTGTCATGTTCACAGCATTGAGTGTACAAACCTTAGTCTCACATCTAAAAATGTTGAAGTCCCTCTATACAAATCATCAGTATAAATTTACTGTGTGTCACTAGTTGCAAATCTCCTTCTGTATAAAAATGACAAAAAAATAAATGACTTGCCATGCTGAGATATGGAGGCCCCAAAGGTGGTTTTAGAAGTATTCACATTTCAGCTGGTGATTTGTTCAATATAGTTTTTCTTGAATTGCTTATTAATTAGCTTTTACTCAGTCCTTCAGTTTTGCAAATGCAAACTGTATCAAGAAATGTATCATTTTTAAGTTAATGGTAACTTCAGACAAGGTCTCAAATTAACAAAGCTCACCTATCCAACCAGTCAACATCCTTATAAACTACAATCATTACGGTATCATTAATAGACACCATACTCATATTCAGATATTCGATATGATCTCTAACACCAACATAAGAGAGTTCACCTATTAGATTTAATAAAAATAAAACAAATACAATAGAAAAAAACAAGTTGTTCACTTTCAATTGCAAGCAAAAAAGATTGTCAAACTCAACTGAATGATGGATAGTGAGGTCTAGCTTTAGGCGAGCCCCATCGCTTCTCTACTTGGCTATCAAAGTTTTGCAAACCCTCCATTAATATTTCCACTAAATCTCCATCATCTCTTTCAAGGGTCCTGACCTTTTCCTCACATCTTTTCAGTTTCATCTTCTCATTCTAGCCATTTGACCCCTGAATATTATCATAGAAAAAAATAGTTTTTAGAAAAAAAAAAAACACTGATGTAACTTTAGATATCCTTATATTAGTATTTTATACTATGCTTTACTGTGATAATTGTTTGAAAATGTATTGTCCAGCAAAATTCGTTATCGTATCAAGCCTATTTGCATTGCCCTTTCACTGACATGTGCACACGAAATGTGCATACAAAAAAACTTGCCTTGCCTACATGGACAGCCATATCTTAGTAGGTTTGCAATTTCACCCTACTCTTTTTCTATGTTCTGATGATGTTCAAAGCATGGGATATTATTTTACAATCCAAAACAGTTTTAAACTTTTTTTTTATGCATTCGATTTTCGAAAACCAAGCATTGATTTGCTTCATGCGAGTCTTCAAAGTTATTAGGAAAAAAAAAAGCATGTTACAAACTAGTTTTCCATTTCCATAGGGAGCAATTCATTCACCAATGTTTCACCAGGGTATATATTTTATGGTTTCAGAAACCATGTTCGCACATACAAAGTAGCACTGTGTATGTTATCAGGTATTTTGTTGCAACATCTTTTTAGAGTATCAGCGCGTACTGTATATGCAGTAGTGTAGATCAAAATGTGAATATAATTGTGCACACGCTCATGTGGACTGTAGTGTGTTTATGAGAGAGAGAGAGAGAGAGAGAGAGAGAGAGAGAGAGAGAGAGAGAGAGAGAGAGAGCAGTGCGTATAAAACACCACTACACGGCTGCTGGTGGTAATTGAGCTCACTAATTACTTCCTGAGCTGAGAGAGTTGTCAGAGAGAGGAGGAGCTGCCACAGATGGTGAGAGACCCGCGCTGACGCCAGGATATCCAGCCTCTTCATCATTGGAGTTGAGCATGTGTGTTTGCGTGCGACTCGGTAATTGAGAGAATGAGTGAAAGTGCGCAACCAAGATTGAGTGTTCAAATTACACATTAGAACCACCAAACACATGACCCAGCACAAAGGAGTTTATAATTTGAAAACTAGGAAGCGGCTATCAGATGAATTACAGTTATCTGTCCATACCATTTTAAAGACAACTCACAACACTTGAGACAGCTACGATCCAGCTTAACAGAACCTATTAAACACCCGGCCACCTCCAAGCATAGCTCATGTCGACGTAGAGTGCCCAAGTGCAAACAGATGCTACGGCATCATTCATGCATTCCCCACTATTCAGTTCCCTCTCCGGTTAAAATACTGTCTGCAGGCCACTCACCACTGCGAAGGTCCGTCAGTACCGCTGACCTCCAGCAGGTCGTAGTCATCCTCCAACTGAAAGTCAGAGAAAACCAGGGCAATGGTATCGCCGGGCTCAGCCAGTACGGTCCAGGTGCAGTCAGCATTGTTGTTGTACTCAGCTGGGTAATTGGGGGTCGTGATCACCCCACTTTGGCCCCGCAGTGTCCCTCCACATCCATCATCAGCTGCAAAGAAAAAGAAAGTTAGGGGAGATTCAATACAATACCGTTGAGACACAATGATAATCACAAACGTGAATCGCAAGGATAACTGCTGATGTAGGGAAACCTGGAAAAGAGTGGGAGAGTGAGGAAAGTAGGAAGGTGAATAAACACAAAGCTATGACCTTAATGCGGATGAAAGTTCACCTTTTAGTCAGAAGCCTGCATTGTTTAAATGAGCCGGCCATTAGGGAGCTAGAGAACATACAGTATTATCACAAAATGGGTCTAATTGTATGAAACTACAGAGCTGGCAAGTCTTTATATTGCCAACCCACAAGTCTTTACATCTCCCATCAAGACCTTTTAAAACCACCAGTCTGTGAAATACAAAAAGTTCCTGAGTTTTATATGTAAAATCCCAGGAGCATGCATATAGTTAAGCCCAAAGCTATTCATAATACAAGCTGATTTAGCAGTGAAAAGTCATGAGGAATGCACCAGTAAGTGCCATGAAATACAAGTATTCATGTTTAAACCTTTTCATTTTGACAAAGTTGTATTGATGAAGTGGTATCAGATCTCCCGAAACCAAGATGTGGGGAGGAGGGGGGTGGGGCTAGGCGAATCAACGTGATTGCTTGGTCAGCAATGTCTCTTTACCAATCTGTACTCCAAATCTTCTCTGCATCCAACTGCTATACATGCAGATGGGTGGTAGTCCTCACCACCGGTTCTACTGCTTGGGGCTTTTGTTCAGAGATCCCAAACAATAAGCGGAAAACTCTCTAATTTATCGCATGCAAGGAAGGACGTTAGCCGCAAGCACCTTCAGTAAGTCCGGTTGGATGTAGACAGTCAAAAGAACAGAGCAGTCTGATACTTGCACCTATTAATAATCCATATGGTTATTCAAGGTAGAACACATTAGGAGCTGTGATGTGGTTGCTAGCGCAGCTAGTCTGATCATGGAGGCCCCCATATGACCTGAAGGATTTATACAATCTGCCGCTTACATCTGTAAGATCCCGGCTATTTTTGCAGTAAAAAATGGGCCAATACAGTGTTGGCCACTATGTTACGCCTGATAATGTACATTGTAACTGAGGGGGGTATTTTTTAAAACTTCAACCCTGATATGTCTTGTATGTGTAAGTATGTGTTAGTGGGATTGATTACACTGGAGTAGAGGTCGATTAAACTGGCCAGAAATACAAGTAGGTGTGATGCTTCAAAGAGGAGACGAGGACTTCAGATGCCAGTCCATCATAAATCCACCCTGTCATCATTGCAAACCCCCTAAGTGAGGGCGAGAATGAGTATAGACGAGCGCAAACCTGGGGGTGTGATTTTCAACGTGAGGGGAAATCACGACACATGGAAGAGAACAGGGGATGCACAGGATGACAGGTGACATGCGAGGACGGGCAAGAAGAAGAAAAAAAAAGCTGGCGAGAGAAGGTGGACAATAAAGAAAGAGAAAGATGGCATGAGCGATGACAGGTGATTGTTGCAGTGGGAGCGACAGGAAGTAGAATCCAGACAGAAAAACGCAAAAAAATACATTGAGATTCCACACAAGAATGTTTCTTCACACTTGAAAGAATCTCTTTTGACTCTAAGCTCTCCCTTTCACCTTGACTCTTCATCTCCCTCAGCTCTCTACAGCGGCAATTGGCCACCATATGTAAGTGGAACAAAATCCAGCTATGAAACCAAAGAAGCACCCTTTGAACATACATTTTTCAATATCTTAAAAGGGGTAGAACGCCACTAGGGGGTGGGGGGGGGGGGGCAACACACTAACAAACCCCAAAACTATTCCTCTCCATCTTAGAGAGGAGACTTCAGTCAACTAAAAACTATAAATAATTTAAAGGCATTACATAAAAGAATTGTTTATATACACGATTCACAAGTTATTTTTTCCCCCCATCTCAATTCTTTCGCCACATGCCAGAGTCAAGTCATAGATCTATAACCACAGAAATAAAAATCATCTTATAAAACTCATAACACTTGGTGCACCTCTCTCTGTGCATTACTGTGGGTTATAAATCCAAACCAGTGCTGTTTGCTCTGAGTGGTTCAAGTTACCACCTGAAGATTTAATAATTATATTTTAACCTGGGTATAAGTTTGGTATTAAAATGTGGGCTTTAACTCCAATTTGTCCATGATAACCTTGAAATAACTTCACTGACACTTTGTACAACTAGTTTGAACATTTATTTCCCTTTTTTCTTTGCCTTAACAGTGGCAGATAAAGCAGAAATGCCTCCGTTAACTCGGTGAGCTTCTCTATCACCACCATTAAAACAGATTTTTTATCTGGGATTAGATTGGCCTGGGGTACACTTGACAATGGTCATCGTCACTAAACTATTTCATTCATGTCTTTTTGGACCTTGCTTTGTGCCCCGGTGTACAGACATGTTGGAAGAGGAAGGGGCCATTTTCATAGTTTTTCACAAAGGTAGGAGCATGACGTTGTCCAAACTCTCTTGGTGTGCTAAAGCATTTAGAGTTCCTTCTACTGGACCTAAGCTCAGCTCCTTAAAAACACCACCATACCCCTCCACCAAACTTTAGAGGTACCAAAATACAGTCAGACAAACATTAAAATGGGTCAGGGGTGAAAAAGGTGAGAAGGATTAAACCCGTCTAGGGGGGTTTGGGGGCATGCTCCCCCATAAGAAAACTGTACCATTTAATGTAAAAGCACCAATCTAGAGTACTTTGATAGAATCAAGCAAAGTTACAGGATAATAGGGGTGGGTACCTTTCACATTTAAACTGATACCGTACTGATACCTGGTACATGGGAATCAGTTCAGGTACTTAACAGTACCTATTTTGGGCATTCATTTAGTAGTAATAAATGTTAGTATAATAATAAAATACAAAAGAAAATATCCATTTAACTTATTTATTAATATATAAACTTGTTTGGACCTAGAAATGAACCTTATTAAATAATTTATGAATTTTAATACACTGCCTGAATCTACAGCACATAATAGGACAGTTATCAGAGGCACACATAATGAATAATGTGCACACGGGATTGAAGCTGTGTGTGAATAAAATGCAAGAAATTGTTTTAGTGCAACTGTTTCAGAGAAGAAGAAATATATATATATATATATATATATATATATATATATATATATATATATATATATATATATATATATATATTAAATTCATATTTTATTCAGCTTTGTGGGAACAGAGAGGCTCTCCTCTCTGCAGTCTTTGCTCAGACTACAGGCGAGTTTCGTGACAAGGCAGCTCCCTGTGAGACAGCTTTTGTGGGAAGGGGATCACAGCAGCACTCGCCCCTCTCCTAAGAAAATAACTCCACAATGATTGGTGCTTTCACAGGAAGTCACCGATAACACAGAAGAAAGTCACTAGATTTTTCGCTAGTCGCTTTTTTTTTTTTAAAAAAAAAGGTCACTGGATGGGTGTGAAAAGTGGCAAAATATAATGAGAAATTTATTACTGGCAGCAGTGACTAGGTGAAGAAAATGTTGGAGGTAAGTTATGTTAATTATTAATGTCATGTAATTCAGCATTCATTTGGTGAGACCTTCAAGATGTCATTATTGTGGTTAGTTAATGGCTCATCATTTTTCTGAGCCATCGTTAGTAAACAATCCACAAACGTTACTGGCTAATAATCATTAAAAAAAACATGCACAGCAGGAAATCGCCTAGCAGAGCTGAGCTCTGTAGTTCACATACTGGCTTCTTTTCATGAGATACAAACTAAGACTATGATTTGAGTCTCAGACCAGGAGTCCAAGTCAAGTCTCAACTCTAGGACACAGAAGACTAGGCAACTCAAGTCTCAATCTCAAGTTGCCATCTCCATTTTATGGATTCTTAGCTTGTTAAATTGCTTAATTTTTACCTTTTAAATACCGCTGTTCATAGCTAAATTATTTCTTGAAAGTTGTATTGCAGGGTTTGTAAAAGGCCATTTTCTTGTACAAACTGCACAGCTACAAAGGGAAAACAAAAAAACTGTGAGAGAAAAGAAATACAAAATCTTATTTAAAGAGATTGCGGTTAAAGGGTGTTTATATTTTAAATGAGTACAGATAAAACAAACTGATGAGCATGGAACAGGACTTATAAAAGATTATCTCTGCAAATCACTGGCTGTATTTATTGTTTGGCTCAACACTGCTGGCACTCTGAGTCCAAAGTGGTGACCATGCCAAAATGTCCTCCCTGCTAAAAACTAAAGTGGGAGCTTTACACCTCCACATATGGGCTGGCCCTATAATTGGAGTGACATTAACAATACACTTGCGCATTATGAAAGTGCACTCAGGTGTACAAGTTGACTTTTATGTGGCCTCGAAGGGACCTCAATTAATCACAGCAAAATTGCTAGTTCCTAAAACTTGTTGGCATGTAATTTCAGCTGAAAAGGTGGCCTAATCACATCACGAGTGTTTCACTAAGAATTTTCCTTCTAAATGGGCTGACTTTTATAGGCATGATGGGGAATAAGTAGCAAAACTCTTAATTTCAGCCAATTATTGGTTATTTTTTAGAAGGAAAAAAAATCATAAAAAGGTAATGGTAATGTGCTAAAAGGTTTCTACATATTTCAATGTCAAAATTCCATACTTTTCCAGACGCATGTGACCAGAGTCCCTTACTCCTTTTTAGTCTAATTATATAAATGTATTTTGAGATATTTCTACTTTGGTCAGGTTTTAAACATGGAATATGCCAAACCTGTAAACTGTCAAGAATACTGAGGAAGAAAAGATTGAAGAAGACAAAAGAGGACAGACAAGAGAAGAAGAAGGGGAAAATCTGGAAACAAACATTTTAACTCTCCCATTTTCTATGCCTATAGATCCATGCTTGGAAAATGCATACATCAAATTTCAAACATTCCCAGATTGTGAAGGAACCCCGTAACTAACCTAACCCCTTTTCCTTAAACTCAGTAAAAGAAACCCCAACAATAGTATCCTCTTGGATGTATTGTACAGTCATGTGCATGTGCCTGCATGTGATGGGTGGGTGGGGACGTTTCTGGCGCGTGGTGCCCGGCCATGTGTGCTCCTTTGTGGGCTTCCTGACTCCCGGCCTGGCTACAGATGGTATAGTGTCTCAGTGGTCTGCTCAGCAGGCACACTGACACAAACCATTGACCACATGGATACAGGGAAACTCACACACGCACACAGGGCCGCAAATGGACATTCACGAAGAAGCAAGCTCACATGTTTGAAGCATGTGCAGCAGCGACGCTACTGGAAATTGATTCTAGAGCACGGATGAATTATGCAAAATTCTGACAATCAGCGATGTTTTATTTACTCTCAAAACTGTGTCATGTTGGGTCAGACACCGCACACTGGCAGGTGTCGCTGCCGCAGGGGTGCTTGCTAACTCTGAGGGAAGGACAACTGGCACAGACACCTGGCTTGGAGCAAACACATGAGGTCCTGCCATCGTAAATAAGATATCAGTATGAACACAGAAAACATTGTAAATACGCATAAATGTATGTGTGTGTCGGGGGGGGGGGGGGGGGGGGTGAATTTCATCACCTGGTGTAAAAAAAAAAATAGGCAGATTTGTGACTTTTCAATTAGACTAAAGGATCTATGGCCTGTAGAAGTAAGATACAGCCAGCTGTCTGTCAGTTTCTTCGACAAAAAAGGTTTTAAGACTTTTTGTGTGTTAACATCATTGCCGTTTCTTGCAATAATGGTTTCATTAAAAATACATAATCACAAATTATGTTCAGGATATTGAAGCTCCTTGTTAAACCTTTTTCCTCTGAGTAAAATATAGCCAATATTTACTCATGTTTAGGCTTAAAAACTTCAGGCCTCCATGTATCCATGCTACCTACCTCTGCAGTAGGGAAGGGGGAAATCCCAGGCAGCTGTCCCAGTTGACGTGGCGAGGCAGGAAAGTGTGGTGTGACCCTCCAGCACATAGCCAGGGCTACAGCTGTAGCGGATTTTATCCCCTATATTGAAAGTCGAGCCTTGTTGGTAGCCATTCAGTAGCTGGCCAGGATTACCACAAGTGTAACTGGGCAGTGCTGGGGAGAGAGGAAGGGACACAAAGACAATAGTAAGTTACCTTTCCTTAAGGTTTGTGAAACAGACATAAAATAAGAATCACGTAAACGACAAAATAACGGCAACACCCTCCGTTTGTCACATTTGTGACCCATGCAACACCTTCCTTTACGTAGGGAAAATTCTGATGAAATCTAGTTTTAGAAAATGGATTTTCATTTTGGTCGATACAATGTGGCCGTTACTGTTACTATACAAGCAATCATTTACATTAACAGAACCTTATCTAATGGTATTATTACTGTATTTTTCGGACTATGAGGCACACTTAAAATCCTTAAGTTTTCTCAAAAATTGATGGTGCGCCTTATAATCCAGTGCGCCTTATAGTCCAAGCTCTTTGTTCTATACACGTATGCACCAGCATTTAGGCACTACCTAAAGACCTGGATTAAACAATACAATTTAAAGTAGTTATTTCAAAGCTACATGGCTTGTGTTCCAGAAACTCAGATTATAAATCCAATGACCAACCATAAACAAAACATGTGACACAACAATACAATATGTATCAACTGAGAAGGCAGCCCCCCGTCCCTCTTCCCTCCACAATGTAGGACTTGGCAACAACGACTGCTTGAATTAAAATGAAAATCAGTAATTCTACAGAGAATGGAGCAACCTCTGCTATTACCGCCTTACTTTGCCAAAAATGATACCCTTTATTTGGTTTAGAAACTATTCGTTTTAGAACAAAAATCCTAAGAAATCTTTCCTTTCTTTTCATCCTTAATTTTTAATGGGAAGTGTCAACCATCAAAATTATGCACTCCAGGAATCAAGCTTTAAAGTGTGAGCCTTAATTAAATACCTCCATTTTAAGAGAAAATAGGACACACAAAACTACATTTTATCAGTCACGTTTGTATTACTAAGGTATATAAATACATCTTTATATATAAAAAAATATGTATTCTAAATGTGACTGTGTTTTTTCAGTATTTCTTTCTGTAATAACACTTTTGTGATTGTATCTTTGGCAATGAAAAACAAAACAGCCAACAGATCTTTCTTCTAGAGAACTCTCAAAGACTACCACATCGTCATTCAATATAGTTAAGATTATTTATTTTCCGTCATTTAATTCAACAAGTGAAACTATAGTTCATTATCACACAGAGTTTCGATCCCCTGCTCAGTCATTGTGTCCTTGGGCAAGACATCTCACCAGAATTGCCTGCTGGTCAGAGGGCCCGATGGTGCTGATGTATGGCAGCCTCACTTCTATCAGTCTGCCCCAGGGCAGCTGTGGCTACTAACATAGCTCACCACCGTCAGGGTGTGAATGGGTAAATGACAGATTGTAGTGTAAAACGCTTTGGAGTCGTCGGGCGAGTTAAAACGCTATACAAGTATAAGCCATTTACCATACTTTTCAAGCATTTATTTTGTTTTCCAATTTTATTTTGATCAGCTAATCGAAACCTGTAATTTACATTTTGAGACAATTTGAAGACCAATAAAAAAAGAAAAACACTCAAGTTATAAGTAACTTGAGTAAAACAATAAAAAACACTTAAAAGATGTAAAAAAAAAAACATGAATAAAATGAAGAAGGTGAGCTCTGTCATGATACGCCAAACGCTAATAAGAAAAGGTGGGTTTTCAGAGCAGATTTAACATAGCCTCTCTGATGTGTAACTGCAGCAGGTTGTAAAGCCTTGGAGCAGCCACGGAAAAATCTCTGTCCCCTCTGAGCTTCTGCAGCGTCTTCTGCACGTCCAGGAGAAGCTGGTCCACTGACCTGAGCAAGCAGGGGGCCCAGGTAAGATGGTCTATTCAAAAAGGGACTCGGGGAAACCTCCAGAAAAATCACAGACTCTACCTTTAAATCTTCTCTAAGCTGATATCCACACCAATAATTTACATCTTCTTTTGATAAACCTAGAGAGTTTTCCGAATTTTATAACATATCCCATATCATGACAAACACAGAACAACTCCCCGTCCCCTGGAGGGCTACTGAGATTAGTCTAATAAAAAGGACTGAACTGCTATAATCAAAGGTGCTTTAGCAAGGTATTAGTGTAAGGATTTTCCCATTTATGCAATCAGGTTAACACTGATTTTTTATTGTACATCTTCCCTATCTAACTTAGTTAATTTTCTCAGATGATTTGTGGAGAATATGTGTCACATTAAAGGCAAAAAAGAAAGTTATAAAACAGTTCCAACAGCATCACCTCTTATTTATTGACACTGTTAATCTTCTGTGAGTATTGCTGGTCTGAGGACATTTGTAATGTGGAATTTAATACCGATAACTGTTTTGCACTTTTGAATATCTAAAATACTTTAGATTTGGTCGCATATCAGCCGCAACATTTCCTTACTTTTCTAATAAGATTTTTAGAGGGTAAAACTCACAGGCAATTCACTAGGGGTTGGGGACTCCAGCTGCAAGCTATACCATTAGTGAATTCATAGCAGGTGTTTTCCATCATCTGTTGAAGGCAGAACACCTGCTCACACACCAAGGATACCCTAAATTACTCAGCACTGATTTGCCTTTTAAAGTACCTGGTTAGTACTTGGGTTCTTTCCCTCTGGCCTAATCTGATTTCTAATGATAGAGTAACTTGTCACTTTCAAGCTCCACTGTGCTGTAGCCTTTATTTTGATCTGCCAAGGCTACCTTATTACAGCCTGTGTTCCATCACCACCAGATTAGCACATGCACAAGGCTTCTCATTAGCATATTAGCTGCCAGGACAAATGCTTGAGTGCTACAGCTTGGCCACAGGGGGGCCTGCTGGCATGCAGGTAGCATTCATCCCCATTTCCCTTGTGATTTTGCGGCATAGTGATGTGGAAAGTGAAAACTATGAGAAAAGGCATTACTGCGGTGATCTGTTCTTCATGCAGCTAGGGAAAGCTCTGGTCACTCCGGCACCCTCTGTAGCATGTTGCTAAAAGGATTTTAAATCCTAGAAGCTATGTGGTTGTTGAAACATTGTCATACCATAATTTCTGTATCCAGTCCGTGCCTAGTGCCAAACTGAGGCAAAACGATTATAGATACTTCAGAAGAATAAGAAGTTTAAACACTAAATAGGCCTAGCAGATTGTAAACACTTACCACACTGTTAAGAGGACATAGAGTGAAGTAACTGATATAATTGTATTAAATGTATAAGGGTTTGTAAAAACACTCCAAAAGAAATGCTGCATGAACCATTTATGAACCATATTCTGGCTATTAGCTTGGACACTAATTCAGGTTCAAGGCCCGATCCTTCCAGGTAGAGCGTCCTCAATCATCACTTTGGTTCCAAACTCCACACGTCTAAGCCAACAACGGCAACCTTGAGACGCTCTTTATAGCAGGCTCATATTTCACGGCAATGGGGGACTTGGCCTGTCCCTGGGGTCTGAATTCTATAAGCAATGCTACTGCTGAAGTGGCAAACGATGCTCTTATACATCATTGCTGCTCTGTCTACCACAAATGGGCCAACGGTAGAAGCACACAGATGCACATAAGTGCAGGCTGTTTCTAAACACACACTGTAAGAGAAAGGTGCCGTGCTATCCATCATGCCATCCATCAGTTAGGAATCATCTGGCTACAATATTTCATTCCCTCTCTGTCATCCTCATTGCCTCCCATTTAGGGTGCTTAAAACAGAGCACAGTGAAAAAGGGAGGCCCAATGGAGCTTTTCTCCTGTGGGAGAGCTTTGTGACCTCCAGAAGCCTAATACAACTATGTCCCTCAATTACTCATTGTCTTTCTCGAGGAGAAGGTGAATGTTATGAACCTATGTATAAACTTTTGTCTTAGTCAAGAACATGATGCATATTTAAAAAAAAAAAAATAAATAAATAAAGCTGATGTTGCAAAATGACGATTGTAAATGCGTAGCATTGCATTGAGGTCTTACCAAAGGACCAGCAGCAGGTCTGAATGTTTAGTATTTAGCAGGAAATGTTGCATTTCATTAGCGTTACCACTAGCGATAGACAGCAAAATGGATTTTACCGTGCTGCTTTTAGACTCAAAGGTTCTGGGCATTCATCCTCTTTTAATGTATTTAAATTTCAACAAACATCTTTGCGGCAGATAGGAGTCATGGCAAAGAAACAAACAATAGGGCAGTGGTAACGACGAAGATGTATCTACATGTAATGCAAATTCGCAGACAATGTATACTATTATGTCTGAGGTACAACTCACTTGTTGAATTTAAATTTAAAAAAGGAAAACAATAAGTCCCGCTTGTTTTAATTCGGTTTCGGTTTCATTTAGTCATTACAACAACAGAATTTAAAACTTTATTCCAATACTTGAAAAGGAAAATGCAATTTGCAAAACAAACAAAAAAAATTAAAATGCCACATTAATTGGATGAATTAAGCGATTAATTTCTATTTCTCCATTAGAGCCACATGTGTTGTCTAGCAGAAATTTCCCTGAGCTTTTTCTAACGACGAAATGTGAGCCATTAAAAACAAAGAGCAGCCGGCGTCATTTCAGCGTGGATCAATGCAATAAATCCCATTTCTGTCTTTTCTGTTAAGTATGGCAGTTGGCGTGGTGAAAGTTGCTGGCGGGTTACCACAGCAACTACTTGGCGTCCATGTTTTAATGATGTAAAAGCTTAAATGTAGAGAGAGTCCCAGAACACTGCTTATTTCGATATGTATAATCAAATAACCTGATGTTATCAAACAGAAAGAGACAAGGTAACGACAAAAATGAGACAAAATTAGTGACAAAATCAACTGTTGGTGCTGCTATGACTTTTAACTGCGAGGCCAGTGTAAAGCTGAACATTATCCAACCCAAGTTGGATAATGACAAAGAGCCAAAGAACAAAGACACTCATTGTAAGTAGGTAAATGGCCTGTACTTGTATAGCACTTTATCAAATCCAGAGGACCCCAAAGCACTTCACACTACATTATACAGTGTAGGTCATTCTTCCATTTATGCACACATTCAAATGCTGAAGGTGGGGAGCTACATTTGTAGCCACAGCTGCCCTGGGGCAGACCGACAGAAGCAAGGCTGCCATACACCGGGGCCACCGGGCCCTCTGACCACCACCAACAGGCAAAACGGTTGAAGTGTCTTGCCCAGGGACAGAACAACTGAGACGGTCAGAGCGTGGGGTCAAACTGACAACCCGCTGGTTGCAGTCCCTTGGGACGACAGTGTTGCTGTCACCCTAAGGTAATATAAAGATAGGATGTTACAGGTTTTAATAAACTGGAATCATGAGGAACCTTCCTTTGAAAATAAAACATGTTCGGTTACACTTTATTTGATTAATGTATTACATGATACAGTATGGGTTAGTGACTTTTCAAATTAGAGCAGTTTTCGTTGTTTTTAATGCTGACTTTACTCACAATCAGTATTTAAAAATGTCCTGTTATTTACGTCAGAATATGAGGACTAGAGAAGTGTGCAACACGTTTATACACATTTAAGCAGTGGTTTGTCCCAAATAAAGGCGTGTAGACCATCAGACTGTTACTGGGCAGCAGTGAGAAGTTCAACTTGCAATTAAAATCTCCAGTTTCTCTGTACTGACAGTAGCTGTGTAAAATCACATCATTCTGCTTTACTTCTCCTTATGTTGCCTCTTAAAATGAATAGTTAGGTTCATCAAGAGGTTTGCAGCTGACGTAAGTGCAACAATGCAACTCGGCTGCATCCCAGTAGTTATGTCTGAAAAATATTACGACGCAGTTCATTTAACTATTTGTGACAAAACAAAAACATTAGTCAACCTGGAGATGAGCTTGATCGCCACTCATTATTTCATGTTTATTTGCAGAAAAAAGACAGTATGACTTATATATCATCATCATACAGAATGACAGATGTTAATATTTGCAATATCAGGCAGAATGGGCATAAAAAACTAGATTTTTTTTCTTGCATGTGTAATGATCTGGTAAGGTCAAATAAGGTATATAAGCATAGTATTTTGTGTTGACTTAACCCCTTTTCTCAGCTTTTTGACAAACTGCTCCCTCAATCTTATTGCCTATGCTTTTGAACTTCCTCCTGCAATGTCTCTGGAAGTGACATTGCACGATCGATCCCAGCGCACAGGTGTATTAGCTCAATAAACAGTCTCTGCTTTGTCAAGCAGCAGTTTACCCCATGTCTCCTGTTCGCTACATATGGACAAAGCTGGCAACTCTGATCACTTCTGATTAGTGAGACTGAGGATTCATATTCAAAAAGTAGAATTATGGCTTCTTGATATTAATTAAAAGACAAGCATGTATTCTAGTAATCATTACCTTTGAGTTACTTATACTTGGATTTTTTTCTGTTTAAAGAATATGATAATAACACCCAGTTACATATACCCAGAAGACGTGACAGTACAACCACCTGTCTAATAGTGTGTTGGACCTTCTATTAAAACAGCTCTGATCCATCAAGGCATTGACTCCCTGAAGGTGTGCTGTGGTATTTGGCACAAAGACATTTGCAGCAGATCCTTTAAGTCCTCTAAATTGTGAGGTGGGGCATTCATTGATTTGATTTGTTTCACCGGCACCCCCCAGAGATTCTTGATTGGATTGAGAGCCGAGGGAATTTGGAGGTCAAGTGAACACCTCAAACCTGCCGTGCTGTGCTCCATAAACCAATCCTGGACAAGGTTTACTTTGTGGCAGGGTGCATTATCCTGCTAAAAGAGGCTACGGTGATTAGGGAATATTCTTTCCCTGAAAGGGTGTAAATGGCCAACACCAATGCTTATATAGGTGGCCCATGTCAAAAACATCCATGGACATAAAGACTTGCCCAAAGCATCACATACGTCTCTTCCAGCTTTCCTTCTTCACATAGTGGATCCCGGTATTCCCCAGGCAAGCAACACACGTGTACCTTGTCATACAACAGAAAACCGGGCCAATTCAATTCAAACTATGGACAATCGGTGAGATCTGGATACCCAGGACCCTGTTGCTCCTTCAACTCTTGTTCTTTGGACCAGTTTTGATAAATAATGACCACCGCAATGTGGAAACATCACGCAAGGGCTGAAGTCTTATAAAGGCTCCAATACCGTCATCCTGCTATCACAATCTGGCCCTTGTTAAACCAGCTCAAATCTCTCCCTTTGCAGCTTTCAAGCTTTCCAGCTGCCCAAACATCAACGTCGAAGACAACATTTTCACATTATACATCTCACCCACTACCAGCTGCAGCGATGAAGAAATAATAAGTGATCTTCGCTTCGCCTGTCAGCGGTCGTATTGCCAGACTGGTGTTGTATTTTGTTAAATATAGACGCTGCCAGCTTATCCTTCCATTCTGTGATCCACATATGTTCTTGACACATTTCAATCAAGTGAAAGGTCCGTCACACAGAATGTGGGGGTTAAAGTCATCCCACCAATAGCGGACACCTGATCTGGCAGTTGTGACCGACAGGGTCTATGAGCAGCAATGTGGGGTTGGCTGAACAATTGTGACGAGGCGATATAATATAATGCCAAGACAGCTGCAGAGCCAGCAGCAATCCGCCAAGCGCAACACATGATTTTCCAGAGTCTGTCTGACCTGAGACATACTGTACATTGTTCAGAAGAATCTGATGCATGTAGCATGTTAAGGATGGTGCAAAACAACCTGTTATTTGTATTTAAAGCACCGAATGGCTCTGCAAAGCCTGCATGAGGATCGCAAAGTAGACTCAGCCGTTTGGGGAATTCCGAGGGGAAACCCCCCACATGTTATATGCATTGCTCAGGTGAATGTAGCGAGTTGTAAACCACAGTCCTTTGGTCCTGCATCCTCAGAGCAGGCCGTGCAAGGATGGCCCGTGATCTTGATAGATTGACTTCTGTGATCTGAGAGGACAAAGCGATACGTAATAGGGGGCTGCTGGCTTCTCGCATATTGCAGAACTATGATCTGAAGGGAGCTTCTGACACATCATATACTTGTATATGTATTTTTCTCAACAGGAATGTTTCTTAATGTTTTCTGATGGTAAAATTAGATTTAAGGAAGTTTGGGGGGAAAAAATCTAATGGCAAGAGGCATGGGAATAACTTGTATCTTAAAATGTGTCTTTCTTTAGTGCACGTAATAGTGCTGCTAATATTACCCGATCCAAATTCTAACCTGAATGAGATTGTTCCTTATTTTTTTTCCCCCTCTAACACACAGTATTGAGTGCTGTGCAAGAGCCAATTGCTATGTGGAAGCTGCTGAGGTGTGAGAGAAAACTCATACAGAACTGATGGCACCCCACATTGTCTATAAAATGGAATAATGCGCCTTTCAGTAGCCATTCACTATATATGAGACTAAACTAAGAGGGATCAGGGAGTATCAGACACTTCAAGGAAAGCTGGGAGACAGATGAGAGACAGGGCTGAGGGGAGCTTGGTAGAGAGATCGGTATGTCTGTGTTCAGCCTGGGCTCCTTATTTTTCCATCTAAATCCGCATGGCTTCTCGGGCTTATCTCTCTACTGACGGAGAAAACATATAACCCCACAAATCCCATGGTACAAAATGTTCAAAGTCAGGTACAAGGGTTGTTACTGTAATTTTAAATATGGACTTCAGCAACAGCTATATATGTAAGCGCTTAGTAAATAGCACGGGCCCCTTAAGCATGCAACGCACCTTTCTGCTAGATGCATTTAAATGTCTCAATTTATATTACACTCCTTTTTTTAAATTACAAACCAGCTTTTGTTATCATTATGGATCATTTTCGCATATTTGTCATTGCAACATAATGTCAAATTAAATTCGTCCTCTGCTTTGAGCTCATGGTAAATGGCTTGTACTTGTTATAGCGCTTTATCTAGTCTTGACGCCCTCCAAAGCGCTTCACACTACAGTTTAGTCATTCACCCATTCACACCCTGACGGTGGTGAGCTATGTTAGTAGCTACAGCTGCCCTGGGGCAGACTGACAGAGGCGAGGCTGCCATGCACCGGTGCCACCGTGCCCTCTGACCACCGCCAGCAGGCAATGCAGGTCACCCCTCAGGGAGCAGTGTGCGGCCGCTGTGCAGCGCTCGGGGAGCGTTCTCTGCAGTCCGTTGGATTCGAACACGGGGACTTACAGCCTCTGCAGGATGCATGTGCCCTGCTCTAACCACTGGACCCACCAATCCTCATTGAGCAGCAAAATTAAAAAAGAGAAACATAATTGAAAATGCAATTAAATGCACGTAACTTGAAAAGGAAATTTAGCAATTTATTAATTTGATTAATAGGCAACAGGTCAGTGACAGGACCGGGTCTGAAAAAAATAAAAGCGTCTTATCGAGGCTTACATTTTTTTCTACCTGCAGAACAATTTCCGAATCCTGTTCCTCAACAGTTGTGAAGACTTTTAAATATTCATCATAATTTCATCAAGGGATTTCAAGAATATCTCGTGATATCTCTGTTCACTAAGGACAAGGGTGAAAGTCGACAATGGGGCCTTTAGGCAGGTGGCAAGCATTGAAAACAGGTCTGATTTTGTTATGGAAATGAATGCATGACTCAGGAAAATACCCACAAGTCATTGTCTGTAAATGCAGTTTGGAGTGCTATCCACAAATGCAGCTCTACCAGGCAAAGCTGAAGCCATATGTGACCTCCATGCAGAAATGCTGCTGTATCCTCTGGAGCAAGGCTCATTGACAATGGACTGAGGCGCGGTGGAACTCCGTTCTGTCGTCTTATGAATTTAAATTTTAAATGTTTAAACCACAGAAGCTATTTCCACTGCACTAAGGATAGAGGGGACTTTCCAGCCTGTTGTCAGTGTACAGTTCAAAAACCTCTCTCTGGTGGTATGGGCATATATTATTGCTGATTGCCGGGGCAGCTTTACATATCCGTAAAGGCACCGTCTGCTCAGAAAAACACATACAGATTTTACAAAAGCATATGCCCCCATATCGATAACGTTTTCTTCAGGGGACATTTTACCAAACTCCACATGTATGTTCTAGGAATCTGTTTACAACATTGCATAAAGGCAACAAGCAAAAACCTGTTAGTGTTCCAGACATACAGTCACAAAAATACTTTAACATGATAAAACTCCCCTGAAAATGATCTTAATATAGTTTTGCAGTGTATGAGCATTTAAACAATGTGTTCAGTATTATAATCAAATCTTTCAAGGAAGTATTTATTATTGAAATGTAATGTTGGCTGTTTCATAACAAAAACAGCTGCTTAGGATATCTCAAAGTAAGAAGAAGAATTAGATTTTTGAATAAACTGTCCATTTGAAAAAAGAAAAGTGATCATATTATTTTTAAATCAATTTTATGTCAGAGCTATGCAGCAGAGGATTGCAGGTCATGCAAGATTTAATACTATCCTTGGAAAACGCATCATTTTTCATTACAATCCAGACAGTATGGATAAACACATAAAACCTTAATGTACACAGAGTGGGGCGGATATCGCAGCACATCGGTTCTTAAGGTGAAGCAAAACGTAAAAGGTTCTCCAGCCACCCCTCTTGAATTTGTCTTGCTTTGCCATTTCCTAAGCCTATCTTCTTCCCTGCACTTTGCAGGTTGCCTTGGAAACTGTAAAGGCCCACCAGAGAGGACGTTATGGTGGATAAAGTGTTGATGTGTGAAAGTGTAGTTGGAAAGGTTTGTGCATCTCTTTTTCGTGGAAGGTCCTGCATTCTAAGAAAAAAAAATAATATATTGACTGAAAATCTTAACAGCCATGCAATGACTGCAGACACATTCCTATCCACATGATCTGTTACGCCTAGATTTGACTTATGTTATTCAGGAGGCCAACAGGGTTAAAAGGGGAAAATAAGAGTAAAATTCTGATCTTTCCTTTTTTTGGTATCACTGGCTTTCACAGCTGAACTACTAAAGCTTCGTATTGCATTCACCTTCCCCTTAAGAACGTGTGATAAAATGTTATATTTCTTAAACTATTATTCATACATGGTGCAAAGTAAATGCAATGCCCTGCCATGCAATGTTCTGAGTTAGTAAACTTGAGTATTCAATTTTGCTAAGCACCAAGTTAAATACAGCTTATTAAGGCAATTTTGAGTTGGGCTTTGCAAATTAAATCATACTCCAATTTTTATTTACTATGAAAGTTAAATAATAGAAGCCAATGTTTAATAAATACTGGAAAAGAGGTATTTTATGAGAATGGAAATGCATACAGACAGAAAGAAAGAGAAGAGAAAGCTCAATAATATTACATTCATTGCTGGTGCTTCTAGGCCGTGTATGGAAAGCCAGTGATGCCGGAATTTGTCATAATTGAGTTGGGTTTTGGGATCAGTGTAGAATCTACTAGGATAAAGACCCCACCATGTTTTTATGGCACAATGGGAGTTGTTTGTTCTACCCAAACTAACACTTTTTTTTTTTACTCAAAAAAATACCTCTTACTTATCTTTATCATCTGAAACAGGTTGTTGTCCCAGAGAAACTGTGTTAATTGTCCTTAATATGTATTGTCTTGACATTATTACACAAAAAAATGCTTCCAGCTAGCCACAATATAGGATTAATGTAGAAATAAGTATAATTTTGGGTGTTGAGCATGTGCTGCTAAGTATTGGGCGTTTTTTATTTTTATTTTCTATACTGGAAATTATCATAATTTTCACTCGTTTCAATAAGGAAACCTGCTTCCAAATGAAATAGTTTAGGATCCAAACTGCCTGTTGGAACAAATTAAATTTGTATTGAGAAGTTCAACTGTACAATCCAAAAACTTTTTTTTACAATGAAACTCTGCATGCCATTGAGTTAAGCAGGTTTTTGCCTCTAAATGAAGTGGTGTCAGCTGTTCTTGTATGAATGGAGTAATATCCTGCATGACATGGTTGGCAATTAAACAACGGAAGCTCACAGTAGCACACTTAAATGTAACATTTACATTAAAATAATATGATATCAAATCAAAGGTACATACTTCCATAAGCATACTAACATTTGTACAAAGTGGGAACTTGTCTATTGTTTTGCCAAATAGGAAAGTGACACTATCAAATTATAAGACAGCTGAACTATCCTCTACATATTAGCCCAATCCAATATTGTAATTAATCAAATTTATTTCTCAAAACTAGAAAGAACGCTGTGCTGTCAACAAATGTTGCTGCAGTATTGAAAATAATCCAGAGTATTTTCTCAGTATCATTATTGAGTGGGAGGTTTTAGTGTTGTGATTGCCCTAATTGTGGCTAGTTATTTATTTCACTTTTGCAGAAAAGCTGGAGGACAAACATATGGACTTAATTTTCAAAGTAAGACAAACTATCTATAATTATGTATTTCACACAAAAGTTCTTGCTTGTTAAATCTAGTTTGATAACATTATAGGTTTTGCAGGCAGATGGCTCAGATAAAATGTTTTCTAGATGGCCACAGGTTGCATTGTATACTGGTTTGAATACTGGGTTGATTTAGGTTGCGCAAATTCACAACAAATCGCATCTCAATGGACTTGACTTGTACAAATTATTATTTTGGTTATCAGCCAATGAAAGCATTTTTTGACAACACCTCAAAATGATCTCCATTGTTTTCAAGTAAATCGTTCTGAAACTACAAATTCCGTTTCTTTGCTGTTTGTTCACAAATAGTGGAAATACAGCTGAGCATAGAAAACAATTCTGGTTTTTTTTGTCAATATAAAGGAATCCCAAACACCACTAACCCGTGTGTTTCTGAAGACTGGATAATATGAATTTCCTCAGTATGTAAAGATTCACCTCTGTCCTTTTATCACCCAAGTGCAAATCATTAACAGTCCAACAAAGAACAGTCACTAACTCTGCATCCGAACTTTGGCTTCTAACAAAGTATCTACTGGATGGAATTTCAATAAATTCATTGACTTGAAAGAAAAGCATTTAAAAAGAAAAAGTCTGTTGCAGATGCATCTTGACGAAAGTGACAACTTGCTTGAGTAAAACACCTTGATTATGACCACAGCAATCAAACAGTCAGCAAGTGAAAAATTAACTGTCAATAAAATATGAAAGGATTTGTCTGGAAGAATTGCCACGGCTAATCAATGAATTTGTCTGATGAATGGCTGTGAATCAAAGCAGTCTAGTGAAGGCTGACATGATGGAACACAGCAACAAAGAAGTTGCCACTTGGTTAATATCAATTAAAGTAATGAGTCAACGCTCCACTTACCGTAGAGCCATCACTGAGCATTTCATCATGGCTGGTAACATGGATCCAAGACAATCTCAATGATGTACTAGATCCCACAGCTGTTTAATTATAAAAAGTAGCACGTTCGATTGATCTTATGCTTGAGCAATGACCAAATTGTAGGTTCACACAGGCCACCTATGGAAAACAAAAGGCTAGGCGGATCCAGGGGCTCCATGAAATTCCACAAATCAACGATTCACATTATATAGTCTTGAATTAACTTTTATCTTAAACAGTAAAAATAACGTGTTAGATTACTGTCAAACATTAATTTGACAAACAAGCAGCAACAAGCCAGTGAAAAGTATAACAATGATCGGGGATAAAGTCAAATCGAAGATCCCAATATTGATTCTGACGTGCACGTTTGAGAACTGCCAACCCATGCATATGTCAGAAAACAAGTGCAGACATTATTTCTGCCAGTACTTCGATGCGCGGTCAGGGATGCATATTTTATTTTACTGAAGCTAAAGAGGGAAAAACACAGCATCAGTAGTATCTCTCCCCAGTTGCACCTTAACGCAGAAAGTGGATTTTGCGTGTAGTTTCAGGTGGTTTATCAGAACGCCACGGACCCCACGCTTAACTCCGACAACGTGTCCAGAACTAGGTCGGCTTACACAGCGAGAAATGGCTTCCTTTCCTGACAGGCAAGTCGTTTTAATACAGGAGGACAGACTTCCAGCAAAGCACAGTATCCCACAAAATGTGGGGAAAAAAAACAGTTACTGTACCTCTGAAAGGTAGAAACTAAACACACTTGTTTCAGTATTTGAAGGAGAAAAACACAACACACTGAGGCAACAAAGGCATGTAAGGATTTCCTAAATTAACAGGAAATATAAAGACAGGAAGGTTGGTGAAAAAACCTCGAAGTCTCGAAACCGAGATACATGCAAGTTATATGTGGCCACCAGTAGCATTTGCTAGCCTTGTCTTTTTTTTTTTTACATTCATTTTTTTATTATTCTTATTGTGTTTTAACATTTTCCCAGATCATAAATTTATACATATTGTTTTATTTAAATATTGTGACATAATTTTGAGGCCATACCGCCCACTACTAATTCACATAATTTTTGTTCTAATAATTGGTTATTCATGTTGCTGTCCACTGCCTGGCTTTCAGTTATGTTTTTTTTTTTTTTTTTTTTTTTAAACATGCTCACCTATTCACTTTGCAAATCACCAGAATATTCTACCTAATTTAGCTCACGGGTAAAACAAAACACCGTTTATTCGTTTATATTTGCATTACCTTTCAAAGGCAAATGATGAATAACTTCTTTCTTCTCTGTTTGAAAGCTGCGGAGCTACACAGTCACACTCACACAGCACAGCCATGTAGTGATATACACCCATATTCGATAAATTAGACCGTTATTAAGTTCATTTATTTCAGGAAAGTGAAACACTTTATATAGAATATTTACACACACAGACTGATGTTTTACAGCCATTATCTCAGTTAATACTGATTATTTTCCACTTACAGCTAATGAAAATATGACATTTGAGATTAGTATATCGCATCAGACCAATAAAGAAACATACAGAAGTTTGGGCTTAATGAAACTATGTTAATTACATGATTAACGGTTGTTGTTTTCAAAGTGGTTACTTTTAATGAGACAAACGAGCCTCATCGTATTTATTGATCATGATTATTGATTTATTGAAAACGAGTGCCGAAAAATAGCACCCCACATTTAACTCTTTTTTTTTAATTGACCATTTGCCGTACACGCTACACATCTGGTCTTAATGGAAGAGTGGTACTGCAATCTGTTGGGTTTCCTTAAGGCTGCTGCACGCTAGGATATCGGGGCAAGACAATTCAACATGTTGAATATCTTCAGTTTGAGGTGAGAGCGGTCCCTATGTTTTACCGAGCGGACCAGATCACTCGTACCACCACTTAATCTTAAGGAATATCTCTTAAGATTATCTTAAGAGCCACGCTGATGGTCTGTGCTTCTCGGAAGGGGAAAATCTGGCAAAAATCTGGCAAAAAAAATCTTGCCGTATGAACCAGCCTTTAAAACCTTTTAATCAATCTGTAAGATTTTACAGGATGAGTTTGCAAAGTGCTTTGATATAACGTTTTTTGGTGTTATAATAAACTAAAATAAATTGACTTGAATTAAATGGCATCATGACTACAGATCAGTGTGGGAACTGTGATTCACATTTTAGCAAGAATCATGGACTGTATTTTATCAAAAAAGTTGCTACATTTCAAATACAAAAGCATTCATTGATGACATATCCCTTAAAGACCTAAGCTTTCCCGTATTCATAGTGCCTTCATTCTCCACATGAAGTTATTTCAACAAGGGCATATAAGTCACAAAACTCTATCAGACACATCAATGCTTAATTTTTTTATTAATATTGTGCCAAACACACAATCAACAGAACATTAATAACCTCAGTTTAAATTATATGGACCTGCTTGAACATGTACATACATGTGCACTGGAAAAAAGACAACAACCCTATTTCAAAGGAAATAAAAGGCACTACACAGAAGATATGGCATTGTGTCAAGCATATGAGGATAGTAACAAAGGAAAATAAAGCTATCTAGCTAAAAAAAGAAATAAAAATGAGGCAAATCTGGTAATGAACAGGCCAGAAAAAAAGGAGAAATGACTATGACTTGAGAAAGTGAAATAGACGCACCCAGAAGGATAATTTCATGTTCAAGAACGTGAAGGACACAAACTTTAAAAGACAGCAAAGTTCTCAAACATAGGTCAACAATGGTAAATTGTCTATAAAGTGTACACCATCATCACACCTACACAGCATGTTAACCTTCTCAGGGTTCAACAATTGTTTTTCATTAACCTGATAACACAAACACTTGTGCAGCATGTGTAGTTTTGCTATTCGGTTATGTTCAATCCATAGCACAACACTTTCCGTACAATTGCACATTAATTAACACATTGAGAACTATATTGCATTAGCTATCAGTAGAGCGAGGAGCAAATCACTGTCCTTTAAAATATTCCATTGGCTGAAAAAAAAAACAGACCAACTGAACTTTCTGCGTACACTGCTGCGTGCTCTAGTTTTAAATGTCATTTGACAAATTATGACCCCTTACCAGAAAGAGAACTAACCCCTTATTTGAGCAAACAACAGAAACCAATTGAGGTTATCTACTGTAGGCCCAGGCAAGGGACATTTCTAAGAGGTGAATCCATTAGACACTTTAAACAAAGGGATGAACTCCTGTGCCAGGGTTGTATAGTACTAACACCGATGACGTTATGGGGAGTTGAAACGAAGCAGGTAATACCGGTAGAGTGGTTTGGACTTTACATTTTGTTCCTTCATCCCAAAAGAAGAAAAGAGAGCAGTTTGGCTTGTGGAGCTTTCTGGGGAGATGAGCTCACCCTCTTAAAAATGCATGGCACTGGAAGAGACAGAGCTGTGCATGAGTAACACCCCAGCAAATGTGCCATGTGGCGTTGCTTGTGTTTCTCTGATATGGTTGTTGGAATGACCTCAATCTGGGTGGTGCAAAAAGAATCCCTGCAGCTTCATCTACTACCCCAGACTTTTGTATTATTATTGTATTTTTTTTTTTTAGGAGAGACATGACAAAAATATTATATTGCAACATATCACAATTTTATAACAAGTTCCCCACAAAACAAGCATACCTCTAAAACACACACAATTCATTTCAAGAACATTTCTAACCATATTTTGCACAATTTTTACTATTCTTAAGACATGTAGTATACAGTGTCTAACACGGTTTTATCTGACCCAAAATAATTATTAATGAAAAAAAAAGCCCCCACCAATGTCTGAATACATTCAGTACTGTGCAAAATGCTGTAAACTAAGAATCCTTTAAGAATATAGAAATATTGATTGTTTATTTCTACCAGTAAAAAAAATCCAAGTGAGCCGACAAGAGAAAAATTTAAATCATACAAACATTTGGTGTTACTACACTTTGCCTTCAAACTACCAACAATTCCTAGAGGTGAACCTGCAAAAAGGGATTCTGTTGGACTGTAGTCAGGTGTATGATCAACCAGATGTACCAAACAGGTGCAAATGCTCATCACTGTCTCATGTAGGTTGTAACAGTCATTTGCTGAAACAGAGACAGCTGTGTAGGATACTTAAAACAGGTGAGGAACGGTCAAATTCTGCTACCAAGATGAAGTTGAGGAACAGTTTCAGGCTACAGGTGATACACCACGGCAAGACTGAGTACAGCAATAAGACATAAGGTACCTATACCGCATCAGTAAAGTCTCAACAAATATTTCAAAGCAAAGAGTATCAATATGTGCTGCTTTCAGCTCTTTTGAAGAAATACGAAGAAACGGACAACGTTGAAGCGGTAAGACGAAAAAAAAAGATGAAAAACACATCAAGATAACTGTGCAAATTCTCATTTATCTCATTGCAACAGCAAACAGGCTTAAATCGGAGGCAACTGGAATTCTTGCTGAAAACATTTCATCACCTGTCCAGGAGTCTTTGCCAATTCTGGTAGCTCTCACTTGAGCACCTGCAGTTGGAGCGCTGATGTTTTTAAAGGACATGGAGGCCCATGCTCCTAGGCGTATTCTAAGTCAGATGCACATCAGTGACCCACCCACCACTGTCCTGGGCCATTAGAAGTTATTCCGTGGTGTGATGGGAGTACTTGGTCACCTGAATCATGACGATACTGCTGATGTAATCTCATTGGAATGTGGAGGAGGACTGATCATCAAGATAATTTCACTTCAAAATCGGAAGATGTCCAGCCGTGCCATCAGCTCTCAATGGGCAGAAATCAGTGGGACTCGGGCACACTGTCAGGCCAGAAGTTGTCTTCATGGAGTAGTGCAACCAAAAAAGCCATATATCTGACAGGGAAACAAGGAAAAGGAACACAACTACGCATGCCAGCATAGAACCTGGGGTGCACAAAACCTGGCAGCATGTGCTCTGGACTGAGGAGTTGAAATCTGAACTCTTTGGCTGAAGCAGAAGCCAGTTTGTTTCACTGGAGGGTTGGAGAGCAGTAACGTAATGAGTGTCTGCAGGGAAGAGTGATGCAAGGTGGAGGTTCCTTGCAAGCTTGGTGCTGCAATTCTTCAAACAGAGTTGGAGATTTGGTTAGGATTAATGGTGCCCTCGGTGTTGAGAAATACAGACAGATACTTATCCATCCTGCAACACCCACAGAGGTGCATGTTTGGCCCCAAAAGTGTTCTGCAACAGGACAATGACCCTGACAATGACTCATTAAGGCAAATGTCTGTCGCACCGAAATACTGACGTGACATACATCTTTTTTTTATCTTCTCATTCAATGCATTTTAATTGACAAGAACAAACTTTTAACACTTCAACTTGTTGAGAGCACTCTTAGTCTAAAGCATTTTTTCAGACTTACCTCAAACTTTTCTGCAGTACTGTATGCAACAGCACAAGATTTTTGAATCCTGATTATTTGTCATGGTAGAAGTAGAAAGTTCTATTTTTCACCATTTCATCACTTTTACCAACACTCTTCTGTATTCACATATCCATGAGGGACAATTTATAGCTCACAACCGAAACACACAAGGCATCCAGAGTTCAGACAGAGAGAGGATACTTTCTGTGGATCTAATTAGCTTTATTCAGTTTGAAGTTCAGAACACTTCCTATGTGTATAAGTCTCTTACCGTAAAGGTTTGCTGCTCTGACGCTGTGATGAGAGGCAGAAACACTTGTGTTGTTTTTTTTTTTTTTTGGCAGCTGTAACATCAGACCCTCGGACACAATGCTGGTATCGATAAATCTGACGAGGTGGTAACGAGTTAAACGGATAAACTAGACCATTCTGAAGAGCCAAAGCCTCCAGCTAAAGGTTTATTTATTTATTAGCTGTTAGGAAGCCAGTAGCAGCTGAATGAGATTGCTGCTATGCTAGTCGCCCCTCTTCACACACTTAGGGTAGAACATCTTCAAAGTGCTGTTCTTGCAAAGTAATAAAGTTCAAAGTTCAGCTTGAGCACTTTGTTCTCTTTGGTGGTTTAATCATCCCTGCATCAGTTTCACTGCCTTCTAATCACATCTGATGTGACGCATCTGAGACAATGCGTTTGATTAACGATCTAGTAACACAATATACTTTAAATGGTAATTTTAATTTAAATGAACGACGCTTAGACTTTACTACTCCCATGGTAATTATTACAAAAGCAACCATATAATCCCAGATACATGAACGTTTTATTTAGATTTTTTTTCCCACTGTTGAAGTTCAAGGGTCAAAACAACATCATTTTGGCCACAGTTTCTTAACAGAGTCTGAAAGTGTGCTGTATTTATTGTAATTAAAACACACAATAAGTATGTGAGGCAACCTGTTGCCAAGCAAATAAATTCTTTTGTCATTTACATTGGTTTTGTAATTGCTTAGGCCTGAAAATGAAGTTTGACTAATGGCACAGAGTAATTGAACAGTCAGGTTTGCAAAGAATTAAAGTAGCAACATGGGGGGAGGGGGGGGGGGTCATTTTGGGAAGGGGTTAAACACCAAAACACCCCTTTAAGTTTAAACACACACCAAATCTATGGGAAGCAACTACAAATACTTGAAGTTCATTTAGAGTTCTTTTATTCTTCTTTACCCTCTTCCCTTCAAACCTGCAAGCTGAAGTCTCGCGGTATTTGTGCATTCACAAACACGTGTGAATCCGTCTTGTACCGCTCTGGCTTCACAAATTTGTGTCCGATCCAAAAATGGTCCAGGCCAGTCACGTTGCAGGATTGAGGTTGAAGGCGGGACATACCGGTGCGACGAAAGCAAGAGCTGCTGAGCCTACAGCAGAATCAACATAAACATGGCAGCACAGGAGGACGCACGTGTAGCTGCTGCTGTCACATCTGTTTTGTAAGAATCCATGATTTCCTCTTTGATAGTAGAACAGCAAGAAGTGCTTTAACTAGCTCACCTTCTAGTGGTTACTCATGACGGTGCTGCTCACGTTTTAATTTGACACCGTGATTGGCTAAAACCAACCTTTGGTAGGTGGGCACTAGGTGTCGCTTTGTCCAATCAGCTCAAAATGTTCTGCTCGTTTGGGGAATGTCCCTCCTTCTGACAGGCCAGGTTACCTCCCTTCTTCCATATTTTAAGTCTCTGTCTCTCATATCATTGTCAGTATGCTCCTCTTGTTTTTCTAAAATGTACTGAAGGCAAACCGTGTCAGTGTGTAGACAGCAGGGAGCACTTGGCGTCTTCAAACGAGCCGCAACAAAGGCAAGAATGCAAAAAAAACAAAAAAAAAAAAAAAAAGAACTGGTTCCACATAAAACCCTGTGAAGCACTGCACACAGCCGTTCACTACCCCACAATATGTATATACAAACCACCAAATGCATCTGTCCCAACGCCCAAACATGTGTCTCAGTCTATCACTTTGTGTAGTTGTCATGCTGCTCTAATTTCAGCGGCTTCATCACAGTGAGACAGTTGTTTCACGACTGGTGTTCAACATATATGAAGTTATTACATTGCAATCTCTACATAAAACAGTAAAGATGCAGGGGAATATTAAATTAACTAAACAAAGACTGCTGGGTCCTGGTATAAGCACCGACATACCGCTATCAAAGCACACTTTTATTACCTTTTTTGTTACACTTTTTAATCCTACTTTCAATCCATCAGCCTTTGCAATGAGCTAGAAGTGTGGATTTGGAATACAGGTTGGTAGCTGTCCCGTCACTGTTACTCCTCTGATCCCTATCGGGGATCATATGAGAGGGTCCATCATATCTTAAAAAAAATCTGTAGTTTGACTGAAATTGTAACAAATATTAACATGTATTAAGTGCATTTGAGCAACAAAGAAGACAATAGGGATAGAGGTGTGTAGCACATGTTAATCCGTGTAGGGGAAAGGCCTGACAGATGTTATGTGTTAGCGCTCATATCAGCGCTGCATGTTCTGATAGCATACGTGGATCCATGATCTCGCTGGATCAACTTGAGTGAAGTTAATGACAAAAAAGATCCATGAAGGGAGGCTTTTGGTTACGCATTTATCCAAAAACTACGAACTGAAAGGGGCTTGAGTCAATCTTTAGGTGTTCACAGTGTCCAAAATCATTGCCAATTTCTGCATGGATTAGTCATTTTAATTTAGATATGCAGATTACAAATGTCCTTTATATATTGGACCATGGAGAATAGATGGAAAAAAATTAGTATTTCTCTAAAACACAAAGACCGATTAGGCATAACATTATGACAACCGACCTGTGACAATGTTATCCATTCATCGTTACACCTGCTTGTGACCTGGGTAAATAAAGCAGTGAATGAAAAAAAAGTGCTCTCAAAGCAGATGTGGAGTAAACTGAAAAAAAAAATGGGAAGAATAAGGATTTGAGCGAGTTTGTCAAACGTCAAATTGTCATAGTGAGACTAGTGGGTCACAGCGTCTCCAAAACTGGAGCTCTTCTCTAATTATTTTAAACAACATTTTAAGTTAGTTTATGGACTAATTTGCGCTGAATTGTTTGTATCTTTGTGTTGATGTATTCGACAGTTACTGAACTGTACTGTGGACTAGAAATATTAGAACTATAATTATTGAGAAAAAGCTTGACATGATAAAGACCTAAATTTACCTGATGTATATGCTATGTCATTTATCGCTAGCATCAGTTCCAATGTAATCCCCATCCAGCCCAACTAATTATTTTTTCACATTGATATAAAAACAGTTTTTCAACTCCTTTTTATTTCAAGGTTAGTTATAATAGGTCAAAATGCACTCTTTCGCCACAAGAGTGTGGAAATCAAACCCTTCAAAATGTAAGTCTTGCTTTTTCCAACAGCACAGCTGAAAAAGCAGTTATAAACTTCCTTTTTTCAGCTGCAGTAAAGCAGCCCGATCTGTTGGTAAGGGTCACTCGCACAGCTCCTGTCACCCCGCAAACCCTACCAAAGTCAGGGCCTCAAAAGGAATAATGGCGTTTTTGTACTTCCTCCACTGAGCAGCAGATGCGGTGTCCGAACAAGAATTGTGTGTCCATTTGTGCGAATGGATGTGCTTGGGTAGAGTGTGTGAAGTGTTTGTGTTGGTCTGCAACATCAGTGTGGTGCTGAAATGTTGCTTGCCACCCCTTATCTGGGGAGCTAAACACCAACTGTCCTTACCACAGGCTGGAGTATGTCTTGCAATCCAATCACCCAAAAAGCGTGTAAGGGGGAAAAGGCAATAGAGGGGAATGAAGATCAAAATAAAAAAAACAGTGTCCTGTTCAGTCTGTAATAGAAACGACATGCTGGTAAGTGACTTGTGCAGCAATGGCAACTTTTTAGTTTGGTCTTTAGTTATGAGGTCTATGAAAATGAAGGAATAATAAAAATGAATCAAATTTTTTTTCAAGCAAGAGCATAACAGTATTACATGAGGAAGGAATGTCCTCATATCTTGTTCTGTTTTAACCGCAAATTACGTATTTCATTGGGATTTTGTCCGGAAAACTTACACAAAGTGTGATGAAAGTAACATGAACAGTTTTTTACTAATAGTAATCTGAAAGTTGTGTATCTGTATTCAACTCCCCCATTCCAATGAATATTTCTTAACAACACATTTTACAACTGTAAGTCTTTTGGGGTATCTCTTACAGCTTTGCACATCTGTTTTTTTTCCCATTCTTCTTTAAGACATAGCTCTAGCTCAGTCAGATTGAATCAAAAGCATCAATACTTAAGTATTGTCACAGTTGTTCTACTGAGTTTAGGTCTGGACTTTGACTGGACTGTTATAACACATGCAAATGCTTTGATCTAAACCCTGTCATTACCACCCTGTCTGTGTTTTGGGGGTTATTGCCCTGTTGGAAAGTGAAACTATGACCCAGTTTTATTTTTGCAGTTTTTGTTCAGATATGCCAGGTATTTAACTGCATCCATCTTCACATTATTTCTGACCCAATCCCAAGTCAATTGTGAAGAAAACCATCCCCATAACACAATGCAGCCACTTCCATGTTCCATCGAATGGTTGCTATCTTCAAATTGATTTGTGCTAGTTTCCCTCCAGGCATAATGTCTTATATATGTAAAGGTTAAAAATATTATTTTTGGTCCAGTGCAATACTGTGTTCCATTTTTGGATGACAGTTTTAACAGTGATCAGTGAGATGTTCAAAACTTGGCATATTGTTTTATAATCTAATTTGTCATGTAGTGTAGATTAAACTTCCCCACTACTTCTTCCCTGACCTGCTTTCAGTGTTCTGTTGGTTTTCCTGATGCTTATTGTTCAATATTGTAACAAACTTCTTCCACCTTAACTTAGCTGTATGTCTAAGATTAAATTGCAAACATGTAACCTGCGTATTGATTAGTTGACTTCTGAAGCAGCTGGTTGAACTGAAGTTTATTTTTTTTGAACAAAAATTCACACCACATTTTCCAAGGTTTTTATTTTTTCTTTAGACATTTTGAAAACCATGTTTTCTATACTTTCCTCTTTGCAGTTGAACATTACCATATATTGGGCTTTCAAATAAAGTACCAATAAAACAAGTTGCAGTTTTTGGTTATAAGGTGACAAAGTGAGGGGAACTTTATTTTTTTTTGCAAGGAACTGTGGAGGTTTTTGCAAGGTTTGTGCAGAAGCTTTGGTAATAAAGTGATAACTAGGCTAAAAAAAAGAAATGCGGCACAACAATCAAACATTAATTATACGTCAGAAGTGTTTAATGGCCAGACACACTAGGAGTTGACTTCAGTTGCACAGAAACTAAAAATAACCACAGCGTGTGCCCGAGGAGAGGCTCTGCTTCCTCTCGGTCAAACAGCCTGAATTTTTCAACTTGTATCAAATGTGAGCACATAGCGGGGTTTGCAGTTACCGCCAGCTCTGTTCAGGCTTTTCATATGGTAAAAGCTCCTGTTTTATTCAAGCAAAAAGGACTTGTTTTCATGAGCATCTCCTCATCCCGAAACAAAGTAAAGAAACGACTTGTTCCTTGAAGCAGTTCTTTGACTATGAAGAAAATGCGTACTGCTGTTTTGGAGGCAAAATTTAAGTTTTGAGCAGAACCGCCAGGGCATTTGATTTGTCTCCGTTTCCAAAACAGAATGACCACAGAAATAAAAGAAGAATCCAGTGCTGAAGGAGAATGGAAATGTTTGATTGGTGTTAGTGTTAGGATGTTGGAATATAAAGAGATCTAGTTGAATTACTTTCGTTCAAAAAAATAAATATTTAAGACGTTAAACGGGACTGTTCTTGGCTAAATCAACAGAACATTTACTGTTTCCAGCATATTTCCATTAACTCTTTTGAGAAATGCTTAAAATATGCACTTATTCCACAAGGAGTTAAGTATTACCTTTGCTTAGAAAGTCTTTCAGTTTAGTCGGTTTCTCCAAAGGAAAGTTTTTAGAGTTCTAAGAGTTTATTTCTTCTAAAAGAACTCACTGATTATAATCTGCTAGACTTTAAGCGTGGTCACTCTAGCAAAGCAGCTCTGCTGTCTGTGACAGACGCTTTAAAGAGAGATAAAAATGTGTCCCTGTCCTCCGTTTTTACACCAATCAGCAGCTTTAAGGAACTACATCCTACAATCCATCTTATCTTCCTTTCCTGAAAAGGCATCATGGGTAAAGTTCTTTCTTTAAACCTCTTGTAGCCGAGTACATTTTCAGGGTTTATCAGTTGACCTGGTTTCCCAATCCAATCTAACTTTATTTATAAAGCAACTAAACTCACAGAGACCGAAGTACTGTACAAAAAACACAAATATAAACACCATTAAATTCTGTAAAATTGCTAAAAACAATATAGGACAATGGGCCTAAAATGGCATAAAATCAACAAACACTTTTGAGTATTAAAAGCCAAGGAGAAGAGATGAGTCTTTAAAAAAAAAAGATTTAAAAATTATTAAAGAGGAATGGTTTTCCCTCAGGACTTGCCCATAACCTGAGTCGATGACTTTTTCTTTAGATTTGGTCATTCATTATCATAGCTTATTGCTTCACCACTGCACAGAGGACAGCAGATCACCTTAATATGTCAACATATTCCAGACAGTTGTTCTGTACCATCGCCAGGGATCCAACACCTGCAATCAAACCGTATCAGGAACGAACTACGTTACACCAGCAAAGTCCAGACAACACAAAATGCTTCAAAAATCATTCTTCAGTCTCTTAACCAGGGGCATACCCCTCAGATTTGAGATGAACATAGTATGAAAAACAACACTGCAGAGTAACTTCGACCTCTTCAGCTGTCATGTGAAGGTCTTGATTTGGTTTTTGTCACTTTTTTGTAGCTGTATGATTTACTCCTGTGTTGACTTTTGTGTATTGATTAGAAGATCGTGTTGACTTATCTGATCCCTCCTGATGCCCTCGTGTTTTGTTTTGTTGTGTTTTTTGTTTTTGTTTTTGCTAAGTCGGCTTCCCTGGCTTAGCTCACTCTGTTTTCCTCTCGGTAAATGAGTTCCACCTGGTTCCCATACCTAGTCCCCTTTGCCTCATTGCCAGCGCCACCATCAGGGGGGTTTGCTGCAGTTTTAAACTCAGTTTATGTACATACCTTGTTACTATTGAACACATTTATTCTGGATTCATCCCATCTGCCTGCCTCCTTCCTGAATTTTGATTTATTATTTTCACACACACACCTGACATTTACCAAATCTGTTGCATGAACCTATGAGGGAAATTGTCCGAGATTTCATGGTAAAGGCTAATATTCATGATGCTAGAACGTGCTACAAAACACTATTAGGGCAGGGATGTCTCCATCGACCTTCAAAACAATTATATACATATATAAATAGATATCTTCCTGAAATATCTTGTCTCCTAATGCATCTGTACAACGAATAAACTTGCTTTAAACTCATCTACTCTAGTCTGTCTGCTCTAGCCATTAGCTACAACAGATCTTACTCCAAGGCTATTTATTGCGCAAAAGCTTTTAAAACAACGTAGACGAGAAACAGCTGAATGTTCTCGCTAAAGTTCATGTTTGATTATTACTTTTCAACTCCAATTGCAAGATAAATATAAGTCCAATAAATGTTACTATAAAGGATTTCAGTTCTTCGGTGGGTTCTGATAAACGTCATTACTATTTTCTGCTTTTTAGAGAGCAGTGAGCGGTTCAAATATTACCTGTTGTATCCGTCAGATCTAAGAATTCATACCAAGTTGAATAGACTACGCTAGCAGACAGAAAGATGTTGCACTAAATGTATCCTGTTTATTTTTGGTAGTCAAATGTGACACTAAAGGCTTATCTTCAAAAATCAATCCAATGCTTTCATTATTCACACCGCCTTCAAAACACAGATCATTACTCTGGTTTCAAGCCCGTCTCACGAGACTTTCGACATCCTTTATGCAGATATCCAGTTTTGCTGTAGCCTAGCTAATGCATAATACAGCACATCAGGAAACGTCTATGCAAATTGCAAAGCACTCTGAAAGTTAGGATCTATGAGTATATGGCTACATAATTTTATGAAGGGAGGAATATTCCATGTAGCTTTACTCGCTTATCACTACAAATCTTACCTTACTATAGGTATATAGTAAATGGGAAACTATATATCCATAAAAAATATTTATATATATATATATATATATATATATATATATATATATATATATATATATATATATATATATATATATATATATATATATATATATATATATCAAAAGTACACATATACAGTTTTGCTACTGTCAGTTTGAAGCCCTGTAAGCCGATTACAGCCGTTTCCTGGTTTCTCAGATACTGCCAGGGCACACTTGCACATTCAATCCTGACAGACTAATTTAACATAAATACCGTACTGGTTTATTAGTATACGGCACAATCGCTCTCCAGTTTAATCGGTTGTGAGAATGAGAACAACACACAAATTAAATAACAAGAATAAACTTGACGCAGTTTATTATTCACAAAAATCCAATAATTCAAACATGGCAATATTAATAAAGTGTATGCCAGGTATCTGGAAAAACAACTGTAATAAATACAGGTTTTATGAGTGTAATCCTAGTGGTTAGAGCAGGGTTATTGCGTCCCTGGAGGACTGCAAGATCCCTGGTTCAAATCCCACAGCCTGCCACTCTGGGTCCTTAAGCAAGGCAGTTAGCCCCAGATGCTGCCCAGGCACTACACAGTGGCAGCCCACTGCACCCTAAGGGATGAGCTAAATGCAGAGGACAAATTTCATTTGCATGTACAAGTTCAACTTTAATCAAAGATGATTACAATTTTTAAAACTAAAGCTGACAAAGTAAAGTTATTAACAAACATGGAGTAACAATCATCCAAAGTGCCTAATAAAATCAATTTAACCAGAGCAAGAAGCAACAATATTAAATGAAATCCTCTCTTAAGTTCTCAGCATGTTATAAATTCAGCAAAAATCTCCTTTTAATCTGTAATGCAAACACACAATCAAGGCCATAATTGGTACCATCCGTTAAATATTTATTCTCCCATGTTTTCACCAAAAAAAAAAAAAAGAAAAAAAAAAAAAGAAAGGCTCGATTGCAGAATTGGAGCCAAGAATATTTCCCTCACCTCAGTCTTTACTTTCATTTGGAGAAACCGCATCACTTTGGGGACAAGCCTCAGTTTTCAGACACTAAACTCTCTCACGCTCCGCTGCTCCCTCATCACCTTTATTTAGTCAGCCCCCACCGTCCTCTCTCCCGAGCACAGAGCGAGGTGGAAGGGAAGGGCCAGGGACGGCTGAGTTAGAAGATTAGAGTCAATAATCTTGATCAGCTCTAATGGTTGCATTAAAAGCAATGATGCTGTATAGATTCCCTTGAGCGGCCATTTACTTCCAATGATATTTCATGAAACAATAACCCATCCCAAGAAACCTGTTTTAACATACTTTATATTTATTTCTTATACATATTATTAACAATACAGTGCCTAAACGGCCTTTTAAATTACTCTAAACACAGACGCAGATCTTTCCCATATAACAAGGGATCCATTTAAACACTTAAGATATACGAATTCCAAAAATTGTCTTAGTCTTTTTAACACAGACACCTACAGCGACTAGATCAAGGGGGCATAGCTGGAGACGACTGCAGAAGAGTTGGCTGAGGTTTTCCTTCACATGACCCAGTTGGGAGGCACATTGATTATGCAACTGAGACACAGACAGAAAAGAAGCTTGGCAAAACATGACTAGATGATCACCATGCCACTTTCTAATTCAAGAGACAGACAGCGAGCGATAACAGGGGAGACACCACAAAGTGCAGGAGGACTGAGGATCAGGAAAAAGGTGCAGGGTGTTTAGAGGAAAAAGACCGAGAGAGAGAAAGAGATAAAGGGAAAACGACGCAATGGCTATGCACAAGGATTGCAGCAACACATGAGAAGATAAGAGCGCTTTACCACTCCCAGTAGATCTTTTCTGAGGCTTAGCAAATGTTCCCAATTCCCTTTGCCTTCTTTCGTTGCTTCTCCATTGCTACAGATTAAACATGAACAAAGAGTTTTGCAAAGAGACAGAGGAAGAGAAGAATATGGGTGGAAGAAAAAAAAAAAAAAAAACGAGTTTCGGGGTTGCCATGGTGACGAGAGGGGAGAGATTCCAGAGTGGTCTCGGCCATTACGCAGTGTGTTCGGGAGATGGACTGTGCAGCACTTAGGCTTATTGCAATGTGGGCTGAAAAAGAACATATCTAATATAGACGAGATGAGCTCACACCAGAATGGAGGTTTTGGTAAGCACAGTCCTAAATATAAAAAAAGATGTTAGTGTGCTGAGGTTTTACTGCCAAAAGCCTCATTGTTTAAAAAAACAAAAAAAAAAGCCTGAAACATGCTCTGTAACATATTCATGCAAACACACTAAAGGCACTTTCAGTGCATGTTTTCTTTGTACAAAAATCCAAGTCTTACCACTTATCATTAACCTCTCTAAAACAAGACATTTCCTGTACAAAATGACCTGATCTATGTGACTCTGTCAGAGTAACACATATCAATGTAAAAAGTCCTACTGTTTTCACACTAAAATTATTTATATTTTTTTTAAAGAAAATTACTCAAAACACTGTTGTGGCCATATCGTCATATATCATATAATTTACTCAGAGTAAAAATCTGATGAGTAATTGCAACTTTTGATGCTAAAAAAAAAGTGAATAGAAACTAATTTTAACAAAAGTTTGTCCCAGATAATCAGGGCACGCTTTGGCACCATATATGCCATTCGACCTGACCCAAAGATAAATTAATTATACTTTACTGATATACTGGTGTTCTTATTCATTCCATACCTATAAAATAGTTTTTTGGGATCATTTTCACACTCAGAATTATAAACATTCCCCATTTAAATAGGATCATGCAAAGAAAATGACCCTTAACACAAGGCAGAAACTCAATGAGGCCTCCAACTGGTCAGTTTGGATCACTGACACCTCTATCAACCAGTCAGAGTCAGGAGAATCCCAGATAATCCCCAAAATAGCAGATTTTAACAAAAGAGCACCCTTCCCCATAAAACTCGCTTTGTCTTTATGCAAATGACCAAAAGCTTTGTGATTCAGTTCAAGCCAACACAGAGCCATGTGAGTACACAGCAGAATATTTTAGACCTCGAAGACGACTTTTTACCACTAAACAGTATAGGTAAGGTAGGACTTTTTTTAAATAATTTTGGGATTGCTTTTGCAACTCTTTTGCTGCTAACTCACCATGTGTATGACCCATTAGTAGCAGAGAAGTGAAAGGGGGCTATTTTCGTGTTTTTATTACATACCTAAATAATGGCTTGGGCTTAAACTTTTTGTTGAGTTTCGGTGGCAACGCTTGATGGTGGCTTTTAGCTGAGTTATTCCCCAATGAACACGCTATGCAGTTTTGCTACTTTCTGGAGGACAGCAAAATTAGATTATGTGCAAGTCCTGTATGGATAGAGGCTTGTGGTTTCCCCAACATACTTTAGTGCTATGAATTTACCTGCAACAAACAAATGTAAACATCAATCATTTAAGCAAAGGAATTTAAATACAAACTTAGTATAAGGACTGAAATGCAGAAACTACATGTCTGCACTAAATATGAATAATTCAGGTTCAGCTCAAAAAAAATTTATTTTGTAAAAAAGTTCAATATTTTTTGTCAATCATTTCAGAAAGTGAAACTAATATATAAATTAATTACAGATAGTGTGATCTATTTCAAGCCCTTATTTCTTATAATTGTGTTGAGTATGGATTGCAGATAATGAAAAGCATCTAAGAAAATGTAAATACTGGGAAAATGTAAATATTGGAAACCCATGGCGTTTCACTCTAATCATCTAATTCACTCAAAACACCTGCGAGGTTTCCTGAGCCACCAAGTGGTCTCTTAGCCTGAGTCAGTATGGGACACAGTCATGGGGGAGACAGTCATCGACACCCTTCATGAGGAGAGGAAGCCAAAAAAAGGTCACTGCTGAAGAAGCTGGTTGTTCACAGAGATCTGTATCCAAGCATGGCCATCAAAAGCTGACTGTAGAAGGAAAAGGAACACTAGCAACAGAGATAACTTCATCCATGAGAGGATTGTCCAACAAAATCCATTCGAGGATGTGGGGGAGCTTCACAAGGCTGGACTCAGTGCATCTTAAGCCTCTTCACAAAGAGAAATCACACACTTGGGCGTTAAATGCCATATTCTTTGTGTCAAGGCACTGCTGAACAAAATACTGAACCACTGAGCAACAGCCCAAACTAAAAAAAAAAGTATGCATTTAATTTGGAAATCAAGGTCGAGAGTCTGGAGGAAGAGCGTTACCATGTTTCCACGGCGTAACCATGCTTGACTGGCTAGCAAACTGGCCTGACCTCATACCCATAAAGGATCTATGGGTTATTTTTAGGAGAGCAATGACATACACCAGACCCACCAATGCACATGAGCTGAAGACAGCTATCAAAGCAGCCTAGGCTTGCAACACAGCTCAGCAAAACCACAGACTGATGGACTGCATACTACGTCGCATTGATGCAAGAATTCATGCAAAAGGAGCCCCAACCAAGAATTGAATGCACATAAGTGAGAAGATTTTTTTCAAAAGTTCGACATTTTGGTTTAAAATGGCTTTATTTTTACCATCTTCTGTAATATTCTTATTTTCTGAGACAATGAATTTTGGGTCTTCATGATCTGCATGATAATCAAAATAACAGGAAATAAGAGTGAAATATCTCAATGTGTATATTGAATCTATGCAATGTAGGAGTTTAATTTTCTAAAAATGAGGGATAAAAATATTATTTTTTTTCCACAATTTTCACATTTCTGGAGGTAAACCTGTGACACCAGCTATAAATATCATGCTAACTTAACAGAGACATCCAACAACGCAAACGTCTTTCGTGTAACTAACTTGTTTATTGGTGACAATTCTGCACTGTTGCAAACTGTGAACAAATATAAATCAATACGTAACAGCAGCTATTGACAGTGGCCTCCAGTCAAAGAGCCATTGCATTAATCAGCCAACAGCAAAATGATATCTTGTTTCTCGGCTTCAAGCCAATATTAACAAACCAGAAGTTATTGAGACCTCCTTGTTTTCCATTGTGGCAAAACATATAAAATGTTGCCTATAGCTCTGTCTTCACTGAATGTTTCAGATACGACATGCACCATCAGTGCAGAAAATGTGTAATATTCACTCAGTTAAAGTGACCTGGTCCTTTCATTTGCATATCACCTCTATCTTCCACTCTCCAATTAACATTCACTGTAACCTGGAGGGCAGAAACACATGACAGCACCGCAGAGCATCCCTTTTTTCCCCATATGGCATAGGTCAATGCAGTAGGTCTTGCCAGTGTCATGTGAGTAGGTAGACAGTTAATTATGACGTCATACCAATTCCTCCCGTTACTTAACAAACTTGATGTCTTTTAGCTAGTCTCCTTTGCACAGAAATTTTCACACGTAAATAACTTTCTTATTTTACAAAATACACTGTGGGTATGAATTGTCGGCATACTGTATGACCAAAAGTAGAGAACTTAAGATGTTTAAAGTCTGTGAAGCACAAAAAAAATTATAAAAAATAATAGCAATTGCAAAAACTATTATTATTACCATCAAGGTTAGATGCTCTGAGGTCTAGAAGCATAGTTTCTAGAGTAAAACCACAACTCGTCCAACATAGCCTAACACCTCTAAATCACTAGCAAACTCCCTTAAGGTAAGCAACATCCCCAACATCTTCCCAAGGCTCCATTTGTTTTCTAGAATGAGACAAATACTTGCAAAAAATAACATGAACCTTCTCCAGATCATAAAGCATTTTATCTTCACAATGAAGGTGATCAACTTGGATGAATGTAAGATTGCTGGGACAGAATCCCACAAATTGTCAATTTTCCATGTTCAAATATCCAGAATCTACCAGGATCATTTTAAAGAACATATTCACAAGCTAACTACTACATTTCTGGCAAATACAGCATGTCGATAGCAGTCTACTAATTAACAAAAGGATCCAATTAGCAACACAAATGGAGGTAAACAGCAAATATTTTCCTTTCCCCATTGCTTTTAACTCCTAATTTAAAAAGATTTGACTAAGCAAAGAAATTTTAAATACTGAGCTAAAGAATAGAAATCTATACTGTAGGTCAAGAAATTGAACTTTGTAGAAACTTGCATGGCTTTTTCCAATATTTTGTTTAGTTGAGTTCACGGCTGATAAATGAATTCCTCAAAAAAACTAAGCAACATTGCCATTTCTAAAAACATCTAGCCAGTCTTACCTTCATAAACGGCTTTAAATCCCTGCCCGCTGACAGCATAATCCGATAGCAGCCACAAGGTGAGTCTGGAACCTGTACTCACAATGGGTGAAGGCAGCTGGAACCCAGTTAACCTGAGGGGGAGAACAAGAAAAAAAAAAACAGTCAACCTGGTGATCCGAACTAAAATATAGTCGATTCCTAAGTTACAAGTGAAGTCTCAGGTACTTTGCAGTTCCTGCCTCAACGCAAACTCACCCATGTGCACACAAAGAAAACTTTGTGAGCTTTGGAATCATCCACATAGTGTTAAAATGTCAGGTTCTCAACAAGGCAGGGAAACTTGACAGATGTTGTGCTTCTTTAGAAAAATAGACAAACTGCAGACATGTATTTACCGTGGATTAGAATCAAATGAGTCAGTGTGGGAGGTAACAGCTAAACTGACATAGATCACAACAAATGGCAGACTGAGTAGTCATTTTCACCGACGTGTTTTCTTTAAGTGTTAAATTCAACAATTCTTGCAATGGCTTTTTGAGGTATTTAAAGACTTTTATGTAAACAATAAAGACCTACTTGAGTAGCGAAAACAGTCTATTTGCTTTGTGCTTTAATCTCACACTTTATAACAAAGCTCAGCTCTGATCAAGCCAAATAACTGGTATTTGGTATACATTTCTCAATAAGTGTTCCCAAAGCTTTGTAATTGAAAAAAGGGATGTGTATGTTTCTTGACATACAAAAAAAATCTGATGTTTACTTGTTACTGATAATGTCTGATAAATTCAGACTTTTCAAGCGTAACAAAATCTGAAAATATTGCACCTCGATAAAATAGAAAAGAACAGTTTTTGTCCAAATTGGCAACAATTGACAACTGTGATCATCACACCTCTAAGATCCAATAACACTTTAATGATCCAAAACCACCCACCATCAGGGGTGGCAGTAGCATTTGTATTTTCCTTTGTCCTGGTAATTCACATTTAGAGTATGCAACTGAAATAGTTTATGAACTGTGGTGTTATCTTTGATTTGCAAGTTCCAAATAGTTAACGAAACTTCAGATGATGATAATGTACAGGCCAAAGCATGAACTAAATAAAACATAATTTCGTATAGAGCTTTGATGTTGAAGCCAAGTTATATGTACATGATACACAGACAGCCTAAAAATCATCATCACACCAGACCAGTTAGTGACAATTTCTGAAACACTGTAATCTAATTGAATTGTGTAAAAGTAAAAAAAAAGTATGTATAATTCATTGTCTATTTGTTTGTATTATAATCAGCTGCAGGGACAGGCTGGTCTCTCTTTCTGCTTTATGTGCGATTACCATATCACCTCATTCTTTTTATTTTTTTGTGTTGTGTGTAAAGTTAAACTAATTGTTTGGAATTTTGAATTCAATCATCGTGAAAGCAAGTCATGCCATGAGTTTCACTTTTAGTTTTAAGCATTATGGATGCTGAACTTGTGGTGCATCGAAAAATCAAGGCTTAAGAATGGGTAATATTATTGTGTTTGGCTGCATTAATTTAAATCTAAGAACCTACAGTAAACTGCTGATAAATTGCCACTTTATTAATGACTTACTACTTTCATGACAATTAACAGACTTAATAAACTAGGCACAGCTGTAGAACAGTTGTACCATCATGTTGCACCATCACAGATTGCTTTATTTCAATATCTGGCTACTTGTATAGCCAGTCCTGGATTATAGTCCCCCCCCAGTGTTTGAATGTAAAATTGCAACAGTTTGAGACATGTTGAAAAATAAATAATTGTTCAAAATAAAAATTATAAAAAATAGTATGTTCTGCCCTCACACATTGATTTTTCCAACAAAGATCCACCTTAAATGACAATAAACTTCCATTTTAAACTTGACACTGATATACTGATGCTTGTACACATTTTTATACTGATGACACTGTAGTTTACTGCCATGCAAAAACAGTTACTGCTGTGCTTGGTTGTCTTTGGTCTGTGTTTAACACTATTCAGTCTGACTTGCTTCATCCGAGACTATTACAGCTGTTAAAATGAAGGTCTTGCTGTTTGCTGACCAAAAAAAAGGGTTTAATAAAAACATTGACAGGTACACCAATAGAGTATGTTGAAACAAGTAAGTACCTTGGCAGAAAAATTGACAATCTCTCCTTTAAATCACATATTGAAAATGTTGTAAAAAAGTTGGAGAAGAGAAAACATTTTTTTTTCTTCTTTAGAAATAGATCTTGTTTTTCTTTCAGTGCAATGAAGGATATTGTTGTAATGACCTTCCTGCCTCTATTAGATTACTGTGATGTGTGCATGAATGCACCTGCCACCTCTCAGCATATGTTGGGAGCTGTTCGTCATGGACAGGGTATAGATCTCCTACTCGGCACTGCAATTTATATTCTCGGGTAAACTAGCCATTATCAATCCGTTGACTTATGCATTGGTACTTCATCTATAAAGCAGTCCTTGAACTGTTACTGCCTTACCTATCCTGTTTTCATACCTGTTACTTACATGGTCGAGCCACAAACTTCTCTCTTCGGATTCCCTTTCCTACAGTGCTTCATCAGTACGATCAAAACTTGGGGAAAAAAAGCATTTTCATACTCTGCCCCATCAAAATAGACCATTCTGCAGCAAAATCTTATACTATCCACTCGGATTCCTCTAGATAAATTTAAATGTTTAAGACAAAAACAGAAATGTTCCTATGCAACTTGCTCTTGTTTTTAAGTCATATTTTCTTAGCTTATTTGCTTTAAGTTGTTTAACTGTATTGTTACTGTATTTTTAAAATGTTATTGTTTTGTTTGAGACCCAATGCCTGTTTTTTTTTTTTTTTTTTTTTTTTAAGAAAGACCTGTTTGATCAAAGAGAATACCTGTCTAAATAAAGCTTAAACCAATAAAGAGAAATACAGTTAGATGTGTTTTTGGTCACTCCTTTTTTGTTGCAGGAAACAAAAAATAAAATCAGATGAGTAAACACACATTTTGCATGATAGTTTCATAACATGTTTTTAAAAATACAGAACGGGAGAAACCTCAAAAGGAAGTTTTTTTGAGAAATAGTAGTAAATTGAATTTGGATACCTCGAGGTGTTGTCACTGCAAATTAGAGTTAACATTTCTTGGTATTCAGCTTGCCACCCTTTAGCCTCTGGACACTATCCATCATAGAGTCCGCCAGTTTCTAATGTGTCTATACTAAGAGTTTCCTGCACCTTTTAGACCAGTTTAAATAACTGCATGTTTAAATAACTTTCCCAATGTCTTTATGTTGTATGTCCACCTCAACGGCACAAGCCACTACACCAATGTCTTCTTTAATTTAAAAAAAAGTAGACATTTTTCAGACTGAACTTGGACACATCTGATAATAGCACTGATAATGCGTCTCCGTCTCAGAGCACTTTCCTCCACAAGTTTAATCCTACCACTTATTGTTTGAGCCAATGAACGATGTCCACTTTAATGCTCTTGCTCTTAATCCATAGCCAGTGATCCGATAGCTGGGGAACTGACTTGTATCTGCCAATTTGTGTTGTCTCTGGAGGTGATCTCGCAGCTTTCTCTTGACTTTTTTTAAATGCTGTTCACTCTGCTCCCTGTTGTGCTGAAACTAGCTGTTTGACCTCTCTTTGCTGTTTAAGTTCCTACAGTTTTAACATTTTATCATGACAGTGCCTTGCAAAAATATTCAAACACATTCAACTCTGCCATCCTACAGCCAAAGATTTAAATACATTTTCTCTTTAAAGTTATGGATCCATACAAAGTAGTTGACAGTTGTGAATGGAAAGAACATGACTCCTGTTTTCAAATAAAGAAATAAATCCTAAACATATGGTGTGCTTTTGAATACAGTGGGCTTAAGTACATCCACCTTGGTATGACTCTACCACCTTATCAAATGATATTTGATGGCAAAAATCTTTGAACAGCTTTCAAGTCTTGCTGGTGATCATCAATAACATTTAGGCTTGGACTTTGACTAGACCATCCATACCCACAGATTTGTGTTGATCTAGACCAGGAGGGATATTAAACCTTTACAACCCAAAGATGATTGTTTGTCCTCAGTCCAGGTTAAAAAAAGTATTACACAACCTTTTGAAAAAAAGCATACTTTTTGATTAAGGTCTGCAATAGAAAAATTGCTGTCATTTTTAGAGAATCAACATTTTATATATATTTAGGTTTAAAAATAAAGTATAAACCTTTTGAATAAAGTGGACAATACATTTCCTTCAATGGAATGATGAGATTGTTGAAAATTTACAACCTTAATGATAAATGAAATGGTAAGACATATTACCACTGCTTTTAGTCTTGTTCTTTTGTGGAAATTAAATGCAGTTACTCATTAAAGAAACCGCAATAAACTGCATTTGTTATTATATTTATATTTGAAAACATTAGTTGGTTCTCAGTAATTTTGAGCCAGTCAGTAAGAGCCATTGTGGATGGTCCAAAGAGCCACCTGTGGCTCTGGAGCCGTAGTCGGCTGACCCATGATTTAAATCATCCCATTGTAACTCTGGCAGTGTGTTCGGTGTCACTGTCCTTTTGAAAGGTGAACCTCCACCACCATCCAATGTCCTCTGCAACATCTAACCCATTTTCTACCAGGATTAATTTGCATTTAGTTCCATCGTCTCAACAACTCTCACCATCTTCCTCATCCCTGCTTCTTTTTGCCAATCTTCCATAAGTCAAAATCAGAATCAACTTCATTAACCACAACTGTGGAAGAAATTTGACTTTGAATTCCACACTTACATCTTGCAAGAAAACAGGCAGACAAGTACAGCAAGCAGAACAGCAAATTAGAAACAAAAGGTAAGAACAGGCGGAATATGTACAGAGGAGTTTTAAATTTTTTTTCTACAGCATATTAGCTGGCTACTCTGGCTATAGCATGTTCATCAGAGTCTCTTTCAGGGAACAGAAACTGGCTCTGTGTTGGATTGTTTTAACCATCAGCGCTGTAGCGCCGACCTGAAGTTACTGTAGGAGTCGGAATATCCTGTGACCAGTCTTAAACCTGCAGAGTTTGTGAATGGATGGAAGGTCAGCCATGATGATCTTCTCCACAGCTCTTAATTGTTGGTTGCAGTTTGGGCCTATCTAGTTTTATGAATGAACTGAATCACACAGAGATGAATGAGCACAAGACAGACTGAATGATGGCAGTGTAGAAGATGATCCATAGATCATAGGTAAAGTATTTCTGATTCTGATAGATCCTGGGGAGGGTTGTACTTCTTAAGATCCTGCAGGAAGTACAGCTTCTGGTTGGCCTTCTTTCGGACGGTGTTAATTTATGAGGACCATCTCAAGTCCTGAGTGAGGGTGCTTCCCAGGAACCGGAAGTGATCCAGGCCAAATTTGCAGAGTGCACAAATAATAATTGTCTTTTCAATACAATTTAGCACCTGAGCTTTGTATATAATGCATTCCACCTCAGAATGTGGGAAATGGCGTATAGTTTAAATAAAAAATTAAAAAGGAGGGGGATACACTTGAACACCACTACAATGCCCGCTCCTGAGACGCGAGCCACGCAGCTAAGACTCGCTCTCTGTAATACACCACACTGGGTGAGTGTACTCCCTCTCAGAAAGTCTTAGCTAAAAGTGTGCTGAGGACACATCTGTATTATACAGGACACCAGTATTTACACTGAGGTTAAATTACACCAATTACAGCCTAATTTTTAATTAGGGTAACATCGATAAAATACATTGAAGTTTGTGGATGTGAAGCTTGACATTTTTTTAAAAAGTTAAAGAGGTTTAAATACTTTTGTAAGGTTCTGTATGTCTAAATTAATTATTTGTGCTACTTTTAACTGAAAAGTCAGAATTTCCTACCTGTATACATCTGTAAACATTCCTGCTTACTTTGGTGACACCTTATGAAAAAAACATTTTAAGAGATTAAGTTATTCAAAAATCCTTCCATTTGTATATTAGTCTAAAACTAATATAACATCTACTCTCTTTAATTAGAATCTTGGTAATTATCGCAACATCCCAATTAGAGTCTTTTGTAATTCAAAGTCTAATTAAATACCAATATCAAAACCTCTTTATCTAAATCAGAATGAGTAAAACACCATCACAAAAGCTTTTATATTCTTAGAAAATTGACCAATGGAAAAAAAGTTTTTGTCAGTTTAATATGATTTTTAAATACAAGGCCCAAAGGAACCAGTAAAATATCATAGGACATTTTTAAAAAAGTACTATTATTAATCAGCATATCTCACAGCAGGTGGCAAACCAACAATATAATTTTAGCAAAGAGGCTCTTGGTGTTGGGAACAGCTTTCCACCACAGCTTTGCCATTTTCAGCTATCAAAACAATTTACCACCCACATAGCTGAAGAGATCTGTTACAAACTCACGCATACACAGACAAATTGAAAGGCAGGTGTCCACAGCTCATTTATTGCCCATCACCACAAACTGAGCTGTCTGCACATGGGCCTTGCCATGAAGAATCCAAATCCTTATGTATACGGTTATTCTAACACAAGACAGTGTTGCTTTCCTAACTCAGCTCGTCCTTGAAGTCGTCCTAAATGTCAATTTTTTTCTCCCCCCTTTGCAACATGTGCTCTCTCGCCGTCTCATTGCACACGTTTCCAATTCTGTATAATCTGTTGCATCCCACTTTGTTATCTCTAAATATTAAAAGGGGTTTAATCCTGACGTGTCACAACGGAGAAAAAAGAAAAAAAATCTCCAAAAACACCAGCTTAGGGATGATAAATTAAACTAAAAAGGGGATGAGACACAAACGCACGCCTGATTTCACACCTCCGTGGAAGATTGTCACAGTAGGATATCAGCTAAACGATAGGACACATGTTCATGCAAATAGCCTCTTCATTTGACCACATATTGAGTTGGAAGGCAGCCATCTTGATTCAGTTGCAGTGGCACTGCGGGAAAAGGGCGATTTGATAGAGGGTGTAATGCTGAGCCCGAGGAGAAGGGGCGGTCAACAAACTGGGGGGAGATTCTCGCAGTGTCCAAATCGCGATCATCTGGTATGAGCCAGATACGGGCCGTGAATCGCATGCCAAGTGCAGATAAAATTGGAAACACACAGACGCCGGTTTAATGTGTGAAGGTTGGAAAGATTACATTTTGCCACGCAATACGGACCGTGGCAATCTGTGGTATGCAGACAATTTTGTGAAAATTAAAAATAACTGGACTGAGACTTTGCCATTTTTTCTTTAGGAAAACTCGCAAAAAAATATTTGATATTACAAGAGATGTATAGCTAAGAGTGAATTTGCTGCACAGATGTCTCAAGTGAGCAGCAGATTGATGAAGAGAAGGAAAAACAGAGAGGGCAAATGATTTAAAAAGAGGTTCAGAGAAACGGCACGCATCTTGGAAAATCATAAAGACGGACGGATAATGGCAAAAACCAGGTTCTGGTAAAAGAACAGGTGTATGTAATTATGTGTGCAACCACGCTGGCATGGATAGACCCCATATGTGAGTGTTAGTCTTAGCATAAAGGCAACCATGTTGCGTTCGGAGAGAGCAGAGGTCCATTAAGAAGAGTTTCCACCTGACTGGCCACACCGTCATGTCAATGAAGAACCTCTGGTTCCAATTAGCCCAGCCATTCCCCGTGGGACTGGGAGGAGGGGATGAACGAAGAGGGACAGTAAATGTGTAGCCATGAGAGACGGCAGAAAGGAGTGGAGATGGTGCCACCACCATCGTGTGAATGCAGTTCCTCTAGAGTTGCCATGGGGTTCTTGCCTCTTTCGATGATTCTGGATTTCCTCACCCAGCCTGCCGGTTCATTTTCAACCCTGTCTTGGTAGGACTGGAAGTCTGCCACGCATTTTGGCATCAAGGATTACACAGTGCTCCATGAGATGTTCAAAGTCACAGGTTGATTATAGCTTCCAATTAGATGACTTCTGAAGACATGTCCTTTGTATGGATTGAGTCAGGGCTATCAGAAAAAGAGCTGCTACTTTGCGTTGGTCTATTATTTAAAAAAAAAAAAAGGTTTGCGTAATGTGATGAAATGTAAAAACATTTATGGTGTGAATACATTTACAAGCCTATTTATATGGGAATGTAGAAACCCCGAAAAACTAGATGAACAAGGTTTATTCACTGTGGAAAACCTTTTTCGGTGGCTACACTTGCATTTACGGATTCACTCTGCCACAGAAATGCTGTTTTACTCATTTAAACATGTTTGTATGTTTTAGCTCTCATCCTTTAAAACATGCGCATGCCTACAACAGCATAGACTAAATCCGGGCATTCATCCTTTAATCTCATTCACTCAGTCAATGCGTGGGTGTATGAGTGTGTGTGGTGTGTATTCCCAGGGTGGAACGTAAGCACAGTGCTGATGCGGCTGATTTTACCCTCAAGAAGGAGGGAAGAGGGAGGATAAAAAAAAAATAGATACAGCAGCAAGATTTTGATGGCTGAGTAGAGAAGAGACATTAGCCAATAAATGATAGGGGGGCTTAAAGGGAAGGGAGTGAAGTCCATGGAGAAAAACTATGGTACATTTTTTTTTATTTGTGAGCCTGTGTGTGTGTGTGTGTGTGTGTGTGTGTGTGTGTGTGTGTGTGTGTGTGTGTGTGTGTGTGTGTGTTATTCCCAACCAGAGACCCTGTGCACCTTGTCAGTGGTCAAGGCCAGAGGCTGATGTTCTGTTGTACTCTGGAGCTCTAACTCTCCCCTGACTGCCTGTCACACGAACAGCAATGCTGTAAACTAGCCTCATCCTGACCAGAGCAGATCCTCTGCAACACACACACATGCACGCACACACCTTCACAAGTAAAGCCAAATTAATTCTTAGACTCAGGTCTTCTGAGTATTTTTTGAGACCATCGTTGTTCTCCCCAAATTCAAAAACTTGCTGCGAAATGTATGGCTAGAACTACGACTCTTCACTATCCCCATCCAAAAAGAAGAAAAAAAAAGAAATAAACGTGTAGCAGAGTAGAGGTTAACGTGTTGGTGAGTTTCAAACACAATTAGAGTGTGTTTTTTATCACCCCTCTCATCTTTTCTCTTTCTGGCCGAGCCTTAATGTTCCACGTCACTTTGCCCCGGGGCAGGATCTGGCCTTGATAGCGTTGCCTTCAGATCTTTCGGTTTCGGTTAGAGCTCCTGGTGTTTGAAGCGCTAATTATGCTTCTTAATGGCTTTGCAGACAAAGAGGCAATACTAAAACGTTAATGACTATGACAGTGGTCAATGCAAGGTGTAGGCTTTTTTCTTTTATTGCACATCTTTTGGCACTCATTGATTTTCAGCATGTCATTTTTATATAGCTCAAGAAATAAACATCAATGAGCCAGCTGTTCAAAACAGGTAAATGCAAACCCCAGCTACACTATTGAGGATAAATTTTTAAGCTAATTTTTTATTTTTTTTTTCCCGTGTTTGCAGTGTATGCGAGATTGAAATCTGAACAGCTGATATTGTTATAGGATCCGAAGCACAGAGAGACGTAGTTTACATTACTCACGCTGTAGCGGCTGCGTTGCCATCAATCAAACGTGCAAGGTACTCCAATGTAAACAAGATGACAGACAAACGTTTATTCATGTTTCACAGTGAAATCTTCTTACAGAGGCGATTCAATGATGATTGATTATCCAAAATAACTGAAGTTGGCTGATACTGCCCCAGTATGTTTACAGCGACGGTAAGAAAACTGTGTAGCTTTAGTCTCTGTGACTACTTCTTCCCTCCTTCCGCCGGAAACTCTCCCCGGACAACAAGGAAATTCACCCGTATATTAAAGGGTAGCTATATTAAATAAAGAATAATACCTCTAAACATTTTCCTGACCGATATTCTTAATACACCCTTTAAAGTCATAGAGGTAAACATATTAATCAGAAAAACAAAGAAAAAAACAGCTTTATACAGCTGAGTACAGTTATTTTTGGCTCCAGAATTTAACTTTAGGTCCTGACTATAGATAACCAATTTGTCGTAAAATAAGACAAGTGAAATATGAGTCAATATAGTATCCCAAACACTATCTGGAGAACTTTGGCTCCTACAATAGCGATGCTGCACATACAGGACGAGATGGAGTCGACAAAAAAAAGAAGACGATCCCAAAGCCTGGTTCCCACGTTCTTGTACCAAATATTTCATTAAATAAGAATTGTATGGAAATCAAAAGTACTTCTTTCTTCTCAAACTCTTTTACATTGAAATGGAATGTTGAGTTACAGCAGAATGTTTCAGCAATGGGAAAAAATGTTTGAGTCCTCAAAAAACAAATCTTTCCCTCTTCGGTGAGGTTGTCGTGTTGAAAGACACAAACACCACCTCAACCCTTTTTCCAACTATAATCTGATTTCTTAATGCTACTAACATAGATTCAGTCTTTCAGAATGATATGCAGCAAAACACCTCATGATGGAACCTCTGCTTTACTGCAGTGCTCTTTCACCTCAGCGCATTGCTCCATCCCTGAAACAGAATTTCCACTGAGCTTTATGTTGCTTTTATATACTTCCACTGAACATTTAGAGAGACTGCTGCATATCTATGAGTGCAAATATAATTTTTTGCATGCAGCATTTAGTATGCTCTGCCCACTCCAAATAGCTTCAAACCAATTTGAAGGTCTTTAGATCTTTTAAGAGGTGTTATTTTTTTTCCCCACAAGCCACTCTGATCTTCACAGTTGTTTCTAACAAACTTTCTTCTTTAGATCTTCTCCTGGCAGAGTTTGAAAATGTGACAGCTACGTCATGAACCGCCTAAGTGGAATTTTAAAATCTTTGTTTTATTTTTAAAAATATATTTTTGACGATCACAGATGCACCACTTCTTTTGGCCATTAGTGAACCAGTTCATCAAAGAACAATTCAATATATTTGCTTGCTGGACATACTGGGTGTTTTTCGAATATTTGAACAGGCCCCTTTTCAGGTGAACAGACTGCATTTACTTTGTATTTAGAACATCCCACACATCACACATTATCAACCTGATTCCTCTCAAAGTTCTCACCCCCCCATGAACCAGCATGATACAGTACCTGCATTTGTTTACTGCCTTTCTCTTGCTTGGGCCAGTGATAACCGGCATTCCTTTGCTTCCATTTGGCTACAGGAGGGCCCACTTTCTACAGCTTCAGAAAACAGGATAATGTCAGGTCTTTACGTGGTTCAGGAGATGAATGCTGAAATTTTCCAGTTACTCATCAACTATCATCAAGTACGGAGTAATCCTACACGATTTCTCTTTTTTATGTGTTGTCATTGCAAGGACCTTGCTCCCGTCTTGCAGTTATTTTGGTTGAGATGGTCAAGGCATTGGTTGAAGGTTTCTCTTAGTGATAAAGTCCCTCAATCAATGGCAGGATTCCTAATCTCTCACATATTTTCTACAGCAGCCTATATATTAGTTCCTGTGTGACGTCACATACCTAGGCACTCCGTTGCTATCCGCCATGTTGGTAGGTAGAGTTGGTTTACAAACGACTGAGTAAGTTTGACTGTCAAGGAGATTTTATCTATTTTAATTTTTTTTTTTTTTTTTTTTTTTTTTTTACAAAGCTTGCAATGGTTATCTCATGTTGGGGGAAAAGATGTTCCGACCATGCAGACGGTCCAGCAAAGTGCAGTTTTCACTGCATCCCAAAAATCTGAAAATACGGACTGCAAACAGAGAATTTGAGTTCTCAAACATAAGTGAGTCTGGCTGGGAAACAACAACTACAAGTATCAGTTATTGAAAATGGCAAGAATCTGTTCCGATGACTTTCATGCCGGTAACTATACAGTTCATGATTTGGTGTTTCTCTGCTGTGGTTACCTTAGCTACGCAATGTTAAACATCCACATGGTAAACACTTAGTGGTTTACACTGTCCTGGGTTCAACCCCTGATTTTATATATAGATACTCACTGATTGTACCATGCTGAGAAAAATATCAGTGATATTTACTGTAGCACTTGCCAAATTAGCTTAGCTAATGTTGCCTGTATTTACAAGCTAGTAAGACCATTGTAATTACACTGCCAGTCAGTTCAACCTTGAAGATTTCAGACGTCCTTTACAAAGCCGTTAAAACATAGATTGTATTTGTTCATGGATTTCAGGCTGCAAAGCTCCTCCTTTTTTGTAGGCACTCTCCGTGTTCACTAAGAATTAAGTATGTCATAGTAAGATGTCAAAGGCAGTTTGTCTGTGTTGTCAGACATTTTTCTGTTCTCCACCTCATACGGGTGGATACCGAGAGCAGCCATTTTGTGGCCGCGTCATTCTTTTGCACACTGGTCAAAAGTATCAGTACCCTTTAGCCTGGAAGCCACGACGATCGTTCTGCGCTACAAACAGAGCAGTTTGGGGATGTGGGTTACTTTCTTTTCAGATGTGTGGGATCTATGTGTTACAGTTCAGGGTTGATGGGAACGATAGAAGCCATGAAAACCCAATCACTGATGAGGAAGAAAAAATAAGTCCATACAGAAAGATGTGAATGATTCAAAACTAAATCAGTAGCTTTCAGTTCAACAATCCTTCGCAAGAATACAGCCATTTCCAACTGTCTGAATATTTGTCAATTTTCTCAGCGAAATCAGTCCCCATTTTCAAAAGGTCTGCGGTACCACAGTAAAGGTGAGACGAGAAAGAGGCTAAAAGAGTTTGTTAAACAAAACAGCTTTCCCCACATCCCTCAGCCCATCAATATTTAAAACGCCACTGACATATTTTTGACTCAGATAGCCCTTTTCCTTTGGTCTGTCTTGTGAAGAAAGTCAAGCCGCAACATGCAGAGTTACTTTCCTACATGACATCACAAGACATAAGTACCTCATAGACAACCTGTGAGGATAGGGCAGCCTCTCAGATCTCTCTGATGCTAAATGCTGACAGTGAGTCAGTTCAAGCTGAAAGTCAAACCACAGTGAAGTCATTAAGAAACCAGTGTCTCTCTCGAAAGGGGGTGAAGGGAAATACAGAGGATGATAGGCTGACAGAATAAAAAGCCAGAGTGGAAGGTTAGTGTTCGAAGAAGATATGAGCGTGGGAAGAAAAACACATATTAGCAGAGAGTTGAATGAGATTTTAAACAGATGAGGCACTCTAGACAAAATCGGAGCAACTAAATAACAGTGTGTTTGAAGGCTGGAAGTGAAAAGCAAACTGGATGTGAAAACAGAAAAATAATGGAATCCAAAGCTGCCTAGCCCAAAAACAAAACCAATGCACTGAGAGCAATTTATAGTGTCTGAACAATCACCGAATGTCTTGTTTTTTTGGTCTTTAAAAAGACAAGAGTCGCAGCTAAGGACCAATTAGTAATCATTTTCTTTGCAGGATGGCAAAAGTAATCACCATCCACATTAAAAGATGAGTGTAAATAAGTGGAAGGTTCACGGGATGCTGTACCAATGCTTTAGTGGAGATAGCCTTGCCATCATCCTAAAGTAGCTCTGTCTCTTAAATCTAATTCCACCCAGGATTTGCAGTAAGTGGAGCATAATGGCTTCCACACAGGCACATAGATGTAGTTCCTCTTCTGTGCCTACCAGTCAGCAAGTTGGTGTGACTGGTTTATCCGTTGGCTATCTAAAATCCATTAACAGCATATTAGATTGTGCTGATGTCATCTGCATCTTCTCTGCACTATGGATACCTCTGAAGCAACTTAATGTGCCGAGTACATGTAAAGAACTGGCATGGTGCAACAGTCCCGAGGGAGCGTTTGGACAGCAATGTCAAGTCTTGCCACAAATTCTCACTTAAATGTATGTTAAGACATTGTAGACACTGTAAGTCAAACTATTCTATCTACAAGTGTAGTTATTTTGGATTGTCGTCAAATTCTGCTGAAGAAAAACATTTCTATAGAATGATGGGGGCACAACCATGTTTTGTACTGGGGATAGTGTTTAAGGCAGGGGTTTCAAACCCCAGTCCTCGATGACCGGTGTCCTGCATCTTTTATATGTGACCCTAGTCCAATACACCTCAGTCACATAATCAGGTCATCAGCGGGACTCTGGAGAACGTGACTGCATACTGAGGAGGTAATTCAGCAAGTTGATTCAGGTGTGTTGTACCAGAGACAAATCTAAAAGTTGCAGGACACCAGCGCTCCAAGAGTGGAGCTGGACACCTGCGATTTAGGGTAATTTGCAGTGTTAGCTTTCCCCAACACATTGCGTTTTGCTAACCTTGCCTGCAAGCTGAATTCTCGCAGCATTTGTGCATTCACAAGCAAACGAGAATCCATCTTGTCCCTCTCAACTGTTCGAGAAGCAAACCCGCATGAGTTGGCTTGTCATGTTAAAGTATTATGGTTGAAGGCGGGACATACAGTTGTGACGAAAGCGAGAGCTGTCGAGCCCACAGCCAAACCAGAATAAACATGGCGGCACAGGAGGTTGTATGCATAGGTGGAAGGAACCACGCCATGCTTTGGTAGGGTTGCAGCAGTACCATATTATTCTGAATTTGAGAAAAGTGCTCTGTGAGGTGTTTAAAGCTTGGGTAATGTAAAGTTTATGCATAAAGAAATGCTCAATAGTAGTTGTGAGGAGCCAAAGACCCGCCCACAGCTTCATCCCTGAGTGGTCTGGTGTGCTCCTTGGTCTTCATGATGCTGCTTGTTCAATAAAGCTCTCCTTTACAAAGAACAGACTTTGAAGGCAAACAAACTTGTCATTCACTGTCGTATTTCTTCTGAGATAGTTATACACAGGTGGACTCCGTTTACCCCATTTGAAATCATCTGGGTTTAATAGATTTTGTCTAAGGTGTCATAGAATACTTCCACTAGTACTTCTAAAATATACATTACTTTTTGTTCGCCTAGCGCATAAAATCCTTCTAAAATAAATCAAAGTTTGTTGTTGTGATGTGAGAAGTTCAAGCGGTATGAATGCAAGGTACAAGGATTTAATTTTGTTATTAAAGGACAGCCTACTTCGCTGGGCTGCACAGCACTCCAACTAAAGAAAAAGTTCAAAAACAAATCCAGAATTGAATTCTTTGTTTATTTGTCCCCTCTCAGTACAGACATAAGTCAATTATGCCCACAGCAAAGAAATCAAGGCTGACAAATGAAACAAGGTGACGTCTGTGCCCCCACCCTGTGTTTCCACTGCTCCGCACAAATAGCTTTGCAATAATCCTCAGGCAGAAAATAATTAGGGATAAAAAAAAATAATTCAATGTTGTGCCCCTCTTGTCCCCAGCAAAGTGACAACTCTAAGCAGTAGCTATGAGATATGCTGTTGTTTACTTGCTTGTGAAAATGTGTGGGTGTGTGTGTGTGTGTGTGTGTGTGTGTGTGTGTGTGTGTGTGTGTGTGTGTGTGTGTGTGTGTGTGTGTGTGTCTGAATAGAGCAATTATGACACTGAAGGCTGTAGCAAATGATCAAGGAGAGACTAAGGGCAGGCGTAAGAGATCACACTGACATCAAACAGGATGCAAGATGAAAGGAATGTTGCAAGGCACACAAATACTATGAATATCTGCTTTATTTTAGCTATTTCTTATAAGTAGTGATGGTCCCTGTATTTAGATACATCTGTGTATTTCTGAATCAACAACCGAGCAGCTAGTATGAACAGACCCAGAAGAGTTTGTGAACAGTACTGCACAGAAAAAGTCTCGTCACCCACTGAACGCCTAAAGTAAAACACACCCTGCCTCACTTGAAACATCCCGAGTCACTGTGATGACCACAATTCCATGCAAGGTTGTAAAAAGCAGCCAGGCAAACACTGGTATTTGACTGTGCTGAGCTCCCTCACCTTACAACACAATTCGGTGGCTATTAAATAAACTTTCTTTTTTTTAACGCCAATATAAAAAAAAAACTCTCCCTTCATTATTTACAAGTAGGCTGCCTTAAGATTACATGTCAAGAAGGTGCTAAAGTCAGTCATATGCACAGATGGACCACTAGTGGTGCTCGAGCCCTTTTGCCCTGGATGAGAATAGTACAATTCCTGCAAGAGGCCATTTTTTTTCTTCATTCATCAACTTTTGAAAATAAAATTCACACGCTCTACTATCAGTTCCCCCTAAAGGTGTTTTAATACTCAACAGGGATTGGTTTAATTTTTTGTTAGAATTCAGCACCAGCCTGATCAGGTGGGCACAACCCCCTGCCTTGTCCCGTATTGAATCATTTTGGATGACAGCATACTGTATATTATGGAATCATGTGCGGAGTACAATACTGTCGTGTTCCAGTGTTTACCTGAATATAAGTTACTGGAGATCTACCGATCTGATACCTGGATCGGATCTTAACTCAAATATTGATTAATTAGCTTAATCGGATATTAGATAAATGACGCCGATCATGCATTCCGATCCAGTCATTTTTTTTTTTTTTTTCATTAAAAGTCATACACAGCAATACAATTACAGAAATCTAGTCACTTCAATTATAGGCTTGTAATAGGAATGCAAGTTATAAATTATTGAGTTAATTTAGAGTTGACCTTATCCATCGACTAACGATTAATTGATAAGTGCCGATTTTCCTAAAAACCCTAGTTGTTCCGACTCTCTCAAAAGTGTCTTTCCATAACACAAAGGCTTATTTTATTTTTAAACAATATGCTCAATTTTAACAGGGACACATCATTGAATTTTAGGTTTATTGTGCCACATGTATTAAATACTGACTAAATAAACAAAAATTATGGTTTTCTCACCATCATTAAACTTGGACATATTTATCTATATCTAAATATCATATTAGGTTCCTGAATAGAAACAAATAGGTTGTATACAATAAAATATATCAAACACTGTACAAAAGCCTTCACAATCAACCGCAATTTTGGTAACATGTCATGATAGAAAACATGTTACAAATTTTTGTTATGCACACCTTTCAAAAGGTTCTACTTTTATTTCATGCTGCATGTCCCAAAAAACCTTGGGCATTATGAAGAGGAGTTTTATGGCAAATTTGGGACTGACCTTTGTGTTATTACTTAGCCATAGTTGTAGCCTTAAAATGCTCCCATAGATGTCTGGTGCATTTTCGATACCTAACTGAGGTAAATCAGATCTTCCATGCTTTCAGATTCCAGGGTTCACCAACATGGTGCGTGCAGGAACCATGTAGCCTCCGAGGACCGCATGGGGTGCCCACAAGCCTTTTCTAAAAAAGCACAACCCACCAGTGAGCTGCATCTAAAACTTTATTTTATTCTGTTACTCTTCTTGTTTAATCCCACTTGCATTTATTTAGATTTAGAAATAACAATACCTATAACAGAGAATGAAAAATGTATTTATTTTACAGAAAGTTAAGGTGAACTCTGACTCTTCTAGTTCAGTGCAGGTAGCCCTTTGTATGACAACACCAATAAAGTAGCTCTCAGTTTCAAAAATGTTGGTGACCCCAACATCTAAAGTTTAGATGTTGTTTTGGGTTCTTTTTTGATGCACTCTAAGGACTCATTTAGGTAGTGAAGGCTCTCCACTGTTCCATGTCTTCTCCATTTGTGGATAACAGCTAACTGTGACTTGCTGAAGCCCCAAACCCTTTGAAATAAAACCTTGCCAAACTAATGAATACTTTATAATGACTTGGTTTCTCATCTTTCCTTAAATATATTCAGATTGGGGAACAATGTTTTTTTTTTTTTTTTTCTGAGAACTTTATGACCTGTCACATTACCAGACAGGTTCCTCTTAAGACACATTGCATATATCCTAAAGCTGAGTTCAGCCAAGTTTAGATGATCTTAACTTAGTTAAGATAAACTATTTTTTTACCACATCCTAGCTTAGCCTATCAAATATTTTTAGTCATTATTATCAAACCTGTTGGTACCTTGGCAAATAAAGTAGTTACATAAGGCACAGTGAAGAGATGACTTTAAAATGACTTATGAAAAAAAAAAAATCATCCTGACAAGCATCAAACCTTTTCATGCGTTAGGCAGACAAGGTTGACAAAGCACTAGTGTGCATGGCATGACGGACATATCAGTAAATGGATGAAATAAATAAACAAACACAAATCCCTAAATATAGTCTACACTTGGGTGGCAGCTGAGCACAAACCAGATGAAATGCTGTCATTTTGCTTCTTCGTAGAGAAAAGACTAAATCCTTCTTTCATGACTTGATGTTTTTACTTTGGCTCCCCCCAAACTCTGACTCATCCTCCGTCCTGCCCTCTTCTTTATAGAGCAGCAGTGGTGCGATTGATATCGACGGCTTAACAAGCTCACAAAGCAACATATTTTTCTCACATGAAATACATGTTGCTATGGGAGTAGATGGTATTTAATGATCTGAAAAATGGCTATAATTATCTTGCAAAATGACGGACATCAAAAACCTGTATAATACTGTCCTTCACAAGTCAGTCTTTTTTTTTTGTGCCAATTTAATTGAAAGACTATTCCTATGTCCTGTACTAGCCATGCATGCGTGTCCTAACTCCAGAAAAAACAAACAAAAAAAAAAACAGAAATATTGTTGGTACAACCACAGACTTATTAAAAATCTAGATATCCCAGTTGAGCAGTCATCATGAAAATAATAACCTCTGTTTAAATATTAGATGTGTAAGAGAATGCACCAACTATGTACCCTTAATACAGATAAAAATGTCTGATATCTAATGTAATTATTCTCCATTTTAGAATAATTCCAGGGTAGCAGTTAGGACAAAACACCCTTTTGCAGAAATATCAGAGGAAACCAAGGCTCACAAATAAATGATTTGCATTGAGCAGGAAAACCTAAATGTCTGCTGTTGTCATGAATAAAAGCAAACATTTGCAGCCAGGTTCCTAAATCTACCAGACCCCTATGAAGACCTGCTGCATTTTGATTTGATGTGTAATATTTCTTAATCAGTCTTCCCACATGCATTAGTCACATTGTTAGTCGCTCATGAATGATTAGGTAAATAAGGAATGTGGATTTCTGGGTAAGCAATGATGGATTATTCCAGTGTAAATAATAAAATCAGTGGCAGTAGCTCATTATAAATACTTTATTAGTCTTTATTCAAATTTTCATCATCTGCACTTGTTTCTCCCTTGCTGTGATCCTTGGTATTTCCCTCTGCAGAGGAATGCAACTAATAAAGCCCAAAACAAGATTGTGTGGAAGATCTGATTAGCCAGCAGAGCTAACAGGGACATAGTGACCGATGGAGCTCCCTACCAATTCCATTGACTTTCTACCCATCACTCTTCTTTTACTCCAGCGGGAAGGATGATCAAAGAGCAGCAGAAGGAAGAAGAGGGAGAGGGAGGAGAGAGATAGCGGGGGGTGGCAATACTGGACTTGCATGCAAATATCTGTGTGCGTGTGTGTGTCCTAAAAAAAATGAAAAACACCCTGGATCTGAAATTAGCAACAGTCGCACACAAATACTCATACGGATTTCTGCTTCGGTTGCTCTCTGTCTGCAGGTCTCAATATTAATGCCTGTCTCCTAATTATGCACCTTTCTGGTTTGAAGTCCTGAACAATGTGTTCTAATTAAGTCTTCAGCATCCCTTCCCTGCACTGTACGTGTATTCATCTCACTTATTACCATCATTAATGACAGAATCAATGAAGGCATGTTTAGGATGGGCACTGCACAGTTAACCTTTGATTTCCCAACAGCTAAATAAGCACAAGTGCAAATGGTCACATGCAGCAAGTGTTTAATTACAAGCCAGAAAAGTCCTGTTGGCACAGGACAGCTATTGTGCGTGTGTGCGTGTTCGATATGATGCGTTGCATCCATGATCAGGTTTGCAAGGTGTTTGCGTAAGTAATTAGACTGCTATGCTCTGTGGGTCCCAGGGATGAAAAGGGGGGGGGGGGATAAGAGAAATTATGCAATCAAGGAAAGAAGAAACACACACACACACACACACACACACACACACCAAAGACATCACAAGCTAAAAGAAATCATCACACGATTAACTGAAGATATGAACAAACAGTGCAAAATAAGTATCTGTTCCTCCCATTACAGCTGAAAGAAATCTCAAGTTAGAGGTGGAAATATCTAAAGTTACCTGATAATGCAAATGTACCGTCGTATGGTTTTTCCTCTTTTTGAAATAAAATATAAAACATTCTGTAGCCTCTGTTAAACGCATTTTTTTAATAAATCAGTTGTTAACAAATTCAATATTACAAAAGCATTTGGCTCATACCTATCAACTAACAGTTTAAGTTGATTTATAAATAAAGCTTTTCTTTCAAGTTTTATGAAAATGTATTATTTCAGTTTCAACATGCACATCTGACGCAGTACTTAAAGTGAATTTTAAATGTGTATATTGCGTAAAATGGCAACAGTTTTTGCCAGTCTTCTCAGAAGGCGGAAACTCATACATTATATAGAATCGTTACACATACAGTGATATATTCCAAGCCTTTACTTTTCGTCATTTTGATGATTACAGCTCACAGATAATGAAAACCCAAAATTCAAAAATTAGAATACTGTGAAATCTTCATTTTTGAAAACTCGTGGTGTCACACCCTAAACAGATAATCATCTAAAAAAAAACACCTGCAAAGCTTTCCTGAGCCTTTAAAGGGTCTCTCACTCTGGGTCAGTAGGAGACACAAACACTGGCAACACTGCTGACAGTCATTGACACCCTTCACAAGGAGGGTAAGCCATAAAATAAGCTGGTTGTTCACAGAGTTCTGTATCCAAGCATCTTAACAGAAAATTGAGTGAAAGGAAGAAGTGTGGTAGGAAAAGATGCACCAGTAACAGGAATAACCACTTAACAAGGAGCGGACTGAGGCTGGAATCGGTGCATCGAGAGCCACCACACGCAAATGTTGCATTCCTTGTGTCATGTCACTTCCGAACCAGAGACAATGTCAGAAGTGTCTTATCTGGGCTAAATAAAAAATTGAAGTGTTGCTCAAGGGTCATAAGGCCTATTTTCAGAAGAAATGAGATTAGGCATTTCATTTGTAAATTAAGGTCATGGAGTCTGGAGGAAGAGTGGAGAGACACATAATCTATGTTGTTTAAATGCCAGTGAAAGGTTTCCACAGGTAGTGATGGTTTGGGTGCCATGTCATCGTCTGGTGTTGGTCCACTGTGGTTTCTGAAATCCACAGTCAATGCAACCATCTACCAGGACATTTTAGAGACCTTCATGCTTCCCACATGCTCTGCCCACAGTGCCAAAGGTACCCAAAGCTGCTTCAATGACCATGGTGTTCCTGTTCTTGATTGGCCAGCAAACTCCCCTGACCTGAACCCCATTGATGATCTTCTGTTGTCAAGAGAAGAATGAGAGACACCAGACCCAACAAGACAGATAACCTGAAGGTAGCTATCAATGCAATTTGAGCTTCCATTACACTTAAGCAGTGCCACAGGCTGACCGTCTCTATGCCATGGTGCATTGATGCAGTAATTCATGCAAGAGGCTCAACCAGGTACTGGGGTGCATAGAAATGGAGACACTTTTCAGAAGCCTGACATCTGTGCTTAAAACATCCTTTTGTAGTTGGTCTAATGTGGTATTCGGATTTTCTGAGGCATGGAATTTTGGGTTTTCATCAAAAGTACAAGAAATAAAAGCTTGAAATGGATTACTCTGTGTAATGAATCTTTACAAAATAACTGCTTCAGACATGCAGATATAACTTCTGCTTACATATTTCGATTTGGTGCATTCTATAAAATCAAATATTAACAGTCAATTAACAAACTATGAATAAGAAAATAATTGAAAAGTTAATTTATTGCAGTAACTCAATTCACTATATAGGTTAATTACACTGACTGATGTTTTTAAGCCTCTAGTTTTTGCTGATACCTTATATTTTTTTATATAAGAATATTTAATTGGACCACTTAAATATAAAAAAAAAATATCCAGAATGGTACATGGGCATAGTGAAAAGTATGTTAAATACCTGTACCTGCATAACGTTTGTGGGTTTATTGACACAAATACGCCTTTTTTTTTTTACATATGTGATTTAGGGGGATTTAGCAGCAAGGCTCCGCCTCCATGACCCTCTGTTTAAAGTGCTGGTTTTAATCTACACTATTTTTTTATGTGTTAATAGGCCAAGTAAAACCAGAGTTATGCCAAAATAATAAGACCCACCTTTTTTCCAAGAATATTGCCATGTTTATTGCATGGAGGAATGGTAAAAACCAGCTTTTCTGTGAACTCTGAGAATGTCAAGGGGAATGTACTAAAAAAAACAAAAAACTACACAGACACACACACACACATATATCATGGAAATCTCACATATTCCATCAATAAAAAATGGGAAGCATTTTGTTGCTGAGGAACAGAGGTAATTTGCGTAATAGTGTAATGTAAGTAAAATCAGAGTAAGGCGGGAATGCAGTAGCGACGCAAAGCAAGGTGACGTGAACCAAGTAGCAGGAAAACCAGCGATACTGATGCCGAGTTTTGATATTTGAGAAGTTTGTGACAGACTGTAATTTGGATGTAGTTTAGTGGCTTTTGTTTTGTATGTAGAAGATGATGAGAAGACTGAATGCTACAGCAGGCAGTACAGCTCCTTTTTTAGACTAGGGAGATGTGGGGGATCAGTCATTTGTCTTAGAGATTGAGAAAGAGAAGGGGAAGGGGGGCATGATGAGGATGATGAGGTTCTGGCAGGTGCAGAGGCAGTTACTTGGACATTCACCCAAAGGACTGGCCAACGTTACACAACTGCAATGTCTAGAACACCGGCAGGTCATGCAGCAGAGCCGTCACCCCACTGTGAGTCCTGGAGGACAGAGGAGGACGCTGACAGTGTGCCAGGAAAAAGGGGGTACCAGTCATGGTGAACACCAGGAATCCAGGTGCACAACATTTCATCCCATTGTCCAGAAGACCTTTTGTTATTGTTTTTACCAACCAGTTCAAAGAATCTGCTGAGACACCAACAAATATGCATTAAATAAGCCATTACACATCATTTTGGTCTCCAGATCTACATGTCTTTTGGTGTCACTATCAAGTATTCAGGACTACTGGAGGCAAAATAATATTTTGTGTGTGTGCCCTTCCACACGAAGTGATGTCAAGAGACAGGTTCCGATCAATGTTTTAGAACATCCACCCCAGCGATCCTGAGGAATATGTACAGAATGACAGAAATAAGGGCACATGACAAACTGTTTTGTCAGGCCCGTTTAAGATGACACATGGATGAATGGATGGTGGTGAGTATGGCAAAAACTGGCATGACAATGCATGAAGGACAAACCAACTAAATTGGGGAATGGCGATTTATGTTTTAGCTTTATCAAGTAATGATTATACCATAGGATTCAGTGTATACATTGGCAAAACTGAATCTCAGTGAGCATCAGCTGTCTTATTATATAGTCAGGAACCTCATTTATCAACCTCAGTTATCAACACACAGTGTTCACAGTCTTTCCAAGGGGAAAACCTAAGGGAAACCATGAGCTATTTCCGCATGCTCCTCTACTTTCTACTCTCTGCCCCCCCTGTGCTCAGCTCCATCTCTGTTGGTCTTGTTTTTTTATAAGCATATAACGTGGCTATGTACCTTTAAGGCTAGGCACATATAACAGTTGTCCTGTCAACGGATTTTCCCTCCTGAGGCATCCATCACTGAAGCCCCTCCAGAGTTACCATGGATCTCTGATTAATGGTCTCCCTACCCAGCCTTTCAGTTCAGCAAGAAAACCATGTTTTGGTAAGTTTTCAGTTGTGTTTTATTTAAGGGGAAATCGACTAAAGTGGCTCAGTACAAACACATGGCACATTTTTGGGATTTTTTTTCTAAACAATTTGAAAACCATTTATGATTTCCCTTCCGGTTCTCAATATTTCACATCTCTTTTTTTTTCCCCTATCAAGTAAAATCCCGATAAAAGGTTTATAGTTGTAATCTGATAAAATGCATATGATTATACACCTTGCAAGGCATTGTATGTCAATCAATGCTGCAGCCTCTGGTGACAACCTTTTCTTAAATAGAACAATTACTAGTTATATTGATACAATCATTATCCAGCTTTTTAAATAATTTAAATTAACTAATTCAGAAGGTAAATTGTACTTTTTAATTTCATGCTAAGCCTAAATGAAAAAAAAAGAAAAATCCTTAAAGATCTTTGCCAATGGACCTGTACAGAGTGAAACATATTATTATGTTCTGTCTTTTTGGAGAGCCCAGATAGGCTAAAATTTGAAGAGGGAGTTTTACAGGGGGATAATTACACCTGTGTTTGAAATGGCTACATTTTCATCTGTAAAAGCCTAAATGGCCTAAGAGGCTACCCTCCAAAAATTGCTGTAATTGATCCAAATGAATATGAACCCATTCAGAGGGGGGCTTAAAACGGCTCATCATTCAAAGGGGTGCACTGCCTTGTTTGATTTCTCTATTTTGTCAGGTAAACACAGCATTCTCTACTGCATGCTGAAGTGTATCCCTGTTAAGCGCATTGTTAGGCCTTAAAATGGGACTTCAATAATGACACCGAACAACGGGTGGTACAAAGGGTGCTCTTTCTAGATGTACATGCTTCTACTTGATTATTTCTCTGATCTTGGGTTGCTGGGGCTAATAATTCTGCCTTACAGGTGAGTGGACGTCATAAATCAGGGCATCATTTCACTTTTTCTCCTGTGGGAAGATGATGAAAAACAAACTATCACTCTTCGTCCTGTTTTTAGCAGTCCGTCGTTAAAGCTGGCATTGATAAGTGGCAGCCTTCCCATTAACAGCCCAGACTCAAAGGACCATAAATCCAAAAATATGTGTGTGTACGTGTGTGTGTGTGTGTGTGTGTGTGTGCGCACACAGGGGTGTGAGAGTGCATCTTCCTGTACTTCTATCTGGAGTACCTATATGTTGAATAGGATGCTTGATCATGAGCACTGCAAACTAATAAATAGGCCTGAAGCAATATGACACTGGGAATCGAAGACCCCACCTCATCTTTTAGATATGTTTTCCTTCCACAGACGTCACCCAGCATCACAGCAAACAGGCAAGGTGGGGAAGCAATAAGCAATCACACACTGAACATATGAGTGTTCACATGCTCCTGTCGTTTTCCAGAGTAGAAGTTTTTAAGAGATTGATGCCAAGGGCCTTCGCAGCAGAAGAATCATTGCTCGAGACGAGTCTTCAAGGAGGGAGGTGCTAGTGCACGTCAGCCACTCTCACCCTGACCCGCGCACTGTAGCTCTTGAGAAGCATGACTCACCGACTAACTCATTCACACACTCAGCATGAGCCATGGATAGACTCTAGCTCTCCAAATGCCAGCAGAGATAAAAGACAAAGCAGTGGATGCTCCGTGCTAACAGTAACTACTATAGAGAACCCCCCTGGGAGATGACTAGCTTGAACGGCGATGTGATGAGATAATACCGTGGAGCTGATCTTAAGCCAAACGTAAGCGCTATAAAATATTAAGCAACGATATATTTTTATGCGGGCGGCTGGGATAATGTGGGGAAAAAAAATGCAACGCTAAGAGCAGGAAAGAGTCTGAGTGTCTGAAAAAGTACAAGAGTAACACTTTCCAGCTCAATGCCGTTTATTCAGTGCTTAAAAGGGCATGTGTGTGTGTGTGTGTGTAGGTGAGTGTCGTGTTCGTTTAATCTGAATCACAACAAACCCTGATTTAGTTGAAACTGAATCGGCTTGCTGCCCCCTCTTTAGGTAAGTGCCCACTAACACACATACACACACACACACACAAAACACATCTTAATAAATTTGTATGCTGACATGCCTTCCCTCACAGCGCCAAAGGCTTGCTGTTGTTAGTGCCACTCCCACCACTATGCTCTAGTGTTCCTTATTTAGGTCCAATCCTGCCTGCAGGCTAAAAATCTGTCCCCCTTCACGCCTCCGCATCTTTCCAACTAACCCCACGTGTCTTAGACCACCGGGCTGTAAGCCCCTCTGCTCCATCACTCCATCAGTGAGAGGAAGGCTTGTGGAGAGGGCTGCCTTTGCACACCCCGGCAGCTTTTCTCCCGCACTGAGATGTACTTAGTGTACCCTGACTGGCAGCTACAAGGTGAAATGTGACACAAAATGTGAGAGAGAAAAAGTCTTGCCGTTTGTCATCCCAGGAAATATGCACTCTCTCTCAAAAGGCAGGCAGCCAGTGGGTTGGTTAAAGTTACGCTCTTATAGTCAAGTAGAATATTGTTTTAGTCATCAAACGTCCTCTTTGACTACCATCCCACAAATTCAACAAGCTCTGTTACACACTTGGTCAGACACGTTAAATGTCATCTGACTGGAGAAAGATAAGAGATCATCTGAGATTTTGCATGCCTTTCCCTTCCCACAGCGCATGCAGTTTTATTTATTTTTATTTTTTTTGCCAAGTCACCGATCATTTTTTTTTAAAAGTATTAATATTTTCTGTGTTTACAGCAAGCCTCTTGGCGTGCTCATATCAGAAACTGGCAGAGTCATGCAGGCTGCCAATCAGACACTGTGAAATTCTCCGTCTGAAAAATTACACTACTCATAAGGTGACATAGCAAATAGCATTTAATCGAACCAAATTAACTGAATCCTCCTCTTTGAACAACACAGCAATGTTTAAGGGCACAAGGAAGTCTAGAATCCATTAACTGTGTTGATGCCAAGCACATTTCTAGATAGAATTAACAAGTAAGTCATTTTAAAATATTTAAACTGTGTTGCTGTTTTCCAAAGTATATTGATGAGTTTGACTCTTCCTCCATGTTGGCAATCAAGACATTTGGGTGTCAAGGAGCAAGGGACACATATGTGATGCCCAAGTAGCAGGGTTTCTTCTACAGAAGTCAGCGTAACTCCTTGTTCATCAATTATGTCCATTGGTCTGCGATCAACCTAACTAGCAACCAACTGCTGCGCCGATGATTGGTGGCAGTCGGCACCGCAAACATTACTGAATTAGGTCTTAAGTACTGCATGAATGCATCTTGCAGCAGAGCTAATGGATGGAACAATGTTAGCAGCAAACACTTCTCATATGACCATCAGGAGTCATCACAAACAAAAGCCCAGCCGTCTCAGACTTGTTGATGTACATGCTGGGTGTATACATAAAGCTGTAAGTGATCTACCCTGTCCTATCATTAGTGATCAAACAGAAGGAACTATAAAAGGTATGGTGGTTTCAGACATGGAAGCTCGATCTCATGGCTAAGTAACTCCTCTGCTGCCCGGCCTCTCTCTTCAATCAAGCCACATCCCATGAATCTTAACTTGGCCCTTTGGCTCGCCAAGCAGCAATCAGCAGCCAGTAGAATTTCACAGTTCACAAATATATAGGATTACATACACCCCCCACTTATTTTGGGACACATGTCTCTTAGAAACTTGCAGAGAAAACGCAAACTTTTTGTTGTTAACATCTGGATCATTCCATACACATAATTGACCATTATCTAGATCATAATTGTTAGAGATTTTCGGCGTAGATCATACATTTTCAGAGGGAATGAAGTTGAGGTCATCGCAGCTTTAAGTCAGCCAGCTCTGTTCTTTGAAAGAACAGTTTTGATATGTGTTTTGGGAGTATTGACCTGCTGCAACACAACTGTCTCCAGGTTCCAATCGTTTGACCCGATTATTCACATTCAGAAAAATACCCAGTTTTCCACCATCATAAATTGGAAGATGCTGGAGCATTCTGTCGAGAGTGAAACCACTTTTGTGTTGGACTGAGAGGGTGCTTAAAGAAATAACTCCTCCGATCCAAAATCATTACCTTCAAGCACAAATGAAACTCTCAGCTTCTCACATATACAAGTCGAAAGTCTTCTGGGAAAAAGATTTATGGTGAAAAAAAAAGACCAAGAATGAACTACTTGGCCAGCAAAACCAGAAATGTGTCTGAAGGATTGAAGCAAAGGTTGACCCCCCCACTTTGGGAACCCCTGCTCTATACGTTTTGCAGGTTCTTCTTGTTTTGGCTTTTGTTCTGCTGTATTTGTGTGCCGCCCTGTGCAAAAGCTGCCGCAAAAACAGTAGGGACCAACCTGTTCATAACACACTGGATCACCGCAGCATCTCTGGAGATAAACGCTCCCTTTAATTATCAGCGATCAAAGAGCCGTGCAGCGGCTTGTGCTGGCAACGTAGGATTCCCGTCAACAAATGGCTCTTCTCCGCTTTTATTCAGAGAAGCTGCCATAGTAAGTTCTGTCTTCTTTCCAGGCGTCGGTTCTGATCAGCGGCGTAATGAAGTGCTGCACCATCACACTGACTCACATATGCTTATCTAAAGTAGTGACTGTGACTCATAAAGCATCTGCACCCGCCAACACACCCCGGGCTGCGCACACGTAGGGAAACACACATGTTTGGCTAATTTCTTTTAAGCAGTCATTATCCCGATAATATTTTCATGGATTTTCTGGGACAGTAATGGATACAGGAGTGGATTAGATAAACAAGTCTAGAGGAATGTGACTGCCGTGGCACAGAAATCAAATTTGACCATTTGATGCAGGGAAAACGAAAACATTAATTTTTGATGAACGCTCAAGATTAAAGAAACATTTCCAAGCGCTACAACCTACCGTGCGGTACACATGAAAGGGGAAAAAAAGAAACGGCACGCAAAAGACGTACTAAAAGAAGAAAGAAAACATCAGAATGTAAATGAAATGTGAAGAAGAAATCGAAAGAAGAGCAGCGAGAAAGATGGAAGGAAAATTACTTTGGACACAATTGGGAGATGAGAGGAAAAAGATGGATGAATTATCAGTTTTACATCTCAGTGTGTGTGTGTGTGTGTGTGTGTGTGTGTGTATACGGAGCGCCTGTGAGATGTCGTTTGGGGTGTTTGTCAGAGAAAATATCCATACATGTTCAGTCAGACTGCTGCCACTGAGACAGAGAGCTGCTAGCACATGTCCCCACTGTCAAAGCTCACCCAGACATGAAGTTGGACGTTTTTTTTTCTTTTTCGCAGGTCTCTTTTAAACAAGAAACATGCCAAAGAAAGCTAGTTAAATGTAAAACTAATCTATGATCCTTTTACTCTGTTTTTATGTCCATCTCCTTTTGCTCTTTCTTCCCCCCCCCCCTTTCTCAACCCCCTTTTCCTTTGGCTTTTAAGTCGACTCATCCTTATTTCTTCTCACTTTTATCCCAAGCACAGAGAGTTGCCCTGAGTCCCGCTGGAGCATACCAAACAAGGCCCGGAGATCCAAACAAGAAAATGGTTGAAGAGGACAAACCAGAAGCAATCCATAATGGATTTTCTTCTCACTTTCATTTCTTTTCTGTGGGGAGATGCAGTGGCGGCATCGGTGGCTCAAAACGAGAGACTCGGGATGTGCAGGGGAACGAGAAGAGGTTACAGAGGTACCAACAAGCAGAAACATGGAAAGAGCCACAGAGAGACCAGCGGCAATGAATACCATTCTCATTTGTCTCAAGAAAGAGGCTGTGGCAAAAGGGAAAGGAAGAGTAGAGTCTGATGTAGTTATAACTTATCACATGTTAGACATATGTAGCAGCTTCCTCGCAACCCTGCTTGGATAAGTGGGTGTAAAGCATGAATGGACTGTTCGGTACATTTACTGAAGTAAATCCATGTACGTTTAAGAGCATTTTAAAAAGCACATTGGGTTTGTTGTTATTGGTTGTTCTGTCCCATTTGGATTTGCCCATGTTGATTTCTGTCTTCATCATCACCATCATTTATACTACAATGCAAATACAGTATGTTGTTGTGTTTATGAAGGTGCTCATTGTTTCCCTTGTTCCTTAAAACTCAGCATCCAAGCACGCTCATTGCATTTTCAATGGTTTATCGTTTATATGTGGTCACTATTCCCATTTGACGACTACACTTGTGTCTATTGGGACTACAAAATAACGTTCCTGCACAGGGATTTTAGGAATTTCCATTTACTCTGACTGGTCCAGAACTCAAATGCCTTAACAAAGCACCTTACTAAATTTAAACACAATCTCTCACAATCGTTGTTTACCAATTAACTTCTACACTTCTCCATTTGTTGATAATATACTATGTCAAACAGGTAAAACACATCAAAACTGACCTGTTATGTTGGGGTCACCTATCTAGGTTGAAAACTGGCACTGCTGTTTGAGTCTTAGAATATCTATTTTCAAAATGTTAGCGCGCTAACACCCAAGTGCACACAGCTCTGAAGCAAAAGTCTAGTGAATCGCCTTGAATAATGTCACAGCGTCAGTGAGGGATTAGTCACCAAAGAATTTGCTCACAACGCACCCAAAGCAGTTTTCAGTTTCATCTCTTTTCATGATACATCTGCAGCTTTGACTGTGACTGACAGCAAAGGACGCTGTCAAGTTGATATAGCATCATGTAATCATCAGATCATCATTTGTCAAAGTTGGATTGAAAGACAAGCGCATGCGATAAACCCGGACGGCGTGTTTACCTTGTCCGCAGGTTCCCGGGGCTGGGAGGCCCATCGTACACCGACAGGATGTCAAAATCCTCCTCCAGGGCGAAGCCTTGAAACACCAGCTGTATCCGGTTATGATCCGCTCCCACAATGACCCACGTACAGTTGGCATAGTTTGGATAACCGTAAGGGTATCCGGGACTCTCTATTGTCCCGTTGGGACTGTGTAGAGTATAACTGCAGTTCTGAGCTGCGAAGACAAGAAGAGAGCCAAACAAAAAGGGTTGTTAGGAAAAGGCTTAAGGGGGAGCCAGAACAGGTACAGTGTAATAATTTTCTTTTCTTTTCTTTTCTTTTTAATTCAACATACTTTGAAGAAAGGAAATTAGAGAAATGCACTCCCACAGTCAAACTGCTTGGACCAAGTGCTGAAACATCCATTATCACCTAAGCTTGCAGCATGAACTATTAATATTGTGCGAAATGGCTCACCGTCTCCCTTGCTTTCCTTACCTTTACCTTTTTACCACCTCCATCATCGCACACGTGTGCACTCACTGGGCCCGGCACCACATTAATAGTCGGTTCCCATGTTAATGCAAGACATACAGCAGCTCAAGTGGAGAAGACAGGGGGGAGGAGGGGATGTGGAGAGACACACTTGAGTGCCTTTTTAATTGATGTCATTTTGTGTTGTTGTTTCTATTTCCCCCCCCACCTGGTTGTAGAGCCTCAAATTTGAACTGTGCACATTGCCATCTATCGGTGAGGTGGGAACGTGAAATAGAAGTTTCGTGTGAGTGCTTGCCATCTCCATCAATTTAGCTGATGGAGGAAATAATGTTTTACTGTGCGAGTTGTGTTTTGTGCAGTTCTCCGTGCTAAGTGTGTCCCTTACTGCATGGGAACAAATGAACGACAGAGTATAGATATCGTTCCCTAACTGATGGACGCAGTGATTTGATATTACGGTTCTGGAAAGCGATGGTTATCTCCTCCAAGCAGAACAGACTAAAGCAAGAAAGAAAAATTTGATTAAATCTCCTCAAGTAGTAAAATGTGAGCAGTCAGCTGTCAGTCTGTTACCGACAAGTGAAGAGTGGATGGCAATCTGATTTTGTGAGACTACCAGCAGGACTGTTGCATTCTCATATAAGCTGCAGAAAAAAGCAGCCTGCGCAAGCAAACACTTTCACGCGGGACTCCATTTATTCAGATGATGCACGTTTTACTTCTGTTCGCTTTAGATGCAAAACATAATCAAAATGCAGCTTGATTAGAATGTAATTAGAGGAGTATAATTGGAGGACATTTATTACGTACACAATCGCATTCTACAAAAACATGGCCAACGCAACAACTGCAGTCAATCAGGTTTTGTGTTTATTTGAAATTATTGGTTAAAGGCTGCATAGTGGCTCTGGTGTTTCGCACCAGTGTGACAAAGCATAGAATGCTCCCCTCTAACCCTGGCAAGACTACTAGGGTACAATGAATGAATGGATGGATGGATGGATACTACAGTGCCTTGCAAATGTGTTCATGTTCTTTTAAGATTTTCCTATTTTGTTGTTTTCTAACCGCACTCATTTTGAAGTATTACTTTGGAATTCTAATTAATTGACAAAGTAGTGATAATTGTGAAGTCCAAGGAAAATGTTACATGGTTTTCAATTAGGGCCGATCCAGGCCGATTAATTGCTGAATAATTGTTTATTAGATTAACCCGTTAAGAGTTGGCCTTGGCAAAAACCTATTGGCTCCTTGACGTTTAACGGTTCATCCTTAAGCAGAGCCAGACTAGTACGAGAAACAATCATGGCGGAGCCATGCCAGAAGAGGAACATCCAAACGGAGCCCGGAGTGTGGGATTATTTACAGTGTTTAATGATGTCAAGCATGCAAAATGCACTTTATGCGGTTCTGTTTTTAAATAAATACTCAACAAGCTCCTTTAGGTATCACCCAACTAGTGCCATTCAGCCGTGCTGCACGTCAACTTCTCAACTAAAACTTACTAATGTGCTCGAAAGGCAGAAATGGAACGATGGAAAAGCAGATGGCATCACGCAAAAAAAAATTTGTAACGAAAGCATGGATGATGATTAGGGCTTTCGTAAGGATTATAAGTGTTATTTTATTTCTATTCAGTGACCTAATAGGTTCCTGTTAGTTATATGTGAGAAAACCAAAATTTTTTGTTTAATCAGTCAGTATTTAATAAAAGGTTACATTATCACGTCTTTGTGTTCAGCCCCTATCACTCTGATATCTCAAATTCCAGCTTAACCACTCAGAAGTTACTTAATTAGCAGAGTCCAGCTATGTGTAATACAATGTTAATAAATACAGCTGCTTTGTCAAGCACTCAGAGGTTTGTTAGAGAACATTTGTGAACAAACCGGAACACAGAAAGCAGGTCAGGCATAAATTAATGGACTAGCTTAAAACAGTTAGGTTATAAAACAACATACTATGCTTTGAAGATTTTACACAGCCCTATTTAATCCCTCATCGGAAAATAGCAAACGGCTGGAACAACTGCAGGACTAAATATGGCCGCCCACCTAAAACAACAAAGAGTTTTATTCAGGGAATCACCAAGAAGCCCATTATAACTCTGGAGGAGCTGCCGATATATATAGGCTCAGGTGCCACCATCTGTTGACAGTACTTTTGTTAATTATCCTATCCAAATACCTGGCCTTTGTGAAAGAAAGCTTGTTAAAGATATGTTTTTGTTCAGCTGGCTCTTGGAAGCTGGTAAGGAGGACAAAAAGAGCCAAATCGGGGCAATCATGAAAGAAAATCTGTCAATGGCTGTAAAATACTTCACACGGGCGACAGAAGTGCACATTCCAGCAGAACAATGCTGCTAAATATACAGAGGGAGCGACAACGAAATGGAACATATTTATGTTAGGATGGCACAGTCTACACTTTAAATCAGTTGTGAATATGCATACCAAATACCAACTCGACTAAGACATTGTTGATGGAGAGGACTACTTGATTATGGGGAATGTTACTTCCATCCTTGGTTGACAAATGAGAATTGATTTTGGTTGATTTTACAGTAAATATCTTACTTATTGCTCCTTTAAGTTTATTCACTTTGAAAAGCCTACTTTTTTGGTCGCTATACTGGCATTTATTCTTTGAAAAAATGTGTAAGTGTGTGCTCTCTGGTTGCAATTACTATATGCGTTTGCTCTGAATACTTTTTGCAAGTTCCTGTACGGTTGGCGAAATGTCTGTCAACGAAATATGCTAAAGCATAATAAAACTAAGCATTAGCCACAAAGTGTGGCAACAAACTAAAAGCAAAACCTGAAATACAATAAAAAAACAAATATCTGAGACTACTTTGAAAATTGACATATCCACCTAATCTATTTCAATCTGTTGTTTGTCCACAGTCTCCAGTGGTTAGTTCAATCCCCAAAGCTCCGAATCCGTCCATACGTTCTCCATGACATGTGTTTCATGGCTGAGAAACCAGGTAATACGACAGCAGGCATAAAACCAAGATGACAAAAAAAATGTAATATTCTGAGTAATTATTTACAACTGACATGAAGAAAAGAAAGCGAGAAGAAAGGACGCACACGTTAAGCGTGGACATGGCTAATCCCCGGTTAGCCACAAAAACAAATCCGGCGTTTGTCGTCCCAGCTTTAATCGAGGCTTTCATGATTTCAGAGACGGCACATCAGGCCCTTTTGTGAATTCTAACTTGCAGCTGGAAAACATTTCCTGACACGCGCACACACACACACACACACACACACAGAAAAGCACATACACAGGCAAACAAAAATAATATTAACTTTTGGTTGCAGGTAAAGCAGAAAAGAAATGCAATAATAACACACTCCTGGGAGAATGAAGAGTGGATGTGGTTTGGGGATGGCATCATAAGGAGCAGCATAAGGATAATATCATCTCAAGTCAGAGTATATCCATCACACTGCTGTTGACTCCAGGGGGGCCTGTCTCAGCAAAAAAAAAAAAAAAAAACTGAAAAGTCAACAGCAGCCTCTCAGCCGTCACTTTCCAGCTCATCACATCTGCTTGACCTCCTCCGAAAGATGCTAATGCGCGAGTGCTTGAACTCTGACAGCTTGAATACATTTAGGCAGCACGTTTCGTTGTTGGAAACATGGAGGTTGATGGGAAGCCAAATAAAAGCAAAAGAAAGAGCTGAACACTGCAGAATTTACTTTTAACCCCCACGGTTTGTATTCTCATTCATAATTCTTAAATCGGTAATGAAAGAACTGGAGAAGAAGTTCTCATCGAAAGCAATCTCCGTCTGATTTTTCATTAAAGACACTGGATAGGCTCTGCAAGCGGGGTATACACCCAGCAATTACAATCAGGTCAATACCAATATCCAGGTATAAAGCCCCACATCCACCTCTCACAGCTGATTTTCATAAACTCGGGCTGGTCAATAATCCCCTCATCATCTCTTTCATTACAAAGCCTCTGTCAGACAAATGCCAATCAATGGCCTAACAACAGCGTGGTGGTCGGGACTGATGGGGGTCAGGGTTGACTGTGAAGCTTGCACATGGTCGATGCGTTAGGTTGGCTCTACTGGGTAATACTCCAGAATTATACCGACGAGGTCACAGGACTTAGTTGGTATTAATAAGTTTGAGAGTGAAACTGAAACAGAGTAGGAATAAATGGTCTTACAACGGCTCCTGGCATTCAAATTGAAAACGGAAACCAAAAGGGAAAAGGCATTTTGAAAGAGGATTAAACCCTGTGTGTTGTTGCAGCAGTGAAGACGCTATGCATGCTTATGCACTGCCTTGTAAAAAAAAAAAACAAAAAAAAAAAAACATTTTCCTTGTTTTGTTTTACTTTTTTTGCCTTTATTTGACTGACAAGAAATGGGGCTGAGAAAGAGGGGGAAGATATGCGGACAGGACTCGAACCCAGGCAGGTCGCCCGCATTGAGAAATGTTGCCCCCGAAGTCGGAACATAGGTTGTGTGCTCTACCTCACCGCCCACTCCTCAACCTCTTGCTCTGCTGAAGGTGTCTAGTGACATTTGAATGGCTGCTGCCTGTGGACAGTACTCACTTTTGATCCTATTGGATTTGTCCGCAGCTTTTGACACAGTAGATCATAAACTGTTGCTACAGAGATTGAAGGCTGACTTTGGTATTTCTGGGACAGTCCTGAGGTGGCCGTCTTCATACTTTAGTGTTCCTCAGGGATCCGTCTTAGGTCCAATTTTGTTTTTGTTGTATAAATCAGCCCTCTTGATAAAATCATCAGCCATTTTTAAAAATCTGTCCTACCGTTTGTATGCTGATGATATACGACAGTGCTTTTTGGTTTAAGGAGTCAGGGTTGCACCAACTGTCAGAGGTAATGAACTGTCTTTCTAGTGTCAAGACATGGCTCGGTGAAAACTGCCATCAGTTATTCTAAAAAGACAGAGACTCTGACCATTGCTCCAGAGCAGAAAGAACTCTTGATTGTGAGTCACCTTTGTTGTCTGTGGTCTTCTTGTTTGGATTATTGCTCTTAGTCGTATGCAAATGGTCTAAAAAGCTGCAGCAATGCTTTGTGTGTCTAGCAGTAGGACACACAAAACTCCTATTTTAGCCGTCCATCAAATTTTGACTAGATTTTAAAATTCTAGAGCCTTCCATGGTCTGGCTACCAAATGTGTCTCTGATATGTTGTGTCCCTACACCCCTGGTTGCACCCTTCTGTCCTCAGGTCAGAATCTTCTCATTGTTCCAATGACCCGCTGTAAAACCAGAGGAGACTTGTCCTTTCAAGCTGTTGCTCCAAGATTGTGGAATGACCTTCCTCCGCTTATTTGTGTGGTTGAGTCTGTTGATTTTTTCAAAAAGCAGCTGAGGACATTTCTATTTACTCAAGCTTTTGGTTAACTAGGCTTTGATTGCTTTTTAATTATCTTTATTATATTTTACATTACTATTAAACCGACTGTGCCGTTTCTGATGCCTTTTGTGAAGCACTTTGTGATTTTATCTGTCTGTGTGTGCTATATAAAGACAGTTTCTTCTTCTGATTTTTTAGGTCCCAGCCACAAACTTTACTTTTTTTTTTTTTATTTATTGAGGATTTAACGGGATACACCAGCACAAAATAATTAATATATGATTAAACAAATACATATTAGGGGTGTAACGGTAACGTATTCGTACAGGAAATAATCCAGCACAGTACAGCGGAGCCCTGTAGGTTACTTGCAGCATCGCTTTTTAAACCCTAAACACACGCGGGATGTTTGAGTGCGCCACTTAGTGCGCAATGCACCGTTCTGTAGCGCAACTTTATAAAGTGACACCAAAACAAAGCAGACTTATAACCAACTGTTGCTATTTGGGCCATTTTGCTCTTGCAGTTACCGTAAAGAAAGAAGGTGGACCGAACCAAAACAGCGTGTAGCTCGCTTCCAATTTAATTGGATTACACACCTATAGCCCAATGTAACAAACGCAGAAGAGGAAAATAATGGGCAAAAAAATTAATTAAAAAATCAGCCACCATCCAATGACGAGCCTACCTGCAGTCTCTAAACCGTCCACACAGCGTACATTGGAAAAAAAAAAAAAAAGTCGTAGGAGTCGTCTTAATTAGAGGGATTCCCCTAACAGCTGCGCATGCTGCATTCGGGTACAGCTGGTAATTTGAGGTGTCCTGACTTGGGTAAACTAGGTTGACAGAATATTAAATTTACTTCAAAGGGATTTAAATGTTTTATTCTTAAATATGGGCTGGGTCTTATCTGAAAAAATTCAAAACATGAACACTGAATGTTTTGAAGTGGTTCTACTGTTGTTTAATGTGGATGTTTTTCTTTTTCTTTTTTAAAAAGCAACTGATAACCGTTCTGTTCTACTCGTCTTTTATGTCATAATTGTGCTTTTTTTTAATGCTTGTTTTTTCATACTAATGTATTATTTAAATGTGATTTATGTTGTACAGCAGTTTGTGTGTTTATGTCTGTGAAAGGCGCTCTATAAATAAACTGTACTTATTTGCTTGCTTATTTACTTACTATCTAGGCATTGGCTCTGCCTGCACATATTCTTTTAATCACTGAGATAGATCCAAACAAACGCCCTGTAAGTTTTATTTCTTTATTACTAATATTATTTTTGGAATATAATAAAATCTAACCAAATGTAGACATTGAAAAATATTACTACTGATGCAGCTAAGAGAAAAAACAAAACCATTTTTGTTTATTGAAGGGTTCCAAAAACCTACTGGACCAATACATAAAGGACTGTGATTGGTATGCATCATCACACCCCTGAATTTATTGCATGCAATAAATGTCATATTTTTCTATGCGGATAAACATTTTCTTTCAAAATGACAAACACACAACTTTGTGTTGGTCCATCTGATTAACTGACTAAAATATCTCAAAGTTTTGTTTTTAATATGTAAAAGGTAAGAGGTAAAAATACTTTTGCACTTTTTTAATTACAGCATGATAGGTAATCAACTATAGGGGAACTGATGCCCTTTCTAGGCACATCTCTCCTATTCTTAAACTGATCGTGCTGACCAACTGGGTGAAAGACAAAGATGGGATAGGTTGTGTTTTTTTGTTTGTTTCTATTTTTATTCAAGTCATTAAGATTTCCATTGTCCCTGTTGTTGTTGTTTTTTTTGGTTAAGTTCTACAAAAACCGAGCCATCAAAGTTTATTAAAAATGCACCTACGTTTAAATCGGAGCGCTGCCCTAATTGGGAATGAGAACAAGAATGCTGCATTACAGCATGTCTTCATGACTTTAGTTTTTGCCCTGAAACAATTTCACTGCCACAGGATGAGAAGCGAGGTTAACCGAGGCTCTGTAATTCTTGCCATTCTTTGAAAGCCAAGAGCCTTTGATTAAGTAGATCCTTCACTTGCAGCCCTAGTTGAATTATTTAAGCCTCGCCCAGGGTGCATTATGAAATTAACTGTTGGGAGTCTGTGACCTACTCTAAAGCTCCTCAGTGTAAATCTGCTGGGAAAAGCCCATCCAGCAGTTGACCCCAGTGACAAACCATAAAGCCCCCCCCATAAAGACACTGCTGGCCATGCTGTTTTAGCCTCAGCCAGACCACCAGCAAAGTAGAAGGTTACAGTTTCTTGGCTCGAGCGTGTACAGGTGTGCCACTATGAATATGGAACAGCACTATAAACGCTGCTTCAGCAATTAAGGTAATTGCCGTCTCGTTTTAGTGTTTAATATTTTATCCCGCTGGATACTTTTTTGGTGAGCTATTTACCACATGCGCTCTTGATTGAACCGTGCGTCGTTTTCCCCATTGCGCATGGCTTCGTGGTTTTTTTTTTTAACACTTTGTGACACCTGTCTGTGAAAACGGGCTATGAGTAAACTTTTTACTGGACTTTGCTTGGCTTTCGCTGCGATGCTGTTTATTCCCCCTACGTCTGCGGATGTGCAACAGATTTGTTGTGCAGCGCACGGCCCACTGTGTCACTGGCAGCGTCCGCTTTGCTCCAGCCGTGTCTGACGTGCGTGCTGCCAAGTGAGTGTACAGGGAGAGGTGTCACCTTGCTCGGGCAGAACTCCAGGACGTTACCTGCATGTGCGACTGTGCGCACGGGGGCTTTTGTGTGGCTGCTATTGTTTGCTTTGCAGAGACAGTTGTTTAGCAGCGGGCGCACAGAGCTGAGCTAGTGCGCCTTGACAGTTTGATAAATTGACGGTCGCTGTTGCCACGCTCAGGCAGGAAAGAGGAGGAAGGAGACAGGAAGAGACCAAAGGACGGCGAAACAGACGGGGCTTGGGGGGGAGTAGAGGCTGATTGTGAGTGCGGGCCTGTGGAGAAACCGATTTGGAAGATCCAACGTGTGTAGGAAGAAGGCGAGCGAGGAAGGAGTGTTGGGATGTGTGAAAGCACAGTCCGGGTCAATTGGAGATAGAGCGGCAGAGAATGGGAGAGACTGCATGGGGAAAGGTGGAACGCTACACGGACGAGAGATTTGTTTGTTTTTCTTTACTTTCTTTGAGGAAATCGCGGAAAATAAGTGTGAAATTCACAAGACGACCCCAAAGCTGTAGTGCTCGCAAAAAATCTGAGTCTAGGAGTTTTGGCGGAATGTTTTGTTCTCGTTTCGTTTTTAACGGGGGAAGATTTTGAAACGTGAGTACCCGTGTCGTCCCCTGTAAAAGTATTCAGACAATTTTGATGTCTTCACATTTAGTCAAATTGCAAACATCAGTCATGTGCAACACTAACTCAAAGTAGTTCACAGATGTGAAGTGGAAGCAACCCCTACTTCTACACGAGAACAGTGTTGTCAGTGATGGTTTTGCACAAAATAAATTATTTTGCATGCATCATAATTAAGTTAAATAAGTTGGTTTTGTCTGAAAACCACTCAAGCGTTTTCTGTGTCCCCCTACATGTCTTGTGCTATGGTATATAAAATGTGACTTCTTATGGCTTTCTTTATTGAAATGGCTTACTTCTATCCCCTCTGCAATATGCCAGATTTATAGAGGCCAATTAATAACTGCCCTCAGTAGCCATGGACCTCTGCAGCTCCTCCAAAGCTACCGTGGTCTTCTTTGACTGACTGGAATGCTCTTTGCATTGCTGGATGATAAAATAATGTTCTTGTTTTTTTGATTTTTTTTTAAATGCCCAAAGCTCAGTATGCTAATTCTTAACCTAACTCCACGACTGTCTTCCTGAACCTGTCTGGTGTGGTCGGTGGTTGCCTTGATGCTGTTTGTTCACTAATATTATTAAACAGAGAAGTAGCATTTATTCTGAAATAAAAAATTATAGACAAGTGGACTGTTTTTACTAATAAGGCGTCTTCTGAAGGCAGTTGGTTTCACTTATTTAGTGGCGTCAGAGTCAAAGCGGAGTGAATACAAATTGAAACATCGCTTTTCAGGTAACAAGAAAACCATCAGTAAGAGTTTATCCCTTTCCTTCCACTTCACAATAAGGCACTACTTTGCGCTGGTCTATCACATAACATATCTTCGCAATACATTGAGGTTTGTGGTTGTAAAAAGAAAAAAAATGATGTGTGGTCAGGAGGTGTAAATGTTTTAAAAGGCGCTGTATGTGTGCAAAGTCTTTACCCTGGGAAACCATCATGTCTGACAGTTGTGTGTTTATGTCACCTGCAGAGACTCTGAATGGAAAGACATTTCATCATGACAAAACTAATCCCAACATCTCATTCTCCTATCATCACAAAGACCCCTACAATGCCAGCGTAAATCTCCCATCCGGATTCCGTCCTTTCTTTCTGATTCTTTATCCCTCCCCATCCTTGATTTATCCACTCATCAATGATTCCAGTTTGCCGTTGAACAAAAAGGCAAAGATGTTGAGAGCATCCTGCACTTGCAGTCAATAAGGGAAGTGGCTTATGCTGTGCAGCATGAATACGTGAAGGAAATAAAGCCGACTGTTTGAAGTTAGGATTTTGATATTGTCCTTGACAAAAAGAAAAGTCTGTGGCTTTGTTATTAGGTTTAAACCTGCAGTCTGGAATGGGTGAGGATTATACTAAAAATGAAAAGCTGGTGCAAAGGAAGCTGTTTTGTTGCAATTGTTGCCATTGTGTGCAGTATGCCTGAGGCAACGCTTTTAACCATTAAAGTAAAACATTATTATAAGTCTCCCTATCACATAGAAAACTGTATTCAGCTCTTTTTTTCTCCATAAAAAAAATAATGCATATACGAGGTCCACAAGGGGCAATATTCATAGAAAATAAGCACCTCATATGAGCAGATGTGGAATAATTTCCAGCCTAATAAGTGGGTCCCTATAGGTTTTATTGAGCAACAACAAAGCTATCCACTGGTACTTATACAGCCTGTCCCCTGAGTAAACTTCAAACAACCAAATGTTTGGTTTTTATGCATGTGTGTGTTTGAGTGTACCAGTAACTACCTCCTTGGTGGGAAGATAAACCCTTACGCCCCATAGATCCTCCCAACACCACTATTCGTCTCCTGACGTGTCAGCGCATATGCCCGCCTTGACCGCATCATAACCAAATTAACCTCGAGATGGCCACCATTAAAATGGAAATGAGCGAGCTTAGCTATCTTGCTCGCCTCCCTGCATTAGGCTAATGCCTCGGCCCATGACGACACTGGCTGCCATTCCAAACAAGCCAAATGTAGTGGAAGGGGCTGGAGATTGGCTTTGTTCTGCTTTGTGCCCTCTTATGCAGGTTTTGTTCACTGAGCAGACTTTTAAAGATAGATTTTTAAAACACGGACTAGCGATAAAACCTACAGGTTAATGAGGACGGTGACAAGACAAGTTGAACATGTGGGAATGTTTCAAGTTAAGAGTCCTCATTTTTTTTATTTCACAAAAGTACAAAAGGACACGGACAGTATCCTTCATTCTGAAACCAGAATAGAATAATCCCGTCCGCTTTTAATTCGTCTCTTTGTAACAAATGTTGTGCTTGTCTAATTAACTGTGAGTCAGATGTCATAAAATAATTTAAATGCAACTTTTTATAAACTACTAACTGCTTTTTGCTGAATCTTCGTCAGAGTACAGTTATACAGTTCAGGTCTGATCAGTCGATGTATGTTAGAGTTTAAACAACAAATAAACAAATGTAGTCACTAAACATTTAAATAACCCATTAGCACAACATTTTGTTACTGTCAGTGGCTAATTGTTAGCTAGTTGTAGTATTCTCACAATGCTATCAAAAATAATATCTTGTTTTTTACTCTGTAAGAGTTTGTTTATTCTTAAGTACCCAAAGTGTGACAACAAATGAAATAATGGTAGTGGGGTTTCTTTAGTTTTTTTGGACCACTGACAGTGCTGTAGTAGGTATGCCAGGCCTAATGATGGCGCTGTCACACTGACATAGAAAAACGCACAAAAACTACCGGGCATGTGAAGTAAACACAGTACCATGGCGGGAATCATTTACACAAGTTCAATGTGATCCTCACGTGGGTGGCAATGGTCGGGGGTGTAGAATGGGCTCGTTAGAAAGGAAGTCCGAGGAGGCTATTAACAGCCATACCAAAGCCACTATTTGGCCATTTCCATTTTATTGGGGGCCATCTAGAGGTTCATTTGGTTATGATGGGGTCAAGGTGGGCATATGTGCTGACACGTCTGGAGACAAATAGTGATGTTACTACGGGGAGAGGTGAAGCTACGTAGTCATCGTTTAAGAAAAGACGTGGCTGGCCCCAGTTTTGAAAGCGATCATTTACGGTCACCCAAAACACTGGATACCTGCCGACGCACAGCTTAAAGGCATACTATTCAACATTTTTCAGTTAATTAATGTGTTCCATACCGTTTTGGATGATTAAATGAGTCATTTCAGGTTGAACTAAGGTTTTCTCGGCCGCCCTGGTGGTCTGTGGGGTAAATACCGCACTTGCAATTGCAGGAGCCCTCGGCCCGCACCCACAGGCTCAGAAGTGTCGTGCATCGCGAGAGTCGGTCTTGCTTTATGGCGAGAACTGCTACATGCCCCCAGTGAAAGGCATGCTCGTTGCTAGATTTGTGCAGTTATTATGGCGGAACCAGTGAGAAAACAGAAAAAGCCCATGTCGGAGCAGGCAAGAAAGAGGAAGAGGGCTCTGGACAGAGAGAAGAGTCCTACACAGGTGAACATCGGGCAAGCTTTTTCAGAATGGTGAGAACTAAAAAAAAAAGAAGGCTGCAAGGCTGACACGGACCTCGCGTTTCTGCTGATGCGATTGTAAGTAACATTGTAGGGTTTCCCTCACGCTACCGCCTAGCCAACATTCCAAAAAAAATAAAAAATAGCAAATTCCTAGGAGAAACACTACATTGGAATGGTTTCTCTCTCTCTGTGTGCATGTTCATACTTTCACTGTGTTAGTAGACATGGTGATTCGTTGCGTTCGCCTGTCTGCTAAGCTCAAAACAACCGCGCCTGGCTTGACGGAGAAACCAGTAGAACAGCTGAGCATATTTACGACAGCGCACTTTTACTTTCGCCCTCTGGGGGGAGCCTCACTGGAAAATCAACCCTGGTTGCATAGTATACCTTTAAACTTAGAAAATAACTTTGCGACGACACCTGATCTTGCCTCCGTGTGGACGTGACCACTCTGGTTCAACACATCTGAATTTCTGAGTCATTAGAAAAGCTCACGCTTGGGAGCCATTTCAGCCATCTGTATCAACAAAGACCAATCTAAAACACCCCTTTGAGGACAGCAGTGGGACACTCCTGACTTTAAGTTCTGACTTTAGGGAACTTCCTGTGTATTTTCTCATTGAGTTTAGAGATTAGATATTCAGATTTTGAATAACAATGAAATGCTCAGTTATGTCATACCTGTATATACCTGCTCACCACCTTATTAATAAACTTTTGTAACATATCTCTGTGTTAGGCTTGAATATCGGGTTTGCCATGCACACATTCATACCTGAGGACATTTTGAAAGACCAATTAACTTATTAACAGCCATGTTTTAAGACTGTGGGAGGAAGCCGGGGAACCTGGAGAGAACCCTCAGAGCATGCAAGCATCATGCAGGAAAGACCCCAGGTTGGGATTCAAATCAGGATCTTCTTGCTGCAGGGCAACTTTGCTACCAGTGGTGCCACTGTGGAGGATTGGAACTTAACTCTATCTGTTCCTTTGGTCTTTGTGCAGTTTATGGAAAACACTAATTAAAAGTAAAACTCCTGACAAACTACTGTCATGTATCATGGAAAAGAAAATGTAATTACTGAGAGGCTACTCAATACTACTCATCATTGGTTTAGATAAACGCAACTAGATAATTGTCTATGTGACCGAATTTTCAAACAATTTTGAAAATTGTTTGCACTTTCACGAAGACGTACGTACCTACATCTGTTAAAAATAGGGCAGGAAGATGTGAAAGAACGGGAAGTGGAACATCCTTTGCAAAAAGATGTAATGCATTGTTTGATCACATGATACCCTGGTTGTATTTTTTTTTTATGATTGATTTATTATTAATGCATAGCTCAATAGCCACAACTCACATTGATACACAGAAGTGCTTTTAACTTTAAAAAAGCTCGCAGTCTGTTCTTACCAGTGGATTGGCAGTTAAGCTTAGCAGGGAGAGAAATGAGCTCATTAAACAACAAAATGTTTGAGTTTTTTTGGCACTAGCGGAAGTGTTTTAATATTAAAACCACATTCAGCCAAGGAAACTGTCAGAAGGAGCTGTTTACTACAGTGGTTAATCAAACTTTATAGTGACACAGATGGAAGCCGGACAGATCAGACTTATCAGCGATACACGGCCGCGTGTGATCGCATGTCCCCAGAAGCAGCACCCCGTAGCTCCCATGCTGCTGGTGCAGGTTTATGACAACGTCTCAGTGCGTCGCACAGGCACTGACTTACAATAATTATGAGCTCATGAATGTTATGCAGTGCCCACCGGACAACCATGATGTCGCGCAGAGTTTTCAGTTTTCTGCTGTCTGATGCAGTCAGTGGGAAATATGGAGCCCTGCAACAACCCTTTTAAGGAACAGACGGATGTGGTGCTTTTACGTCTCATCTCCACGCCTCAGTGCTTCCTGAATAGAGAGCTAACATTAGGACAGATAGCTGACACAGTTAGCTCAGCTGGGACACACACACACACACACACACACACACTGGTTTTGCATTTCAGTTCAGTCATTCTCTCAGTGAAATTATGATTTGACCGGAGTCAGTAGGCCAAACAGGTTCATTTCACGTAGTCGGGTTAACTTTTATGTGACCTATTTTCAGGCAGCGGTTACCGGGTAGGGTAAAAGGCTCTTCTTTCGGGAAACAAAACCATCCAACGCGAACTTGGTGACGAAGGAAGGCAAATCTAGGACTTTTGCATTTATTCCTAGTATTACATTTCTGTAAAATCAGAAAAAAAAGTCGAAGTAGCTTGAGATAGCATCCCGCTCCCTGAACGTGTCAAAGAGGAAGAAAGACGCAGCGTGAGTTCCAGGAAAGCATACGGAGTTGGCACTCAATAAGCCCTGAGCAGACAGTCAGACAAACATATATAAAACTGTAAATAAGCAAACATGTGTTGACACTGCTCTGTGCTGACAGCGCAGATGTCCCAGTTGTGACATCCACAGCCTCTTGCTTTTCTTTTGAGCATCTGATGATGTCTATGGCAACACCCAGCTAAGGCACATGCATGCGCATGAGCCCAGAAATATGCTGCAATTCAGCTGGAGGGCTGAAATATGTGGGTGGGAAAACAAGCAACAGCCCACATGCAAAGATTATCCCAAAAGATTGTGGGTCAGAATGCTAAAAAAAAAAAAAAAAAAGAACACACACACAAACAGAAGAAGTATGTAGAAATAAACATTTTTGCATGAATGCATGCTCACACGCCTGCCTGTTATCAGAGACCGGCAAAGAAAGAGCACAACGGAGCATGTGTTCTCTCAGACAGGGGAAGCGAAGGGAGGAGAGGGGCAGTTTCCTTCCAGCTGGGTCATATTTAACCGTTGGTACGGTCATGCCTGCCAAAGGGACCTGGACAGCGTCCACTTCCATCGGCAAAAAAAAAAATGCTAAAAAAGACTTCTATACCCTAAAGCAAACTATTTTTACCCAGGTACATTTTGGGTATTCTAATGAACTGGTCCTCACTGTAACTAACAAAGCCGCTCCACAACCTGTCCGACGGGGTTTCAAGTCAACCGATAATGTTGCTTGGGGTTCGTTCACTGACAATGAAAGAGTGACACCGCAAGCTTTTACTTGAACATTTCTGGCCTTGACTCTGCAAACAGAACTACAGTTACATATTGTCCTCCTAACACACCGCAGCCTGTCGGCAGTGCCACCTCATCGACCAGTGCCCGCTTATTGTATTACACCAGAAATAAAAGGGAGCTCTCTCAGATTCAAGGATATTCTTCTTCTTCTTAAGGCACCTCTCTTTGTGCGTAACTTCTTTTCAGTCCGGGTACAAATTAGCTTCCCACAAATAAAACCGTGAGACTGAGGGGTTTAGTGAAACATGTAACGTTTGATCTTTCGCGTTTTATTTCAGGCGAGCCGTAGATGATCTATTGATAAAGGGAAGAGGAGGAAAAAAAGAAGAGAGAAAAACAGTAAGTGAAGCCTTATTCAAACGGTGCCTGTTGTTCCCATGACAACAGTATACAGGAGGATGTAAAAAGGCAAGCCCATTCCCTTAATTATTTATCCTTACTTAGGACTGCTTAATGTGCAAATTTAGCTCTTCACACACAACCCTCCCCCTGCTCGGGTGAGCATGCAGCCTCGCAACGCGCTGCTAAATAGCAAATGCACATGCATAGACGCCTGAAATAATCTACTTTTTTTTTTTCTCTCCTTCTGCCTCCTTGATGCTTATAAGCACAATTGTGTGTGACACTGATGTGTGAAACAGTGAAAGTCAATTATCACCTCATTTTCATTCTGCTCACATGCGAGAGCCGAGCTCCTGCAGTTACATTAGCTCCCGTTTTGAAAAAAAAAAAAAAAAAAAGGGCTGCAATGTAACCTCCCACAGGTTTGCACCTAAATTTATACCAGAAATCAGAAAAAGCCTTTCCTTTCCTGGTCTAAATCAATGGCGTCGCACATTTAACAGAGGTGCCAAATGTGTTACGTGCTTCTTTGGGGGGAAAAAAAAAACATGTTGATCAACGTTTGGTCAGGAGAGATTTTATGTGATTCTAGGTGAACATGTGCTCCTTGTATGACGAGCTTGAATTAAAGCCTGAGCATGTAAAAAAAAAAAAACAATCAAAAGCTCCTACCATGACTGTCCCAGCAGGCCAGTTCCATCCGTCACACAGAGACGGATGAGGAGATGATCAATCTGAGTTACTTCTTGCCATGGTACACTTTAACCTTTTAACTCAGACCCTGAGGGAGACTCTACTGTCAGCTGTGGAGCACAGCTGCAAGTGATGAGCTTCACATGTAATTATATTGTTTCTGCTGCAGGAGGATACAAGCACTTTGCATTCCCACACTCATGTCCTTGTTGGATTTGGAACCAGTATTTATGAATTATTAACACTATGGGACGGGGGAGAAAAAAAAAAAAACGTTTGACTGTCAGTGTCAGCTTCAGTTGGCTCTGAACATGGAGCTTTACAACTTCAGTAATCCGTCTGGAAGAGCCTAATTCATAGATCCAAAAGTTGGGAGTTGGTGAAGCACAACTTCACCAACTCTCAAGGTGCACGGGGAGGGTCAAAGATCTGTTGACGTGAAGATTCCAGCAATGCTTGAATTACTGGGAAACAACTTTATTTGCTGACCAATGAGGCTTGATGACCCAGATGAAAGCCACAAGCCAAAGCGCATTGGTCAGCAAATAAAAGCTGTTTCCCAGTAATTCAAGCCTTGCTGGAGTCTTCACTTCACGACAGCCTAATTTGTGCTGTGTAAAAAACAACAACAACAACAATAAAAAACATTCAACATTCAAATTTCCTCCACAGTTCACAGATTCAGTCGGTTCAAAGTTTCTCATTCTCCTAAAATATCCATTGGGACTTGAAAGTCAAATGACTCAAAGGCACTGTCTACCTAAACCTGTTAAAATATCTATAATCTCATGGCATGGTCATCAAAGCTGGTTCCTTGGCATCCTTTGACACTCAGGTTTATGCCTATCCCATTCAAATTGCAATTTATCTTAAAATCAACACCAAATCCAGGAAGCGCTGTAACACAAATCTTTGACTCAAGGAATAAGATCAAGAAGTAGGGCATGGCTTGAACTTTGTCAATTAATCAATCAATCAATCAACCAACCAACCAACCAACCAACCAACCAACCAACCAACCAACCAACCAACCAACCAGTCTGTGATTGAGGCACCTTGATCGGTGCCTGAAGAAAGGCAGTTGGCATATGAATGTTCAGTGTAGCAGATGGATTATTTACCAAAACTGTGACAGTAATTTTTACAAAAATAATTATGAACTCCAAAGTTAATTTTGCACAAATGAACACAACTGAACTTAAATCAACCAAAAACGTATTTAGCTACCCTGATCTGGCTCTTTCCCCTTTAGCCACCAAGTGTTTCTGTTTAAATATTCTAAAGCTATTCCAATAAAATCCAAAAGTAGTGCTCAACACAGTTTAAACATTACAATTATTAATGCTACTTCATCCCAGCAACAATCAACCAACTTTTAGAGTGTAGCCATTATGTTACACAAATAAAATCCTCAAATTAAAATTACTGTCTGTCTCCATCTTCAGCTGGTCCCTTCACACGACATCAGCATTACACAGGAAGATATAAATACAGGGAGACATAAATACAGGAAGTGAGGAAACATTACCTCTGATTGCTCCTCAAACATAGGTAAGTAATTAAAGTTCATAAACATAATAAAATGAAGAAATTGACAGTTCTAAATAATAATAAAAATGTAAACTTAGCAAGACTTGATTTGAACCAAGATGTCACAGTATGTAATCAGCAAAAAGGCAAAACATAAAGAGACCCAAGATTGTTTATGTTTGCAGTCTACAGAATTAAGATGGGTTCTGGTAAAATCAATCAAGCAAACAAGAAGGCCAAATGAAAAGAATGTTACACTAAACTCTCTGGGGCAAGTGGTGTTCTAATCCACTTTGTCAATCAATCATTCAATCCATCCATCCATCCATCCATCCATCCATCCATCCAGCAATCACTTATATATAACAACACCAGCTCGACATGCTTTGCATTAAACAAAAAGAAGGCAAAGAAAATCAAAAGTAATCACAGAACGAGATGAATGTTGACCTAAAGATGGGTTTACATGGTAAAAATGTACAAAAATGTGTGGTAAAGACAGGTAATGTTTGATGGGGGGGGGGGATCTCTACTCATTGATGTTTATGTACAACCTAGAGAGAGCACTGCAGCACTGCTAGCTGCAGGAAGCTTAAAACTCAGGTGAGCCATTTCTTTAAAAGTAAGAAATGTATGTTGTTTTATTTTCCATTGGGCTAACCTTTTGGTGGTCTCTAGTGTTCTTTCATGATTGGTGCAGCTACTTCAATATTTGTAATCAGCAGCCAACGTAATAAACTTGAACTTGGCAATAAGTCATATGATACCCTTGTTCATCTTAAGCAACAGCTTTTTGCCAGGACATACTCCAGGAATGTACTTTACACTAGTAGCATGTTGTGTTGAGACGCTGAGAAAGTTGTTTTATTTATTTATTTTTTTATTATATGCTCACTCTTGTGCACAATACAAAAGCATTTTTAGTGCACAGTTGAACCTGCACTTTAACCAAAGAGACAAGTGTCAGAACTAAGCTAAACTGGGCCTGAAACAAGATGAAACAAGGACAAGATGTGATTAACGGCAATAGCTACAAAGCACTCAAAACAAACGGTTCCAATAACTACTAAAAACGGATCACAGCGAGGCTAGAACCACATCCTTTTTTTAAAAGTATCCCCCCCTGTTGTACACATTCACTTTATAATGGGTTAAAAAAGTAAAACTTTTGTTTTTTACACTGCTGTGGGTGGATTTTATTACCTGCACTGCGAATGACTGGCTGTGTCCCTCGGAGTTCTAAAAGGTGGTCTGTACCAGCTGCTGCAACGGGCTCTAATTGCAAATATTTATGTAAGCATTACCAGCACAGATGCAGATGTATAATCAGTACTCTCTGATGACTTGGGGTTTCAACAGTACAGTCCTGCTATTTTAATGTGCTTTCTCAAAAATATTCAAATTATTGCATGACATAAGCAGCTAAAGCATGCTTCGACGAAACGGACTTGGGTGTAATGGATCTAACGTGGTTGTCAGGAATTTCAAATGAACAGATTGTGCTGATTCTGAACAAAAAGCAAATCATACAGATTCAAAACAAATGCTTTTTTTGGTGGTGTTGGAAAAAATAGCATTTTGGAGATGTTTATTTATATGTTATATTTTGTAAACCGGACCAAAATCTTGCTACAGTAAATGCAAAAACACCTAAATGCAAATAGAAGCACTTGGGTAATGTTGGTTAGAAGAAGACCTTTTTACCACAATGAAATATGTGTCAACAGTTTTGGGTTTTCCATTCTCAAATTGTTGTTGATTTAAATTCATTTAAAAAACAAAATTCTTAACCATAGATTTTAAAAAATGTTTAGGTCATTGGGACGATTATACATTTCCTTTTAATTTCACATACAAAACTACAGTGAGCCCATTTCAGTGTTGGTAAGAACAAACGACCGAATTGTGAGTTTTATTCCTAATTATTGAACATTTTTCATCAGTAGCCATCTAAACTAAGCGTTTCTAAATAATCTTCAGGAGGCCTTATACATAAAACACAAATGCCTTTGAGCGACTCGTGCTGGTCTAAAATCTACACTTGAACAAATCTCAAAATAGTCCTTCCTGGTGTGGGAGTGTAAGTTGCTCCCACACACTCGTATTGCTTCTCTTTCACATGATGACTCTTCCTTTTTTTTTCCCAGAAAAAGACCAGTGACAGATTGCTTATATGCCAAATGGTGAGAAAGGCAGAACGGAGGAAGACAAAGACAAGGACAAGCTACCTCCTTCCTGATATCTAATCTTCAATCTCTGGGATCGCTGGTATCCGATAAGAACAGGGTAATTCAGGAAGCTAAAGAAACTCTGGGACTCAGATTTCTGTCTGTACAAGAGACAGAAATCTGTGTCCATCTTTTACTTTTCATGGATTTACAGTAGCTGGTCCACCTACTCAAATCCATAGAACTCCATGCCCTACAGCAGTCTGTAAATACTACTACTACTACTACTAACAAAAATAATAATAATAGTGATCTCTGGTAAAGATGCTTCAAATGCCTTGAAAAAAAATGTATCTTCATTGCAGTACCATGATGTCATATTTGAATACATTTGATCAAATTGGAGAAAGAAAAAAAGTGAATCATCATTTTAAAGTAAACCAACAAGTTGCATTGTCTATATTTTATACTTCACTTTTGAAAGATCAAATGTTCTATCCATACAGACATTCCGAGGCGTATAAATATGATGTGACACAGAAGCTCGTTTTATTTAGCCACTGGCCAGCAGGCTGGAGAAGGACCCATGTTTATGCTCTGGCTCATGTATGGTGGAGAATCTATGACGTTCATCTGAAACCCTTTAAAATACCAGGAAGTCTGGTGGGCTTTACCATTGAACTAAAAATGGATTATTGGCCTTTAATATATATTGTGGATTTTTTTCTACATTGTTCAGTGCTACATTATGTTGCTGCAATACAAGATGAATTAATGAACACGTCTCTCAAAGTGGCGCCAACAAGTTTTGTTTGCATCTCTGCCAAAATCAACAAGCACCCTCTTGCACTTTTTTGTTAGTCATTGAAAAGTAAAAATCTTTTACCTTTTTTTCCAGTTACACACACACACACACACACACACACACACACACACACGCACACACACACACACACACACACACACACACACACACACGCACTTTCAGCCCGCAAACCTTCCAGTATGTACTCTGGTAGCCAGCATCTTTTACTGCAGCTGAGCCGCTGAAACGGCGTAATGGAAGGCGTTTAACAGAAAGGCTCAGAAGTGAGTCGCAGCCAGTGATTGTGAGGCTGAAGCGCTGCCAGAACGGCACAGCAGGACTCCTTTTTCATTCCCTGGGAAAAACAAAGCCACTAAAATACAAGTTTATTCATTTAATTTTAAACTCAGGGGCATATTGAAAATTACATTCCACGTATCCCCAACGAGGTCTTTCTCAGGTTGGGTCAGCTTTGAAAGAAATGTATTTGAGAAGTTTGTAGACATATAAATAATTAGATTCATGGATATGGAGTAAAATTAAGAAAAAAGTATTTGTTTGTATTCCAAAAAAGAGGAAGCACCATTGCATTTTACAAAATCTGATTTTAGGGTTCTCTTTGTGTTATGTTTAAAGCCCTGCTTATATTTCCTAGTTTGTGTAACAGAACTGGGGAAGCTGGATGTACACACAGCTGTTTGGGTGCATTTTCTCTCAGCGAGTGTCTCTAGGCGCGTGAAACTACGCATGTGTTTGTGTGCGCCAATGTGGGGCTGTGATCACTATGACGAAGTGCAGCGACAGAGCTCGGACCATCTGGAGATTGATGACGGCATGAATCACCAGAGAGAAATGATGAAGGAGGAGTGGGAACCTGGTGGGACGGCTCTGTGGATGGAAGGAGGAAGGTTCAAGCAGAAGACAGAGGATCGAGCTCACGCACCAGCAGGTGGGCACGTAAACCACGGCGTCTGTGGTGATGGAGTGTTTGCGACTCCAAAAGCTTTGGGGGGTTCTCCTACAGGTTCCTCTTCTTTTTATCTGGGTGTTTCTGTCGTAGCGCACAACCTCCCTGTTGACAGTTTCATCTAATCATCTCTGAGTAAATGGAGGCAGCAACTCACAAAGTCATCCAACCACACACATACATGTGCCCACTAGCTTACTTACAAGCTGTTAGTTGTTAAAATAGGTGTCTGCTTGTTGCCTGATAAGAAAATAAGCCCTCCAAATGGATGATTTACCCAGGAAGGGGGAGAAAATCACCCAGCTCTGAAAAGGCACCAAAACATAAAGGCCAAATTAGCTCTCAGCTGCAGGAAGATTATCGCCCATCTCCAACAATAACCTCCTCTTCTCTTCCTCTTCTTCTGCCACATACTGATTTTTCCCAGCTTTATTTTCACCGGTGTTCTGCACCGGTTCCACGTCTTTACAATGAATGGGTTTATCAATGCAGCACTTTAGTACTTTCTCTTTTGGTAATGCATAGAGACAGTGACAAGGTGGCAACCCCCACCCAGTTAGTGCCAGAGATACTTCTCAGTTTTCAGTAAGAAAGTCACTTGTTTCTCAGTTGTCTTTTATTCCTTTGTTTGTCAACATTTTATATAGAAAGCACATTGGAAAAAGTAAGCAACAAAGAAGAGGTATGGTAGCAGAAAGACAAGCCAAATGGGAATAGATTATAGGGTTATAAGAGCGATAAGAACAGATAAGAACTGAGACTACCTAAATGACCATCCAAACCAATGTTTACACCACTGGTCAGAAGTTCAAGTAATAACAATAAAAAAACGTATAGAAATAGGGCATTAAGATTAGAATTTTATGTGTATTTTATCCGACCCACACAGGAGTGGAATTATACATACAGGCTTAAATATCTACCTAAACACGCACTAATGTTTGGATGAATATCCCTGGGCAAACTGCATCTTTGTACTCCCTTACAAGTTTTTGTCACGAGTATGTCTAAAAATTTGGCCATTCTTTGTATCAGAAATTTAAAAGTTAATTTTGAATTTATTGCTTTCCTGATAAAGACCCAGCTTTAAGTTCTCTCAAGAATACCCTGAGAGAACAAATGTCTGCATGGAGAGAATCCCTGCATCATTGTCCATTGTGCAGCTCATCAGAAAACATTCCCAATAAATCCAGACCTTCCTCTCTACTCTTGTTTTTTTTTAATCCACCGTCTCTTCACTCTAGAAAACAGATTGGCTCAAACAAACCATTAAAAGCTCCAAATTAATATACCCTTTATGTCAAGATGAGTGGATGTGCACTACTGACCCAGCACTGTTGCCTCGGCAAATACAAGCATGAGTTTGTTAATGCAGCAACCCCCCCCCCCCCCCTGAAAAGTGAAAGATGAAGATGACACCCATGCAAACACATCTATTGGTGCCTGAATGTGGCTGAAAAGTCATAGGGTTGATGCAAAGGCCTAATTAGGTCTGAAATGAAATGGTTATGTTAAGCAAAGGTTTCAGCAGGACAGTTGGGGCCATTTTAACAGGTTTGTCTTGGCTAAACAAAGCCAAGGACTGGCCAGACTGAAACAGCCATTAAAAGATGTCCATGAACACCCATTGCTTGGATGGATACTGTATTCACTTATAAACAAAGCATTGAGAACGGTTTTACCTACAGCCAATAACCTGAAATGATTAAACACAATTATGCTAATTTTATCACTCAAGATGTGACAGGGATCCACATTTTCTCTCCCCATCAAAAACAAATCCATTGTTGGAATATTCATGTCGATAGTATCATTCATCCCAAACAAAATGATGCCCAATCACATCATTCAAAACTCCAACTCACTACATGAGCACTTGAATTGCACAACAAATGAATGCCTTTTGGGACTAATTTGCTTCCGCTGCGGCCAAATTATGGTAAAGTAACTAAAATCTGAAAGAAATCACTTAGCGGTGGTGTTAGAAGGAGGTCTGACTTGTCGCAAGTTATAAACATTTGGCAGCAGCTGCATCGGATCGAGGGGCCTTCTGCCCCGGTCCGCTGACGTGACACCCCTGCTGCCGCGGAGTGCGTGGCTTGAGGAACTGTCCGTGGTGTTGAACTGAACTTTTAATCTGAGCGGCGGATTCTGCTGCGCCTGTCGCTCTCCGGGGTGTTGAAAATGCCAGCCACCTTTGGACCCTCCCAGAACGCGCTGCGGGTTCATTTAGCACATGCCGAAATTAATGAGCCAATTTAGCTAACTCCAAGCGCTGGAGACACTTTGCTCGTGGGGTCGCATTCGCGAGTTGCAGCGGACGCATGCAAGCAGGCGTTCGGGTGAATCAGGGAGAAGGGTCCGAGCATTTCAAGCATCCGGGTCCTCGACGACGTCAGCGCAAGTTGCATGAGGATGACGACGCAGCGCTTTAAAGTTACTCAAAAGCCGAGAGGTGAAGGCCGTGATCTGGCGCAAACCAACGCGCTGTGTGTCACGAGTCCGTGGCAAACAACGTTGGAGATAGGAATTAAAAATACGCACCAGACAGGGGGAGGCACGTCATCCTAAGCCATCCCTCCCTCCCTTGCCCTCCGTCTCTGTCCTCCATTATCATCCCTTTAATTCTCGTCCCCTGTGCTTTTTAAATGAATGGATGTTGATTGGTACCTATTGAAAGAGGCACGGTGCTCTGGGACGGCCAGGTTTACTCAATTAGGCTTTGTCAAGCAATGCTCTTAACGGCCTTTAAGAGAACGTTAAGGATATGGGAAGATGACAACCAAAGGAGGACTTGCTAATAAATAAAGGCCGGATAAAGGGACTGTATCATACATCTGATTTTGGCACTTATACACATGCATCTGCCGAACTGGATTTATAAATCTGGCTTTGGTTTTGATTAAAAAAAAAAGTCACCATGGGACACCACGAACCACAGGTCCCATCCTTCTCCCTCTCCGCGTATAGTGCGAGGCTCTGGTGCCGCTCAATGGGAGGAAGGGGCAACTGCTGATGGCTGCAACAGCACCAGACCTCATCAGCACCGGAAAACGTGCAGCATTAAAGCCGGTTTACTGGCTCCGCTCAAAGCGCGCGTTGTTACAAGTCTCCTTTGCTCTTCAGCAAACGTGTGTAATAAGTGGGAGTCGCTTTATTGGCTGCAAACCCGAAGAGAGTGTGGAGGCAATAAAGGCTCCCTAGGTGCAAATAAAACAATATAGGTGAAATGGGATTTTTCTCAACTCGAGAGAGATCTGTTGCCATCATCAGGAGTGAGTCTCAAGAGCACAGCTGACAAATGTTTGATTAAAAAGTGGGAGTTGTGTGTGTGTGTGTGTGTGTGTGTGTGTGTATGTGTGTGTTTGCGCAGAATATAAATATTTGCGCTTAAAGTGCACACATGCTACTTTAGGCGCTTGGAATGTTCCAGTTTCCCCACTCATTCGTGGGTTACGAGCTGTCCAAGCCGAGACGCACAGCTATGAGTCACTGTCAAATTCGCATTGTGGCCGTGGCAGTATATTCTTGGTGGTTCTTATTTTGGGTTTTTTCCCCTGCTAAAAATAGGTGTCCGTTCATTGGTGCAGAGCTGAGACAGTGGTAGAGCGGCTGTATGGTGTACATCCTACCCGAGAGAATCGTTGCAGCTCTTCTCCCTTGGCTCTTACTAATAAAACAAAACAAAAAAAAAATGAATGCAGATGAGCGTCACCTTTGAGGGCGCCCACTCAGCAGGTGGGAGTGGGTGGACAGGAACGGCAATCTGTTGAATGTTCAAACTCGTGTTACAAGATTTTGATTTAAAGATTTTTTTCCTGCACGCACACACGCGCAGAAGAGCCCGACCTCAAACCGAAAGAGGTTGAAAGGAGCCCTTTGCAACACCATTGCAAGTTTTTTTCGCAGGAAAGTTGAGGAGAGAAAGCGGCCCGAAAGAGGGAAGATCTCTCCCTCCCCCGAACACACTCACACGCGAGCACACATGCACAAGCGCTCGGACTCCTGAACAGCATAATAATCAGCCCCTTTCTTGTCCACCTCAACGGATTTCCTCATAGGGGGCAAATGCGCGCTGCCCCCGCCACTTTCGCCACAGGAAGAGGAGAAATAAAACGAGCACAACCCTAATAAGCGTTCAGTCTTTTTTAATGGAACCGGAATCAGACGAGTGAAGGATGGCACTGGTATCAAAACGGCCACCCTCGAGCGGGCAGCTTTTTCATAACTTTACGTGGTTGAAAAGCGACATCACACCGAGACCGATCCTTAAAATGTAGGGTTTTGTTTTATTTTATTTATTTATTTGTTTTTGGGGGGGTTGGGGGATGATGCTTCTGTGCGTGCGGGTTGCTGACGCTGATTTGCATTCAGTCAAGGACCGATGAGGTGGAGGAAAGAGTGGGCGGTGGAGTGTGTGGGGGTGAAGCCTGCTGCATTTTCTACACGTCTTCAGCTGTAAAGATTGGGGAGGGGGGATGAAGGGAGGGGGGGGGGGGGGGACTCACCCTCAACTGTGGCGCCCAGTATCAGCAGCCCCATGTAGAAGAGCAGCACCCGGTACCAACGACAGCGCGCCTGAGCTCCTGCTGTCATCAGAGCTAAAATCCCAATGCCATCGTCTCCCTTTCTGCATACGGATCCCGCTCTCCTTACAAGTCCCGGTGCTCCGTCCCGATTTGAAGTGGTGGTCATGGCAGGGGCTTTCTCTCTTTTTCTTTCTTTCTTTTTTCTCTCTTTTTTTTTCTCTCTGCCAGGCACGATGAGTTCTCAGATGCGCAGAAAAGGGAGATTCACTCGGTGTCGGAGCTGAGAAAAATCCCAATGCATGGAGGAGGCTCGGATCTCACAGCTGGACTGAACCATGTCATGCGGGGGACCAAAGGGGTTCAGAGTCTCTTCTCTGATAAGATAGATTTCACACCTAAAAGGCAAGCCGTAGGGGGAGGAGGGGTAGACAACTGGCCAGTAATTTACTCACCAACTCCGCAAAATCAATCAATTCATTAATTCATTAAATCACGAAAACCTCTCACACGCTCCACAAATGCAAACGACGGCACAAGATCCAACAGATTTCTCTCTCTCTCTCAGTTTCTTTTATTCCTCCTGTTCTTGGGGTCGATTTGAAATCCAGTAAATCCACGTTTCAGCTCGTCCTCGGAAATCTAGAGGCGTTATCATCCAAGGATCCAAGAGAAGACCTCTGTCCCCGAAGCGCTCGGAGAAGTTTTCGACCCCAGCCCCGGAGCGTGAACAGTCAGTGGTCGGAGGATGCGGTAGGTCTGGCTGTGGTAATCCCAGCATCTATCGCAGCGAGCAGCCACGAAGCGTCGTCTCGGGTCTGCGCGACGCACAGATTCAGACTGCAGACCTGCTCTCCACTCTGCGCGCCTCTATCTCTCCTCAGCGTCTGCCCACCCGCCTCTTCCCATCTCTCTCTCTCTCGCTCTCTCTCTCTTTCCAAGTTCTCCTGTTCTCTCCTTCGGGTCGCATGCCCACAGTTCAGAATTTTTTTTGGAATAAAGTCAATGAAGAAGCTCATCTCTAATCACTGTAACTTAAATAATAATAATAATAATAATAATAATAATAATAATAATAATAATAATAATAATAATAATAATAATAATAATATAAAACATTCAGTTCTTCCTGTTCTGATTTCTTAGTGTGTGCCTTGGGAGCCATGGTGTCCATTAAAACCAATCATTGGCTTGCCCCGCAGTTTAACCTTGTAGCCTATGTTCACATTCTGCTTATTACACGTGAAATTGATGCCTAACTAGCCGGAACTATGGTCCCCTCTCGGTAAATTTGAATTTCACTTGTAATTTTGCTCATAACACTTCTAATTAATTCCCCGACACGCGTGGAAATAGGTTGATGGGATGCCCATTCCACGATCACAGCTCTTATTCAAGCGAGCGGTTTTCCCACGACTGTCCTGCCTTGGGCACGCTGCGTGGAGTCGTTGAGTGTGCTGTTTTTTTTTGGGGATCACAGCACACGCACGCATGACATTGCTTAACACGAAGAGTTGTTACTTCGGACGATGTTTCAACGCAGGGAAACTTAGTCCAACAGTCCATTCCACTTGATAGAATTCCTACGATTCCAGAATTGTATATAGTTTCCAGGGCAACTAGAACGCGCGAGACGTAACGTTTCCCTTTCAAAAATACGTGCTCAGCACAGAAAAATAACACAACGCATGCTTTTACGAGCGAGATCCCCTAAAAACGAAGAGAGAGAGAGAAAAAAAGATGATAGAAAATCCTTGGAAGCCACTTATTGCCGACCCACGCTTCAGCGCACCCGCTCCGTTTGCGCGACGCTCATGGATTCATCCCAACGCGCCCAGAGATGACTTTGATCGGGTCTGTGAAATTATTTGGAGCAGAACCCATCTGACGGGCAAAGGTGAAAGTTCAGCGCAGAGGCCGCTGGATCCGGACAACATCCTCACCAACAGCGAACTGAGTAACGGGTAGGCTAAGGCTGAAATGCGCATATAGAGATAGTGCCTTGGAAAAGTATTCCCGTCCTTTGGAGTATCACATGTCGTCATGTTACAACCATATATATATATATATATATATATATATATATATATATATATATATATATATATATATATATATATATATATATAGATATATATATATCTATATATATATATATATATATATATATATATATATATATATATATATATATATATATATATACACAGACACACAGACACACAGAAACCTCAAAGGGGTGGCATGTAGTTGTATCTGTGCCCATGAGTCAATGCTTTGTAGAACTACATTTCCCCACAATTACAACTGCAGTTATAAACAGGTATAAACTAACTTTTAACAACATAAACTGAAGTTTTTGACATTATTCCCTGCAATTAAACTCAAATAAATTGGAGTGCATTTAGGTCTGGGGTGTGTCTGTATATGATCTGCACCTTCCCATTGTTGCTCTGGCTGTGTATTTAAGGTCAATGTCCTGCTGGAGGCTGAACCCCTGTCCAAACTCTGAAGGTTTTGCAGCCTCTGACAGGTTTTCTTCCATAATTGCTCTGTATTTTGCTCCCCCTGTCTCCCCATCAGCTCTGTCCAGCTAACCTGTCCCTGCTGAAGAAAAGCATTCCCACAACACAATGGCTTCACCGTCATGTTTTATTTTGGGGGAGGGTGTGTGTGATGTGATGAGCAGTGCTAGTTTTCCTCCAAACATAGCGTTTTGCATGTAGGCAAAAAAAAACAAAATTTTTGTCTTTCTGAATCACCCACCTTCGTCCACGCGCTCACCTTCTCTCTTTGTGGAAATCTGCAAACGGGATTTTGCATGGAGGAACAGCGCACTGCAAGTTATTTATGGCTTGACATAAGTAAAACCTTCTGTGAACTTCTCCAAAACTTCATCCCTGCTCGTGTGTTCCTTGGTCTTCATGATACTCCATGTTCATTAACGTTTAAAGATACTAGAGAAGTTTCTACAGGTAACTTCCGGAGGCAACTGGTTGGGCTTTATTTAAACCCGTTAGAGGAAACTAAATCTAAAAAAGGGGTTAAAAATAATTTTGCATTGCACATTATTTTCCTGGCATCTTACTCATATGTGTTAGCATGTGTGTCCATAATTCATCAGCGATTTATTGTGGGCCATTTAAAAAAAAAAAAAAAAGAAACATACATTGCGTTTTACATTTCTCCTTAGGGCTTAATAAATCTTCATAAATGATGCTCTGGCAGCTGCATCATTTTGTTCTTATGGGGTGTTATCACTTCATTAGCTCCCTAGGAAAGTACTAGGGCCCCTCAATGGTTCTCACTTACCTTAATTATGGAAATTAATTCTTGTATGTCTCAGTAGAATGTGAGACCTGAGGATAATGTCAAAGTAAATTATTCTATATTTTATGTGCCTTCCCTGGGATTTCTACTGTTTGTGTGAGTTATGTAATAATATGCATGCATCCATTCTGACTAGAATGCATAATCTGATCATGCTGCATATCAGGGTCTATTTATTTATTTGTTTTTACCAAGAATTGAAAAAAAAGTGCTGAAAAGCATTAAATGTGTCAAAACATCTAAAAGTATGCCTGGCTGGTATTTTCATTAATGCTACGTTGCATCTCTAGATGATAGTAATCCATCCCATTGATGTCTCAATTTTGCACGGGCTAAAATTGATCCAGATGGTAAATGTAGATCATTCATTTAGGATTCTTGTCACCAATATCGGTAGCAAAGCTTCACAAAAATAATTTTTATGTGATGATGATGATGATGTTATTTTAAGGAGTCTTTTATGATTTGTTTGGGCTGCGAGTTTACATGCAGTGCGTTTTAAAATTCCTTTCAGTTTTGCATCTCAAACAGTCTAGACAATACAGTTGGCTGGTTGGTCATCTGTATGGAAGGATGTATGGATGGGCAGATGAAAAGATGGAAATTTAAGCCTATGTCTGACCTTTATCCCATCTTGGTGCAATAAGAGTTATCGAATTGTTTTCAGAGCCCCTGTATGACGTTAATGTACACCATCTGCTCAGCAGCCACCTGGAAGTTTCATGAGGTCCATGAGCATCCTGGTCTAACAGGGCTGTCTGTTCTGCATCACGACGCGACAGTCAACTGGCTGGGGCCAAAGGAGAAGCATCATTAAAAAGTCATGGTTTGGAAAGGCTACCATGCAACAAATGCTAAACTTCGCCTGTGACCTCTAGACAGAATAACAGTAAAGATGTTTCATATACTGATTCCTACAGTGCACACTGGCAGCTCGTTGAGATTGAGGAGTTATCAAATATATCTTTTTTTGGATGATGTACTGTTCATAAAGTGGAAAAAAAAACAGAATCAATTTAGTCTGTGGCGTCAATTAAGACAAGTTTGCATCACAAGTAGCATTTCCTGTGATCATATTGTGAAAAAGCAATTAGCAGAATAGAATACTTCCTTTGCAAATGATAGTTCAGAAGCATATGCCCAAAAAACAACAACAAAAAGTTGGTTATTTACTTTTAATCAAATGTGTCCGTTTGTCTAAGTCCCACTTGAACCCGTTTCTTCCTTTCTATCAAGCGCTGAGGAGCAGCAGAGAGAGGCAGCTGATTCAGGTGTGAGCACGCCGGATGAGGAGAAGAACAAGTCATCTGACGCTGACTTTACTCATCCCTGTCGTTATCCCGTCGGCCACAGTTCACCCAGGTCAATCTGCCATCCAGAGAGTTTCTATATGAATGGTGCTACTGTATGAGGGAGGGAAAATACTGTTTGATTTAACATATTTTGAAAGCAAACACACAGTTTTTAAAATATAGCACTGCACTTGAGACCAATTAATGGGTAGGCTAAGAAACATAAAATCAATGCTTTTGGATAGATTTATTTATTTTATTTTAAATATTGGTCCACAGGCTGCACCACACTATTAATTATGTGTGTGTTTTTTTTTTGTGGTCAGGGCTGATGATGAGAATCAGAAGGAAAAGGATGATCTCTTCCCAGAAACAAAGTCCAAGGAGGACAGCAGGTAATGTGTGCGTGTTCAGCATCTCTCTTCCACTCTTAGACCACAAATAAAAAAAGAAAGAAAATAGAAAGGCCTTGAACAAAGCTAACCAATATTTTAAAGTTAAATTAAATTGGTTAATTACATGTTGAAATAGATGGTATCAAATTCTTAATTTGGAGGTTTGCAAATGTTTAGTGTGACAGCCTCGCAAACAGACGATTTAGCACCTCAGTACAATCTACAACAAATATAAAAAACTGATGAAATCGTTCTTATTGTTCTCTTGTTTCTTACTACAACAACACTTTTGGCAGAGCAAAACTAAAAGTAAGCGCCTTAAAACCAATGGTTGTTTTTCCTGCATTGTTGCATTGACAGTTAATAAATGCTTTGTTCGGCTTAAAATCAAGAATTTACAGTATTGGGCAGCCACAGTGTAAGATAAGTTAAAATGAAGCTTAAGCGAAAATTCAGACTGAAGAAACTCTATTGCCTACCTCCATCAATCAGACTCATCCGCCTCCGACGCGAGCCAATCAGCTTTGAACTGCTCCTCCTCGAAGCCAATCAGCATCCTGGGTTCATCTTAAAAGAACTCCACATCCTCGTCTCGGCCTTCTGCTCAGCGAGCAAGCGGTGGCTGCACCGTGTCTGGTTTGGACTCTGATGACTGGATTCAACCCACCTCCATCCCCTTCTCCACCATCGTAGCAAGCTCCGCCTGGCTTTCCTACGGTCCTCCTTCAACCTCGTCCCTATCAGAGTGTAATTCCTCCTGGACTCTTACGGATTTCCCAGTCACTCCTTAAAACGGTCTGGCAGAAGACCGCCATGTTGAGCCTGGTTCTGCCAGAGGTTTCTTCCCAAAGGGGAGTTTTTCCTCTCCACAGTCGCTTCAAGCTTGCTCATTATGGACAGTTCAGGCAAACCTGTATTTATCAAGTTGGACATCTAACTCAAACAGATCATCATATGGACTGAAGAAACTTTGTTTATCTCCACTCCACCACCGGTTTCAGGCCTGGGGGGAAACATCCCTAATTTCATAAGCCTGCTTGTGCATATTGAAGTATAATTCAGCATGAATTTTTCCTGCCGAGGTCTGAGCGCCAAACTCTTAAAAATATTGTATCAATAAAAATCTTCTAATTGCCTTTTCTTTCTGTGTGAGTTTTTCAGATTGAATTAAACTCAGACATCAAACTAAAAACTAACACAAAAAAAGACAGCAAATCCAAGCTATTCTTCCAGACAATTAGAATTTTTTGAATGATGAGCAGCAGAAAAGGACAGTTGATTTGGTTTCAAACATGAAGGCTGGTGAGAAGAACAACGGAAGCAAACTCCTTCTTCCTTGCCCTTATCTTTCAGGCCACAGGTCAGCAAAGGATGAACAAGACATAAATAAGCACTGATCATATGAAAAATGCAGACAAATTTGATCAAATCTTAACATATCAGGTACAAAGAAAATACTCATGGGTAGTTGTTTCAGTTTACGCAGTCATTTTTATTTAATTGTAGATTGTTTTTAAGATCTGTGTTAATGATGTTTCACAGTGTTTAAAGCGTTCATTTTAAACACAGGTCAACAAAGTGTTTTAATAATATTTTACATATAAACTTAAAAATAAATATTCACCTGAGGGGCAAAATATTACACGGCAAAAGAAACAAACAAAAAACTGGTTACATTTTCTATTTTTATAGATTGGATTGAGTAAATGGGAACAAAATTTGCCTTTGTGGAAAGCTTAAAGCCTAAAGACCCGACCAAGTATAGCTTCTCTCACATGTCCAACCACGGCCAAAACTGTTGCTTTTTTACATAGGAAGTAATGGGGTCCTGATGAGGACCTCATTACTTCCTGCTCTAGTTGTTAGCATAGGGCACTTGAGTTCTGGCCAGGGCAAGTTCCCCGGACTGCCGCTCTGGGTCCCTGAGCAAGACCCTTAGCCCCAGAATGCTCTCCGTTGCCACACAGTGGCAGCTCACTGCTCCCTTAAAGGGATGGGTGAAGTGCAGAACACAAGTTTTATTGGAATGTATGTTGCAATGGTAAATAAAGATGATTATTATTACTATCATGGATAAGCTGCTAGTTTATCTTAGCCTAATGATGAAGTATTTGCCACTTCTAGTTTATCACCTTATTATTAGAAATGGTTAGCTACTCATAAAATGACCAAAGCACTAGTCAGTAACTAACAGTCTTACCATTACTATAACCAAATGATGAAAAAAAATCTGTTGTTCACCATTACATCACCTTAAGCTATTGGTTAACCCTGTTGTTTCCCCTGAGTTATAGCAAATAATTTTAAGCTACAGTTCTCTACCAAGTCACAGAGCACCAAGTAAGCACATTAAGCACTGAAAGGGAATAGCATTTCAAGATTCGACAATGCTGAAATAAAGCTTTTTCTACTACTAGAACCTCATTGGTCCAGTGCTGACCTTTGAGTTTAGGAGACCTTTTATGTCCCAGTGATTTATAGGTTAGCGTAAAATGTGTGGAAAAAACAAACAGCCAAAAGCCTAAGAAAAAACTCTGAATATTAAAAAAATATTCATCAAGATTTACAAAAACATATTCTCGCTCCTTGTGAGAGAAGTATAAAGAATACAAGAGATAATTTCACAGAGAGGATTCCTGTCAGTATAAATACACCTTTTGGGAAAGGTGTATTTACCACTAAGCAAGAGGCATCACACCAAGAAGACCAAGGTACTCTCTAGACTAGTCAGGGACAAAATTGTTGACAAGTACAAGTAAGGGTGGGGCTATAAAAAAACAACAACAACAACTTTTGATGTTCCTCTCCAAGCATTATCAAATCCATTATCTATAAAAATGAAAAGCACATGGTATCACAACAAACCTGGAAAGAGAGGGCAACCCACCATAACTCACAGACCAGGTAAGGAGGGCATCCCATAGAGCTGGGCTTTACAGAAGAGTAGCCAGAAAAACAGCCATTACTTAGTGTCAAAAATAAGATGGCATGTTTTGAGTTTGCCAAAAGGAGTGTAGGCGACTCCCAAAATATATGGAAGGTGGTGTTCTGGTCAGATCAGACTAAAACTGAACTTGCAGCCCCCAAGGAAAACACTACGTCTGGAGCAAACCCAATACTGTCGTAATTTGTAGTGGCTGTTGTTGGACCCAAATACAGAGAGGCAGAGGTAGAGGCAGCGAGAAGTTATTGGTGGATTCAAGGAAAATCAAAACTCACAAAAACACTGGAGGATGCAGGAGCCAGTGCAAAAAAAACAAAACGTAGGTCCAGGAAGCACAGAGGAAGTGATTGGTCAAAGTGACAGGAAACAGTAGAGGAGTTTAAGTGGGAGGATGAGAGCTCCAGATGAGAGCTGGAACAATGGTAGGGGTTGACTGACAAATTGATGGCAGATGTGGAGAGGGAGCTGGAGGAAAAAATGAAGAGGGTGAGTGAGTGGCAACAGGGGGCGAGAGAGAGCAAGAACAAGGAAAATAATCTAAATGTAACTGAAGATAACTAGACAATGGGAATAAACTAAAGACTGTACAGAAGGGACCTGAAACAAGGCTGATCTAATAAATAGAAGAAACACAGGATGACCAGGAGAAAACCATGTAGGGGAAATAACTAGGATAACTAAGAAAAGAGTGAGATATAAAACAAGGAATAAAACATAATCCAACAATGCTGAAATGCTAAAACAGAACAAAAACCCAAAACTAAGGAGACTGTGAATACATGCCATTACTCTAAGAACACCATGGCCACGGTGAACCATGGTGGTGGCAGCATTGTGCTGTAGGGATGAGCACAATGAGTGCGAGTTGAGGAGAAGATTGATGGTGCAAAATACAGGGATTTTCTTGATTTTCAAACCTATCAGTCTGCCTGTGATTTGAGACTGAGATGGAAGTTTACCTTCCAGCAGGACCATGATCCGAAACATACCGCTAAAGCAACACTCGAGTGGTTTAAGGAGAACCATTTAAATGTGCTGGAATGGCCTAGTCAAAGGCCAGACCTCAATCCGGTTAAGACTCTGTGGTTAGACTTTAAGATCACTGCTCACACGTAAAAACCTTCCAAAATGTAGGAGCAGGAGCAGTTTTGACTTGAGAAAGTAACAGTGACAAGATGTGACTAGGTCATACAGACTTATCCAAAAAAAAAAGGGGGGGGGCAGTTATGGAAGCTGAATTTTCAGTTATTTTGTCAAATTTGTTATTTACTTCACAACACAATTAAAAAATACATCTTCAAAGTTGTATGTACCATCAAACGATTCATTTCAATTTCAGGTTGTGAGGCAACAATACATGACAAATGCCGAGGGGTTAAATACTTTTACAAGGCATTGTACAAACATTTATGTGTGGTAGAAAACTAAATAGAAATTACACTAAAGACACCATCCCCATGGTGAATCATGGTATTGACAGCATCATGCTCAGGGGATGTTTTTTTTTTCTCCAGCAGGGACAGAGAAACTGGCCAGAGTTAATTGGATGATGAATGGAGATAACTGCCGGGCAAACCTGAAAGACAATTTGATAGAGGCTGCAAATGATTTAAGACTGGGGCGGGGGCTCTTCTTCCAGCAGGACAACCTCCCTACATGCACAGCCCAAGCCAAAACACAATTGTTTGGATCAAAGTTCATCAATGCATCTTCAGGTTCATCAATGAACCTTCAGGTTTAATACAGAAAATTCATTTAGTGGGCTAAAGACAAATACATATCAACTTAATTTTTTGGGAAATATTAGAAAGCATGCATCACTGTTTTCAGTTGGTCACATAACATCCCTAAAACATACATTAAAAATTGTGGCTTGTTATGATTGTTAACGAAATCACCGTGCAGCGTAAAAGCCTGAAAAAAAAAAATTGTGCGTCCTTGTAACTTTTCTGTTTTTCTTCAGGGCTGATGAGGGACAAAAAAAGATGAAATGTTTGGCTCTCAGGAACCAGCACGAGAAGGACAAGAGACAACACCACACTGAGTTCAATCTTCCTTGCCCCTCTGTCTCGGACTGCAGATGTCTCCATGTTGCCAAACCTGCGCAGGTAATGAGCTCCTCGACCGATGCAGAGAGGAACCTAGAGCAGGATGAGAAACAAACAGCAAAGGTTGATTCAACGTGTTGGCTTCCATCGGACTAATCAGCACTTTAACTTTTGCCTTTTTACTTGACAAAAAAAACAACATACCAGTGATCACTATTATTTCAATGTCTCTGTCATGTCAGGTAAAATGTGTGAAAGAAAACCTGAAGAGCGGAAGAACATCTACCAAGAATTCAGGGGTTCCTCAGGCTAGTGCTGAACATGAAAAGAATCCAGGAGATCCCGTCTCACCTTTTCCTGCTAAACTACACCAGCCTTCATGTCAAAGAGAACACGAGCGAGACACTGATTCTAGTAATGATGATGATTCCGTCCCTCTGCTTGGGGTAAAAACGTGTCCTTCTGATGGCGGTGAGGCCGCTGCAAAGATTGGCATGGAGGACGGGGAGAAAAAAGAACTCCCACGTTTTTCTGAATGCAGCACCTCTGACAGGGAGCAGGGTATCCTATTTAACACGGAAACCGACTTTCCTCAGCTACCCACCAACAAGGCTGGCATTACGCTCTGTCCCACCGAGCCTTCAACCTCGAGGAAGGTGCATAGCCAGTGGGAGATTCCCTTCTCATTCCACCCACACCAGGCTCCCACTGCCTCTTTGGCGAGTGGCACGAGTGCCCCTGTACAGGCGCCAATCCAAGGCAAGGAGCTCCACGCTTACCCCGCAACCGACACGTCACCAGAGCAGCAGAGGGCCTACGACCTATTGGCTGACTTTCCAGCTCTACAACCCCCAGAGAACCCTTTAGCCCTGGGCGACATGTGTCATGGGAATCCCACGACTACAACCGCAGAAGCAGAGAGAGGTCCTACCCTCTCACCAAATCATCGCCAAGGCAGCGCGGTTTCCCACAAGAGGAGAGTGGAAAACGTGCCCCATGAGGTCTCCTCCATCTGTTCAGGAGATCAAAAATCAGCACTGGGCCTTGAAACATTTGGCTTGGTCAGCCAGTCCAACTCCCCCAGAGCTAGCTGTGAGAAAATCAGGGCCAACAAGCAGCTGCCTCCTACAGGTAATAAATCTGCCGTGTGTCTGTATCCCAGTTAAGCTCATTGTTTATATATATATATATATATATATATATATATATATATATATTATTTGCTATCTATACTGTATATATAGCGGGAGATACATGTTCTAAACACACCATAGCGACTGCAATATTTTTGTTTCATCTAAGAAATTTACTTGAATCTAGAATGTTATTTAAACTTTTTTTATACATTTTTTTCCCCTCAATAATCTCTCAGAATTATTTACATTGTTCTAGTGAGTTAAATAACCAGATTATTCACTGTGTCGTGTGGAAGATGTAGCTTAGCTTTATGGCAATCTCCTTCCGACGGTATGTTTACCTCCTTGTTGAGTCATAATTTGTGTCCTGATTTTGGACTGCATCCTCTGACGGTCCCATTTGAGGCTTATTATATTTGTAATTGCTTTTACAAATGCATGCATGTTCCCACCCCCCCTCTGGTTTTAAAGCGGCACCGGGTGGATCTTTCTCAGCCTAGCACACTCCAAGGCTCATTGAATTGCCATCATGGCTGTAATAAATCAAGCTTGTTATCAGCTTAATTCTGCACTTTTAAATTTTAATACTCGTTCCAAACTTACAATGATAACAAAGAAAACACATTGTCAAAATATGATAAGCAGTTGTTAATGTCGAATTTCGCCCCTGTTAATCCTGCAGGTTCTTTAAATGCAGTTTTTTGGGCCTGCACGTTCATTTTACTATATATACCCTAAGCAGTTTTAAAACAAAACCCCGCTAGATTCTGTCCTTTGAGGTAAGCAACCTCTGGAGACCTACAGAGACAAAGACCTCCACAAACCTGACAGTGGCACAGATAGGTTTGCATTTCTTTACTGAATCTCGCTATTTGGGGTGCTAGATTCATGAGAGGCTGTTGGAACAAAAAGATGGGAGTTGCCGGAGGTGCATTTAACCTAAACTAAGCTAAAATAAAACTAAAATAAACAAAACTAGCAAAGATGCAAACAAGACGTTTACTTCCCAATGCACAGTTGTGAAGGAGGGCAGACAGAAAAACAAAAAAAAACAAGAAAAAAAAAACAGCTAAAACCAAATTTGACCTGTTTTTCTTATGTAAAAACAAGCTAAGATAGCGCTGCAACATAGCTAGCTTCTACAGGAAGTCATAAAAGAAGCAGCTTCGAACTCCCATGAGCCACTATTTGTGTTCTTGGCTTTCTCTCATTTCTTTATTGTTTTTGTCATGTGGCCACCATGTATGCTGATAATATACTGGTCCTATTGATATTACCAATCAATAGTCACCATAATAAAATGCTCGCCAGCTCTAGGAGATATGTTGCCACTCTACATAGGATGGCAATGTGGTGAATACCTAATATTTCAGCACTTTCAGGTTGGTATGTAGTATTTATGGTGTTAGATAATAGTTTGAGCTTTCTTTCTGGAAAAGTCGTCCTCCCTCATACCTCGAGTCACAACCCCTTTCATCTGACTTTTCCTTCATTTAAATTTTACAACCTCCAGGTTTGCTGTAACTTTGACCTAAATATCCTTTTAGAAGTTGCACAAACTTAAAAAAAGAAAATAGATAGTTCCACATGTTCCTCTTAGCTCCCATAAATCTCATTTAATAAATGTTTTCGTGCCATTAATCAGGCCGCCTAACGCGACACTTGAAGACTTTATCCGGGGTCCACTCAAGCCCCAAACTGGGCCTTTTTGATGCTCGTATTTCCAACTCCCCACATAGGCAGCTGTGCACATGTAAAAACTCTGCATCTCTCTTGTGTAGGTGTTAAACGCTGTGACTCCGCATTGCTGTTGCAGGGGAATGCTTCTTAAGTTGGATGACTCAGTGAGAGAAAAAAAAAAAATAAAGTTTTCGTAATGAGGGGATTATTGCGCAGTGGCAAAGTAAATTACACACTGAGCCTTCCAAACTAACTGCTGGTGCAGAACAGAACAGTAGATGTAGATGTAAAAAAAAAAAAAAAAAAAAAAAAGAAAGTGCCAGCATCAACTCAGGAACACAGTGATGCTTTTGGTGAGGTGTAAGCCTTGGATTGAGCATGCGGCGTCTCCTACAGCTCCTCCTATATATGAATCCTATTCCATTATATTTAGCTTTATTTGATTTTGCTTCTGCTTCTTAACAGGTGTACAACTTTAGCTGAAGGCTGCTCTGCTCTGCCCAATAAATGAGGATTTGATATATACTCCCAACACACCTCCAGCCGTATACAGTCAGCGCTGATATGATAGAGTTTATCCGCTGATAGCATAGCTCTGTTGACTCAATAGCATTTTGTTGAAACCCCCGAGGGCTAGACTGCAGAAAATTCCTTTGCCGGGGTAAAAGGAACACAGCTCTGTTAAGCCTACCCTCTGCATCACACTTAACATGACACAGGTGAGAAAAGACAGCGTGCATGCGAAATGGCTGAAGCACTAATCCGTAACCCCTTGCTGTGCACATTGCAGTTGCAGGTACAGATGGCGTGGGTGTCAATGCCAGGTCCTGGGCTAGCGCTGCCAAGGCAGGCATGAGGCAAGCAGCTGTCCCCCAGGAGAAAGCCAGACCTTGTACCTTTCAACACGCAGTTGCCATTAGCAGAGCCAAAGGTAAGGCTATAGCCCTAGCCTCCATGTGTCTCTCATGACCAGGGCACTGGATATCATGTTTCTTGGTGGATCACATGCAGAATTTATTATGATCATCGCTGGTCGAGTGCTTTTCTTTTGCGATGCTAACTAAGCCCATGAGTTGAGAATGCCCTCTTCCCCCCCCTCTCATGAGCTTTGCATAAAGAGTTCTTTGTGCTGATTTCTCATATATCAATTATGCATATCCCTATGAAATTACATTGGCATCCACGTTTGTGCACAATGGTCAAATTTCAGTAACTGTGCGTATTTAAATGATTTGAAGGCAACCTGATCTCATGAAAGATGCTTTGACAATGCTGCCAATGTTGAAATGAATGTGTGTTTTGGATAACTTTCTGCTGTGGAATCCCTGTGGTTGCATACCTAATTTTCGTGCATTTCTTTTAAAACATTTTTTGTCGAGGTATATGTGCAATTCGTCATTGACTGCAGCACTAATGAGGCACGATTGGTCCTGTACGTGTTTAAAAGTTGGGAAGGGGTGCTTTTCATTAAACACAGGACATGGTTTGGTATCCTTTAATAGGTTTGACAGGCTTTATGGAAATTAATTATTGTACTTTTGGAACAATATTCAGAGTTATTAACTCTTTGAAATCGGCATCAGCTGACTTATCCTTATTGACTAACTATGTACAAGCCACACAGCTAACAAGCTTTTGCCTTTTACAAGGATTGTACTGTTTAAGTAATTGCAAATGGATTAAGGCTTAGACGACAGGGGTATCATCTCACAACATTGGTATTTTTGCATTGAAATTATTATCTTTTAATTAAATACATTGCTACTTTGCGGTTAGGGCTTTGCTGTTTCAGCCTTAACACTGACAATGTTCAACTATTCTCCAAATGCCAGCTCGGTGCCTTCCACCCGTCTCACACTGGACCAGGACTGATTCAAAACATAACAAAAATCAGCCCAAACATGGATGGTCTCTGCAGGGTCTCAGAGGGGTCCTCTGGAGGGAATCAAAAATGCAGTATGCTCCCCATTATACATGATGGATGGTGACAGCTCCCTGACTGTTTTGGGAATGCTCAAAACTTCCATGGTGAGGCTGTGGTGGGTAATTTTCATAGCATCAGCATATCTACATCCTGGGTGTAGCACCCCTGTGTGGATTAGGAATAATATAGAATCTCAAGCAGGACTGGCCTCGCTGGTTTCATGGCAAGGCTGTAATTTATTTTCAGCTCCTTCGCTCAAATAGATCAGTATACACAGAGCTCTCTAGATCAGGGCCCCTAGCTGAGGAGAAGCACATGCACACCTCCGAATTGTTCATATGGATGACAGGAACCTCCACAGAACTGTGAAGCTTCTAAGGATGCAGTTTAAATTCAAAATGTATTTGTCCCACTGTCAAAGGGAAGCTCTGGCATTGCATTTAGTGAGGAGGAGAAGAAGATGAATGAGAAAATTGTCGTTTCAAAAAAGGATCTCACAATGCTAGCCGTGGAGTGCAACAAAAACAACTTTAGGCTTCAGAGGCTTGGCGCGATCCGCTCAGAGTGATCAGAAAACAACACAAAGATTTTTTACACTGTGTATGGTTCCTTCTGGCGATGTTTGCAAAGATTTTAGCAGACAGTATTGGGTTAAGATTTTGGTGCAGAAATAACTGGCTACTAGGCAGAAAACAACACACCTCCCACCACCACCACCACCTGCATCCTCTCCTCCCATCCTGCTTGCAAACTGATGAAAGTCCTGATGGTGTTTGCTTCTCCAGGCAGCAACTAATGCTGAAGGAACAGAGGCCAACGACAATTCAAGGGAAGTTTCCCAGATTGTTATGACACATGCAAGTCAGATGTGATGAGGGCTGAGAGTACAAAGTTGCATGAGGCTTTCTAAATTTGCCATTACCTAGCGTCGTTCCAAAGTTCTTGGAAAACGTGGTTACGTTAATTCTTTGTGAAGAAGACCTTACTCTCTGGCTATCACTGATATTTGACTAATGTCATAGAGATAATAATTATCTAAACATGTCGTCTTCCCATAATATATTTTTGCTTTAACTTATAAGAACTATAAATCACATAGATCTGAACTTAAAGGTTACAAAAATATCTTTAAAGCTCATAAATAGTGTAAGAAAGTACACAAATAAGGTATGACAAGAATAAATTCTTTGATATATTTTTTTTTATATGAACATTTTGTTTTCTGCTTATTGTTTCCAAAGCTGAGCATGCAGCTGTTTGCCAACGGAATGGCGTCATGAGGAGCACAGCTTTGTGCCATTGTCATGAATCCCGCAACCTAAGCCACGCTGTTAGGCCTAATTGCTCTTCTGTCTATTGGATGAGCTATGACTTTATGTTAAGAATAAGTTTAGACAAATACATTACAGACACTAGATTTAGTTTTTAGCAAGACAAAAAAACTAACTAGTTATCAAGATGCAGAGCCAGGGTGTAAAGAACTTATTAAAACAAAATATGTTCTTTTGTCACATATTATTATTAATAGGGACTGGTCATTTTCGGATCAACTTTGTCTGGTATAATAAGGAGAAGTCTACAAAAGGGTGTGTCAAACCTGCATAGTAATTAGTGGCCTTGAGGTATGTTTTTCGATGTTTTTACATCAGCAGCATCACACACCCATGAAGATATTTGCCAAAATTGTTTTCTATCCAATCTATTCACATTGGCTGTGTCTGGTCGGCAGCTGATGCTCCACGGTGTAGAATCCAGCGATGCTTTTCAAACCTCTTTTTTTTCAGGAACACCTACTGTTCCCAGTTTTGAGCGGCTTGTCTAACGTGAATTAAAGATGGCCATTGACACATGCTAAATGATAAAACACATTGCAGTGCTCACAGTTGTGCAATTACTTGGCAATAAAGTTATTTAATGTTTAATCAAATAACACTTGGTCTGTCAGGTACTGTCCTGAGAATATCAGTCCTATTTGGCTTTGAGATTAGGACAATAGGTGAGAGAGAGATTCGAGTTCTAGCATTATCTAGCAGCAAACTGCTCATACTTGGAATAAATAAGCGACAACGTATCTTCAAGTATAATAATTTATTAACAGAAATAATTCAACTTCAAGTCAAACATATTTCAATCAGCAACTCTTCTTTACTAGGCTAGTGACACTTAAATAAAACTACAGAGCAAAATTAACATAAAAGAAACTAATGAGCTATGCACATACAAAAAGAACAAAGGAACAAATAAAAATGGTTAAACCATCACCATAAAAAATGATTCAATGATTTTAGAGTTCAATGAGGATCTTAAACTTAGAGGAACAATGTTCATCTTAAAGAATTTTAAATGAGGTCAAATTAGCTTAACTAATGTGTTCATCCCATTCATAATGCAACACAGACTTAAATAAAACGTTAGAGAAAATTATATTTTAAACAATTATTTGCTAAATTGAAATTCAATAACCTTTAGAACACTTGATTTATAATTATTGTGATTGTTTCTCCAGAAATAATCACATTTGAATGGTTGAGGGGCGCTTTTAAGGGGTCGGACGACCAGAAGTTATGCTGGAGCTATGCCCGGGTCACGTGGCTAAACCACAAGGCAATCAGCTTGATAGCTTTCTACAAAATATCATTAATCAACATTAATGTTCCTTATTAATGCTATATGAACACTTGTGGCCCTGTTGGAGAATTGCAGAGCGAATGACAACAAGTTGTTCAAGTTGGCTTGTAGCAAGCTTGCTGTATATTTATGTGTGTGACATTCACGGTGCTGAACCTGAACTGCTAAACTCTTTTAAATTAAATGACTAATATGAACTGATCTTTAAGCCTTATTAGTGAAATAAAAAAACAAATCTAAATTAAAATTGAATGACTCTTAAGTCCTGTTCTGATGGGATTAGTTTTACCCAGGGATCACATGCGACTTGTAATAATTGTCTGTGTTGCTGATCCTGTGCGAATCGGCCATGTCAGCAATTTGTAAAGTAAAAATCTCCGTTCAAATTACCTTCCATATTTTGGCTGAACAGTGATAATACTAATCTAATGGGAAAAGCCATCTCTGTGATTTGGAGAGAAATAGGCAGGACCCCAATACCTGTTTAGGCACTTTTTGTTTCCTGGGTGCATTTTTATTTGTTTTTGGTAAAGAATGGAGGCTTTATTGAAGTGTTTAGAAAACCATTTGGGTATGGCATCAAAAAGAAAAGGCTGAAGAGAAGGAACAATATCAGATGCAAACAGTGGATCACATCATGCACTGTGTGGTAAGAACAGTTTTCTTTAGGGTTTCCTTTAGGGTTAGGGGACAGTGACAGACCCTTCTCTAAATGTAAGGATCAATAAAGTAATTTTGAATTGAATTGAATTCATATGTACTTAATATATAAAACTTCATATTGCCCATGGAGCTGATAGTTTTGCCTCAGTATTGATCTCTGTCTTTTTTACTTCAACAAATTAAAAGAAATCTAGAAATAAAAGGTGGATACATATTTTATCCTACAATTTTAATGGGTTTTAGCATTCCCTGTGCAATCTTTTTGCGTATTGATATAAAACTAGTTTATTTAGATATTAGTTAATTTACACATTAATTAGTATCAGTAACAGCAAGGCGAAGCCGACCTTATATGAGAAACTTTTGTGACTATTTTATCTTTGGAGAATAGCTGGAGAACTCTTTCCTCCTCTTTCCTGTTGTTGCACAAAGCCAAGCAGCTGCTGGCTCTGTAAAATAATGCTGACCACTCAGGAAAAGTTTGAAGTGACTGTTTGTAGGAAGGAGTTCAGTATTTTAAACTTTTTTTTTTCTATTTTCAGCCCAACTCTCCTTGTTATCTGGTTTCCTAGGGTTATGTGTGAAACTCAAATCCGTGCTGCATCAGAAAGCTTTCATAGTTAAGTGCTGACAAAGCTGTCTTTAAGAATTATGTTGCTTAATTGACAACTGTCACGTAGAAACAGACCACCTTCACTTCATTCTTCCTATGTGTTTCCTCATCCTCCCCATTCCGTGTCCGACCTATTTAAATTTCGTCCACACTTTGTTTCACTGTGTGCAATAGTAACTGTGGCAGCAAGACTTACTGCGCTCTGAGCTTTGCCCCTTTGGCCTCAGCACTTCTAAACCAGCGGGATAATTACTGAGGCTGCAAACACATTCCCCCCCGGGTGTGGAAGTGGCAAAATGGGGGATTCTTAGTGTCAGCAGACAAATAAGATGCAAAGAGGCAAGCTGGAACAAGAGAAAAAGAAAAACAAACAAGGACAAAGGGATTGTAAAATAAGTGACAGTGATGTAGAGAGACATTATAAAAGTTTTATTTATTTTTCGCAGGCGAGCAGCTTACGCTGAGATGCAAGTAAATGCTTACAGGGAGTGTGAAAAAGTTACGTGAGCTATTTCAGACACTGACGTATTTGAAAATCCTCTTTTCTGTCTCTTCCTCTGATATTACCTAGACAATATCTGAGTCCTGTATCACTTTTTCTTTTGTCGGTGCCTAAATGCCATGGAAATATTTTTTTTCTGTTTGAGTTAAAGAACAAACACCTAAACAATTCAAATTAGAAGGAGGTAAACAGCTTTTTTTTTTTTTTACCAGGCGTTGGTGTTTGGATGAGAGCAAGCTGTGAAAGGATGTTCTCTGAAAACACCAAGGCCACTCACCTACAGCAGGGCTGTGGTCATATGTGTGTGTCTAAAGAATAAAGTCGGAATTATTCGACCATCCCTACGCAGTCTGCAAATATTCAATTGCGAGATATGACTTATATTTGAGACAGAACCAATAAACCAAACCTGTGATTGTATTTGAGTAAAACAACAAAACAGAGCAACACACTAACAATCCAAAATATTTCACTCTTGGCAGAAGAGAGAAAAAAGCATTTTGCCAAATCCTTTGGTTTAACAGCCTGTGATCGATGTGCTGTAGAAAATGTAGGACTGTCAGAAACGAGGCACATTTGGAGGGATGTGAGAGGAGGTTTGGCAGGGATAAGGATTGCGTATTTGAGCCCGCATGCCCTGCAGCTTGTACTAGTGTGTGAGTGGCAGAGAAACAGACCAAAGTTTTCCCCTCCCGTGTTCTTTCTTTGTTCTTCCAGCTAATAAGCCTGGCTCCAAGCTGTTGCTTGGCTACACTTTTCTGTTGTTACTATCCGGCAGGTTGCCGTTTTCCTCCCTAAGTTCTTCCTTTTAGAATTATTTATATATATATATATATATATATATATATATATATATATACATACATATATATATACATATATATACATATATATATATATATATATATATATATATATATATATATATATATATATCTATACATATATATACATAGATATATAAATATATATATCTATATATATATATATATATCTATATATATATATATAATACATATACATATATATATATACATACATATACATATATATATATATATATATATATATATATATATATATATATACATAGCAAACTATATTTTATTAGGTTTTGTGAGAGCAGTACATATTTGTGCATGTGGATGGACGGTCTTTCACATTTTACAGTAAAAAATCTGGAAGCCGTTCTTTATATGTTTATTCACCCCTATATAAACTCCAGCTCAATCAAAGGCTTTTAGAATACCTCTATAAGTAAATCATAGTCCTGCTGGGTACCATTTAATTTAATTAAAAACAGCTGTTCTGTGAAAGCCTCAGAGGTTTATCAGATGACATTAGAGAACAAAAAGCAACATGAAGACAAATAATTACCGCAGAAAGGTGAGGGAGAAAGTTGTGGGAGAAAGTTTAAAGTGGGATTAAGTTATAAAAGAGCACGCTTTTGAAGACCTAACTAAAAGCTGGTCAAGCCATCAATTTTGAAACGGAAAGAGCATGGCACAACTACACACCTACAGATACGTCGTCTATCCACCTGAACTGACGGCAAGGAGAGTATTAATCAGAGAAGCTGCAGAGATTCCACAGCTCGGAAGAGAATCTCCTGTCAGGAATACCATTAGTCATATCATAATCCTGGCGGTTATGAAAGAGTGGCCAAAAAAAAAGGTGTGCAGGATAAAAGAAGCCCTGTTTGCAGTTTGTGACAAGCTACGTACACACGGACAACATTAAAACGGCAAAGAGGGTGTTCTGGTCATATGAGACCAAAACAGAATATTTTGGCCCACATGCTAAATTCTATATAGGTGTGATGAAAGACTGGTCAACGGCATCCTGACACCATCACAGTCAATATAGTGGTGGCATCCTCATGGTGTTGACATGCTTTTCTTAAACAAACACAAGAGCTGATGGGAAAGGAGCTAAATACAGGTATTTGGAATATTTGTTAAAACGGGAAAACCCTCACAACCCTCAATTGTTTATCAGCATGAAACTGTTGGAGGTAGTAAAATACTTGAGATTGGGTTAGGGGTTCAACTTCTAATGGAATAGTTTTAGCCACAGCTACAAACAAATGGTTCAGATTAAAGCATATGAATGCAATAACTTAAATCCATTGTAGAATTTGTGGCAAGATATAAAAACTGGTGTTTATAGATGCTCTCTATTGAGTCTAAGTTTTAATTATTTTTCAAAGAATGAGCAAATATTGTTTCCGTTTCTAGACGGTGGAATATTGGTGGAAGCACAATGACGAAAATCAATGCTTGACAAAATCTTCCGCTTTTTTATTTGTTAAATATAACATGATTACACAAAAAGGTTGAAACGTATAAAATGTGGAAGAGTTCACAGCACAGGAATGCAATGAATGCACAGAAACCCTTCAATTCAATCCTGTGTTTTGCACAAGCCTTTTAGTGTTGGCAGATGCCGCCTATTGTCACGGATGCATGTGTCCAAGCATGTTGGGTTGAATGCTCATCTTGCAGCTTGGCCATTTGGTCACAGGCATGTGGTTTCTACCACCATTGAGTTGTCTGACAAAATCATTAAAATAAGGCAGTGGGGAATGTAACTAGGCAACAAAATAGGACTTCTATGTTTTGTGATATGTGCTCTAAAAGAATATACATCAAAGCCTGTAAAGAATATGGTTTTCCCTCCAGTGAATGCTTTCATGGGGGTGGAAAACCAGCCGGTGCAGAGGAGGCCTAATAGTCAGAAAAATCCATTTCCAGCACTCATTTTAATTCTGAACAGAGACTATGGTATAACCATGTTTAATCAAAACCAGAGGACCTGTTATGTGGAGAAACATCCAAAAACCAAGAGGTCCTATGATAGGAATAATACTATTAGTGAGATTATTCCTTCAGTATAAGAGTTATTTTTGCTGTACAGGAGCACTGAACCATAAAAGGAGAGATAGTTGTTAAAATGTTGAGCTCAAGCTAAAATTAGATTTTTTGCTTTTAGAAATTTTGAAGCCTCCCACCAACACCCACATTCTGGCAATTTTAAATGCCCAAAGATGGAGGGTGGGTGAAGTGACTGAGCGCCTGGCATAACAAGACGTATTTTTCTTTATCCAAAATGTGAATGACAAAGATGTTCCATTGTTATAATCTGTTTTTGGTTTACATCAGGACAAAGTGCCTCTAATCTGTTTCTCTACTCCAATAAGATATGTTGCCTATTCCTGTGATCGTATTTGTGATCAATACGATTAAAGCTAAGACAAATAAAATTGCCAGACTTTTTATATGACTTAATACAAGTCTGTAAAACAGCAGCTTGTCAGCACTTTGGTTCAGTGACTCAGGTTTTGCAAAATTCTCTCAGCAGCCTTAAAAGTAGCTGTTTTTTTTTTTTTTTTTGGTCATGGTTTGTACTCAAGGAACCCGATATTATTTTAACAGAGGTAGTGTATTATTTTAATAGATTTATTAAATAGAATGTGAATGACAGGCAGGCAGGAAGGATTGGCTGGTAGTGGCAGGGGATGAATGAGGCAGGCTGACCAGGGGAAGATGGCAGAAGACCATATGATATAGGCAGAGACAGAATTGATCACAGGTCCACAGGGTCGGCAAGCAGAGCGACAAAAACACCAGGGAAACCCACATGCAGGAAGCAACAGAAGACAAGATGTTCTGTCAGGGAGTGGTGACTGAGGCAGGTATATAAAGGCAGATCACCAGGTGGAATGACTTGATGGTAATTAGTGGCAGTAGCAGGTGGAGCTGATTATGGTGCTGAGAGATGGCTGGGAGGTGACTCAGATGAGTGCAGCATGGAGTAGGCATGATCAGTTCCAAACAGTCCCGCAACATAAACAAATCCTTATATTGTGACAGTTTTTGGAACTTTTTAGTCAAATATTAAGCAGTGTCTATGGATTGGATTGCGTATTCTAAAATGTGTACTATCAATATGAAAAAAAAGGTTTTTCTATATTGTTTGGCTTTTCATAGTATAGCCTGGCTTTTGAATCAGATATCTGTTATATACCTGTTTTATTTCACAGCAGCGTAGCTGAATAATCATGGCTGTAAGTTGTCCATTGTGTTCGGCATTTTTTTTTTTTTATATATAATCCGAGCAGATATTTGTGTTTTACTACATTCTTGCCTAAAGACATTGTAAAAGTTTTTGTGTCACAAATAGTGTAATATATCAGACGTTAATCAAAGTTTTTGCTGCTCTTTTACACCATTGCACTTCTATTTGAACTATCCGCTTTGACCCCACCCCTCATCAATCCTGGGGTAATCTGAAAGTTCAACCCCACCACCAGGAACATTTAATCTGGCAAAGTGTGAACCTCGGAAATTTAAATCACTTGGATAAATTGATCAAACGCTCACAAAATGCTCGCAAGGGCTTTCAAAAATGCACCAAGTCCCTGCAATGGAAATAAAAGGCTCTTTTGGGGATTGTTCCTGGCCTGTTCATAGAGGGCTTAGTCCTCACTGTAAGCTTCTTCTTTGGTCTGATGCAGCTTCCTCAGATGTGAGGGAAACCATGGTTTATTGTTATACGTACAAAAGGTGTCGGTCAGCACATGTCTTCACATAAACTGATATATATATCACAGTGTCAGTAACTATATTAAGATCAGTGGATGAAGCCTAAAACACGCCAATCTGTGCAGTCAAAGTATGCCTGTAACATCTCCTTTGACTCATCCGTCCACTCTCTCACCATCCTAACACAGGCTTAGAGGTTTTTAGTAGCATGATGAAAACCAGAGAGGATGTAGGCACTGATAAACACTGTAGGCACCTTCCTTATTTCATGATTGTTTTTGCATGGACAGAGCCAGCATCAACTGGTACCAACTACATACAAAGTGAAAAACATTATGTGAAAAACCTTTACTATATTATACACTAAATAACTATTAACAAGTACACTGAAATTAATGTTATGAAATAGTATTTTTTTCCCCTCTTGTGTCTTCCTAAACTGCGCCAACTGGGTCACAATTTCTGCCTCAATGTTTGGTTAAAACTGGCCTACTTCTGTTCTAACAACATAAAATACACTGTTGGGTTAAAGAAAAAAAAAAAACCAGCATTTATTGTGTGTCAATAAAATCTCATGTAGATAAGCATATTCACCAAGCAAAATCAAAACACATGTAATTCACATTCCGAGCATAAGTACACCATATGATAAAGTAGAATACATTGCACGTCATAGCTGTAAGTTTTTTTACACGTCGTCGCACAAATCCAACAGCGTGAGTATGGATGCAAGTCTGCAACTTGAAACAAAATATATCAAGGATTTTTACTACTGGGCTATTACAAGTGCTGGTTCTCAAGCTGTCTTTTTTTTTTTTTTGGGTTAATACCATTATCATCGACTTGAGTCTTTCCCTAACTGCCTTTAGTCTGTATAATTGGGCTGCTGTGTTCACCTAATGTCGCACAAAGGAGCAGTGATCTTACTAACGTTAGTAGTTTGATTCTTATTCCCTTCATTTCATTGTAGATAATTGGTTTGCCTTAACTTGTTACAAAGAGGTGGTAGTTAGCACGGCGTGTTTTTTTTTTTTTAAATGAATGCAGAACATCATTAAATTCACAGCTAGTTTACTGACATTGTGGCTGAGTTAAGTAATACGACACAGTCTGGCCTCCGGAAAAAAAAAAAATATATTGTGGTGGTTTAATAATGAACACTTATGGGGTTTCCATTCAAATACGACCAAAAAGAAAAATGCAATTTATTGTTTAGAGTTTTTCTTTTCTTTATAACACAAAAAGGAAAAAACAAAGAAAATACCCACAGCCCTTTCAGTACCTTAACACAAGCCAATGTTGCTTACTGCCTCTCTTTAAAGTCTTCCTTTCATTGATATTAATGGGCCATTAGAATTTAAGAGTATAGACACAGTTCTTTTTCTTTCTGTTCATTATTTTTTTTGTTTTTGTTGTAAGTACCCTTTGATTGGTAAAGTAATTATTTAAACAAAGAGAGGTGTAATTCATCTGTATTGACTTTGCTTTGGGTGTACAGCACCATAAACGGTGGGTGTGTGAAGCAGTGTTACAGCACATGGTAATGTGTATAACTAAGGAAAAAGAGCCTCGAAATACAAATTAATCTAGGGGTGTTCTTTTTTTCCTTTGGGGGAGAATGTATGTATGTAACTATTACATACACAGTATTTCCTGCAGAACTGCTAAACAAGGTCATGGACTTCCGGATCACAAATCTCACAAATCAAATTTTGTAGTCCAAGCTGAAGGATGCCAAAGCTACAAGTGGATAAATGTTGGTTGTTCCTTACAACATCCCCCAGCATACTCCAAAAATGGTCGAAGGGGCTGCAGTGGGATGCTCTGTGACCTAGAGGAAGGTGGGTTGTGAAGTGCCTCGTCTAGATCAGGGGTTCTCAAACTTTTCGTGGCCAGGGACCCCTCAGCAGCGGTAAAAGTTTCCCAAGAACCCCTTTAGATTCCTCATGTTGATTGTATTCTTAAACAGCCTTTTGTACTGTTAAATACATTGGGAATTATATATGCTTTGAAAAATATATATGAATACACCTAATCTTAGAGATTTGGTGGAGATTAGATCCTCTTTCTCGATAAAGCCAAACTCAATGTAACTGTCTTCCTACTTCCAAAATTTATTTGATTTGGCTTTTACCTTACTTGATGAAGTGGATGGAGTTAAATATTTGTCTATTGTGTTACTTAGCTCAACCCCGACGCATCCTCAGCAGTGCCTCCTCAGGCTTGACAACATGTGTTTCACGGACCCCCAACTTATGGTTCGTGGAACCTCGGGTTGGAATCCAGGGACCCCAGTTTGAGGGCCGCTGGTCTAGATTTAAAGGAACAGTATCAAAACGAGTTGCTCTCAGATACATCTCAGAACAGGGGTAAAAAGGGTGAACGTGGGGGTAAATTAAGGAGGAATTTAAACCAAAACATTGAAGCACCTGTGAAATAAACACCTTACTGTGCGTTTCCCCTTATAGTATTTATTACTTTAATTATCCAAGGTTAGATGCCCAAATATGGTAATACTGCTTATCTGAAAAACACACACACCTATCTATCTATCTATCTATCTATCTATCTATCTATCTATCTATCTATCTATCTATCTATCTATCTATCTATCTATATATATATATATATATATATATATATATATATATATGTATATATATATATATATATATATATATATATATATATATATATATCTGTGTTCTACTCCTTAGTGATACTTTATTGACTTTTGGCCTGGTAAAGCATTGACAAATTTTAACTCCTGGCAAATTTGATATCTGTCTCTTACTCCAAGTTTTATTTATTGTTAAATTATTTAGATTTATCCATTACTTTGTTGAACCTTCTCGATTCCCTCTGGGTTATTTAACTTGTGCACAGCAAGGCAACTGTCCTAAAGGAATCAGATGTTATTCTGCAAAGATTAAACCATGAGCTGTTAGGACAAGGCAAAATGCAAGGGATTTTTGACTGCAAAGCTATGCGCGCACATGAACATTTGTGTCTTTTACGTATACAGATTGCTGTGTGTTGCTGGTATAAAACATGGCTCACACCAGTCAATTGAATATAGTGGTAAAAAAAAGGCTTTTATTTGTTCGCTTGTCACCGTTGATGGATTCCCCTCATAAGACAAGTACAATCAGGGATCATTCTTCAATTTTCCTCCCACTCTTCATCCTTCCTCTCCATCTTATTTTTTTTTCCCCCTTGAAGCTGAAAGCTTAGTCTTCTTCCTTTCCCCATTCTCTTTATTGGTGTCGAAGTGGATTTCATGCTACCACATGTTGTGTCTGGTCCGTTCTAATTGAGAAGGAGGCGTGCGATCTCTAATAATATCTCTTATGGCCATAACAAGATGATAGAGAATTGGAGAGCTGTGGAAGAAAGAGCTTTTTTGCCTTGCATCATCACTGATACATAATCATCATCTTTTAAGTCAAAACATGATGCCCACGAGCCAAAGGAAAATGTCTCTTAAGGATACATTACTGTTAATAAGCATTCTTTATATGCTAATGCATATTTTCATAACTCTCTCAGTGCCCTGTGTTGAATGTAAGCTGTGGCTCAGAGAATGAGAGACATGTTTACTCTTAAGGACTAGTTCTAAGAGAAGTTCACACTGAATAAGTTAATATTCATAATTCAACACACAAACAGCTAAATTAATTGCTTCATTGCTCAGGTTAACACAAAGCTAATGTGTTTCTTTCAGAATCTGCTCAAGCAGTTGTCCAAGAGGTCCAACTCAAAGTGCATTTCAAAACATGTACATAAGGTATGGGAGAGATGCAGATATTAAATGGTTGGTTGCAATGATTCAAGATGTAATGCATGGTAAGCATTGATAAAGAAAAAAAAATAGTTCTATCTTCTAAAATAAGACTGTGACACAACCGCCAACATCTTAAAGTAGCGTACATGCGGGCCAAATAAAATGATCCTTCGTATTATGACACATGAGTAACCTATTAAGCAGTATTCTGAGGAAACATTAATGTTTTGAAATGAAGCAAAAGAGATTCTACACATCTCCAAATCTTACCTCAAAGCTTTCAACTGGAGCGATGAGAAGGAATTGTTTGATGAACCCTAATTGAAAGTTCTTTTGCCAGTGGTATCTAGTGATAGTCTTTTTTAGTAACGACGTATTTCTACCACAATGGGTGCCGTTTTGTTTATTATTCTGCTCCCTGCCACTGAAGTAAAGTAGTTCCTTTGAAAAGACTGTGGTATCAATCGTCATTGAGTGGTTGTTTTGGAAGAACATGCTGCGTCTGTGGGCACACCTGTCAGAATTCCAGTCACCTGAACGGCAGTGACTGACTCCTGCAAACCTAACAAAAACAGTCGGAAATTTGCACTTTTTGGGAAGTCTGAGTTGGAGTTATAAAATGTGTAACTTATCACTCTTGTGCTTTCTATGAAAGCAGAGGCAAAATAATGTAATCACAAGCTGTGGTGGCAAAAATATTTTCTCGGCCTCACATTTTTGAATTTCTATAGATAAAATTATTTCTCTTTCTAAATATTTCTTGTGACCACTACTTCTTGAAAACTAAATTCTGCAGCAGTTTATCTGTTTTGATATATCTTTTTTTTCTGAGTTCGAAGCTAGCTGTAATTCAATTGACAAGTTTTCATTCGAGGAGCTGTCTTGGTTTGCAGCATGAGCAGTTGCTTTGTATGCACTGTATGCGGTGAACAACAGCTGCCGAAGGTGCCACATTTTTTTTGGATAACTGAGCACAGTAAAAATGCTGATAACAGCTGATCCTTTTTAAATCCTCGTACTATTTATTGGGGCTGGAGTATGGTATGTCTTGTTGCAGTGGAATGTGAAAAACATCAATATTAGATAGCCTGTCCTGCAGCACCATTGCCTTGAGGAAAGCACGAGGAATTAGAGAAGCTTTTTGTTTTGTTTTGTTTATTTATTTTGAACCTTGTAGGTTTAGTTATGAAATTACAGAATATATGATTTATTTTATGTCAGACATTCATCTGTACATGAGAGTTTTTAGAAGGAAAAACAAGAAACTTCATGTAGTGCTGCTCCCCATCCCTGGTCAACAGGGTTATCAAGTTCTGCTGTGGCCACTCGTTTAATTAAGTCAGGGAAACCTCTTAAATATACGACAGTGAACCTTAAGAGGAAGGGTTTGAAATCAGTAGTGTATGGGCCTACAAACATATCTTTGAAATCAGTGTCATTGTGATGTTATCAGTCAGTTACAAAGAGGATGCCTACTCTTTTCCTGACATACAAAATTGACTGAGAAGAGATGCGCGGAGCATGACACACACACACGCACACACACACACACACACACGCGCGCGCACACACACGCACACACACACGGTTACTGAGAGCAATATGGACTGCCTCCAACCAACTGGGTCACACAGTTTGCAAACAGGGAGTGATTTAGGCTAAAACATAAGAAAGTGCATAACAAAAATTAAAAAATGCAATGCAGAATAACAAGAAAACATGCAGATTTGTGCAAAACATTTACCATTGTTAATCACAGATAGAATTGTTGATAAAGATTAAGCCATCGTTCGTTCTCATTTGCTTTGTTCATCAGGAGATCCTGATGAACAAAGTCCAGATCATGTTGTGGATTTGTGTGCTTCTAATAGGTTGAGTTACAACAGCAGATATGAGCCAAAAGGCTATTTAACACAGAAGAAGGAATTTCTCCAAAAGCAACACAAGAGCCATATTTCTGTTTATACATGCACTGAATTCCTTAAATCTGGAGACCTAGCCTGTTGTCTAATGAAATAAAAATGTAAGTCTTTGGCCATGACAGCCATCATTACAGCCAAATTATCTGTAATTTCCCTCTGGGATTATTAAAGCATTTCTGATAATGAGAGACCCCTCCCAACTGTTAAGCATGGGGGTGACTGCATCGAATTATCTTTTATCATGAACTGATAGGATTTTTATAATAAATGCTAAAATATCTCAAAATACTTTAATATTACTATGTAAAGTCAAAAGCATTGACTTTAACAGGGACTATGTGTCTTCACACTTCCGTTGAACCCCTTCTGATGGTAACAGTGGGAAAAAATTCATTGCAGTGTAATACAAAGTTAGACTGACAGACTTATCCAAAATCAGAACCGGCCAAACAACACACCAGCACTTCTGTAAGGGAAGAATCTCATTGATAACCGCTATTATAAGTGGCTCATATTGTGTTCTATAACCCAGAAATAGGGGAATCTCTTCCACCATGCAGCTCCATCAACAAAAGTGAGAGAAAAATAAGGTAATTTTTTTGCAGAATAGATTCTTACTTAAAGATGAAATAGGCCAGGTAGACAAACAAATCCGATGGGCCCTTTTTTTTTTTCCTTCTTCACATTTTTAGTTCTGTCGCTGTATTGTTTGCAGCCGTAGGATTATTCATGAAAACGGAACCCCGGAAATCGATTGTATTCTCTATCATCAAGCAAAGCTGTCTTATTGAGCATCAAAGGCAGAGAACAAAAAAAAAAGTATTTGAAATGAAACAGTGCAACCTTTATCCATCCTTCACAAACTCTGCAATGCTTCTCTTTTTTTTTTTATCACGGTCTCTTTGTGCCTCCCTATTTTCTCCGAAATGCCATTTTCTCTCTCCCTCCTTTTGTGCGCTCCCTCCTGTGAACACATGGGTTCAAGGCTGATGGTAGCAGGCATTGCTCGACAACAAACGGCGAGGGCCACTACCGGTGTCAAGCCACCACAGTCCGATCTGTGTCAGACATGAGGCAGGGTGAGAGGTGACTGCTGCAGAATTTAATGGTTCAGCAGTGCGGGTTCGGGAACAGAGGCTTGAAGAAAGCAAAAGAACACCCTTTCTTTTCTCCTTTCTAATGCGCCTCTCAATCGTCCCTCACCTCTGCTCCTGACTGCTCCATTCTTGTGACCCTCTTTTTATCCCTCCTACACCTCTGCCACACCAGTTACTTTTTTTTTCTTTTTCCACCTCAGACAAGGCCAAAATGTGTCCCAGCATATGTGTATTTGTGCATTTTTTTTCCTTCGGTAGACATTAGAGGATACAAAGTGCCACTCTTTCCTTATACGAAGGCTTGGATTAGATTGACACTCTTTAAATATCATCAGCCTATTATGTTTCAAGTATGCATGTCATGAGTGTATTACATAGAAGACCTTGCAAAAGTCTTCACAACCCGTTCCAATTCGTGCTATCCATCGTTTGTCACATTATAGCCAAGTGAAAGGTGAAAGATACATTTCAAAATCTTTTTCAAACAAATATCTGAAAAGCTTCTGTGTGTTTGCATCCCCCCTCCTCTGACTCAACAACTTGTAGATCCACCTTCTGCTGAAAGTACAGCAGCAAGGGTTTTGGGACACATCTCTGCAAGCTTTGCATATCTAGAGACTGAAATTTATCCCCGTTCTTCTCTGAGAACTCACTCGAGCTCAGTCAGATCGGATGGAGAGCAGCCGTAAACATACTTTTCAATCCACTCCGACGGCTTCCGTTGCGTCCAACATGGTTATTTTCAGTATTACCTTGCGTTTAGCTCCAACCATCTTCCCATCAACTCTGACTTGCTTCTCTGTCCCGTCTAAAGAAACATGTAGCTCCTACATGGCTAGTGGCAATCTGCAAACAAGGTGTCCTATATACCTCCAATATTGGCTTTCTTGTTTTCATTCTTCCATAAAGGTGAGGTTTTTGGAGTGTATGACTTACATTTGTCTAGTTGACGGATTCTACAACCTGAGCTGTGGGTCTCTGCAGTTCCCCCAGAATCGTGGGCCTCATTTGCTTCTCTGATTGTTCCTTCATGCGACCTTTCAGTTTAAGTGGTCGACCATTTCTTGGTAGGTTTGCAGTTGTGCCGTAGCTGCTCTCTCCATTTTCAGACAAAGGATTAAGCCCAAACCAATGCTATTTTAGCAGATTCCAAACCTCTTTGTATTAACATTAAATCGTTTAAGTTCAATTCATCACGGTTTGTGTAACCAGAAATATTGCCACTGTTGTGACTAATACCTGACCAGCTAAAATTTCATCAGTGTTGATGTAAGTCTTTTAAAAAAATTAAGATTTTTATTTTTATTTGAGTGGTCCTTTTTTAAATAAAATTAGAAAAAAAAATGTTGGGGAAAGCAGTTGCTTCAAATGAAGAACTGTACCCCCCTTGTTGAACAACCTGAAGTCCTATCTTTGTCCTTATCCACTCATGGGATCAATAACAATCAGTATCTGATGGCATCATCTTGTAGTTACTGCATCCGTAAGCATCGGGTTGACTGTGTTCTCTTTGGGGTTTTTGTTGTTCGTATTTGCTCCGTGTCAGTTCTTCTTGTCTGGCTCAAACACATATCCCATAATTTTACCTGAAAACTGCCACTCATCTTATCTGATATAATCACTCGCTTTCACTGTATGAGATCGGTCAAAAAGTTTTCGATCTAAGGAAACCCAGCAGATCACATAAAGTCATGGACTCGCAGCATTCATTCCTCCTGAAAGAGCAAGTAGCCACAGCAGACAGTTGCCTGCATGTCGATGACTTTGCAGCAATCTCGCACACTGAGCCTGCATGTTGCGACGATTTAGAGACCACAAACCTGAAAATTGCTGATAATGACTAATCAGAGAGTGTCTCACAGGTTGCCAGCCTGCCACTGACAACAGCCTATGCTGTTTCCTCAGCGGTCCGACGCTGCTGTGAAAAGCAGCCAAATACACTTCTGACTGACCCCACTGAAGTTTACTTACACAGGAGAGGTATATGCTGTTGTTGTCAGACTGGCAGACACTTGGTTGGAATGATGTAAACCGATCACCAGGGTAAAAAAAAAAAAAAAAAAATATATATATATATATATATATATATATATATATATATATATTTAAAAAAAAAAATATATATATATATATATATATATATATATATATATATATATATTTTTTTTTTTTTTTTTTTTTTTTTTTTTACAAACGTTCTCTACTGCAGCTTTAATTTTTGCTTTTTCAGTCAAAGTGAAAAAATAAATGTTGCCTTGTGATTGTATTAGAGTTGTTCATGAATGGACGAGGAACATAAATGACCATGACTCAATCTTTTATCACTCTGTCTATTATAAAACTGAATGGCTGTCAAAAAAAAAGTCAACAGAATAGAAAAATCCTGCAGACCAGGATGGCTGCTGCTAGTGACAGAGCAATACAGGACCAAGGCAGCAAAACTGGTAAAGCCCTAATACTGATTTTAATAATGGTTTTCCTCTCATTTTTTGTATATATCACAAAACAGCCAATACATGCATGGTTTTGTTAAACCCAGAATTGAAAGTCGTGTACTCCTAAATGCCCTCCAACCTGTGCAGCCACAAAGGTTAGCTAATAACACATACAAAAAAAACAAAACAAAAGGAAGGGACATTGAAGGGAAAGCTGTTACTTCTTTTAACCTGACTTGTTAAAGTAATTTTCTTTTTACAAGCCACAAACCATTCTTAAAGAGAAAGGAGGGTAGGTGGGTGTCGCCGTCACATGAAGCTCTTTCAGCCACAGCAATGCTTTTAAAGGGACAGCTCTTTAAAGTGAGGTCTTGTTAATTGGTTATAGGCAGTTAAAATTTCACCGGCAGTACCCCGTTTTCCTGGCACCTTCATTTTGTATAATTCCAGACAAGTTGGTCCCAGAGGCTGGAGATAATTCCTAGCCTGAGAGGCACCAAGACCAAGGCCGATGTCTACTGGCTTAAATCCCCTGCAATCTGAAAAAACTTTGAAGCAGTTTATGTAAATCATATTTTATGAGCCATTAAACCTAATCACATTTTCATTGATTAGTTAATTTACACAGAGGTCTGTGCTGAGAGCTCAGAACAGAAAGCGTTCCCAGTTGGAGAAACCCGTAGATGTGAGGTGAAGTGGTGTAAAAATTGAAAATGCGTAAGCGCATGGTATTTTTTTTTTTCGTTGCCCTGCAGTTACAATAAGTAGTTACTCTGATCAGAATAGCTTTACAAGTTCTACTTGTATACCGTTGTGACATTTATTTTTAAAACTGGAGTGATTTTGACCGTAAAGATCTCCTAATGGCTTGCCCCACCCCTCAGGTCTAGCCATTAGTCTCGAAAACCATTTAATATAGGTTAATACATGAAGATGCGGAGCCGATAATATTGCAATATTTTAATGGAGCCTAACTTTAAAAATCCTTAACTACCCCTTTAACTCGTGAGTATTAATGAAAGACCAGGATAAGATAAATGTTAATTTCTTGATTAGCTATTTTCTAAACATCATCAAGATGATTTGCTGCAGTGTTACTTTGTGAATATGGGTTATTATTTTTCCTGTCCCACAGTTGGAAGGGCTTTGGCAGTGTGAGACAACAGATACAAATTAAATGTGGAAATTAAAGAAGAAAAGTGAAAGACTAAGAGTTTTTCCCCCATTACCACTGCTTGCTTTCACACTAGTTACTTTTACATGCCTTCTTCACTGTAGCATCCATTGCTTTTTATCAACAAATTGAGTTGACAGACTGCCCCGGGTTGTTAGGCATTAAAATAAATAAATAATCTATCTCAGGCCTAACTGGTAATTCAGGGATATTTTTTTTTTGTAGGAAAAGTGAAAGTTAGATAAATAACAAATGTTCTTTAAAAAAGAAATGTTCAATGTTTCTTTTTAAACATTGTCCTTTTTTTGTTTGTGTGTTTTGCAAAAAGCATGATTCTATTCTTCCTCTGTATCTGTAACAACACAGAATAAAACGAAAAAATGTATCACATAAATAACCAGAAAAGAGCTGCAGAGGTCAAAGTCCAAACACAAAGTCAAAAGAAATAGAAATAAACAGCAACAGACTTAATTTGGCCTGTTGTGGAAAGATAATGCAAAACCACAGTAAGGAGGGATAACTTCTGTTGTTAAACATTGCGACCTGAAGAGGGAATATGAAGTGAAAAAAGTAACTGGTTGCAGGCGTGAAGATAAATAATAAAAGAAGGATTTGGCTAAACAAATTTTTATTCAGGAAGTTCCAAGCTGCAAAATATCTGTGCATAATTAACTGAATCAAAGCCATTTAGATTTGTACTCGTATCTGATAGTTTTCGGCTTATTCGGCCTTAAATGTTGGCTGACCAGTCAGATGATCAATAGTCCTACCTTTTTTCCTGTCAGTGAACACACCATACCTAAGTGCTACTGGTTACACTGACAATGACATTCTTTGCTCTGGTTGATACTGTGTAAAAACACTCAAAGTTTGCTAATTACAGTGTGACCGAGGTATTTAAAATGACTTCAAAGCAAGCACAGAAAATAAGCTAATTAAAATGAAACTCTATTTATCAAGATACGTTTAGTTCACTCAGTCAGAGAGAGAGAGAGTTAGAGATAAATATCTATATTCCCAAGATTATACACACAGAGACAGCTTTATTTATGCTAACTGCCAATATAATACGCCAAAGAAAGTTTAAAATGTTACCACTATTATAATTTTTGGCGACTTGTCTACTTCTGCTTCAAGTATAATTGATTTATAATTGCTCACAGCAGGATGGCTAGAAAAAATACTGTTGCTATATCTGCTTATTTTATAGTTCAGAAAAGAGAAATGAAAACTTGGTATTTGGAAGACCAGACTTTGCAAAAATTGGAGATCCAAAATTAGCCGCAAAATGTCATTGTCACAAGAAAGGGCCAGATTCCAAATTATGCAAACTAGAGAGCCTCGGTATCCCCCCGAATCAAACCCTACGGCACAGGAAAAACTGGACAATGCTCAGTTAACATGAAGATATCAGATTTACCAATCTGAATTTGTAAGAATGAGTTTGTTGGATAATCAGATAGCAGTGGATGTAATTAGCACCATTTAGTGCATTTCTTCATGTTGCATTGCAGTGCAGTCTTTTTCTACATAATACATTTTTGTCACACGTCAGTGTTTCAGATCATCAAACAAATGTTTTATTGGACCAAAATAAGATGGGTTTACCCAAAATGCTGATTCGATTTATTAATGAAAACACTGTAAAAACCAATCTAGGCCTGTGTTAAAATGCAGTCACCCCTCCTTGTTGAATCAGGGATTAGCTTTTATCAAGCATAGTTATTTGTCATGCGTCATTAACAACACCCAAACCTGCCTCAAAGTATCCAAAAAATTACTTAAATATAAGGTGTCTGAAAACATAGTGTGAGCTAGAAGATCTAAAACGATAAATGTAGAGAAGCTGAGCAGCTCCTTTAGTGAAAGACTTAGACACCCTGTCTGTAAAAAGGAGCGCTACCGCAAGTCATTCATCCTTGCTGCCACGTGACTTTACACTGCTGCACTATAACTCCAATAACTTGTGGAATAACTAATGTGCAATTACTATTTAATAACTAATGTGAAATTACTATTTAATACCCCGTGCAATAACCTGTGCAATAATCCTGCTCAATAAGAGACTTCAGCAACTTCACTTTACCTGGTACCAATTTAATGCATAACGCCAAATCCATATGTATATTGGTTTCCTAAATTTACATAAGTCATGTTAAATCTCTGCTTTATTTCTTTTTTTTTTAATCTCAATCCACAGTATATATGTGGACGTACTGTATATACCTCATGCACCTTTTCCACCTTTTGGCACCTTCTTTTGATTATTGAGCCAATGTGACAAGTGAATCTCTCCATGGTGAGATCAATAAAGTCTATCTTATCTTATCTTATCTTATCTTATCTTATCTTATCTTAAATGCTTCAATCTAAAGGAGCCTCCCAAAATTGCTCCAAGAACAACTCATCCATAAAGTCACAAATGAACCAGAACAACATCTAAAGCACTGCAGGCCTCGCTTGCCTCAGCTTAGGTCAGTCTTCAGATGACGAACATGATGATTAATACAGTAAGAAAGAGACATGGCAGTAACGGTAGCTATGGGAGAGTTTCAAGGTGAAACCATCTGCTGACCAGAAGGAAAACAAAGACCCACCCCACATTTTCCAAAATCATTTCAAGAAAATATTTTGTGGACTGATGAGACAAAAATTGGAACATTTTGTAAGGTGTGGATCTCGTCATGTCTAGCGTAAACCTAACACAGTATGACAGAAAAAGAAGATTATACTTTGAGTGAAGCACTGTGATGATCTGGGACCGCTTTGCTGCTTCAAGATAAGGACAATTCTGCTGTAATTTATAACATCACTGTTCCCAACAAACTCAAAAAGTTTTTTTTTTTGTCTTTTTCCTAATTGTAAAAATTCAGTTTTTGTTGTGTGCATGAATATACTTCTATATTTTGCATTGTTTTAGCTGCCCAATTCTTTAGTTCACACTTCTGATAGCGTCTTATTTTTCTCAGATTCGTCCAACCTAAAACAACCAATATGCCTCATAGAAGTATCTTGTACCAAATAACACTTTATAAAAAATATAAAACATACATATTTTAGTAGGTAGTTGAGAAGCTATATTAAAAGGACTCCAAACTTATTATTATGGGTGATATGAATTGGGACAGGCTTTCTGGGAACTCTGATTGTTTTAAAGACTTGTGTAATGACCTAAACGTAGTGCAATTTATAAATAAGCCATCAAGAATAAATCCCAAAGCAGAAATAAAATCTACTCTCCTTGATTTAATCATAACAAACTGAGCTCATAAATCTACCTCAGCTGCCATACTTTGGAATGATGTCAGTGACCATTGTACAGTCGCTTGTGTAAGAAATACAAAAATTCCCATGACAAAACCGCATGTCATCCAAAATGACAACAGGCTTTTCTGCATGATCTGTAGCACAGTGATCTTAGCAGGGTGCCTTTGTTTCCAGATGCTGAAATGGCATGGATTTTTTTTTTTTTCATTCAAATTTCATTAACATTGTAAATAAACATGTACCAATTAAAAAGTTTAGGATCAGTGGTAAGAACAACCCCTGGTTCTCAGACAGCCTATCAGAGCTAATCTGTTTTAGAAATAGAATGTGGGCAGAAGCTACATTCTCCAACTCTTCTGCTGACTGGACTGGATTTAGAACTGTAAGAAACAAGTGTACTTTGATGATTAGAAAGTCCTAATCTGAGTTTTGTTTGAAGTCAATCACAGAAAACTTGAACAACCCTTTAAAGTTTTGCAAATGAGTTCAATCTTTGTCAGGGGCACAAGTGACCTCAAACCTCCCCGAACAGATTTTCATTGATTCAGATGAAATAAAAAGACAAAGCTGCTATAGTCAATCTGTTTAATAAACACTTTATTCAGGCTGGATTCATATTTGATCAAACAGAAAATAATTCTGTCACATGTCTTGCCATGTCAGCATCGGAAAATTACACTAAAATCTAATTGTGCAGTACTTTAATTTTAAACCAATTTCAGTGTCAGTAGTTCATAAAGCCCTCAGATATATTGATCATAAAAAGTCTGCAGGTCCAGATAATCTGGATCCCTTCCTGTTAAAAGTGTCAGCTCTTATTATTGCTGAGCCCATAGCGCATATTTTTAATTTGAGTCTTCTTTACAACTACATTCCCAAAAGTTGGAACGCAGCTTGTGTCCTCCCTTTACATAAAGGTGGAGACCCATCAGAACTGAATGATGACCGTCCAATATCGAAACTCTCTGTGTTGTCAAAGATCTTGGAATCACTTGTAAATGCACAGTTAAAAACAGTTCTTAGCTGATAAAAACATTTTAAATCAGTTTCAGTCAGAAGTAATTAGATGATCACAGATCACTGCTGCTACATTTGTGACAAATGATACTATCGGGGCTTTAGATAAGAAGCAACACTGTGCTGCATTATTTGTTGATCTCTCTAAGGCGTTTGATTGAGTTGATCATAGATTATTATTGACCAAACTACGTTCAATTGGTTTATGTGAGAAGGCTGCTGCATGGTTCCAAAAGGATCTTGTAGATCGTACTCAGTGTGTTTATGCTGAAGGTTATAAATCTGATTTTCTTGAAATAACCAAATGTGTCCCTCGAGGATCAGTCTTAGAACCCATTCTGTTTTAAATTTTTATAAATGATTTGGATAGAGATGTTTATGCCAAATTACGTTTATAAACTGATGATACAGTGGTTTAGACCCAGGCATCCACCATTTCAGCAGCAGTACAGGAACTTCAGACTGCATTTCAGGCATTGCAAAATACCTTATTGAGTCTAAAACTGGTTTTAAACGCACAGAAAACAAAGTTTATGGTTTTCCCAAAAGCTCGAGCACAGCTACTTGATAAATTGTGGCCTCTTGTCCTAAGATGTGTGAGAGAGTGTCTTCATACAAGTACCTGGTGGGTATGGATAGATATAAGCTCTCCATCAATATATATATATATATATATATATATATATATATATATATATATATATATATAGTCAAAAAACTTAAAATCAAACTTGGCTTTTATTTCAGAAACAAATCTTGTTTTACTTTAAGTGCTAAGAAGAAACTTGTGGAAGCTACTTTTCTGTCTGTAATTGATTATGGAAATATGCTGTATTGTACATGCATGCCGCACCATCCATCTTGCGTCATGTTGATTCAGTTTATCATAACTATGCATCACTACAATTCATAAAAAATACAAAGTTCCTCACTCATCACTGCATTCTTTATGATCTAGTTGGTTGGACATCACTTAAAATTTGTAGACAACAGCACTGGTATACCTTTTATCTATGAAGCTATAATTGGTAAACTTCCACTGTATCTCTGTGACCTCTTCTCTGTTTCCTCTGGTACCTAGCAGATACGCTCCTCAAAGTCGTTGCTTTTAATTGCGCCACGAGTTTCAACCGAATTGGGAATAACTGCCTTTTCTTATTCAGCACCTTGGAGGTGGAATAATCTACAGAAAGAGCTAAAGTTAGAAACCCTTATGTCCATTAATTAATTTAAAACTACTGTAAATAATGTTGTAATGGAGACATGAGTCTCATTGTGTTTTTAACATTTTGTATTTCTTTCATCATGAAAATGTAACTTGGTATTTATTATGTATGCATTTGTAGTGATTTGGCTGCTACCTTGGCCAGGTTTCTCTTGTAAAAGATATTCAGAATCTCAATGGGACTTCCTGGTTAAATAAAGCTTAGATAACATTTTTTTTTTAAAAGAACAGGATAACTTAAAATTGCAGAAATGTGGCTTTCAACGTCTCTCTGGAACTCTGTCTAAGGTATCCCTGTGCAAAAAAAAACATGTAATGAACATCTCTTGTATGGCCCATAGATCTATTTTAAAAGGAACCATCATAGGTCACCTTTAAGTATGCTATTTTGTAATAACTGTACAGTATTTACCGTCTTATATTGTAAATTCGCCCTCTGCTGCTTGTATACCTGGATTTCCTCACCGTGGGATTTTCCAGGACTATCTACAGATGCTAAATACTGTATGTCTGACTTAAGATTTCTGACAGTTGCATTTGTTGGTAAAGAGATTAGCAGGGAACCTTGGGGTTACAATTCAGAAAATGACAGCAAAACTTGGAGGGATTTCTTTTTTGTCTGACCAGCAAAGCGCTGATACAAGGCGTGTCACAATGAGACCGATATTTTCCTTCCTACAGCTTCCAAAGGTTCTTCTTGCTTTCTTTTTTCAGATCTTCTGCATTTAGTTGGCAGCAAGGGAACACAGACACACACAAAAGAGTAGTGATGTAAGCACACGGTATGACGCAGACGTAGCTGTGTGTGCGCACACACGTTCATGCGCAGACATTTATTCACACTAACACTTCCGCCATCCTCTCAAAAGCAAAGCAGCTAATCATTCCTGCTGACTCGTGCTCGGCAGCGTGCAGCACAACACGCTGCAGCACGAAGTTCAGCGACGAAAATCAATCAAGATATAGCATCTTCTGACTGTTTCTCTATTTCTTCCCTTTACCCTCTAGTGTGTTGAATATTTAGTCTGACACCAAACGCATACATGAATATCAATGACGGAGATCTAAGTTTCCTAATCGTACACGCGTGCACCCAGAAAGACTGATGATGGAAAGGCTGCTGGATGCTGTCAAAAGCTGCTTTTCTGCCAAGCGAAAGACAACAGCAGAGCCCTGATATGCTTGCTTTTTCTTTTGTTTTTTTTACTGTAAAATCTCAATTTTGGATAGTTTGGCTCAACTGATATGGGAGATTCCTTGTGGCTACATTGCATTTTTTAAAATTATCTTATGACTGCAAACCTTCTGTGTCTTTGCAAAAAACAATGCATGGCTTTCAGTGAATCAGTCGTTTTCTATTCTGCTTGATCATAAAGCTACTAAACAGTGCAGCTCAAACTTCAACTCTTGGCTTATAAAGCAGCTTCTGTGACACAACGCTACCGAGACCTCTTTCAAATCAGTCGACAAAAACAACCGTCCTCACTAATTGCGCAGCAGTCATATTGTCCGCTTTAAAACCATGTTTTTTTTTTGTAATTTTCAAAAAGTGCTTAAAATGTATGTTTATTCATTGGTTTTGATAATGCAAACGTTTCACAGTGCATTACTGGAACATTGAAATGCAAACAAGAAGATGGCAGGTGGGTAAGAAAAAGTAAAAGAAAGAAACTTGGGAGAAAAAAAATATGATACCGATGCTGGGCAAGAAATCCAGACAAAGACCAAATTAACTTCCCAAAACAAGCATAACTAATCCTGCTAAATAAAACAACAAAGAAAGTCTGGTGAGTGTCTGGAAGAAACAACAAGGAAGTGACAGAAAAGTGTGAATACAGATAGGACCAATCAACAAAGGAGTGTGGGGGGAGAACAAGGACAGGAAGAAAAATCCACAGTGAATGTGCAAGGATGGAAAAGGCGTCAGAATGCAAAACAATATATAGAATTGATTGATGTTGTAGTGGATATTACCAATTATCAATTAAGTAAGCACACAACTTATGAAAAAAAGGTGAACCTTTGTCTTTGTAAGTTATTCAATTCAAAGGCATGAGCGTTATAATGTCTCTGTTCCCCAACGCAGGCAGGAAACAGAGCGGAAAGGGGCACACTAAACTTTTATACATTCTGAGGTGAAATCTTTTTAGCTGCAATTCTCTTTCCTGCTAGGCCATTTATGTGCAGTGCAATGATGACCGCACGTGTTTCTTTAGAGATAACCATGGTTCACAGAAGAGAAACAATGATGCCAAGCACCAGCCTCTTCTTAAAGTGTCCAGTGGTGTCATTCTTACTTAATCATGACAGATTGATCTCCAGCCCTGTCCTCATCACCACCCACACCTGTGTTCATCACCACCCACACCTGTGTTAATAGAGCAATCACTGAAACCATGTTAGCTGCTCCTTTTAAGGCAGGGCTGCAATGACGTTGAAATGTGTTTTGGGGGATAAAGTTCATTTTCTAGGCACATATTGACTTTGCAATTAATTGCTGTTAAGCTGATCACTCTTTATAACATTCTGGAGTATATGCAAATTGCCGTTATAAAAACTGTAAATATTAACATTTGAATCATTCTCAATACTTTTGGCCATGACTGTATATTCAGATGGTATTATGATAAAAGCATAACTATTATCCGAATAGGCATTGTTTTATGTAATCACAAAAGATTTGGCAACACGCTGTCCCTCAACAATATTCATGGTATCACTTCGTATTTATGTGTCTTTAATTTTCTGGTAAAAAAATAAATAAATGATTTAGCTGTTTGCCAAAGTATCTTTGATGCCCCGTTCTTTCCCTGCTTTCAACTAAGCTCTTATGGTTCCTGAAGGTATCCATTATTTCAGTTAAACATTGTAATTTCCTAAATCATTCAGAGCTAAATTGAATCCCTTCAAATCGTTAATTTATTTCAAGTGGAGGCATGAATGGGAATGGGATGTGCTCCTTTTTTACCAAACCGTGCTGCACAAGTATCGGGTTTGAAAGTCGCTCTTTTGTGAGCAATCTCTTTATTGTAGTTCAAGTGCCACCGTGTGTATTCACAGACGGATGCTCGGCTGTAATCCAGCCTTTAGAAAATAGTGAGCAAAACTTTAAAGCCCTATATTAAGCTAAACAGATCATTTCAATTTACCAACCTCAAGAAATTTGAAGAGGCCAGGGACTTCTAACAGTATTTTAACCAAAAAACTGTGGATCTTTTGGCAGAGACAGAGTTTAAAATCTGCCGGCAAGGACTTATTCTTGAAAAGCTGTGAGCCGTCAACTGAAAGAAGACACCTCAGCTGCCTTAAAGACACATTACTGGGATCGATGTGTTACATCAGACAATGCTCTTCCTTCCACTCTCTGTCTTGATAGAGTGTTTATTTGAGCCTAGAGCTTTTCTGTGTTTGTGTTATACATAGTCAAGCTTTGGGTCTGGTTTACAAGTCCTTTGCAAACACCCCGGTCTGTGCCTGATTCGGCCTCCTGTTCTGAGGCAATCACTTAAAAAAAAAATAAAAATCCTGTCCAAAAGATTTCTGTGTAAATATTAACATGTTGGAAGAAGTGCATTGTCAACAGAGCGCAGCATGTGTATCATCTATTTTTTTGTCAAATTGTCTAGGAAAATTGGGTTGCATGTCAGTTCTTCATTGACTGTGATGTGTTTGGTTATATTTTGATGTTGTAAACTCATGAAATTGAATGAAGAAAATATATACAGTATCAAGCCTTTGAGGCTAAGGCATTATCTCTACTGGCTGCAGTAAACCAACTCAGAAAGTGAGAGAAAGCTTCTCATATTTTAGTTATTACTTTATTCTCAATAATGCCCTCTGCATGGAGTTTATATGTATGTATGTCTGTCTGTCTGTCTGTCTGTCTGTGTATATATATATATATATATATATATATATATATATATATATATATATATATATATATATATACATTGAAGACAATAAGGCACTGTTGGAATGTTACTACTCCAGCAACCCTAGTTACCGGGGTTACATGAAAAGACTGTGGGACACATGGACGCTTCGGTATCCACAGTCTAGGCTAGCAGCAAAACAGCTGGTAACTCAGTGTTCCAACATCTACAAAAGGCAGATGCTTTCACAATTGGAGATCCAGGAGATGGTTTCACAACCAGAGACCCAGGTGGATACTACAGCAAGGGGCAACCAAGACACACAGACAGTTAGGGGAGTCAATATCCCAAAGACGTGATTGGTGGTGAACCTGGGGACGCAGTCATGAGTCATCAGGGTGAACAGCAGGGGGCTCAGGACGCAGCCCTGAGGGGAGCCCGTGCTGAGGGTGACGACATCAGAGGTGTTCTGTCCGACCCGGACTGACTGAGGTCTGTTGGTGAGGAAGTCTAGCAGCCAGTTTCGTAGGGGTGTGTTGAAGCCCAGATGCTCCAGTTTTCCCACCAGATGTTGTGGGATGATGGTGTAGAACGCTGAACTGAAGTCCAGGAACAGCATCCGCACGTGCGTGTTCTTCTCCTCCAGGTGTGCCAGGCTCAGGTGAAGAGCAGAGGAGATGGCGTCCTCAGTGGAGCGGTTCCGTCGGTAGGCAAACTGGTCACAAACAATGTTGTGACCGTTGTGATCGATGTGGCCATCCCGAGTGATAGAAACATCAGAAAAATAGAACACGAGAAGCTGGAGAAATACCAAGGGCTCAGGGAAGAACTACAAAGAGCCTGGAAGGTGAAGAGAACAGTGGTGCCCGTGGTCATCGGAGCACTCGGAGCATTAACCACCACTCTGGGGAAGTGGCTCCAACACATACCTGGAGAAACGTCAGACAACTCATTCCAGAAGAGAGCAATCTTAGGAACAGCTAAGATCCTAAGAAGGACCCTCAAGCTCCCCTTATTTATCACAAAATAATCCCCAAAAATAAACCTACAATTTTGGGACCAAAGCATGGCAAAACATGAAAAGATCCAAAGGGTCTGAATACTTTTTCAAAGCCCTGCACGGTGAATTTTGTCAGTTTTCTTTCAGATTTTTGGGTTCAGTGTTTTGGTGTTACCTTCACTGTGACTGACAATGAATTGTCAAAAAAAGCAACATCCGTGATAGCCCGAACAGTAAACCTGAATTCTTCACTGAAGGTGAAATCTCTCAACTTTGAAGCTGTGAGTTGTTGGAAAACTGGGCTTTAAAAAAACTACACAAATTTGTGGATCCAGGAATTCACTGTCATAATCTCCTAAATGCCAAACACATTTCTTTGTTCCTTTTTTATTCTATTCTTATTTTTACATTTATTTTCATGTTTAAAAAAACATGGTAATCGTCTGCTTTTGACAGCCGCTAGAAGTTAGTGCTGGATAATGGGAGGCTGTCTCGACTGTAATTCTATAGATGTGTGACATGATACAGATATGAAACACAATTAAGCTGCTTTAATTTTCTTACTTTTGTAACTAAAAGTTTTACAAAGCTTATCTTTCGTGGATACAATGAAACTGCTTAATAAGTTTTTATTTTACAGAACATTTCTTTAAAGACTGTTAGGGTTTTTGTGTTTGAAATTTGCATTTATGATGAAAAGTACATATTTTAGTGCATTTTTCTTGCCAAAGCACTTTGATTCTATCCAAGTGTATTTCTTTTCTGACTGAAAAATGACTCCACAACAAGTTCAACAAAACATAAAAACCACTCCGTGTTCCGGTTCAGATGGAAGCCTGCATGCCGACTGTATATATGTGTGCACAGAGACTACAAAGAACACCGTATGCATCTAAATCTCTCTTCTTTTATCTTTCAGGTCAGCGGTATCCCACATAAACCAGGCTATCTATCATAACTGGTGCCCTTCAACTATGCACTGCTTGTCTCTTCAGCTGTCCATCAGCCTTTGGTGAATTGTCTTTTTAAAATTTTAATAAATATTTGCATTGTCCACAATTTTTTTCTTTTTTTTTTTTTTGTCTTTGGAGGCTGGACCACAGAGCCACAGCAAGATTCGACAACTGAGATTGAGGCACAAGGTACAATATGGCCAGTGCTTTGAATTATTAGCGTGCATCTATTTGGTCTGCACATGCAAATTAACTTCCAGATACAAATTACAAAGGGTCTGTAGTTTCTAAATGAATTGCCTAGTGATAACGAGCTATCATAGTGACTGGGGTGATAGTGAAATTGTGATTATTCAGTATTCAGTAGTGCGGTGTCATTTTTGCCAGTGGACCTTCTCATACATAATGCATCCAAATCATTGCATTTTTCCTCCTTTCTGGGCTACAATACATTTTTCATCAAGTCAGTAAAATATTAAGGGCTCTTATGTTTTCATATTCTCTTCCAAGGGGGGGTTTCAGTCCATATTACTTTTGTCACATCCCTTGAGTGTCGGCAAACTTCCTTTAGTGCCTTTAGTCATTGCCGTGTTTGTTTACTGGAGAGATGCTTGATTGGTTAATGCTGAGACAATGATCAGTGAGGCATAGAATCAATTCCAAAGATCATCAAAGCTCAGGGGCCATTGATTAATGAGAGGATTCGCCTCTGAACTGGAAGTTCGGCTTGCCCTAGTTTATTTGATTGGAATTAGGAGTGGGCCTGTGAAGCTGCTCACCCTGCCTCTGCCCTAAAAGAAAGGAAAAAAAAAGAAAACAGCTTGAAGTAATGTGAAGATAAGTCAATTTCTACCAAGAGTGGATGAGATGTTTCCATTAACTTCTTTATTTTCATCATATTCTATTGTTGCAGCTTCATATTAACAGAGCCTTTGTGAAAATGTAGTTTATTGTTAAAAATCAATGATGGCAAGTTCGATGTCATTAACACAGTTGGAATATTCCTCTGCAACTCATATTTATATTTTTACCCAAACGAACCCTATGCTAATGTAAAAGAAAGAGTTTATTCAAACAGAATGGAAAATAAGCTGCCCCCTAACTGGATTGCAGTTAACTAATGTTCCAACAAATACAGCATACCACATACAATCCTAAAGTGTAACTCACCCAACTGTAAAAGCATAACCCCGCTCCCAAGGGACCCTGAGGGGCTCAGCTAAGTGTAGGGAGCATGGAGCGTTCAATCAGTGACAAAAGCTTAAACACTATCGATCAATGCTCTCAACGCTCACGTTACCAACTCCTGAGTCTGACTCGCTAAGGGGTCATGTGAATGAGATGCTGTTATACCCGAATGCCGGGCTATGATGACGAAAGCATGCGCCGTTTGAGCCAATAGTAAAATTCTACTGCAATAGCCACCGTTCAACCCTAAGAGGGCAGCACTAAATTGGTTTTAAGACAGATATTGTAGAACTGTACAAGTTCACGTGAAAATGTAAAAAAAAAAAAGTCCACAGTAACATTAAAGTAGCACCCTTAGGCCCAGTTTATTCAGTTTATCTGGAAAAAAAAACCTTAGATTTTGGGGTGATTTACATTTTAATGACACATGAGCACAAAATGCAAGTATTTGTTTCGATCTTTCAGACACCTTCTGTGTATCTCGGTCCAGTGGCTGTATTATATTGAGGGTGCAGCCTTTCTGTTCCCCCGAGGCCTTGTCTTGATTGAGTTCTGGTGAAACGGGACTGTTGCACCAAGATGTCCATCAGTACATGACCAGCAGCTCCTGCTTTGGGATGCTGACAGCCGGACGTCAGGAGACATGCTTGTGATAAAGGCTGACTTAATAAGATAGAATCAGTTTTAGAACAATATGCAACCTTAACGACTGACAGTAAGCACATTTAAAAGCAAAATCACTTCAACAAGTTAAGATTTGTTCAGAAAGCCATCGTACCAACACACCATCTTTTGCCCAGCACAATGAATCATGTGAAGTAGTGAAGGCATTTGAGAGAATAAGAAGGACACATTTGAAGGCTGCATCTTGAAGAGTCTTTGAATATAACCAGCATTCATTGAGGCCTTCAAGTGCAGCTCTTCAAGAATGTACCCTCTGAAATGAGACAAAACCATCTGTTTTGATAAAAAAAATAAAAAAAATATGAGTTGTAACACTGGGCGTTGAAAAGAAGATACAATTGCAAGAAAAAAATAAAACACTGTCAAAAAATATTCTTAGAAAAGTCTGCAATGAAGTAACAAGGTGTTTTATCAGAGAATGGTCGGCAAACATTCAGCAGTGAAATGTACAGGCACTAACCCAAAAGCATGTCTAGAGGAATCAAATGAGATGAATTTAATGTCAGGCCCTGGGCTAGTGCTGACAACGGCTTATAGCTGGGCCTGCAACAAAACAACTTCACCACTGCTTTTTTTCTGCTAATATTCTTTCCCCAATAACAGGATGGATGGAGTATTTACCTCTGCGAGTACACACCCAGCATCCTCAACCACGAGGAAACTGCTGTGGATTTATTTTGGACCAGCTGGGAGCAAATCTTCTTTGATATTGGTGACAACGATATGGATCTACTGAGAAACCTGTCTCTCCAGCCGTCGCTGCAGTGCATCAATATAAAACCTGAAGCAGTCAGGGAAGTAGTGGGGACTATCACTAGATTGGATGCACGCTGATGGACGGTTGTTGCTATCTGTGACTGAGGGTTCTCACTGATTTCTTGGGCGGGTCAGGTATTTGGTAATGTTGTAGGTGGTGCTACCCTCCGCTCTTGTATAAATGAGATGGTGATAGTCATCTCATAGATTTTGATACGTATTGGGGATTCGATCCCCCTCTGACCTGATATGCACCAGGGACAAAACTCTGTCAACATAAACCTTCGTTGAACAAAGGCAGATTTTATTTCAACCGGGCCTGTATCAATTCCAGGTCTTTGCATCAATCTGGAGACATTGTAAGCCAAATGTAGAAAGATTCCTCCTAAATTAGTGACCGTAGCCTCTTTTTATAAACTTTTGTGACAACACATATGCCTCCAACATATGTTTTTTTTTTTCTTCATCACATGAGGTTCTAATCATCTTTAGACACCGACAGTCATCTAGACAGTATATGTCTTGTCACATCTGATAACCCTCAACATATGAGTGGCTCAGTGAAGTGTTGTCACTAAGAATCATATCTTCGAACAATTCTGCATCTGTTTTTCCATTTAAACAAACACTCCTTGTCTGAACTCGGGCCAGACCTGTGATGAGCCGTATGAGAGACTGAGCATTAGTGGTCTAAACTCCAGAACAATTTCATGTGTTAAAGTGTTATAGTTATTAGGGTGTAATAAGCAGATGTTATAAAAAAGTTTAGTTCATACACATCGGTGCCCAGGGACCCTGGTCTGCATCAGTGCTACTTGTTTTAATTGAGTTTTATTTTCATTAAGTATAAATGTATTTTTTTTCCCGGTAAAACTCCATCAAAAAAAAGCAAAAACTTGAATGAGCAACATGCTCTTTTGTTTAGATCTGTTCTGAAAAGGAGTATTGCAGAGGTAAATGGTAGATATGGGAAGGAAGAAATACTAAATTTGAAATTTGGTTTGTGTTTATTTTCATGCTGCCAGTTCATTTGCCTATTAGATCTAGAATTAGTTTTCTAAATGTGTCTGAACAGCTAAAAAACACAAGATTAAACAAAATAAATCTACCAATCTGATGATATATCAGTATAAAACACACTGATAACAAAACAGAGGACTGGCTTAAACACTTCCCCTATCCGGCAAAAAAAAAAAAAAACATCACCACCTGGATACGAAAATTAAAGAGGAACATTGAAACTAAAAGGTGCATTGATCATTTGTTTTAGATGGTAACAAGTAATAAGACCTCAACTTATGCAGTGTGTTTTTATTCCCTAAACAATCATGTAAGCATTCCTTGTTTGTGTCTGTTTTTGCTTGCAGTAAAGCAGTTGTGTGGTCCTAGGGTTTTTAGAGGAGAAAATGCAGTTAAAAATGCATTACATTTTTGATCGTCTGTGTACAAATTGAGCCAAAACTATACTGCCACAGCAGAAGACTCAAGGTAGGCAATGTAGCTATTTTACTGCATTGAAGCACTTATCTCTGGAGATACTGCTGCAAGCTGGCACTATGGGTATTTAGAGTTTGTGTGTGAACGGAAGAGAGAGAGAGAGAGAGAGCGAGAGAGAGAGAGTGGTGGAATCAAGGGAAATGCTGTATACTACAGATTACTTAATGAGGTCAGTGCCTTAAAAAGCTTGACATTTCCAGCAACACCTCCCAACAAAGTGCGCGAACTTGCTGATGCTTTTTTAGAGCTTTTCTCTGAAAACCATGCAGCCACCATACGCAAGAAAAGTCAGCGTTTCCGTTCCTAACAGTGCCTCTGCTCGCCTTGTTTTCTTCCCCTCTCCATTCAGGGAATGTGAACACAAGCGACTAGGTGTGTGTGTGTGTGTGTTTTTTTTACATGTGTCATTGTTTGTGTACCCTCGAGGCCTCATAAAAAAAAAAAAAGAAAGAGTTAGTCACGAGAGAACCTCATTCATTAGTCATCAGCATCCTTATTCACAAAGAGGGAGATGAACACTAAGGCATAAAAAGCATTCAATTAAGATAGAAACGTTGGGGTTCATTAAGCATGAGCAGGCCAGTGAAAATGACCGTCAGAAGACAGTGCGGTAGCAGAGCTGGAAACGCACGCACCAGAAAGCAAAGATAAGTAATACCCACGGGAATTTCCTATTTTGTTTCCCTTATCTGATCTGATATGTCTGTGATCTTTTTAATTGTTTAGTCATATACGCCTTTAGGTAGATCTTTATAACAGTTTCACCCTATTTATGCTTAATATAGAAAGGCAGGCTTACTTTAAAGCAACAAGGCCAGAAAAGCTCAATAATAGACTACATGTGAGGTTGTGGAGCGATGTCAGTGATGAAACCCTGCATGGTGCTAAAATATTTGCATATCTATGTGTACATCTTCAAGCAATCTATATTTGGTTCTGGTGGGTAAAAAGACTATTTTAAAATCTCTTCTAATGTGTGTTTTTGAAAATGATCAAAGTACATTTGCTGTAGATGGAGCAACGCTTTGCCTGTGATTATGTGCACCATATAGGGTGGTGGCAAAGAGGACCCAAATACAGTCAGAAAGGCACGGTGGATGGAAAATAAAGATTGAATCATAAAAAGCATGCTTCTCTGAGTTTGTTCTGCCTTCCTCCCATCTATCCACAAAACACACTTTACTTTTATTGTGAGGTTTTTAGCTCATATGTCTGAGTATAAATGAGCATAGCTGTCTGTCCAAGGTGTCTTTTAATCTGTTTGGGGTGCACCCTACGTTTTTTTCCATTGACCACTGGGGTATTCAACACACAGCTTGTCAGTCTGGGCAGGCTTAGACTCTCTGGCCTTAACGTAACGCACCAATCACAGCACAGGAGGAAGGTGTTTGCAATGCATCACTTCTAGTGCCAGATTTACCCATAATGCAGTAATGGTTTTCTGTAACCATAACAGTCAAGATGGTGGCTGCGACTGAGCGATGTTTTAATGATACCATTTATTGTGTCCTGAATGCGCTGGATATATCTGTCAAGGTTGTGGTGAACAGACCAAAGTGCAGACTGGAGCTTGGGAGTTGCATGCTGAATGAAGAGTGATTTATTAAACAAAGGATGCTTACAAAATGACAAAAATTACAGAAACCGCAAACACAGCACGGATGAAACCAGAACAGGGTAGAATCAAGAATGTAGACGGAGGATCTGACGATGTGCGACAGCTGGGCTGACACAATATATAGGAGGTGAGGTGGGAGGAACAACAGGTGGGGTGAATTACAAAGCTGGGATGAGTTAGATCCAATTAACAGAGGGGAAGGAGGACGGAGAACTGGCAGGAGCAAAGGGAGAACTGAATCTAATAGGTAATTCGATAATACCTAAGGAAGAGCAGAACCAATAAGACCAGGAAATAAAGAACAGGAGCTACCAGGAACTGAAACTAATAATCAGAATGCACCATAACCATAAATGCTGAACTAACCAATGAACACAAACATAGAATAAATATCTACCAGAACTACTAAAATAATAATTACCATAGCTATCCAGACAGAAACAGGATCTAACAATTACTACAAATTATAAATAACGTAATGCTAAATAGAAAACTAAACACATGACAAAACAAGGATCCAGGGATGAACAGTATAGAAGTGTAGCATAACAGACTTCAGGATCCCGAAGGCACTAACCTAAGTAATCACATCCCTGGGGATCCTGACAATATCTTTAAATATTCAACAACTGACTACTCTAAGAGCTGAAACAGAGTATATTAGAGTTTGTGTCACATCTGTAGTTATCTGATTGGTCCTAACCTGTTTCCACTGACCCTGTTAGCCCCGCCTTTAAAATCAGGCTCTACCTGCTGTTATCCAGACTGATATTTCATGTCTATGTTGTAAATCAATCTGGTTGGCTAGGCTAACCAGTGTCAATGGAAGGATTTGATTTGTATACAGGATAGATAAATAAGAAAAGGTAACCTTTTATCTCTATAAAAGTAATTTTACTTTTATCTTTCAAAAGACCCAGAAAAAAAATCCTGAAATGTTTTGATCTCTCGTGCTAGCTTATTTACAATAATCAGTACAATGTAAATCACTGCCCTGGGTTAAAATTTTTAATTTTAAAACAATATAGATTAAATTTATTCTGCAATCATGTAAAGGAAAAGTCTTATTTTTCATTATAAGCTAATTATATGTATTCTTCATTTATCACATTTCAGTGTGCCCTGAAGTGTCATCCATAATAGGTTCTTTACAAACCTAATTTCCTGTCAGTTTTGTCTATTTAAGACAACGGAGTAAATTAACTTCACTGTTCACTTAATATGTTAGTTTGTTGTTAAACTGATATATTAAGATGGATTGATAAAAATAAAAGGCATATCAGCAGCTATTGTTGTGTTTTACATAAAATAGGTGGCATTTGTATTATAAATGGCTTGTAGAGCCTTTGTAATTATGACAACTTCTACTTGATATCCAATTAGGATTAAAGCCCAGACAATGAGGAATAATAATAATAATAATAATAATAATAATAATAATAATAATAATAATAATAATAATAATAATAATAATAATATTTGGAACAATAATAATTCCAAAGATTTTACATCTGCCTAGCTGAACAATACAAAAACTACAATCTCGATGCAACCTCTTCACAGTGAACGCACACTTTGGTTATCCGCTTCATGATTTAACAAAATTAAATGAGCTGAAACAAACACCAACCATCCCCCGTGTGTCTCTGATCATAGAATACATTCTTTCCCAGAGGGGGAGTGAAAAGTACAGGCTGTCATTTTCTTTCCCTCACTGTTCTAAGCATGTTGGGCTCAAAGACAGAAACTGAAAACTATTGTGTTAACGTTTAACAACTAGGTAATGTACCATGATAGGAACAGTCTGTATGGTTAATTTACATATTTTTTGTTAGCAAAAATACACATGTTTTAAATTAGAATGAACCATAGAAAGAAATATCCTATAAGAAGAGTTAAAGGAAAACTATGAAGGTACTCTTTGAATTTAGTTCAATATATTGAGCTTTTGTCTGATACAGAGCCCTCCATTTTTGTCACTGGTAGTAAATATGAGTAAAAAGCCATGAAATAATTTCATCTTTTATTCCAGTCGCAAGCTGATGTTATTTGATCTTCATAAGTCAGGAAATGGCAACAGCAAAATAACTGCTCGCCTGAATTGGCTAATATCTACACTCAGAGAAAGAAGAAAAAATATTTAAAAAAATATTGTGACAGACAAGCCTGGATGAAGTTTATTTTGCAACCATGTACATAAAGTAATTTTATAATTATTTACTCAAGCATTGTGGACTACATACAATATCCATTTGATGTTCTGTACAACGGTTTTATGACAAATTGCTAATTTGCAATTCCAGTCCCTGGCTGGGCTAGTAAAAATTAATTTTATTTAATTAAAATTTATTTTATTTGTATATTGCCGATTAACAACACATGTCATGTCAAGGCACTTTACAAAATCAACTTCATTTGCATCACATAAATTGGTCAAATGTTTCCTATCCAAGGAAACCCAGCAGGTTGCATTGAGTCTTGACAAGCAGCATTCACTCCACCTGAAAGATCGCACAGCCACAATGGATAGTCATCTGCATTGTCAATGGCTTTGCAGCAATCCCTCATACTGAGCATGTATGAAGTGACAATGGATAGGAAAACTCCCCTTTAACAGCTTCAAACTGCATTTTGTGGTCTTCCTGATAGTAAAGAATTACACTAGTCCAGCATTGTCACAAATACATGGGCTAGGTTTTCAGCGTCACTCCTGGACAAAAGGAGAGGAGAAAATGCTAACTTTGGCAATATTGTGAAAATAGGAAACACTTGAACCCTGTTTAACATGGGATTTAAATGACATGTCTTGGTAAAAAAAAAATAATAGTTTTGTTTTGTTTTTTTACTTTACTACAAGAGGCCAATTTGATGTTATCCAGATTAAGTGAATGATTAACAATTTTATTTTTTGAGGACTCTGTTCCAAAGATTACAACTTCTGTCTTGTCAGAATTTAAATGCAGGCAATTTAAAATCATCCAGGTTTTGATGTCATCAAGACATGCCTGTAGTCAAAGTAATTGATGGGATTGATGAGGCTTTATGGATAAATATATCTGAGTGTCATCAGCATAACAGTGGAAATGAATCCCATGCTGTCTGATAACTTTACCAATCGGAAGCATATACATAGTAAAGAGAATTGGCTCAAGAACTGAACCATGTGGTCCTCCACAAGTGACCTTAGAGTTTGAAAAAAAAAAAATTATTAACATGAACAAACTGGTATCTATCAGACAGATACAATTTAAACCAGCCTAATGCTTTTTCCTTAATCCCTACAGTATGTTCAAGTCTTTCTAGGAGATTATTGTGATCAACTGTATCAAACGCAGCACTGAGATCTAACAGGACAAGTACAGAAACAAGCTAAGTCCAATATCTGAGGCCATGAGAATATCATTAGTGGCCTTCACCAGAGCTGTTTCAGTGTTATGATGAGCTCTGAAGCCTGACTAACTCTTCAAATAGGTCATTATATTGTAAATGTTTACATACTTGATAAGCAACTACTTTCTCAATGATTTTAGATAAGAACATTAGACATAGGTCTGATATAGGTCTGTAATTTATTAAGTCATCTTGATCAAAAGAGGGTTTCTTAAGTAAATGTTTAATAACGGCAACTTTAAAAGCCTGAAGTACATATCCATTTACTAAGGATAGATTAATCATGTCTAAAATGGGGACATTAATTAAGGAGAATAGTTCCTTAATTAACTTGTTTGGGATTGGGTCTAACATACAAGTTGAAGGCTTAGATGAAGCTAAAATTTTAGATATCTCAAATCATATGTGCAACAGTGGATTACCCCATGAGAAAGGTCCAACTCCATTGAAAGAGGCATGGGGATTATGACAATCTTCAAAACTCACTCAGAATATGCAACATTAAATTAATAAAAGATTCATTTATAGTTTTTTGTTTTGTTTTTGCACATCTCTATAGGTGGCAATAAGAGTAAAGAGCAAAGCACTTAATAAATACTAAGGGATATCACAATAGTAAAACAATGCATTTCTCATCAATGTGAAGTCTGCCTCACAAAGTGCTTTTCAGTTGCTTTTAGCTTTGTCTGGTGAACTAGATCTAAACTCTTATTTGGATATGAAAGTAAGTGCTTTGACCTTGAGCCTGAAGTGCATCTATGTTTGAAACTATTATGTTAAAGTAACAACATAAGTCGTTTTTTAGTATATTTTGTGTTGATGAAGTCAACTACTTCAAGCTACCCACAAGACTTGCTGAGATTAAATAAAAAATATTCTGTTTTTGAAAAGACAAAAAATGGGGTTTACCCAAAAACATTGCTAAAACCCAGACCCATTTTCTTGAATCCAATATCTTGAACTATTTTACCTTGTAAGCTAGATGTAGCCTATAGGATATCATTAAACCCCTACTTAACACAGAAAATGCTATTGAAAATGTAGTTAAACTGCCTTTGTCACTGGTAAAGCCTAATATTGCCTGTATTTCCTGTGCTTCCTTCTCATTATTTTTTCCTACTTATAAACAGAAAGCTCTGCATCAAAAAATAATCTTTGAATCAAGGGGAAAATTGCAAAACGAAATCCCCTTCAAGGGCCCACTCTATGAGACAGAGGTGGTTCCAGTTCATCAAACAATGACATATTGAAAGAAAATCTTAAATGTAGCAACAGTGTTTTGAGTCTTTTATGAGGTTGTTTATTGGAAATCCTATGCTGGGAGGGTTGGTAAACAAAATGAGTGTCATGAGTTTAAATAACACTCCCAGCTATACCCAAGGTAATTACACTGAGGTCAATGAGCGGAGGATGACCCACCCCCCCCCACCCCCAAAAAAATAAATGGGCATCAGCAATCAATTTTTCATGCTCACACACTGATGCATTCACATACACATGCTCGTATGGACTGTCCATGCCAGGCACCGTGTGGCCAATCTGTACACTCCACTCCTTCAGTCTGTTCAAATAGAACAGAGGATCCAAATAACATTTTCGTGGCTTTTTTCTCTTATTACCATGGTGGCGACTTTCAGTGAGCAAGAACAAGCTAAAGCTTTCATCCTCCGAATCGCTGTGCGATTATATTTGATGTAAACAAAGCTTTCTGCTCATGCACCTCAGCCTCATACACTTTGTGTAGAACATTAAGCTATAGAACACTGAAAGTCTTAAAACATAGCACATTGTAACACAATTTGTTACAGTTAGTTTTGCTTATACACATTTGAAATGTAACAACCTTAAATTAGTACAAAAAAGGAAGGAATTTTGTGTCTTGTGATAAAAATGCTTGACTGCAATACACTTATATAATTGGAAAATGGTTTCTTTACCCCTAAATGGTGCCTCCTTCCGAGGCTAAATGTATTTCTGGGTTGGTATTTTGGTTTATACCCTTAAAACAAATAGTTAAATTCTCCCTATCAGTGCCTATATTGGAGGCTGCATGATGGTGCGAGGAAACATTCCACCCAAAAAAAAAACAGGGGTGAAGCCTGGGGGTCTGATACTTTGTAAAGTTCTGATTGTTCTACAGGGATTAAAATATTACATTCATATTGTGGCAACAGAATCTGCCATAAACAATGTGAAAACATGGACTGACCCTGCCTTATGTCAGTGGTTCTGGTTGCTGGTGGTAGTATATAGTGTTTTTTGGGGAAGTTTTCTTTGCAAACTTTGGCCAAATCTTCAGGAGCGTTGTGATGCTATCATGTCATTATGTACGAAAGTCTCTGAAGAATGATTTCTCTACCTTGTTGAGTCTATCCAACCAGCAATTCTGAAGTTCTGAAAGGAAAAAGGGCTCTAAGACAGTTATAACAAGGCATACCTTGTAAACCTTCTATACTGCTTTATTATTAACCTTACTAACCTAAAAATCTTGTCACATTAGACAGACTTTAACCTCATTGCACAAGCTATGAGGTTTTGAATTCAATTTAAAACTTTGTTATTTCTGGACTGTAAGGATGACTGAGGTCAGCTGCTTTACTCTGAGAGAGAGTTCAATAGGAAGGTTTATAGGTCTGTGGCACATAGATGCAAGACACTCATCCCCTGCTGTTGAATGCATCTAATGTATTAAACATTTTCTGTGGCCTTTTAATAATTGTGCTTGACTGATTTCTTACTGATTTTCCTACTGTGTTTCATATGGTGCTATAGGAATACTTTCTGGTTTGTTATATGTGTTAACTTAGTTGGCCTTCACACATTTAACTGTAAAACAGTAAAATTGAAAGTCAGGACCACTTTGGCTAGGTCACTCCTAAATGTTGCAGTCAGAGGAAAATTGCTAAAATTAAAGGATTACTTAAACCTAAACACAGGATTTGTGATCTACATAGATTTATCCAGTTTATATACTGAGGTTTCGCTTTTGCCCCAATCTAAGGTTATGCAAATGCCACCCCCCTCCAACCCCTCCAATAAAAGAATAAAAATACACTTTTTTTCAATACTAAAAAAAGATTCCATGAATCTTTGAATACCAAGTTTATATGTCCTCTTTTAGGTTTTTACTTAAAGGAGCAATCAGTGATATTTCCCCATTAGGTAGTGCTTTAGCACTTTCTGCAGACCAAGCAAGATGTGTGACAAGCCGTGTGACACATATTTGTAAAGGAAAAAACTCAGCAAAAAGGCATCACCTTTCGGAGGAACATTTCAAGTGAAAAAGTAAATAACTCATAACTTTACAATGCTGTTAACAAGAGAACATTTTGACCTGCTGGGGTGCTCTCCACCATGTTTCTCCAATGCTGAGCTGCTCTGATGGTGGTATTATAGGGCAGGGAGGGGCTAAGCCCTGTGTGGCAGCTGTTCACACGCACGTGCGGCCGGCCCGGCTGTGTAAACAAGAGACTGGAGAACAACACAGAGAGATACGGTCTGACGTCACACCATAGTCCATCAGAAATGTTACCTTAAACATAGAAATATTACCTTTAGTTCTTCACATCACTTTTTTTTAGTTCTTTCTATAATAATGAGATATGCTTATCGCTCGTGTAATCCATAAACTTGATTAGACTGCTCAATTATCACATTTTTCTGTAGTCAATATTGAAATCATGTTAATGAATCATGTTCAAACTAACTATTACTCAGATTTCCACATACAGAAAAATAATGTAACAATGGCACTTAAAGAACACTGAATTCGCCTTGAACAAGAATTTTTGAGAAGTCCCTTTTAATTGAATCGGTCCTTAAAATGATTGCCAAATCATTTTTAGTGAAAGACATTCTTAAAAAATAAAAACAATGAAAATTAGTCATACATTTTAACGAAATAATCTTCATATGACAAAAACATTAAATAAACCCCCCCCACTAAAATCTATTATAATATGAAAAAAATATTAATAAGTTGTTATATATAACAACTTATAAATAACAGATATATAATCATCACAGCTAATATTAAATAGGACCAACATTTTCTGACAAAACAAACTTGCCTATGATGCAGAGCACTCTATTTGTATTTAAATTTTGGCAAACTATTGTTAACTATATGTTATTAACCTCTATTAAATTACAAACACTCTCTGTATTAGTTGCTCTTGGATCACTCTGTGTTTAGACTACTTGATAATTGAATCTGTTGTTGCAAAGTGATCCAGACACCACTGAGGAGCACATCTCCTATTTTGATCCCCTTGTGTTCCAAATTCAGAGCTCCCAATCAAATCCAGTCAATTAATTTTTTTTGGTCACATCTTTGCAGTTTTGGTAATTTCACACTTAACATTTTTTTCCAGGTGTGAAATTGTTCTTCCCACCAGAGAATGTTTTGTATGGGGGATGAATCATTTTCATCCACGGCAAGTAAAAAATAACACAGAAACATGCTACCAAATGGAATATGCTAACATATACAGTCATATTCAATCATTTGAATATGTGTTCCGATCAGACTCGTTTGTCAGATTTTAAATATGTTTTGCAAATAACCTTTAAGCAGGCATTGCACATACTACTTTTCATTAAGCCCACATTTCTGTATTAAAATATATGTTTTATTGGTCTGATGTAATATTCTAATCTTAAATGTGTTTGTGTTTAATCAAGCTATGTAATGGGCTTTGCATACTGAATTGTGTTACAACCCCCCCCCCTCCCCCCACCCAAAACATTTGAATAATACTCAAATTTATGGAATATGACCGTATAATAACAAATACTGGTTTTGACAAAAGGCTTTTTTCTTTTTTGTATTTTTGACAGTGGATAATTACTTCCTTCTGAATAATAATTACTTCCATGAATTGATTTCATTTCCTTTCAAAAAGATAGTGTTATCTTTGGTTTTGCCTCAAAGTGAGGCATCATACTATAAATAACCAAATAGCAAAGATATTCTTACCAAAAAAGGTGGCGCAAATAGAGACGATACTCAGAAAAATTACCCCCCATCTCTATGTTTTTTTTCCCCCTCACATGCCGGTCCCTTCAGCACCGTAGTGGATGTGGCATAGAATGATGCTTATAATAATAGGAGGAATATTTTCACCTACTCTTGCAGCAATCAGTGTTGAGAAGCTCTAATCAGAGACCTGCTTGACTGCAGAATGCTTTTTCTCTCACAACGCCTATTTCGGATGCAGAGTTTGGAAGAAAAAAACTGTGACATGTCATTGCAGAAGTGCTGAGCAGGAGAGAGTATTTACATTTTCAGGTAATGCCTGCTTCAAATAATTCTCCCAACAATTTAGGAAAAAATACCATTTTCTCACACAAAGCACTTAGACAGTAATAAATGGCCTTGAACATTTAAAGTCACATTTTACTATAATGCATACACTTATAGCACAGTTTTTTACACACTGGATAGTAATTTATATCAAATATGGCTGAAGAAAAAAGTGAGAGTTTGTGCTCTGTGTGAGATTTGCTAGTTCCATGGCTAAACACAAGTATGATTAACATTGGAATTATTTCAGCTTTGTATCATTTGACATACAGATGCTGTTCCCTTTTACAGATTCAACCTCTAATCTAACAATCAAATGATAGAAATATCCTTTATTATCACTCAGTGGAAAATTAGGTGTAGTGCCAGCAAAGTGACAGGCAACTTGAGGCATACAGGTTCACGAAGAGGTATTAGTATAAAAACAGGAAGGCAAGGCAAATTTATTAGTATAGCGCATTTCAGTACAAAGACAATGCAAAGTGCTTTACATGATTAAAACATAGGAAAATAAAACAGAATAAAAGCAAGTTGGAATAAAATATAGAAACAAAATAAAACATGGGAGAATAGAGACTAAAAGGAAATATTAAAAGCAGTAGGACTAACAAGTTGAACTAATGATGTACATGATACTTTTCATCATGAAATCAAACTTTGCATCCATGCGAAAATATTGGCCCTGGAAATTTTGCCTTTGACCCATTATACGGACTTCTCTACTTCCAGGCCCTTCAAGTAAGAATGAGAGAGTGTACAGGGATATTTGCAGCATTAGAACAAGTACTGTACAGCTATTAAAAATAGCCTACTCAGATTTAAAGACGTGCAACGTGTGAAATAATTCAAAAAATTTACATGTATATGTTCATGCATATTTGTCCATAAAAACAACAGGCTGCATACAAGGAACGAAAAACATGATAAACACTTAAATTTGTTGTCATGATTATAAAGTCTATGCACTGCTGAAAGGAAGGATCTCTGATAAAGCCCCTCTGTGTACCAGGGATGTAGCAGTCTGTCACCGATGGATCTCTCCAGCTCTGCAACAGCTTCATGCATGGGGTGAGAGACATTGTCCAACAGAGAGGTTATTATTGCAAAAGTCCCTCTGTTTCTTACCACCTGTACTAGATCGAGGGGACATTTTAGGGCAGAGCTAACCTTACCGGTGAGCTAATCTAACTGCTTCCTCTCAGCTGTAGATAAGCTGCTACTCCAACATACGACACCATAGAAGATGGCTAATGTCATCACACAGTAAAAAAATATATTTAGTAATTCCACATGCACTCCAAAAGACCTCACAACAGCAGGTAGAGTCAAACAAAAGGTGACACCGGCTTCTCAGAGAGTCACCGCATCATCAAATACGAGAAGCTTCTAAATGCCGGACCAGGATTTTACAGAGCGAATCACAGTGCTACATTTAATGGGGAAAGCAGAACAACGGCGCCGGCGTCCATGTTATGCCGCTCAGACAGAACGCACCATGACTCTTCCTGGATGAGTGCCTGTGTTGTGACTCTAGTCCAGTTTATTGTTCAGGTGAACACCCAAGTATTTATAAGATTTTACAATGTTAGTTTCATGAATGTTCTCTTGTGTTGGTGTGGTGGGTCTGCGCCTGCGGAAATCCACAACCACCTCTTTGCTTTCCCCTGCATTGATCATGAGATAGTTCTGCTGGCACCAGTCCACAAAGTCCCGTGTCCAATGTCTGCACTCTGAGTCATCCTTGATAGAGAAGTCTGCAGTGTAGTGGGTTAAGCGTAACACCGCCAGCACAGTTCCCTCATACTACAGACCAGGCTGTCACTATCACAGCCCTATGTCCTCACTAACTGTGGGTGGTCAGTGACATAGTTCAGTATCCACTGGGAAGGGTGGTGTTTTCCGTCTTTTCTTTTAAAACAACATCTGGAATCTCATGAGATGAAATCAGGTGGATAACTAAACAGGTTCCCTGCTTTATTAAAGTTTTCTGCTGTGAGTTGTTTACGTTATCAATAGATATGCAGAATTTTGCAGCTTGGAAACCTTTCTTTTCCCTCATTGGGCCATCTTACACAACTTACTGACAGAGCACAGGGACTGGTTTGGACTGAGCAGGTTTTTGAGATGGGATGAGTCTGGGTCTTCTATTATTAGGCATTGCCAATAGTTCTGCCTGTTGTCAAAATACCTTAACTGTTCAGACTTGAAAATAGATTAATCTACACCAAAAATGTATTCACAGATTCATGGAATCTTTTTTTAGTATTGAAAAAAGGTGTATTTTTATTCTTTTATTGGAGGGGTTGAAGGGGGGTGGCATTTGCATAACCTTGTATTGAGGTAAAAGCGAAACCTCAGTATATAAACTGGTTAAATCTATGTAGATCACAAATCCTGTGTTTAGGTTTAAGTAACCCTTTAATTTTAGCAATTTTCCGCTGACTGCAACATTTCGGAGTGACCTAGCCAAAGTCCTATCTAGAATCTGTGGAGGGCGCTAAGGATTAAGGTGAGGTCTTTTCAACCTTAAAGACCTGAGGCCACGTGTACCACCTACATGGATCACAAACACCTTTACTGTAAATGAATGCACAAGTGTACCAGGGACAAAGTGTGGCTGCTGTATTTTATTATTCACTAAACTACAATAAAGATCTTTATTGATCTCAATCTCAATAAATTGAGTTTAAAACAGCATAATTAGGAAATCACTCAGTTTACACATTCACAAGAAAATGTGCAGTAAAGACAAGATGATGTCTTCATGGCACCCTTTGATTTGCATCGAGCCTGTGTGCTGATATGCGTGACTTGATGCGCATCAGGTGGATATTTAATTGACTTTTCCCAGCAAGAAGCCATTGTTTTGCACCGTGCAATGTTGTGATCAGTTCCAAACAATGTTGTTTATTGGTCAAATCATTTAATGAATCATTCAAGGCCACCTCACCAAAATGTTAGTGCATTGCATATAGTCATAGTTATCGATTGGATGAATAAAAGTCCTTCTGTTTCATGTAATATTTATCATGTGATGGTGATTTTAGCAACATGTGTGCATTTGGAGGTTCCAATTACACCAGGGAGCCCAGCTCTAGCTGCAAACTATGCTTATATGTTAGCCTGTTCAGCTGTGTTGTGGTAATTTGTTTAACTTGGCTGGCATATGGATAATTCCGTTCCTCAGAGATGTTCTTGACTAGCTCGATCAGTCTGCAAGCTCTCTCTAAAATGTGTTTGTTGCTAGGAACCCAGTGTGGTCCATCAGCTGCGTGGATACTCAAAAAACACAGCTCCAAGACAGAAAGAGGCTCTGAGTGCAGTTCCCTTAAAGCAAATAAAGACCAGGCCAGTACACACACTCTATGTTGCATTTGCAATCCGTCATAATAATAATAATAATAATATTAATAACAATAACAATAATAATAATAATAATAATAATAATAATAATAATAATAATAATAATAATAATAATAATAATAATAATAATGCCATCATGCTTAATGGTTACTTTCTGCGTTCATGTTAAGTTTTCTGTGGAGAGCTGCATACTCCATAATTCTGTGCTCACATGCCCTTTACTGAAGAACTCCATAAGGCTTCAGAATACCAACAGAAACAAGTCAAAAGCTTGTCAACAATTCTAAAAAGCATTTCCAAGTTTCATCATTCATTATTGAGAAGGATATGCATATTTGTTTTTGGGCTAAATTTTCATAAAATGTTAATTTAACCAGATAAATCTTTTTTTTATATATATAAAAAAAATTATACTCCTGTTACATTGTTTTTCTTGTCTTTTTAAGAGTTGGCTGTCTCACTGGAAATAAGGTTATTAATGTCATTCCCACTGAGCTGTCAGTGAATAATTTAAAATGTTTCTGTGTTACCAAGTCACACCTGCATGAGCATTTTCAGATATTTCTGTGTGAACATGGTTTTGGAAATATTTAAATCATAAAGAAACCTAATAATGGCTTAGGCCTGAACATCTAACTATAGCTAACAATTCAAATTATGCCAAAGAAGACCCGTGCCCTTGCATTGTATAAACTAACAGAAATAAAATGTGTCAGAAAATGTTATAATCCTAAATCTTTTAATACATGAGCCTGTGTACTATTAGTAACTGGAAATAAAATATAATGCATTACCTTGAGGCTGTATTTCTAATTCAGTCAATACAGTACCATCCCTTAAATCAATTCAATATTTAGAAAAAAACAATTTCATGTTCTTATAGTTGAAATAACCAAGTGAGCATGCGGAGCGAGGTTGATCCCACCTCCACTCCCCTGTAAATCAGTCTTACATCCCACTGATTACGCTTATGTATTCTGAATGTGCCATTTTCACTCCAACACACTCCCTCCCCCCCCTCCCCTCCCTGTTTCTAATCGATGAGTGACGACCTCGCACTTGTTTAACCTGCCTAACTCTTCCTCTTGAGTCTGGAGCAGGTGACACATCCCGTTAATAAATAAATGAGGAGGGAGGAACCGGAGCACTCACCACAGCTCCAGCGATGAGACAATTATTACACAGTCAACAACACTCTGCCATCATCTGCCACAGTCACAGAAATCAATGGGACTCAGAGAGGAGATTGAAAAGGGAGAGGAGGGTCTGCAGAAGGACAGAGGTGAGGAACAGGGTGGAAAATATGACGGAAATATTCATGGGTGCAGAGCAGTAGGAGGTGATGTCTGAGATCTTATCCTTGCAGTTGTAGTCACTGGCCAGGCTTCTTCTGATAGTATATACACCATTTAACAGTTTCAGAAAAAAAATTAAAAGTTAACAGTTTCAGTGCCACACAATGTTGAGTATGCACACGCCTAAATATGAATAAACAGCATTATATATTATGGGTAAACCATTTCTTTTTCCTTGTTGGGTGAAAAATTTTAAGGGCCTTGCAAAAGTATTCAGAGCTAAGGAACATTTCCACATTTTGTAATGTAATGATAAACTTGAATGTAGTTTTTTTGGATGTTATGTAATGTACCGATGAAAAGCTGCGCAAAAAAAACAATTGGAGAGTGGAGAGAGATGTTTGTTTTTAAAAGTTATTACTCTTAATCCGAAAAAGTGTCACTGTGCTTTGGTCAGATAAGATCCAAATCCATCTTTCTGGCCTCCATGCAAAATGCTGTGGATGAGTGAAAGCGATCGCTGTACATCCCTCTGAACGGGCTGAATCCTGTTGGCTGCGCCATCGTGGTGGGAGGATGCTTTTATTAATCAGGTACAAAGAAGCTGATCAGAACTGATTGAAAGGTGGATGGAGACAAAAGTCATTTCTAGAAAGAAACCTGTGAGGGGCTGCAAAAGATTTTAACGAGACGTTTGGAAAGGGTGCTTTACATATTATTCCTATGTAAAGGTGCGTTCAGGACCGGATTAACGGTCCGCAAGGCCCCCGACACGTTTCGAGTGACGCAAACAGCATGATTTGGGCAAATAGAGTGAAGCAAAAGTGTGAACGAGGCTGTAGATGCACGAATAGAGCAAAGCAAAACTATTTGTTTAAGCACAAAAATGTTTTTTTATGTGTTACATATTTATACAGTACAATGAGGCTGTATTGCTATTGAGAAATCATGGATTTACTAACCTGTAGTTCCGTCCCCTGTACTGGGCCCTGGAAGTACTTGGAAGCGACCCTCATCCAGACGCAGCTACAGGTGGTGATATTCGACGAATCGGGTGCATCTCTTGAGGATCTGGTGGATTCAGCCGACGCCATTGTTTGGCTTTTCGCATTAAATGCAGAACTGTGACTTGCTCAGTAAAATCCATCTCCACCATGGTGAGTTGAACAGACAGGAGGAACTGGATGCCTCCTAATTGATGATGCAGGGAAGTGAGCTGGGGGTGGGGGGATTAGTGCATTTTCAGAGCATTGTAGTGCTGATTATTTCTGAGAAAGAGGAGAAATGTCAAGCGCCTAACGGCGGGCGATACACAATAAACGTTTGTCTCGTACGCCTTTTAGACTGCAGGACGATTATAAACATACACCCAGACCTGCTGCAGAAGGGTCTGCTATCGATGCATATTCATGTCGTGAATGGTTCAATCTAGATTCAACACCATTACAATTCATTTCAAACTAAAATTTAGCATTCTAAGGCTCATACCAAATATTAAGATTTTTTTATCTGTCACATACTACATGAAGGGATTGTGGAGAAGTAATATCAAGTGTTTAAGTTGAAAGACCTAGACATGACACCAGGGTGTTTTCATGACTGTTGCTGCTTTTACTTTAGAAGTATGTCTTTTGAGATGTTGGCTAACCCCTGTTTTTGAGAGTTAGGGACATTGCAAAACTGGTTTACGTAGCCCGATATTACTGTAAAAGAAAAAATGAAAAAAAAAAAATGATTTTTGCTCTTCTCCAAATGACTGCTTCTCTTACGTCTCCATAGAAGAGATGCTTTTCATTCTGCCCTTGAGCTTCCCATTTATTTGATTTAATTGCTCTTGCTACTTGCAATATGTAGTGTTCTCACATCTTCCCTATATTCCTTTTTATACTCAGATATTAAGCCTTGGATAAGTTTATCATTTGCAAGGCCAACTCTGTATTTTGCAGTTTTAACAGTTACAAATCATATTCATTTACACCAAGAAAAGTGGATAGTGTTTGCATAAAGCTGTGGTGGAAATCAAAACATGGAAAAGACTTGATAATTCAGCTGAATACATATACGATTATTTATATAGCATATTGGCCCTGCACAGTGGCACCCTAGCGCTCCCTATGGGATGGGTTAAATGCAGAGGAAAGCTTTCATTGGAATGTACAAAGTTGCAATGACAAATAAATATGATTATTATTAATGATTTACAACAAGAGTAATCTCAATGCACTCTACGGGATAAACAAATTAAATTTCCAATTAAAATTGTATAATCAATATCACAGAATCTAATCATATAGAAATATTTAGATTTATTTACATACATGCCAATTGAATTGTTGAAATTATACAGTGCATTCAGATTGAGTTAATAATACCAACTGGTAAAAACTAACTAACTAATCGAGTTGTTGACTGATGATAAACAAATTGTTTACCACCTTCCCAGCACTTAACAGCTTGTTGACTTCCAATTGTAACCAGCGAGTATTTAGAGGCCTTAAAAAGGCATTCTATGTTCCCTACAGCAGTTACTTTGGATCAACACCAATGCCGAGATTAAACTCTGGACTCAAAATAGAAAGGTGCCAAATTAACGCTCACATTACTCTGAGTCTGTTGGATGTGATAAGGGGTCCAGCACATTATGTTTTTAAGAGGATAATATTTCAATGTTGTGTTTACAGTTTGTACCACTGCCTCTCAAATGAATGGAGGCAGAAAGTTCATATACTGGATGAATAACAATACTGCACTGTGTACTGTTAAGAAAAGGGATCCAGTGCGTTGAACTCTGTAAACATGATGCAAAACATTACGTTATGCTACTTGCAAATTTTCTAAATTCACGCATAGTGTGCCTTGCAAAAATCTTTTTTACACCTTGAACTTTTTCAGTGTTGGGATGCAATGTGACAGACCCACACAACGTGGCACATAATTGTGAGGTGAAAGGGGAATTATATGCACTTTTAAAAACTTTTTTCATGTTAGAAATCCTGATACCTAATACCTAATCCTGGCTTTAATCTGGCTACCCCCAGATTAAACCCATTGCAACCAGCTGTTCTGTCAATGTTTGTTAAAGAATATAACTGAACAAATAACAATGAAAAGCAAGAGACATATCAGACAGATCATGAATTAACATGGGAAGAAGCCTATTTTCATCATCTGAACTAACAAGCAAAGCAGTGATCAGATAAGCAGCCTGTGGTAACTTTGGAGGAGCTGCAGAGACACACAGTCAAGGGTAGTGAATCTGTCAACAGGACAGCACCACAAATGACTCCACAAATGTTGCCTTTATGAAAGAACTGCCTTAGCAAAGCTGTTTAGTACAAGACGTTGGGGACATAGTAAGCAACTGGAAGGAGATCCTCAGTTATGATTAGATCAAAACTGCATGAATACTACACATCACCTTGAACATGGCATCTCCACTGTGACACACGACGACCTCAGGATCGTGCATTAGTCTTCTGTGTTAGGTAGAGGAAAAGTGCCTTGAGATGACATGTTTCATGAACTGGCGCTATATAAATAAAATCAAATTGAATTGAAAAGTGGTCAGCAATAGCTAAAAGATATAATCCCCGTTTCAACTGGCTTGGATTGGTGCACTCTACTCCGCTTTTGGCAACAGTTTTTTTTTTTTTTTTTTACAGGGCCATCCCGGCTTTTCTCCGGCCCTGCTCAAGAGCAGGGTCAAATCGAGTGGACTCGAGCAGAGTTTTGACGTGAACACATTGCTTTTCATTGATTGGCCGAGGGCGAGGAAAAATTAGAAGGTTTTTCTTCGAGGAAGTCCAGAAAAACTGAATAGCGACAACATGAGTATTAAGGCCCGCCATGAACAGAGTGGGTCAAACTGAAATGTAATTTTACTATTTACAAACATGAAGGAAAATATAAACAGAAAAGAAAAATGACACTTCAGCTTTCTCCCAATTTACACTGAAAGCTGATGAGCTTTGTCTCTGAAGTTGTTTGGTTAAAAAACGTGTTCATGGCCACTGGGTCCATCCACTGGATGTGATAGAAGGTGGAGCTGCTGTCTATCCTACAGACTGAGAGCAGGGAGGCCGCTATCCTCAACTCTCCCTGGCTGCAAGCTAGGTAAAGTAGAGAGAACAGCGTGGAGCCCCCTGCACTTTTGACCAAAGATCTCTCAGCGCAAATATGTAAAATCCAATCAATAAAAATGATTTCAATGTGGTTAAAAATGTTTTGAGAATCTGGCTAAATACTTGAAAATGTACGCTCACAGATCCTCTCTATCTTGTCTGACCGAGCTTGAGCTATTCCGCAAAGAATAAAGAGCACAGGGTTTGTCTGTAGACAAACCCTGTACAGTTGGTGGAGACGGACTCTGAAAGACTTTGAAGCTGTAGTTTCAGCGAAAGAATCTTGAGCAGAGTATCCACTCAGGGGGGATGAATACAAACGGATGATGCTCTTTTCAAATTTGTAATTGCAAAAATGTCGAACTCCATGTATGATTTTTTTTTCTTTTTATGGATATATACTGTATACTACTTTCTGTTGGATCATCACAAGAAATCCTTATACAATACACTTAAATTTGTAATATTACAAAGTATGAAACTAAAAAAGTAGTAGAAATAATGTTCCAGAGAAGTTTTTGGTAATGTTGGACGTGTTTTAAACCTCTATAGGTAAATTTTTGTTTTATTTTTGAAAAACAGATCTTGCCCTACCACTTTGGCAATATTACGTTAACTTTTGTAATATTAGTAAATCGATCTACTCCTACAACATCTTTTTCTTATAGTCCAGAAATAAATCCAGTATTTTTACACAGCGTGTGGAGCTCCGTTGTTACACCCACTACAGTTGCAATGTAGCCATATAGCTGTAAAAAAAAAAAGCATCCTTACTTAAATTGTACTAACACACACAATGACTGAAAGCTTCACAAAGAGCAGAGGCGTGACAGATCACAAGAAAAGGACAAGCTGACGACTGAGGTAGAAAGATGAAGCTGGAGGTGGCCAAGAATAGGACCGACTCGAAAAATGGGAAAAGAATGTCTCTTTAACAGTGTGTGAGCCACAAACCATAATCTTCTCTGTAGGTGTTCAATGTCTATAGCCACAAGAAAAAAGGCCTTTAATCCAGTTTTAATGAATGTGGAAGGACAGTTTTATAGACTTCTCTTTGTTGTAGATGGCTCGAAGGTGAGACCATCTCTGAACAGATTGGAATTTTATGCATTCAGGCCCTCAAGTGAATTATATGTTTTTTTTTTTCTTTTGTTCATTTAGCGTGGGAACCTAACTTGGTAAAAGGAAGAAAAATTGTTCACACTAATTTCTTGGTATTTATTGACATATAATGCATTTTGTTGCCTGGAAAATGTGACAACAAGAAGTTTGCAGAGTTTAGCACACTACAGTAGTGTGCATAGTTCTACTCACTTATTTGGTCATTGATTTTTTTTTTAACATAATCCCAACATGGTTTATGGCCTGTAAATCTTTATGAAGAAAAAACACATTTCAATTCCATTTTATTTGTTGTAGCGCCAATTCACAACAGGCTCAAGGCACTTTACAAAGTCAAATTCAATCAAATCATGCGGACAGATTGGTCAAAACGTTTCCTATCTAAGGAAGCCTAGCAGATTGCATCAAGTCTTGACAAGCAGCGTTCACTCCTCCTGAAAGAGCGTAGAGCCACAGTGGACAGCATTATTATTTTTTTAAACAAATAAATACAAAATCAAATTAATTGAAATATTTACGCCCCTCACCCACACACAAAGTGCACCTTCTTTTTATTCACACAGAAAATGACAGTGAACGCAATTGACAAATAGTTTTCCACTCCTGATCAAGATAAGTAAAAAGTTAATCTTTTTCTACACAAACGTAATCTTAAATTGAAAAAATAGGAACATTCTAACTTTGTTTTTTTTTTTTACAATCATTTACCTGGAAAGAAGCCCAACATTGTCATGATCTTCTGTTGTTTGTTTATGGTTTTCTTTTGTGTGTTTCACAGCATTTCTGGGCCTATTATTACCCTTAAGATATTGCCGTATCCTGTTAATTATTCTGTTCATTATTGTTGTTTAGGTATTACCATTAAGGTAATTTGTTTTCATTCTTCCCTTTTTGCATTTTGTTTTATTCTCTAATGCTAGTTCAGACATTTTCTTCTAATTTGGTGATCATTTTGTTCCCAGTTTAGCTCCCTGTGTATTATCTTTGTCAATTAGTCTCCTTCCGTAAAGCTTCATACACATGTAGCCGGGTTTTTATGAAAACAAATGTCTCCTCTACATCGTATTTAGAAATAGTAGAATTCACACCTGATTGTTTTCAGTGAAGTTTTCATCCACGGAAACCAACACAAATACACCACTGAGCGTTGTTACAAATATGCCAAACGTATAGGGGACAGTGTACCAGAAAGGTAAAACCTACATCAGCCAGTCAGAGGCCTTCAAAACAACGGGTCTGTTGAACACCATGGTGCCTCCGTATTGGGAGGGCGTTGGTGTGAAACAGCTGTTCTACAAGCGCTCTTTCTCCTTTGCACCTCAAAGTATTGGAGCATTTGGACCTCTGAACCAATTGTAATGTTTGTAAGGTTCCACGTATGCTTTTACTTTGAAATCTGGACAATCAGGTGAAGACAGGAAATGCTCTGTGGTTGCTGGGGTGACCTCAGTTGGAAAAAAAAATCTATTGGAAATGCCATGGAATTTGTAGCAGAGATTTTGTCCAGTTTAACATCGATTAGACACATATTGCAAACAATCAATCACAACACCAAAATGAAAATCAGCCCCTCTTTGGTAGCATTAATTTTTCCTTTTTTTTTTCCCTAGTCTGTAACAACGGATGCTCATGTGACATCAGAGCAACATTTTATGTCGAATTTTGCATTTGTGTACACACAGGCTCAAAATTGGGATTTTAGAAATCTCCACTTTGGTGTGAGTTTTTAGAAATAATAATTTTAAGAGATGTAAAACTGAATTTTCATGTGGATGAAGTGCCAAAACGCATAAAAATGTATTTGTTTTCTCAGATATCCAGCTACGTGTGGACTCAGTCTCAGTCTCCCTGTTTGCTCTCTGTCACAGGTTTTTGCCCCTTAATTTTGAAACAAGTGCAACGTGCTTTGCAGAGTATGGATTTCACTGGAATGTACAAAGTTGTAATCACAAATAAAAATTATTGTCATTAATAGTTTTTTTTACCAAGCATTTTGTATTTTACCATTTTCATTTGATCAGATTTTCTAGCAACTTCCATAGGTTTCTGTTCTACTTGGATAAAATATATGATTCAATGCAGAGCCCCATTTCTTTTAGCCACCAGCTACTAGGCTGGTGGCTAAAAGAAGGCTACTAGAAGGCTACTAGGTGTTTATGTTGCCACCAAATCAGACTTTAAGTTTTGCATGATAAGACTAACATCTAGCTTTTCGGCCACAACCCCTCCATATGATTCAGGCATAGAACAAGGGATTAGTATTTTGATACTCACTTAATGTCCACTGTTAGGTGTGGTAGATTTTTGATGCTGTGGGATGGTTTCTTTCAGAAAGGCCTAGGAACCTTGTTAGAGGGTGTGACATGATCAACTCTTCAAAATACAGGTTGATTTAAAAAAAAAAGAAAGCCAAATCCACTCAAAAATGGTTAATCGTACACAAAATTTAATTTCTTCCATTGCCATTACAGTCTTCACACCTAAATCCTGTAAAAAACCTGTTGGGGGAGATCAAGAGAAAAGAGATTTAGCGATGAGCCAGGACTTGGGACGATTTAGAGAGATTGTGCAAGGAATAACAGGCAAACATCCTTCTCTCTGTATCCTCTAACCATGTGAAATTTTATTGGAAAAGAGTAAATCCTATTCATTTGTCAAAGGGCTGTTGTAAGAAGTGTTGACTGCAGGGGTAAGAACAGATGTGCTAGTTTAGATTTTGTTAAAAACAATAATTTCTTAACATGGGATTTTTTTCCAGCAAACAATTAATGTACTCAAATTTGAAGTTAGGATTTTTCTTGAATTTTTAGTTTGAAGTTACAGCAGTAGAAGGGATACCTTAAAGTATTTTACATACCCACACAGGGGATGCCAATAAATGTGCGCACAAGCTGTATGTTATTATTTTGCTTTTAACTTGTAAAATACAAAGTATCAGTCATGTATTGTTCTAAGCATACTTGTATAACAACTAACTATCTTATTTGCTACTTTCTTAAATTGCTAAAAAAAAGCATGAATTGCCAAGGACCAACACATATGTTATCGTGAACACAGAAATATTAAAAATATCTAAGAGAAGACAGTGCTGATGAAAAATTTTCATTTGTTTTATTTAAATAGATTTTAGCAAGTCCTGCTATTTTCATATTTTTTGCTTAAACATAAGTACTGGATATCGACATGATCTGAACTTAGACAGGTGTGCAGTCTACTTACCACAAGCCCCGTCTCTGAAACCACCCTCTTCAATGGAGCAGAGATTTTGCTCAAACACTTGTATTCCTCTGCCAGATGTTCCAGTTTGTGGATACTTGTATTCATGCATTTTTAACCTGAATGCACATGTAGATTTTATTGCTGTGTGTACAAGCAACCTAATTTTGCCATTTTAATGGCAACTGGCAAACAACGAGGCACAATGCATCTGTCTTATGGTAGAAGCAAGGTCTTACAAAGGTCTATGCAAAAGTTGGTAATTTAGCGAAATCAAATAAGTTTAAACATTTAAATTTTCACACTGTAATAACGCTTCCATTCTAAAAAAGCTGCCCATCTCTAAATGCTACAGCACGCTTTTCTGCAGGATCTCAGAGTTAATGACGACATTCATGTTAATTTTAGAATTGCATAAAACTATGTTTTAACTTAAGGTTCTACTGTTTAACAATTTACCAATATGAAAACATATTGCGCCAGAAATGTAATTTAAATTGATTATTGTAAAACTGCTAAACATAAACTGTAAAATGCCCACTTACAATTTTTACAGTAGTGTGTTCTTTTATTCTAACAAAAGCACATACTAAGGTTGCAGACTCTGAGACTGCCTCCTCAAAGTCAGCCTGATGAGCCATGAGAGCTTGTCATTGTAATGAGCGAGCCTCATTATAAACCAAATCACCCTTTTCTCTTTTGAATTCAGCATGAAGAGCACGTTTTTGAGTAATGAATCCAACACAGGGGTTTATAAAGGCAGCTATTAATATAATTATACATTCATTACTCTAAAGGGATAAGTTTGTTCTCTACCATTATAAAAAGTTATGAATACTTTAAGAAGGATCAATAAAACATACAGTGCCCAACAGAAGTATCCACATCCCTTGAATTCGTTCAAATGTAAGTTTTAATGAAATAAAAGACATGAGCTTCAGAAAAAGGCATGGCTTGGCTTGACATGACATAACATGAACAGAAACAGTATTTTCCCAAGAGGAGTAAATTAAACTGACCTATGTATATATGGCATGGTGCATGGGAAAACAAGGAGATTGATTGACATACACAGGTGGACTGATTGGAACTGATCGAGGTGGCAGTGGCTAATGCTTACCCCTCATTGCAAAACTGTAACTATGCAGATCGCCAATGTTGTTGTTGTTGTTGGCAAGGCATTGCATGCGTGTTAAATGACAGGCGCGGTCTATGTAGGCTCACATGCTCAAATGTGCCAGTGTGTAGCCGGTTATGCATATAGGGGTGTCACAATGGAGGTGCCAACGGGGGCAGCTTCAAACCACTTTGTTTTGACGGAAACCCCCTAACCGACAAAGAAGCTTGTCAGATAGACCCAAACCCAGCTTCGTCTGGACGGGGCCTGTATTCCTCATTATTGTGGTAGCTCCACAAACCCCATCTTTTACCCCTCTTCTGAGGTGCGTCTGAGAGCAGCCCATTTCAGCGTTGTTGTTTTAGGTGCAAATTACACATTTTACTTCCTGCCCCACCTCCAGGTTGCATTCCACTCCACCGTGTTTGCCCATTTTTTGCGGTTCGATGGCGGAGGGATAATTATCTAGCAGTGAAAATTTTTTTTTATTGTAAACTGTTATCAATTGTGTGGGTTAATACACCCAACAACCAAACATTTTGACTTATCCATCCGCATCCTTAAGCTTGGACTACAAAATCCCTGTCAATGGAAATAGCGGATTTGCAAAATCGGTTAGCCAGAAGTCCATGACCTTGTTTCATAGCCCCATAGGAAGTATCGTGAGTCATTGTTTGGAAAAAAAAAATAGGGAATAGAGAAAACTCAAAAGACTGAAACATCTGACCCAAACTGAATAAAAAACACATCTATGCAGCACCTGGACAGACAATATTCATGTTTTCTGCACTCCTAGAGACTCCCAAGTATTTTCTCAAACTAAAATGTTACTTTCCCTCCTTATTTGCATTGTGAACTGGTTGTTTAAATACATTACCAATGGGTGCTCTGATTTAAAATTGTGATATCACTACATAATTAATTGTCTTTATTTCCGGTTTTATCATCTATTTTTCGCAGTTTGTTGGTTTAGCTTATTCTTTAAATGATTTACTAAATAGTAGTTTAGCTGAATGTTACTGGCTTAGTTAGAGTTTCTTGACTAAAGTATTCTAACTGTAAGTTTAAGTAATTTGTTAATTAATGATTATATTTGGAAAACAGTTATTTGTGTTTATTCTGTATATGTTTTAGGGGTTGCTCTTTGAGAACGCCAGTGCACATATTCAAAAATCCAGGTGGTCCCATGACTTGGTATTTTTCATTAAAATAAAAACTAGTTAATAATTGCCTTTGGCACTTAATAGTTATCCATAGTCGAAACAAACTATTGTTGCACAACATATGCTTTGCGGTAAAATACACATCTATTCCTAATTTTAATATTTAATGTGTACACAGTGCCTGTAGTAATGTTCCAGCTTACATTTAATTATTGAATGAACAAAGCTTCCTGTCAGATGTTCGCAACAGAATACCAGCATAGAGCTTTAATCCAAACTCTTTATTAGTGTGTGTGCAAATAGATGCAGAACTGTGTGTTTAGATGGTGTTGATGACTGTGCTTGATGTGGTGGCATCTCCACACCTGTGCTGCCATCTGTGCCCCTGCACCTCCTGTGACCGCTGTGCCTCCTGGCACACAAGTGTCATATTGAAACCTTGATAAACACATCTCATCCATCTGTCCTCTGGATGATGGAAGAAAAGACTTTCATGTCCTTTTAGTAAATTTTAAACAAGCCAAAACCAAACAAACAAGATTAAGTACTTTTGTTTGACAGTGAAGGTAAATTACGTTATCATTTGATAAATCACACTCCTTTGCTCATAAATTTCTCAGAAGTTAAGATAAGATAGACTTTATTGATCTCACAGTGGAGAAATTCACTTGTCACATCTGCTCAATAATCAAAAGAGGGTGCCAAAAGGAGGAAAAGGTGCATAGGGTATATACAGTGTATGCACATATATATAGTGGATTGTACTTAACCAGTAGTGCTAGGCTACGTATTTTCTTTCTTTTGATTTGCTGCCCTTCTTTGTAAATGTAATCTGCTTTTTAAATCTACTTGTAAATTGGATAAAAAATTTGTTAATTTGAACTCAAGCAAACTCAACCAAATCGTCCCAAGCTCTGTTGAAGCCATTTGTGTTTTTGACAGCATTCTGTGTCATATACGTGTCATATTGACAGTGTCATATGGTTGAAGCAGTAAATGAATAAGCCTTAAAGGAGCCTAGTCACATACTATGTCTTGACAAATTTGAACGCCAGTAGCTCACTGTGGTTGCATATTGTCTTGTAGCTGGGCTTTAGCAGTTGGAGTACATTTTTATAATGCCTATTTACAAAGTGCACATACAACCCCCCAAAAAATCCTAAACCAAACAACAAAGATAAATAGAAACCCCATAAACCACTAAAAGCTCAACTTGGCTCCCCTGTACATTTCCCTGACTTGGTCCAGCCCAGAACCTTCTTAAGGCACTTGTTTCTGCACAGGCCTCTTGTAGGTGACAGACCTGGACACAAGGACAAGGTGAGTGCAAACACAAAACATATTTCACTAAAACACAGACACAAAGGACTAAATGGAAATACTACACAAATATTGACTTTGTTGGTACTCTAATTTCTGTCACCCTTCATCTCCTGGACCCAACCACTATTAAAGTGCTGCAGTGCCACTGGATCTGAAACTAGGAAAAAGAAAATACAATAATCAATAAACACTTATAAATTGTGTGCAATTATTTCTGAAATGTGCAAATATGCTTCCTTACAGTGCTGCGTGCTTTCTAAAGTGCTAAATATGCAAGTTAAATTGCTCAAGTGAAAAGTCAAATGTGTTAATTCTTAGATGTAACAAACAGCTGTTTGTTACATCACCTTGTAGACAAGGAGAAACATATATATATATATATATATATATATATATATATATATATATATATATATATATATATATATATATATATATATATATATATATATATATATCCGTCCGTCCGTCTTCTTCCGCTTATCCGGGGTCGGGTCGCGGGGGCAGCAGCTTCAGTAGGGAGGCCCAGACGTCCCTCTCCCCGGCCACTTGGGCCAGCTCCTCAGGAGGAATCCCAAGGCGTTCCCAGGCCAGCCGGGAGACATAGTCCCTCCAGCGTGTCCTGGGTCTTTCCCTGGGCCTCCTCCCGGTGGGACGTGCCCGGAACACCTCACCAGGGAGGCGTCCAGGAGGCATCCTGACCAGATGCCCGAGCCACCTCAACTGGCTCCTCTCGACGTGGAGGAGCAGCGGCTCTACTCTGAGTCCTCCCCGGATGACTGAGCTCCTCACCCTATCTCTAAGGGAGAGCCCAGACACACTATATATATATATATATATATATATATATATATATATATATATATATATATATACTGTATGTGTGTGTGTGTGTGTATGAGACCTGTCTAACATTATTGTATCTCATCAAAATAACTCATGGATGCTGTTTAGAAGGATTGATTCTGCTCTCAATGCTCCTCAACTTGTCTGCCTGGTAGTGTGTTCCAAAACATGTAATGACTTTATGCATTTTTTCATAGATATGGCTGTAAGAGCCCTCATTTTTGCACTTAGTTCAATTTAATTCAATTTTATTTATATAGCACCAATTCATGAAGCATGTCATCTCAAGGCATTTTACAAAGTCAAATTCAATCAGATTATACAGATTGGTCAAAAATGTCCTATATAAGGGAACCCAGTTGATTGCATCAAAGTCCCGACAAGCAGCATTCACTCCTGGAGAGGCGCAGAGCTACAGGGAGAGTCGTCTGCATTGTCCATAGCTTTGCAGCAATCCCTCATACTGAGCAAGCATGAAGCGACAGTGGAAAGAAAAACCACCCATTAGCGGGAAAGAAAAACCTCCAGCAGAACCGGGCTCAGTATGAACGGTCATCTGCCTCGACCGACTGGGGGTTACAGAAGACAGAGCAGAGACACAACAAGAGAGACAAAAAAGCACAGAAGCACACATTGATCTAGTAATCTGTTCTACATTAGATGGTAGTAGCGGGTGATCTGTCTTCCCTGGATGATGTCACAGCTAACAACTCCAGACCAGGTGTACCTACTATGAAGAAAAAAAGAGAGAGAACAAAAAGTTAAAAGCTGAAATGACGACAAGCAATGCAAAATTGAAGAACAGTAGAAATCAGTAGAGTGAGAAAAATAGACCCTGATGTCCTCCAGTAGCCTAAACCTATAGCAGTATAACTATAGAGGTAGCTCAAGACAACGTAAGCCACTTTAATTATAAGCTTTGTAAAAAAGGAAAGTTCTAAGATCAGTCTTAAAAGTAGACAGGGTGTCACGGACCAAAACTGGGAGTTGGTTCCACAGGACAGAAGCCTGATAACTAAAGGATCTACCTCCACATTTTACTTTTAGAGACTCTAGGAACCAACAGCAGACCTGCAGCCTGAGAGCGAAGTGCTCTGTTAGGAGGTAATCAGAGCTCTGATATATGATGGAACTTGATTATTGAGGGCTTTTTACGTTAGAAGAAGAATTTTAAATTCTATTCTCGATTTAACAGGAAGCTAATGAAGTGAAGCTAAAATTGGGGAAATATGATCCCTTTTGTTGATTTTCATCAGAACTCTTGCTGCAGCATTTTGGATCAGCTGAAGACTTCTGACCCTTCTTGTTTGACTCCCTGTCCAGCTGTGTGAACCGGTGAATCTGACCTTTTTATTGAGGAACACATTAGGCTATCAGGTTCTCTTTGTGATCCTGCCCCCCCTCAGTTCTTTAAGGAGGCTTTCCCCAGCTTAGGACATATCTTCCTTGCTATTGTAAATAGCAGCTTGCTGCCAGGTGTTGTACCTGTAAGTTTTAAGCAAGCTGTGGTGTAGCCTCTCCTCAACAAACCTGGTCTTGAACAAACTGTTTTAGCAAAATGTTTGGCCTACAAGGTGCTATTTATTTCTAAAGTTTGAACAAATGCCGTCCTTTCCCAGGTAAAGCCCTTTTTAGATTGGCAAAAGATTGTGGAGGTTTTTCAGTCAGGTTTTACAACTGTGCATACTACTGAGTTGGTTTTAATGAGTTTTTATTGACATATTCAGGGCAAATGATTCAGGAGAATATGTTGTTCCTGATTTGCCTGACCTAACCACTGCTTCTGATACAGTGGACCACAATATTTTATCTTGTTTACAGACCCAACTTGGTTTTAGTGGTACTGTATTAAAATGCTTAAGTTATATTTGTCAGACAGAATCATATCTGTAAAAATAGGTGATTTTGAATCCTCATCCACTCCTCTACATTATGGGGTCACACATGGCTCAATCTTTGGTACCTTGCTTTTTTCTCTTTATTTGCTTCCTTTGGGTTCAATACTTCAAAATATGTGATCTCCTTTAATTTTTATGCCACTAAAAAAGGAGCCTTTTCGATCAACCCCCTACTAGTATCTCTTGAAGACATTGAAGCGTGGATGGCTTTAAAGGTATACTATGCAACCGGCGTTGATTTTCCAGCAAGGCTCCCCCCAGAGGGCGAAAGTAAAAGTGCACTGTCGTAAATATGCTCAGCTGTTCTCCTGGTTTCTCCGTCAAGTCAGGCGCGGTTGTTTTGAGCTTAGCAGACAGGCGAACGCAACGAATACAAAAGTCGAAAAAACGGCAGTACAAACAATGACTAACAGTGAAAGTATGAACATGCACAGAGAGAGAGAGAAACCATTCCACTGCAGTGTTTCCCCTAGGAATTTACTTACCAGACGACCGGCGGAGCGGGGGAGAGACGAGTGTTTCGCCGATGACCGGCTGAGCGGAGCGGGGGGGAGACAGGCTTTGCGCCGCGGAGCGGGGGGGAGACAAGCTTTGCGCGCATATCGAGTTAGTTTTATTTTTTTATTATTATTTTTTTGGAATGTTGGCGAGGCGGTAGCGTGAGGGAAACCCTACAATGTTACTTACAATCGCATCAGCAGAAACGCGAGGTCCGCGTCAGCCTTGCAGCCTTCTTTTTCTTTTAGTTCTCACCATTCTGAAAAAGCTTGCCCGATGTTCACCCATGTACGACTCCTCTCTCTGTCCAGAGCCCTCTTCCTCTTTCTTGCCTGCTCCAACATGGGCTTTCTCTGTTTTCTCGCTGGTTCCGCCATAATAACTGCACAAATCTAGCAACAAGCATGCCTTTCACTGGGGGCGTGTAGCAGTTCTCGCCGTAAAGCAAGACCGACTCTCGCGATGCACACGAGACTTCAGAGCCTGTGAGTGCGGGCCGAGTGCTCCTGCAATTGCAAGTGCGGTATTTCCCCCACAGACCACCAGGGCGGCCGAGAAAACCTTAGTTCAACCTGAAATGACTCATTTAATCATCCAAAACGGTATGGAACACATTAATTAACTGAAAAATGTTGCATAGTATGCCTTTAAACTTTTTAATCTTAAATGACAAGAAAACATAAGTGATGGTATTTTGTTCCATCCGCTCCTGTAAACCATCTCCTGTTGATTTGGGCCCATTTGCGCTATATTTAAAGCAGACCGTTAATTCTTGGGTTTTAAATTAGACAGTGATCTTAAACTATAGACGTCAAGTTAGAGCAAGTTAGAGCAATGGTCAAGTCTAGGTTTTATCACTTTAGGTCATTGCCACTCCCCTGCTAGTTCTCTCTGTCTCAACTCTTTGGCATGTCAGAACCCCTCGTGCCATTCTGGATCTCCGGTCAGGCCTGCTCTCCTCCTCCATCGGTGTCCTGTTTCATCGAGCCCGTCCGCCCTCCGACGTGAAACCGTCATCCCGCCCCAAACCACACCTTGGTCTGTCACTGACAGCCACAGCCTGACTACCTCTGCTCTCTACTTCACTACCTTGTCGTCTGCCGGTGCTCACCATCTGTCTTTTCTCTCCACACAGTCCGTGGCCAGAGCCTTTCCAGTTGGCCACCATCTCTTCACACTCACCATAACCGTCTGTCATTGCTCTTCTCCGTAAACACGCTTGCCATATTCCTGCCTCTGTGTGTGTTGCTTATGGGTCATCATGGAAAACCCAGCCATGAGAGTTTTATGATCAGTGCTAAATTCTTTTCAGGCTCAGAAAGGACTAAGTAACACTATCAGGATGAACGCTTGCCATATATTGTTTTATTTGAAGATGAATATATGGTTGTTTGTGTTTTCTTTTTATGATCAGCATATGCAACCAAGGCCTCTTTAACTATTATATTTACTTGTCTCGGTTCAGGGTTTGTGGGTCTTGTTCTGTTCAGCAAATCTGCAAAAAAAACTTTGAGAGAGCAGGAGAAAAAAAGCCACTGTTAAGTCAGAGTGAGAATGACCCAAGTGACTTAAGTGTGATTGCTGTGTCTCCTGGCACATTAGCAGCAGTGTTATTTCCAGCGTAGGTGCTGCCTTTGATGATTTGTAAGTGGTGGAGGTTGTTAATTTCAGTAGATTACAGTGCTTTGAGAAAGTATTCAACCCCCTTGGCATTTTTTCATGTATTGTTGACTCACAGTCTGGAAATTTAAATGGATTGCTTAAGGGTTTGCATCATTTAATTTAAAGAACATCCCTACAACTTTGAAGATGTTTTTTTTTTTGTGTGTAGCAAGCGAGAAATGGCCAAAGTAACAAAAAAACTTCAGGGTGCACAATTGTTCATCCCCATCCCCAAAAGGAAAAATGCTGCCATCTTTTTGCTTTAATAACTTTTCAATCATGCTTGCTTTCAGAAGCAATTGTCTCATGTCATATCTGCTGGGCCAAGTGCAGATCCTGTGTATATGTTTCTTTGTGCTATCTAGTGTTGTCTCTCTACAGTTGGCCAGATGACAGGTTCATTGAGCTCCAGCTATAGCTGTCATTAGCTATCATTGCTAATCAGGAGGCAGCAAAAAATTTGTACATGAGGAGACAGAAAATCGCCAGTTCTTTCCTTGTGTTTCTGTGTCCAAACTGCAGTAGAGAGTTCTGGGAAAACCGTGGACTAAGCCTGAGGATTTGAACAAGTACACCTTACAGATCCCTCCCCCTCGCTCTCTGCTGTGCTGTGGCCATCCATCCACAGCTCCTTCCTCTTCCCTTTCTTGGAGTAGTCTCTCCATTTCCTCTGTTCCTTGATCTTGCTTTCATTCCTGCAATTTTCGCCCTAACACTGCTGATCCTGCTGAACTCCTCGCCCCTCGCCTTCTTCCAGGAACACAGCTGTTGCTTGTTTGCCTGTCTCAAATTCACTCAAAGACAATTCTGAGCACCAAGGACACACAGGCTCTCTTCTCTCTCTCGCTTTCCAATCACAGACTCGGTCAGTTATTTTTTCCCAGAAACCAATGAGACTTTTCCATGGGCACTGCAACTGCACTCTACTCCACTCTACACGGTGGGAGTTTTTTGACTATGGATTTTCTGGACCCTACTCAGAAGATAGTTTGGTGGTAGTCGAGTGGAGCAGAGCTTTTACAAGCAGACTGCTAGTCAGGGGTTGGCCGACAGTGGAGCGAGGAAAAGAAAAATAATGTGCAGACTCTGTGCTACGGAGAGGGAAACGGTGGATTTACTTGATGTATTGAAAGTTGTTAAGTTTAATCTCTAAAGTGTGTGGTTCAACAAAAATCTCTTCACAGCCACTGATCGAACCACCGTTGCGTGTGTGCGGTAGAAGGCAGAGCAACCATGAAGGCAGCCTTCTCTCTCCCGCAGAAAGCTTCTTCTACGGGAGAGTGAAGGCTCCCGCTGTGACGTGGAGCCAAGCTCAGCCACTACTGTGAAACAGAGAAGGCTGCTGGGCTTCACATGGACAGTGGAAGCCTTCTATCTTGCAGCAGCTGCGGTGTAGAGCGAAGCCCCAGCACTGCAGAGGCTACTGGAGGGCAGAGCAACCGCTGCTGCTACCGCTGCTGCTACCGCTGCGGTGTAGAGCCCACTTTGCTCAAGCCGCAGTAGCTGCAAAAAGAAAAAGCTGTCATTGTCTGTTTGGAGCCCAGCAGCGTGAAGGCTCCTTGAGCTTTTCTCCACCGCAGCAGAAGTGGATCTAACCCAAAGAAGACTCTACTGAATCAGCGCAGTGCGAGTAAGCAATATTCAGCCTATAAAAATGAAAACCCATATAACCCAGTGTTACATCTCCCAGGTAGATGTTTGTGTTTGTGCTAATTCTTTGTCCTGTGCTAGGCTCCACCTTCTCCAGGATGTGGGTGTGGTTTCCAGAGTCCAGTGCAATCACCTGTGTCCTATTTAAAGGCTGTGATCCTGCACCTCAGTGCCTCTTGGCCACTTGCCTGCCATACCACCTCTTGCAGATGCTTGCCAGTGCAAAGGCCTGCCTTTGTCATGTTTTTAATGTACACTTGGTCAGACTGGGTTGGTAGGGGAGAGCTGCCTTTTGGTTTAACCCCAGTTTTCTCTTGTTTAAGTGATTGTTAGGTTTAGGTTAGGTTGTAGGTTTGTACTATTTTACTTTCATTGTTGTTAGGTAAGTTCTTCTTTTTATTTTCTGATTAGGGTTGTTTTGTTTGTTATGTTGGCCTGGGCTCTCTCTGAAGTTTTAACCGTCTGAATTGTAAATAATGTAAAATTAGAAGTAAATAAATGTCTAAAAGATAACTTTGCCTCCTCAGTCCACTTCCTCATTTTATGTCCGTCCCATATAACCCCTAGACTAAGCCAAGGGACGTAACACCCAGTAATGCAGCCAACACAAGAACTGATTGTTTAAAAGAGGTCAGAAGCCAACAGGAGTATCTGAGTAAAGCAGGCAGGAGAAACAGGAATGAGACAGGTCAAAACATAGGAGATCAGAACAAGGAATGCTTGATGGTCTCCTCATACAAATGGCTTTCAAGAATCTGATGCAGACACACAGAGAGGAACAGGAATATATACTGCTCCTACCAGGTGCAATAGCTCCCAGTTATCAGAGCTGTCACAGGCGTAATCACTCAGACTAAGTGAAGGTAAATCACAGGAAGCGAGGAATGACGTCAAGGGACTGCTACAGCAGCATCAGGCAGGAATAGAGCGGAAGCATTACAATTTTCCTACAATGGGGAGATCCTGGGGGGACAGTGGCAAAGACACAGTGTTACACACAATAAGTAGAAATGAAAAAATGAACAAGCTAGTCTAATCTAAAGTTAGTTGTGAGTACTGAATAAACGGCACTAACCTTCTCAAAATATCGGAGGTTGCACTGGTTCCGATATGTGGGTCCAGGGGCCTCTGTTAGGTCGCTGCGTTTGTTACAACAAGCTGGGCAACTGATCCACTTGTTGCAGACATATGGCAAGGCTGAGGTCAAGGGGAGATCTGTGGTCCAGGCATGGGTTATATGCAAAGATTCAGAGGTAGCGGAGGTAACCAGAGGGTTAGGTGGCCAGGGAGACCAGCCTTTCTGCTGCTATCTGTGGTCGGCCAGACCTTCTGGGATTTCCCGCAGACTGGATCATGTTCGTCACGGCTGAAAAGTCACTATAAAGTGTTTACTAAGTTATTGGGGAATATCTGTGCATAACAGATATCAAATGTGAAAATCTTGGCAGGATGTTTACGCCGTTTTGAATTAATTATAAAGTGTTTCACAACAGTGTGTGTATGTGACTGTGTGCGCGGAGCAGGCTCACTTTCCGTGGCAGAGAAAGAGGAGGAGGAAACCTTCTAAGCGCATATAGCCTTTAACCTACATAAAAATAATTTTGCTGTGATCAAAAGTCTGCGATACTGTACTTAAAAACCATCCCAGCTGAACTCGCCATGGCAGGTAAAATTATACTCAAAGCCTAGTCTCACCTTCACATCCTATACGTCATTCGGCTGTTTTACATAAATGGCCCCTAGCTAATGACAAAATGAAAACCAAAAGCCCCAGGTTTTCGTTTAACTGGATAATACAAAGCTTGGGGCTTTAAATGCTCGGGGCTTTCTATGGAAAAGGGGCTTTTAATTGTAACATGTTCTAAGCTGCACCATCTGTTAGTAAACAAAGCCACGCCCTCCTCGGTTCATTTATAAAAATAAAAATATGTTATCGGTGCCAAAGTTTGTAACAACCTGCAGAGCTATCGTTTGGGAACCACGATGTTTCAGGACAAATTACTCTAAGGCAAACAGTTTGCATATGGAACATTTTTTGTTGTTACTGGGTTGTCAGGGACTTTTTAAAATGCTAGAAAACAACAACATCTGCAGGCTTAAAAACTGAACAAAGGCGCTGGTTGAGACTTTGCATAGACTTAAAGGCAGGGTAGGAAAGCGGACCACCATTTGGGATTTCACTTGTAAGATCCATCCACTTTAAAGTCAAAACTAAAGCAGCTCTCCAATATTCACCATCTGACACTTTACAAAACCCTTTTTACAAATATGCAAGATTGCGGGGCCTAAAGCAGTTACCATGACAACCAGAAGAGACTCCAGAAATCACAAGATAAAACTTTGTCAGTAAACACAAAATTAAGATCTGTAAAATGTTTCTGGCTATTTTACAGAGGAAACCTTTATTTTTCTGCATTGTCCTTATAAAACATGTTTAAACTCTAAAGAAATAGCACACATCCGCAGATGCAAAATATGCACCCTGCCATCACTTTATGTAGAAATATTTAGATGAATAGCTATTAAAAAACAGAAAAAGAAAATGACGGGTACCCTGAACCCCAAAAAAAATAAAAATATTGCAGTGTTTAGAATTAAGTACAAAAGAACCAGAACAATGTTGTGTAACCAAAAGTGTTTTTGAGGCACTCTTCACTGAATGTGGTGAGAACATTTCACACACAGAGAGAAAAACATAATTAAAAATACAAACAGCAAAAGCATAACGGCAGCTAAATTTTTAATCAATCCCATACATCAGCTTGGAAGAATTTTGGATTATTCTTCAGCACCGAAGAGCTTTGGCTATGGGATGTTGGCAGGTTGCCTTACATCAGCTGCTCGATTTATTCTCTTCACAGCCTCTCTTTTTTGGATGACAGTCAGGACTTTTACACGGCCATTGCAATGCATTCACTTAATACCCTTCAACCCCCTCCTTGCCAAAAGTACTTGCCCGCTTAGCGTTGTCTTGTTGCATGTGTCGAGACTGATGTTGAGAACATTTTCTCAGAGATTTCAATAAAAAGCATGAGAATGGAAGGAAGTGTTCTGTGTGCAACTGCAGTGTGAAGTAAAGCAACCAGGTGGGGTCAACTCTGTCTGAGGTTCATTTGCTGGTATATCTGGTATGATAAATAAATGGATCAGAGCCTTCAGATGAATAGGCTCAAATACAATTTTGCTTACAAAAGTTTCATACAAAACACTAACAGCAGCCTTCTGCTTGGCAACATAATTTTTTTTTTTTTTGCATACCGCAGATGGGCACTAATTATATTTTTGGAGAACAGTCCCTTTCCTCCTTCAGTTCTGCTGTGCCCTCTATTTTTCTTAAGTGGTTTCTTGGTGGAGTCATTAACATTAGTATGAGACTAGATGAGAGAGGTCTGTAGTTTAATAAAAGTGTTGAGGATGTATCTGATGTTTTATTAGTAAGTATTAAAAACAATGAAAATAACTAAAATGCATGCTGTTAGCAGTGCTGGCTGGTGGAGTTTTCTCTCGGGGGCTGTACCTTCAAAATATTGAACATTCAGTTTCAATTTAATTTAGTTTATTTATATAAGGCCTATTCACAATATACACCAAAATATATACTAAGATATCACACAAGTGCAAGAAAAGAAACAGTGCGCTGCTTTTTATACATACATTTTGATCTTCCATCTTTGAGAGAAGTAAATTTCTCCGGACTAACTCCGGTTGAAATCTGGGACGGTTTTGACGGTGATGCTACAAAATTGACCGATCCTTTAAAAACACCCGGATTTTTCTGAGCTTTCACTTTCATCATGGCCACACAGGGCAAGTTCAAATGCACCCACAGAACTTGACACAGTCTATTATTTTTGATAGAAAGTGCCTGTTTTTGTCAATCTCCTCATTGTGCTTGCAGATCCCTAACCTGTAGACTTCATCAAGTTGAGAGGAAACACAAACATGGCTAGTCGCAGTGCATTTTCCATGTGAATCCCGGAGTGCTCATGTCCTTTTGTCTTTTCTGAAAAGTGCTTTAAATCGGCCGCACCTGTTAATCCATGCTGGGTCAGATGCTGATGAAAAAGGAGGCAGGGGAAGCAGAAAAAAAGCATTAGCCTCATTACATGCCATTAGCCAAGCCTTGCAGTCCTGGAAAAAGAGTGCATCACCTTCCTCTGACTGCTGAATAATTGTAATATTTGGCTGATCGGGTCCGAGCTCTTAAACCCCTAACTTCTCTTGAAAAATTCTTCTCTCAAAAGGTGTGTTTCTGAGTGACGGTGCTGAATTATTTAATTTTTCTTGCAGCACTTCTAATTTCTGTCCAGTTGTCTCCAACTCCCGCAGCTCAACCTGTCATTCAGGCAAAATTTATAACATCTGTGACGTCAGCCCCGACGTCAACCAATGGTGGGAGGGTGCAAATCAAGCTGCATTCAGCTCTGGGCACAGTAGAGATGTGCCCCTGGATAGTTCTATCTCTTGTATTGAAGAGGAGCTACTGCACGTGTACAACTTTTAAAGTTTTGACGTATCTACCACTGCTTTTGGGTCTAAGCCGGCTGAATCCGTAGTTTATTCAGTATGCCACTGTTCTGTGTTCCATGCTGTCTTAATAGATCACAGATAAAAGAAACAACTCCAGCTGTCATTTTATAATTTCCCGTGTGATGAGTAGGAGAAGAGGAGATGGCTGATAAGATAAGTTATTCTCCAGGAAAATATTAAAATGGTGCGATTTTTGCTGACTCAAACGAGTTTGCATTAAACTAACCTGTCGAATATGCAGTACAGTACATACAACGTTAATGTTTGACATTGTAAAGCATAAATACAAGCATGAGAATTAACCATAAGCATAAACCACAGTCTCATGTACAGCTGATGTGGACACGGAAGTTCACCGGTGACGACAGTTAACAACTGGAGGGCAAGGATTTTTTGACCCCAGGGTGAAAATACGTCACCAATCAGACACCTTTGATGAAGGAAACAACTTTACTCATCATTAATTTTAAAATATTTATCTTACACAACTAAAAAAATACAAAGATATATTTCGAAATATTTGTATTTTATTTCATTGTTTCATTCAAGGTAAAGTGGTGAGTGGTGACAGGTGGGGAGGTGCCTTTGCGCCCTCTATTGGCAACCTGTTGCTAGTGCTACGGATAATTTGAGATGGGGGTTTGAGATGAGAGATTACCAGACAATAACAGATTCTACTTCAACGCAGATCTGACCATGGTCACTTGCCACTCGTTTAAGGATTACAATTTGAATCATCATTGTAAGAGCGAAACACGGAGTACAACAATAACGGATGCAGAGTGGGCCGGCATCAGAAGATTTGCTAGCTAAACTGCAAAAGATATTTTTACAATGCTCCACTCTTCCTGGGATGCAACAGACAGGACCTACACAACTTCATGATATGGTGAGCCCTTCTCTGGTAGGAAGTTTAACAAAGGTTGTTTGTTGGAGTCTGCAGCACTTATTTCCCCTAAAAAGAAGAGGTGTCTGCAAAAGTGTCTCTCTTGATGTGCACCTTACAGAGAATTTGGCACTTCAGCTGAAGTGGCTCTGGACAAGAGCTGTGACGTCGGCGATAGAGCCCGGGTACTTATCTTTGTACATGAATTAACAAAAGACCTTGAGATGACAGAAAAGCTGGCAGCCCGTCGGTCAATGAAAGGGACTACAACGGGGAGTGATGTGTTCAGAGGTAAATGCATCCATGGACACACTGGGAATAATGTGGGACAAACTGGGAGGTGTGACAACCGATGGCTGTCCAAATCTGATGGTGAAAAATGCAGGACCTTTGAAGCAGTAAAGTATGATATTTTAATTTATTTTCTCAGGGGATCAAGTTTTGTGATTCAATATCCTGTGCAGCTCTGCAAAAAATCTCACCTTTCATGAACCCAGTATTGTGCATTGCCTTGCCTTGTGAGTGAAAGGTATTGTCACAACTGTACTGGCTTGTTATCAACAAATTTGTCATCTACTTCTGGTCGTCAGCCGAATTTATTCAAGTTTATTTTTCATGATTTAATAAAAATGCAAAATAATAATCTAAATAATAATCTAAAATAATTTTAGATATTATGTTGGAAACGTTTAATTAGTTATGCAGGAAACCTTGAATTATTTCAAGGTTATGTACATTTCACACAGTTTTAAACAGTTATAAGCCACAGCATTTCATCAAAGCTGCACGGCATCTTTTAGATATGTTAAGATGGACAAGGCTGTCCACCATTTACATATACGATTCCAAAGAGAGTCATCAGAAAAACTTCAACCCCCTAAGGGTGATTTGTCCAACTCCTAAGTGGATCACTCCACATTGTCACAATGGTTTCATAAAGCTCAGCTGGACAAGGCTGTGATTTCTTTTCATCACCAGCGAACCTAAACAAGGTTTGTCAGGCTTGCAAATGCACTCGGGTGGCTCTGTAACTTTTTTCTGCACATGTTGGAGGGGATTTCCTGTGCACACTCTTTCGTGAGCAAGTCCTACACATTCACCTCCACACATAATAATGGCGCATCCTTACACAAATCCTCCCTGCTGTTTGTTTGCAATGTATTTCCCAATGTGGTAGCAGTCTGGTCAAGTGCAGAGTTGGAAACTAGCTCAGCAGGTCAGCAGCTGTAATTGCAACCATTCATTGGTTAAATGCTCCCTCAGTTTCCTTGTCATGCTGAGTGGGGAACATTACAATAATGAGGGTGAGAGGCAAGGAGAGGATAAAAAGTGAGGCTGAAGCAGTGGGGAGGTCAACATGAGGTGGAAGAGGAGTCAAAGAAGGAGATTATGACAGAATCGGAGGACATCCTGAATAATTTGTTTCTTCTTTAAATCATCAATGTTTGTGTAAGATAAAGTTGACTATAATGAAGATGTAGGAATAATAGGTTTGGACGATAAAATATATATGAGGCTAAAAACCAAAGCTGAAAAATACTGCGTGTAATTAGTAGGTCTGATCCTTTCTCTTTCAGCTACTCTCTGTTGTGCAGTCACTGATGTGTCCAGGAGTTGACAGGAGAATGTGATTGACTGCATTACTCTGCGGTGGCTTTTAAATAAAATAAAACTTTCCTGCTTTAATTTGTGACCTCATTACAAAATAAATGTGGTTTGGTTGAGAAAAAAAATACACTTTTATGGTTTATCGAGAGTTTAACTGAGATGACAAGGAGCAAATTACTAAGGAAGTTCAAAAGTGAAAAGATATACACTGATGACTAACAGAATTTCATTAATTATGCATCCATTATCTCATTCATTTTCTGGTGAAGTAATGAGAATTTATTAAGTCCTACTTCATTTGGTTTTAAACTTCCCAACAGTTTTTTTCTGACATCCCTTTTTGTCTGCAAAACAAACAGAAAACCCCACAAAAACTCTCACATTCTTTAGATATCCATCTCTGCAGGCTCTCAGCGAGTAGGTGGTAAGACGCTAATCGCCCTGGTGTCTGACTTCGATCACCTCCACTGCACCAAATCCATGACCTCACAGGAAAAAAAAAACATTATTGCTTCCAAGCTCATTGTATTTTATCTTCCCATTTGGATTTAGTGTTTTCAAATGTCATTCTAAAACCCCAGTTAACTTAAGAAATGTGTTAAATGGTTTGAACTGAATTGCTAAAACTCTAGCAAATATTTACAATACACATTGCTAACAAAACTAGGTTATGTTAATTCAGCAATGCAATTTGTCCAACCTCCCATTTTCAAAACGTATTAATTTGTGTGGGGTTCTTATCATTTTCTTACTCAATGGTAATCACTATATGACGTTAAACTATGTCTGTATTGTGATGTTGTTTTTATGTTTATTGTTTTATACATGTACTGTCCCTAATCGTTTATATCATGTCCTGAGGAATTTCCTTTTACACTTCACTGCTTCAATAGGACCAGTCATTATGATGTGTACTATAAATGATTATAATACAACTACAATAATTTTTTTTCTGTGGAAAACATAATGTTTTCAAGGAGAAATAAGTAATAATGACAGTGTTTCAATTTGGAAATCTTGTATGATTGGCTCAGGAACCAGGAAGTAAACAGAGGCTACACACTGCACCAAAGTAGTTCCACACCATTCCTCTAATTTTGATTAGAGCCCGAAATGTTAATCATAATGTCTCTCCTGTAAACAACTGTACAGTTATCCCCCCCTTTACATGGTTATGATGGCTCACAATCTTGTTTAAAATGTTATTTTATCATCTTTTAATTTTATTCTCATCCATTAATCAGTGAAATGTTTAAAGTAATTTTATGCAGATATATACATATAGCACTAAATGAAGCCCCTTTCATACATAAGTCTCAGTAATTTACTGGGCCCACATTCCTAACCTGACTCTTGCCAGATGGATGTAGTTCCGCCTAACTCCACACGGCGTCAATACATCTATCTGGAATCGCTGCCATTGGGAGGGATTTTAATACCACATAAAATGGACGAGCCAATCGGGATCTCCGGGCGGGATTTTTTATATATGTGACGTAACAGAGAAACAACTGTTTTGATTCCAACAAGAATGGCGTCTCACACGAGGAAGCAAGCGGTAACATCGATGCTGCTATTTCATCAGTGTTGTCCAATATACCAAATATTAGTTCTTTAAAAGAACACCAGAGAACAGCTTTGAAGCCTTTTGTTAGTGGAAACAATGTTTTTGCCCTTCTCCCAACTGGGTTTGACAAGAGCTTGATCTTCCACAACGTCAGCGTCATGGGTTTGTTTCAATGTGAGTGGTTGAAGTAGCATGTCAGTAAAGATGACGGACAAGTGGTTTAACCAATCATATGCAAGTATTTCTGATAAGGCCCCTTCTGAAATACATCTCCTATGGAGCAATCCCAGATGCATGTGTGGAGCCATGTGGAGCTTGGCGGAACTACATCCGTCTGGCGGGAGTCAGGTTACCACATTCCCGGTTCGAACAAGAATTAGCGCCCTTCACACATTCAAGTTAGTGCCAGTAAAGTACCGGGTCTGCTATTTTCACACTTATGCACTGCATTGCTCCAAATAACAATTAATACATCAGCAGGACGTAATAATATTTCATAAAAAACTTTGTATGCAACCAAATTAAAAAAAAGTAAAATAACGTGGCCATGCACCTTTATTATTAAGGACCCCCCATGAACAGTGTGGGTAAAACCGAGATACAATTTTAGAATTTTCAAACCATGAACCACCCTTTGACCGGTAAAAAAGGAAAAATTACACTTCAGCTTTCTATACGCAAACAAGCTGTATCAGATCCATGAATTTCTTGAGACTTTCTCTCATTTCCCACTGAAAGCTATTAAGTTTTGTCCATCCATCAACCCACCTCATGCCGTAAAAGGCAGCGACTGTTTGCCTTTCCTTGCTGCTGGCCCACCTTTCTGTATAAAGCACCCATAGGGATCAGTGACGGGTTTTCGCAGAGGTGGCCACTGAAAGGAGCTCAAACATGGTCATGCTCACCTCCGCTGACAGAGCCGCCCGCTGCCTGGTAATGAGTGCGCTATCAAACGGATAAATATAAAATCACTGCAGTTAAATATCTTTGAAACTAATAACGTGCTCTCCTTGCTCCCACAACGGCTGAGGCAAAAGATCTAATCTAAAGCTGAAAATATTAACTTTCGGTCAGACGGGGGTAATAGAGGTTTTACACGAGTTTACACACCGGGTCTTGTAAGGGCATGTATGCCGGCTTTTGAAGGATGTAGCCCCTGAACTGAGCCACACCCATTGTTTCCCATAAAATGAATGTTCCGGTGTCCCCCCAAAAGGACATGATCTGAGTCTTTTTAAGCTTTTCCTATTTTTCTTCACATTTTAGTTGTGGAGCTTAATTTCATTGTGGACCTGCTCGCTTAGCTGTAGAGCTGCTCTGGTTTCCGCAAATGTTTTAGAAAACAGCGCTGATTTGTAGTATGTCATAGTGTTCTGGTGTTACATTGCTGCCTTAGTTAGTCAAGTAAAATTTACAAACTCAGTGTTGCTCCAAGCGCAATGTCAATCAGCGGGGAATAACAAACACTTCAAGCAACCAGACAATTTATGGTATTCCTTATATCCTGTGGGTCAGGGGTACTGCTTGTATTTATTGGACTGAAAGTAGTGGACAAATCCCTTTCTTCTCCTCTTTTAGCAATTGTGAGTTGACAAAACGACTATAAAATCAACACAACCATATTTTTGCTGGTGCAACTCGCTAAAGATGCAGTTTGCTAGCTCTGGCAAGTCCACTCTCTGACTATCCAGGTGAAGGGTGTGAATATGCTGACGTTACTGCAAGAAGGCCTTGGTGTCACCAACTCAGAATCTGATTGGTCGAAGCAACAGTTTGATTGACTGATTATGAAGTCTTCCAGGCACATTTGTTTGAACCTGGCAACAAATGATGCCTGAAATGTAATTGGTCAAATGCTTTAATATTAAAATACTCATTTAGAAGAAGTAATCAACAGAAAAGCTATGAAAGAAAGTGGACAGACCATTTGAAATGATTTAATAATTCATAAAATATTCATGGACAAAGTACAATTAACATCAGTCTGGGATTCAGATATTTCTAAGGCCTGGCAAGCTCTGACAACCCACCACTGCAACACATGGATATACTTTTTCCTCTGCAATTACTTGCTCCCCCACAGAAAACAATAAAATCATACATCAGTTGTCTTCTGATTTTCACTGTACATTTCTGGCATCCTGAAAATGCTTTGCAGCAATGTGTGGGAGAGGAGGCTAAGTGAGCACAAGATGAGTGAAGTGCACAAAACATCCAGTTCAACTTTCTGAGTAAAATAGGTCATTAACGTATATACCATGTAAAATAATTAACTGATTGGAGTAAACCTGGTTGTTTAACAAAGTGCATGCTTACCTCTGGTACATGTACAACAGGCTAAATGTGGAGGAAGACTAACACAGCACGCATCCCAGAAAACACACTCCACGCAGTGAAACATGATGGAGGCTGTATCCGACTGTGGGGCCTTTCCTTTGCAGAATCAGGAAGAAGGAAAATTAATTCTAGACAGAGTTGTTGGTCAGATGGATAAAGTTAAATAAAAGGTAATCCTTGAAGGTAGTATCAGATACAATCCCCGGCTTGACATAACACCTGCACGGAATGCCGGTATAGAAAATTGATGTATGGGATGTTAAACTTTCAAAAAGTTTAATAATATTGTTCTATGTTTATCTGAAAAAAACGTAACTGCTTTTAAAGACTAACACTTTTTAAAGCTTACTAGAAAAACATTATTAAACAGTCTTGCACAAATTGGGACGTCTGGTTACCCTATGTTAGGTATGTGTGAGAGGTGGGTTACAAACCATTCAGATTGCCAGTTTTTCACAGGGCTATACAGCAAAAATCTACATGCATGCAGCAACTGATGCCTAAGGGCACTTTAGAGAACTCAATTAAACAAATATGTGTGCTTTGGACTTATAGAGGAATAGATAGAGTCCGCACTTACACAGAAAGTTCATGCAAAGATGCCTCAGTCTAGATTCGAACCAAGGACTTTGTTTAATTTAATTGAACTTTATTGATCTCACAATGGAGAAATTCACTTCTGCATCTTAACCCATCCCCTTGGGGAGCAGTTGTCTGCCACTGTGCGGTGCCTGGGGAGCAATCAGGGGTTATTCTTGCTCAGGGTCCCGGAGTGCAGGCGTCGAACCAGGCACCTTATGCAACATTCTCAGAGCACTAGTGCACTGCTCTAGCCACTAGGCCACCACTCCCCTTAAAAGAGGGGGTACCCAGATTTGAACCTCTTGATCTGCAGTCAAATGCTCTACCACTGAGCTATACCCCCATTGCTTTGACGTAATACCATATAATTCATGTGACGGAAACCCCTAAGTTGTTCCTTAAGAAATATGAGCAAAATACAATTAAATAGCTAAAATTAAAGACTTCAGACCTTTGGTTTTGGTGAGACCTCTGTGAACAATTGTTAGCCTTAACCTTAACCATTACCGAATTTGAACCTCCAACGTAAGCCAAACCAAGCCAACAATGATGTTCTCATTTATTAGGACTGGGTCTTGAAATAGATGTAATTAGTAAACGAAGAGTCCTAATGAGGTCTCAAAATAGCAAACTAACACACAGATATACACAGATGTTAACAAAATTGGTGGAAAAATACATCCCTCAAAATGTCTGGGATCCCTCTGTTGTAACTGAATATTGACAAATCAGACTATTTGGTATGTAGGAATGTGGGCTGCTGTGCCGTTGCTCAAAATAAACCCCATACATTTTTTTAAAACCTGTTTTATATACAGCTATAGAAAGGTAATTGCTGTACAAGCTCATTTGTGTCCCTGCTTGTGACAGATTCTCTGCACTTCTGCACAGCATGTTACTGGCTTTATGTGAATAGTGTGTGAATGTTTGCCTAAACACTCACACAAGACTGCAAATAATGTTTCAGTGTCATTCAAAATGAAACACTTCCCACCAAGAATGATATAAGCTTCATGATTTAAAGCATATCAATGCATATGCTTTAAAGAAAAATCAAATATAACTGAATGTATTCATACCAATTTGATGTCCACTACCTTAGATTTAGGTTTTAAGATGCATGGTGTTTACAACAACAATGCAATTCACAATTCAGCATCAACTTAGTGTCAATCCAAGTTCACCTATATATATTTCATACTCATATGTCATAGCTCTTTAAGCACTTAAGATCAAAATCGACATGCAAAAAGCAATAAAATACAGACAGATTGACAGTATACCTCAACAGAGGTTGTTTCAGGTTATGACTAAGCCTTTCTGAGTTCAGTCACTATATAGAAATACAATACACACACATATCCACACACATGCTGGTGGGTAATTTTAGCAGACAAAAGAATCAAGGTGTGTATTGACAACCACCTTTATGCACCCTGACATAAGCGAGTGGTTTTGGCACAATACCTTTCGGTCACAGAGAGTTTGTGCTTGCGTTAGTTCTGCCTCTTCAATCAAGGCTTCATTGTCATTGTCTCTTAGTCAACTTCCAGAGAGACATCAAGAGACTCAGAACAGAATAATTTAAGGAAATCTCAGAGATGTGGTTGTCACCACAGAAGTGTATTGTCAAAATGTATATATGCTGTAAATATAACAGATCAGATGAAATATCACAATGTATGTATCTATGCATCTATCCATCCATCCTCAGATTACAGGTACCCTGGGTAACAGGTCCTGGAGAAAAATCTAGACATCCTGTTCTCCTGGGACACTCTTGATGTCATTTGGGTAAGTATGAGATGTTCCCCAGCTTGAAAGGAAACAGGATCCCTCCACTGAGTTTTAGGTGTGCCCCAGAGTCTCTTATGTGTGGGTCATGCATGAAAAACCTGAAACCTCAGCTGTCTCCTTTCAATGCAGAATTGAAGAAAATACCTGTATCGTGACTGCATTTATATACACAGCTAAAGTAAAAGCTGCTACTCTACTCTGAGTTCCCCTTCAACTAGTTTCTAAAACACTCTTTTAGATAATAGTCCCAAGGCCAGCAGCCCCAAGTACTACGTGTGAAATTGAATCTTGTTTTTTTTTCTAGTTACATTGCTGTAAATTCCCTTTTGTTAAAAATAGCTAATTTGCTATCTGCATAGTATGTGAGATTAAACCTACATTATTTTAATGGACAGAATTTCTAGGCGCAGGCAAGGTATCGAGGGGATCCGTTTTGGTAGCCTTATGATTGGTCCTATTGGCTTCATCAGGGCGTGATCTACAGCTCTCACTGGAGCGGTTTGGAGTGTGAAGCGGCCGGGATAAGAATCAGTGCCTCCAAATCCGAGACCATGGTCTTGAACCGGAAAAGGGTAGAGTGCCTTCTCCGGGTTGGGGAGGATGTGTTACCCCTAGTGGAGGAGTTTAAGTATCTTGTGGTCCTGTTCACGAATGAGGGGAAGATGGAGCGGGTGATCAACAGGCGGATTGGTGCGGCATCTGCTGTGAAGTGGGCGCTGTACCAATCCATTGTGGTGAAGAGAGAGCTGAGCCAAAAAGCGAAGCTCTCGATTTACCGGTGGATCAACGTTCCTACCCTCATCTATGATCATGCGCTTTAGGTCATGACCGAAAGAACAAGATCCCGGATACAAGCGGCCGAAATGAGTTTTCTCCGTAGTGTGTCTGGGCTCTCCCCTAGAGACAGGGTGAGGAGCTCAGTCATCCGGGGAGGACTCAGAGTAGAGCCGCTGCTCCTCCACGTCGAGAGGAGCCAGTTAAGGTGGCTCGGGCATCTGCTTAGGATGCCTCCTGGATGCCTCCCTGGTGATGTGTTCCCACCGAGAGGAGACCCAGGGGAAGACCCAGGGGAAGACCCAGGGGAAGACCCAGGACACACTGGAGGGACTATGTTTCTCAGTTGGCCTGGGAACGCCTTGGGATTCCCCTTAGGAGCTTGCCCAAGTGGCTGGCGAGAGGGATGTCTGGGCCTCCCTACTGAAGTACACGTACCCACACTGCAAGAGCTACCATACGGAATCACCCCCCTGGAGATCCTGACAGTGATTGCATGTTACTTATGTCCCAATAATCACAAATGCTGCCCTTAAAAACACAATAATAATGTAACATATATTTCTTCAGGACACTGGTTACATGAACTTCACACAGTAACTCCATGGAATTATATTTTTTAATGTATTGAAATGCATTGACGCTCTCAAGAAACAAATAGTGGCGAAAATTGCCTAAGTAACAATCCTGATGCAGGTAGATGTTTCATTTATCAGACATCACTAATTAGAATTGATCATTGTCAAGACAAACCCAAATTCTTAACAACTTCTAAAACCAAGGTCCAACCCTTCACACAGGTGGGTTGTCTAAATACATATGGTCAGTGTTTTATACACAAGCATTGTAAGTCTGTGCCTACATGCATGTTCGTATTATAATCTGCAACAGATTCTACTGATAAAAATGTTCAGATCAGATGGACAGTGGAGGATTATATGTTGTCTCCGTTCTGTGTGCAACTGCCAACTTTGTTGCTGCAGCTGCTGCTCTTTGCTTTGTACCATTATATTTCACTTTTCCACTATCCCGCCTTGACCTTACAGGTTCATGACTACCTGCTGAGGTGAATCAGGGGCATAACATTGCCGCTCAACTTCAATTCCTCATTACGTGTCGGCATGGCACCTCTCAGTTAATCATCATGCGTACATGTAGCCCAGTGGATGAACTGATGATTTGTAAAGGAGGATAGAGGTACCAGTACATCAAGAACTTCATTATAGGACAACACTAAGCCATCCTACAGATCCCTTGTCAAGAAGATGCCGAGAGATTTGAGCTCCTTTGCTTGAAACCAAGAAGAGACCACCTTTTTTCCTTCAGAAAAGCATGCCTTCAGACTTAGAGGAGCTGGCTCTTAAGTTAAAGTTGATCTGCCTTTAAATGGAACATTAATAATTTGGGCAATGTCCTGGAGGTAAAAATACAACAGTGAACAAATTGAAATGTAGACACCTGCTTTGCAAGTAGGTGGCAACTGACCACTTGCTCACCACTTGCCAATACCCTGCATCAAAAAATCAAACACTTTTCACCAAGGGGGCACTTAAACAACCCTATCTCGGCAGGAGTTAAATTCAAGGTGTCCTTTTGGCAAAACCCCCTTGAAGGATACAGCTCTAAATGTATGCGCACACTTTCTAGGATATTAACACCTGCAGGTACTAGCACACAGACACTGAACTCTGTGTGTAGTAATTAGAGGCCTTTTAATCACTAAACTCTGCTCCTGTGGGGTACAGCAGACATTGAGGGAGTGGGCAGAAGAGGCCCTTGACTGATCTCAACCTTGGTTTAATGATGGTTATTTGAGCCTGAATGCTTTGCTGTAGCTATTATGGCAGATGCTGCTTCTTTTCACGGAACTGGGAGAGAATCAAGGATACCCAGGGATGTGTGATGATGTTGTCTTGTGCTTAATTCAAGTGGGAGGAAATAAGGGAGGCGAACGAAATCTGAAGATGAGCGATTCTGACTCGGATTACTTGAATATGTTGAGGTCAATTTATGACCTGTTTAAATGAACACAAAATTGGAACTTGAAATCAAACAGGTGTGGCACCGTGACAGTTTATGGTTAACACATAAGGTTACATAGTCTGTATCCTGCACCCTCTGGATCAAAGCCAAAATTAGTTGAAAAAGAGCCAAACTGTAGTAATTCTGCGTTAACCTAAAATTAGAGGGTTAGAGGTACAAACCCCTCTTTTTCAAAGCTGGTGGTAAGATTGTTTGTATTATCTAATTATTTCTGTTGTTTTGTCGATGGTATTAAATCTCTGCTTTATTGAAGTAAAAGGTCTCATATGGGGATATGGTTATGTCTGTATGAGTGTTTTGTCTTTTTGGTCATTTCTGTTCGGGTGGGCGAGAAATTTGCTTTCTGCGTCGCAGTGGATTTGAATAGTGAGGCGACAAAAGATTCCCACCCATGAATACTGTTTACTAGAAAGTAACAGTGCACTACTTTGCCTCCAACAATATTTACACCTTCCTTAAATCCCTTACTGAAGGTGTCATATGAAAACCAGCTGTGGGGCTTTACTGAGGATCATATCACCTGTTTTGTTCCACACTGATGGAAGAAAAAGAGGAGGAGTATACCCAGCCAGGGAGTGTGTTTTAGATTGCATCCTGGAAGAATGAGGCCTCTCCTTGACCCCCTCCTTCTGCCCCCCCCCTCCCAACCCCCTCCCTATGCTTTGCAGTTCAGTAGATTAGGCAGAGCACAACAGAGGCCAGTGCTATCGCCAGCTTGCAGCTTCCTCGGCTCCACTGGCCACACAACATACTGCTCCGACACACAGCTTCTCACACACTCAATTTGGTGTTCCGCGTGTTGTCACGCATGAGCCACGGATACACATGTAATGTATTTGGCCCTCGTTTCTATCCCTTTGCCTGAAGGTTCATTAGTGACAGTGAGGCCAATTGAAAGGTAGGACCGCTTTCAAAGCCTCGTCCATTTAGATGAAGTGTCACACACTTTCCATTCTCACTGAGCACACACTTCATTATGTCTATGTTACCTCTGTACATAGACACACTGGATGGCTTTAGGGTAATTAGTGCTCAAAGACAAAAGAGCATTTTTCTCCGATCATATGGTATGTATGGATATAGGCAGTTGTTGTGGCTCTGGAAGTAACCAGAAGAGTTCATACTTTAAAAGGGGGAAAAAAAATGTCAGGATCAACAATTCACTACATAATTTCTTCAAGGTCAATTACAGCAGCTCTCAGCTTTGAAGTTTAGCAATAGAACATCAAAGGTGTTTTTTTTTTTCACCTCAGGATTTCAAAGCAACACGATGGCACAGAGTGATGTAAGAAAAATGAAGGATATGAAAATGGGGCGAGACATTTTGATGATTTCGACACTTGGATAAGAAAAGAGGAACATGAGGAGTTTCTTTGATTAGATATTTCATCTGACATGTTCTACATGATGCATAAGGTCCATGTCAGTTTTATACAAAGATCCTTGATAGAATCCCCTTGAGAAAGGATTATTGTGGGGCAAGTGTTATAATCCAGGAAAGAGATTAATAAGGGCATACTTTTATGTTGTATGCATTAGGTAAATTATTCTGCTGGGATCAAATACAGCTTACAATTTAAAGGCTGGTTTCTTCAGTTTGTCTCAATCTCATGATCTCTCGCAGCAGACATTGTAAAGGACATGCTGAACCTCTCAGCTTAGAGTAATATAAAGGAAAATATAAATGAATAACCTTTTTTACAAGGATTTGGAACGAGGAATTCATTACTTAAATGCATACAGAGGAACTGGATTTGTTCAACCGTCTGACTTTATATAACTTCTCCGGTGATAAAACTAAAATGCAATTTGTAAAAAATAGTTTGTCTATAATTCTGTTCAGTATTCTCAAATTAAATAAAAGCAACAGAACTGTAGACTGTCCTATTTTGAAATGTCTTAATGCTATTGGTTTTTACTCTGCGCAAAAGATTAATGTTATGATGAGGTTGTTAAAGGATCCACACACAGATACAGCAAGGAGATGATAATATTTCATGAAGAAATAAAAATAACTTACAGGAAACAATGAAATAAGACAAACCAGTCCTGAGCCAGAGGACAGGTGAAAGTAATCAGATGGATAATGAGTGACAGCAGAGAACTGAGGAAGAGGGAGAATGGTTGACCAGAGATGTAGAAATCTAACAGGGCATAATACAAAATGATACAGAATGAACAGCATCCACTAACTAAATCCACAAGAAAAAAATAAACAAACATTAAAGGATAAATAACTAAAGAAAGCACAATCCCTGAATTACCACAGAATCAAAACACGAACACCCAAGGATCATGACAATTAAAACACTTTGATAACACATTGGATCTTAATTGGAAAAAAACAAACAAAAGCACACTGGATATCCAAACTGTTCTCTGATTCTCCAGAACACACACACATAGGGAGTCCTGGGTCAGGATGTTACCTCATGCTGCCAGTTGTGATACTGACCCCGGTCAAATGCAAAACTACTTAAAAGCAGTCAATAGATAAATAAAAATGAGGAGGGAAAATGACTTTGGCCTTCACCTTCATCAATTGCATCAAAACAAAACTGAAGTAATTATTTTTGGACCAACAGACAAGAGATCAAAAGTTAGCACATAGCTTCAGCTGCTTCAGCTTGAAACCACTGATCAGACCCAAATTCTGGGTTGTAGAGATGGATTCAGACCTGAACCTCCAATAGCATCTAAACACAATTACAAAGTTGGTCTTCTATCACCTGAAGAACATGTCCAGGATTAAAAGACTAATGTCTCAGAATGATCTGGAAAAACTAATCCATGAATTTATCTTTAGTCAAATTGATGACTGCAACGGTGTTTTCACAGGTCTGCCTAAAAAGTGGATCAGACAGCTGCAGCTGATCCAGAACGCTGCTGCCCGCGTTCTCACTAAGACTAAGAAAGTAGAGCACATCACCCCAGTTCTAAAGTCCTTACACTGGCTCCCTGTATCTCAGAGAATAGACTTTAAAATATGCATGTGAGTCTAAAAATCCCTGAATGGCTTAGCACCTAAATCCATCACAGACTTATTATCAGAAGACCACTCAGGTCTTCTGGTTCTGGTCCACACTGCATACCCAGAACCAGAACCAAACACACAGAAGCAGTATTATTTTTTTTACTTTGCACTTATGTGGAACAAGCTCCCAGAAGACTGTAAAGGTTCTGAAACCCTGAGTTCCTTAAAGTCAAGGTTAAAACTCTATTTGTTTAGCGTCCCCTTCAAATGTTAATGTTGCAGTTTGTAGTCCAACTTATCTTATACTGTATCTAACCTGCTGCTACTATACCAATGCAATGTGATTGCCTCTAATGTTTTCCTTCAGTCTCTGTAATGCTTTTCTTTCCTCTGTTCTTTTTTTGTTCATGTACAGCACTTTGAATCAGTTTGCTATTGAAAAGTGGTTTATAAATAAACTTGCCTTGCCTTCCCCTGCAAAAACATTCCTGTATTTGGGGTCGTCTCATTGTTTCCCCTGTAGTTCACCTGATGATAATTCCATAAATACCAAAAAAGCTTATTGTGATTAACAATCCCCTCCCCTACTGAACTGACAAAAGCAATATTCCACATATTTAACTGACTCTGATTAAAAAGTTTTCCTTTATTTTTTTTTTAGCCAGAGTAAAGCAGTAAAAACACAGAGAATGCACGCCTTATCATACAGATTTCGGTCTCCAATATTTTAAACTCAGGTGTAAAAACACTAGAAAGTGACTGAATATATATATATATATATATATATATATATATATATATATATATATATATATATATATATATATATATATATATATAGTATCCTGCATGTTTCACCAAAAAAAAAAGGTTCAATTATATAAATTACAAATAATTTCTTAAAATGACATTTTCCAGTGGATTTCAGCCCCTCTTAGGGAGACACGATTGCAGATATTGCAGAACAGTTGTGTTATACATCCAATTATTTCATTCTTCATAGTCTAAACATCCTGGCCATTTTTTTTTTGCGTTATGTATGTTTGGACTTTTTTATCATCTACAGCATTTCCACTATTCATTAATTGACAATCCATCCATCTGCAACATCATAAATTTAAACTGATCAGATCTCAAAATTATGTCATGTTAAAATGTAAATATATACATATTTTTTCTTTCAAAATGCTAACCCCTCAAAACCTTAAAATGAACAATTGTGTACATGCCTAAATTACATCAAGCACTGTTCAAGTATTTTGAAAAAAGGTTGATCATAATCTTACTTTCAAACAAAACTGTCATATTCGAAAATGGCAGACTTGAAGCAATATGGTTGCTATTTTGCTTGTCTTATTTAGCATATGAAATTAAAGTTTCTTTGTTACACAAATTAAGACTCATATTTCAGTCATCCATCCATCCATTTTCCGACGCACGAGGGGTGCTGGTGCCTATCTCCAGCATTCAATGGGCGAGAGGCGGGGTACACCTGAACAGGTCACCAGTCTGTCGCAGGGCAACACAGAAACAAACAGGACAAACAACCATTCACGCACACGCTCACACCTAAGGACAATTTAGAGAGGCCAATAAACCTAACAGTCATGTTTTTTGGACTGTGGGAGGAAGCCAGAGTACCCGGAGAGAGTCATCAGTCATAGTTTAAGTAATTTTATTTAAAAGTAATTTACCAGTATCATACTATATTTTTATTTAACTGTTTAGATATTTTTTCCCTGTGGTTGACCATTGGTACCTTGGGGAAAACATTGCAGTAGTCACTGAATGCAGTAGGTAGACTTTAAGCGAATCACACACGTGCACGCGCGCGCACACACACACACACACACACACACACACGCATTAACCTGGATGTTAGTGAAAGAAAGTCAGTTTCTTTGGGGGTCACCCAGAGATAAAGGGAACTAACTGCAGGCTGTATCTGCCTGTGAGTATGGGTTTCTGTGCTGTAAGCAATTGCTTGTCCATGCAGGAAGGTGTTAGTATAGGCCTGTGTCAGCTTATGAGTGTGCAGGAAAACAATGTGTTCCAGTGCTGTTTTTAGAATGCAGCTGCTAAATAAACCTGGTGGGGAGGTGCATCCTTGAGAAGACAGTGCAAAGGAGACAGTGTAGGAAGCCAGAAGCGTTGCTCTCTCAGCCCCCTCTTACCCTTGAGGCAGAGGGCTTTGTGTACCCTCACAACAGGTTCTCTTTGCTCTTGCCATCATACCTGGTGGTGCACCACGACAAAGTCCCAGAAAGCCCAGATTGTCACCTTTTTACTGACTGCTCTCAAGTTTTTCAGCATCGATCACCCTTGACCCTCCTACTGGCACACCAAAGCACCTTCTCACAATGCGGCAGGCCATGATGAATGAGAATGTTTCATTGCACTCCATATGGTGGCTGACGGTCACATGAAACTCCATACTTCAATATTGTGGCTGCATTGCCTCTACATCGAAAAAGAATGTTTAGGTTGTAATATATATATATATATATATATATATATATATATATATATATATATATATATATATATATATATTATGGCTGGGCAACGATTAAAATATTTAATCGCGATTAATCGCCCTGATTAATCGCGATTAATCACATTGTATTTACAAACTCCAAGAATGAATTCAAAAGTAGTGTAAAGAGCACTTTTATTTTAATGTTCTGCTGCCATATGAACAAAAGTGTTGTAACATTTGTAGCACTTATCAGTAACACATATTTAGTGTAAAGCTCAACTTAAACATGTAAAACAAAAAATAGCAATAATAATAAATTAAAGCTTATTGCCACTGACAGGGAATTCTCTTTATGGGGAAAAAATCTACCAAAAACAGGCAATTTCTGAGGTAACAGCAGGGAGCAGCATTACTATTTTATGTTCAATACCAAAGTTTAACTTGGCAGTGGTTACAACTAACTTGTTTCTGTCATATTCGTTGCTGGAAGAACAACGCGCGTTACAGAATATATCGCTGTTAATAGTCTAATGAGGTAACGCAAAATTAACGCGTTAACTTGCCCAGCCCTAATATGATATTATAGATAAGAAATATATTATAGATAATATAGAATAGAAGAGAGAATATATAGATAATAGAGAGAGAGAGAAAGAGAGAAAGATAGAAGAAGAGAAATTAATTAGATGAGAGTATCTAGAGGAATAGAGAGAGGAGATATAGAGGAAGTACCCTCTCTATGAGAGGAGCTATTTATTCTATAACAGAGTCTCTCCTTCTTCTACATCGATAATATCTACTCTCTCTTAGATATAGAGAGAGAGAGATATTCTCCTACTCTACTCTATACCGAGACATATACTATTCTCTATTTCTCTTATATATATATATATCTATAGATACATACACATATATATATATATAGATATAGACAGTATACACATATATTTATATATAGTTTATATTATATATATATATATATATATATATATATATATAAATATATATATAGTGCAAAGGATTTCATAGAAATTACCTGTTAAAATGTTCTAACAGTCCTTGACTATTCCTTTCAAATTTAAGAGTTTAAAAACGCTTTTGTGCACACTATACCATGTGGTATAAGAATACTTCAACTCAAATAGTACACTTAGATTACACAAATAATGAAAATACCCCTTGTTCAACTGGCTCATGCTTACGGTATGAGTTTGCGGTTTAGAGTGACTGTGCCCAACATTGATTTTTAGGGTTCTGGGGGTCTTCTTGGTTTGTGTCGCATTTTTTCCTCCCCCAGTGCTGAGTTGCAGATTCTTGGTGGGTGGGTCTGAGCAAGGTGTCTCTGCACACCTCAGCTCAAACCATCTGATCTTCTGGAGAGTAAGAGGTGGACTAATGTGGTCTCTCATGGCCTTTGAGACCTTCTTTGTGACTAAATTACCTGCTTGTACCATTTGCTTCTGTCGTCACCTGTCGCCTCCCCCCATTGTCACCTTCCAAGTGATCTAGAGAAACAGAAGGACAGGCACCAACTGGACTCCCTCTTCCCCTGCAGGCCTGCTGCACTAAACTCTGCCCTGGACTCACTCCCCTGGCCCTCGGCTCGCGTTAATTCAAGTAAGATTCCATCAGTGAACATTCTTCTGTTTCATCCTTCAGTTTATAATCAATCGCTCCTCCACAGAAAGCTGCTTTCAGACTATTTCCCTGAAACCTGCCTGAGTTAACTTCCACAATTCAATAAACCACTTAAACTGCTGATGTTTCCTGTCTGTATAAACTTCATTTATTCATTTATATAGTGCTTTGAAACAACCAAGTATCGTGACCAAAGCACAGAACAGTAAGATCACATAAAAAGAAAAAAAACATACAACCATACAAGCAGACAACAATAAGATAAAAATCACACATAAAAAGCAAACATGCCACTTGGTAATTTAAAGCCTGCCTGAAAAAAATAGGTCTTAAGCTTGGATTTAAAAATGATTTATAAAATGGACAGGAAGCCAGTGTAAAGATGATAAAACAGCTCTTTATGCTGACATAAAGAGGTGCTGGTTCCCTTGTTTGGTAGCTGCATTCAAGATAATTTAGGGACGTTTTAGGAGAAGAGTATAGAGACCATTGCAGTAGTCAAGTCTCAAACTAATAAAAGCATGAATGACTTTCTCCAAGTCGGGGGAATTTGAAAAAAGATTTAAGTTTGGCCAGAAGACGCAGATGGTAAAAACATGTTCCCACCTCATGGCGGCATATAAAGAGAGAAGAGATGGGGACCAAGAATGGAGCCCTGTGGCACTCCGTACAAAAGGGGAACACTGGAAGAGGATACATTGTTGACCTTGACAGAGGAACTTCTATCTGTCAAATAAGAAGTAAACAACTTTAGAATTGTACCAGAAATACCAACCAATTGTTTTAGACGAGAAAAAAATCTAATAATTGTCAATAACTGCAAATAATTGTTAACCAAATAATTGTCAAGATCCAGCAGAACCAGAACAACTTACTGTCAAAAGATATGGCAATGACATTTTGTCTCTTAACCAAAGCAGTCTCTGTGCTATGATGTGCTCCAAAGCCTGAAATTGGTCATAGATGCCTTATTTTTCTAAACATTGTTGCAGTTTTAAAAAAATCCAACATATTGGAGAGAAAAGATGAATGAGAAATGGGTCTAAAATTAGAACAAATTGACAAGTCGACATGGTTTTTAAGAAGGCCTAAAACCAGCCTGTTTAAGAATGCTTGGCACAATTCCTGAGCTGAGACATACATTCATAAAATCTGTGAAAACAGGAACAATAGTAATAAACTATATATAATCTTTCATCAGTTTAAAAAATAGGCAGTCAAGAGGGAAATTTGTAGGTCTCATGTGTTGAATTAATTCATTTAGATAAGAAAAGGACAGTGGTTCAAACTGCTCAAAAACAGATGCAACAGGATCAACGCATGGATCTACAAAAACAGATGTGGCAGAAACCTGACCTAAAGCCACTTTATCACTAAAAAAATTAAATAAAACTGTTACACAGAAAGACTGACACATCTAGCAAAAAAAAGGTTGGAGGATTAATCACAAAGTTAATTGAGTTGAATAACATGATACAATGACTGCAATTCCAAATTATTGTTAATTGGACAAAAACTGAGCTTTTGCCTCCTTACTAGATCTCTGATAATGAGTAAGAGTCTTTCTCTGTATTTCCAGAGATGCATGCAGTGTTCAGTTTTCCATTGTTGTTTGGCTTTCCTGGATTGTCTGCTTAGTGCAGGGCAATTAGAACAACAGAATCTAGGATCCCATTACAAGTCTCATAAAAAGAGGAAAGAAAATATTCAGGACAGTATGGGATGTCCAGTCTAGTTGAAGCAAAGCTGGGTCAAAAAGCTTTTTATTAACCGTGACGCTAGTCAAAGATTGTTTTCCATATTTCTATGCAAACCAGCTAAGTGTTAATCAGATTGGAAGTACATCTGAATATCAATTTTGAAATCCTTTCCCAAGTTTCTTAGCGAGGTTTAGTTCTGGAAATGACTGGGCCATTCTAACGCATGAAAATCCATTGATCTAAACCAGTCTATTGTAGCTCTGGCTGTTTGTTTAGGACTAGCCAATAGTCTTGTTTTTTACAGTTTTTAAATAATTTTCTTTCAGCGTTGTACTCTAGCTTCATGCTTTTTCCCCGAGCACCTTCTTCCAGCAACCCCTATGGCAAACTACAATGATTATGCATTATGGCTTTCTTATGACAACAACATTCTCAGTACTGTTTCTGATGTTCACATGTCATAGTTGTCCTGTCAATAGATTCTCCCAACTGAGCTTTATATTTCTGCAGCTCCCCCAAGGTTGCGGCTCCTGAGAGGCTGCTACCAGTTCGGGTGGATTACGATGTCTTGTTAGGTTTGCAGCTTTTTCCATTTTTGGATGCTGTATTGAACTGTGCTCTGTGAGATATTCATATAATGCCGCATAATATATATATATATATATATATATATATATATATATATATATATATATATATATATATATATATATATATATATATATATATACAAATGTGTGCTGCACTTCTCAAATTATTATAGCTTTAAAATTTAAATCATGAATTCAGAAAATCCTAAATCATTTATCCTTTTTCCACTTCACAATTTAGCACTATCTGGCTTTGATAGTTTTCTTAAAATGCCCGTTTTATCCCATTAATATTGCTTGTGATGTGGTGATTGCAAAATGAAAAAATCTGGAAAACCTCAGGGGCTGTGCATCCTTTTGCAAGGTACATTATCTGATGTAAGCCTATGCAAATAAAACAACAAATAATACCAATACCAAAAAAGAAGGTAGTATAATATCTATAAGGACATGGTGAAAAACATAAGGCTTTTCAAACCAATATCAGAAGACTGATGATTACTCTTTTGGCCTTCAATACAAAATTTAATTCAGGAGAAATACATTGCAAAAAGGGGTTTAGGTTAAATCCTATCTTGTGACACTGTTAGGCATTTTGTTACATTACAAAACAGTTTTTTTTTTATTTGTTCTCAGAAATAGTACAGTTCATGTTATTGTCAGGCTTTTTTTCCATTATGACATTATGACATTATGACATAATGAGACAACAAACACGGAGACAGATAAATGCTTTAAAGATTTTATTAAAATATTTTGGGTGAATGGAAGCAAGGGAAACCGGGTGGGCTCTGGTTTCTGACTGCAAAATAGAAAATAACCAGGGATCATTTCCTACAGCAAGCAGTTAGGTGAGTTTTGTCCAGGGGGCTAGTGAGACGGTGTACATGGCACTGTGATTGACAGCCTGAGCAGTGGCTTGCGGAAGTCTCTGCCAGCCCTCTCTCCCGGCTTTAACAGATTTTGAGGTGTTCCCTGACGTTTTAATTAATGACTCAAATTCGGCATAACCTTCCAATAAAAGCTCGTGTTCTGCTTGAGAGAAAAACTGTGGGCGTTCTTTGGCCATGCTGAACACCCAAAAGCAGCTCTGCTGATCATTGTTTCTACTATCGATACATTTCCCATTTTAAAGCGACCCATGAACGCGCAGTTATCTCAGATAACTCAATCCAGCCATACTAATCATAAACAACAGGTGTGTTCGAAGAACCCAATTAGCCGGATCATGATTAGCCAGATGAAATCATCTTGGATGTGTCATTTGATCTCGGATGTTTTAAGCAACGTACGAAGAACAGGCCCCATATCTGCAAACATTGTGCAATGTTTTTGTTTTGAAAGTTGACTTAGACTGGGCTTGTCATTAAAAAATTTAAAATAATTAAAAATTTATCCTAATAAATAAATAGAAAATCAAAGACTCTCATCTCATGATTAAAATGTACATATCCTGATCTTGTGTTTTTGCTTTAGGGAATATATACTAAATTTAAAACTGTTATTGAATTATAATAAACTATTGAATTTGATAAATTAAAGAGTAAGAAAAATGTTACACATTTAAGAATTACTGGATAACTCACTTCTGTTGTGTTCCATAATCAAGGCGCTTCCTCTCCATTGCTGGCAGACCAGTATTTCCCACACAAGCCTTTCTTTTTGATACATTACATGTATGCTGCCATAGTCTTGGGGCTTCTCTGGTTTACGCAAAGTGTAAGTACGTGTGATAGCAAGATATTGTTAAATGGGTGTGGGGGGAAGTCAGCCTGGTCGGTATGTGCCTGCATTATTTAACACAGAGAGGCAGAACAGAGAGTTAGTGCAGGAAGACCTAAGGCCCCATCAGTATAATGGGGCCTTAGGTCCCTCCTCAGGCTGAGAACTGTAAGGGTTAATCAGTGTCTGTGAAAAATGTTCACATTGCAGTATTTATTTTCCTACTGTCTTTCATGGTGGGTAAATTTATTTAAGTTAACAATATGAATATAAGTCACAGATTTTATTCTTCCTATAACATTCAAACCAAATCATTTATAAATCCACATTATAAAGTTATGAGCTGTACCTGCTTGCTATGTGCGTTCCACAACACCCACCTGCTCTGCTAATATAAACTTCATGCATTGCACCTGTTTCCTGCACTACTTAAGCATAGATGTCCATCAATGTTTCTTAATTAAAAAGTGCACATCCTGTTTTCAAAGAACCTGTAATTTAAAGGTTTAGTGGACGGTGTTTCTGGGAATGTAGCCAAGAAATGCTCAAGTCAGTTTTTGAATCACTGCAAATGTGCAAGACCATCTTACCTGCTATTCCGCTTCTCAAGGGGATTTCGTGAAAGAATCTCCCAACTACATTCTGGTCTTTTTTTATTTTTACCTCTTCCTTCCTCTTGTTCTCATAAACTTGTAAAATAGTTTGCTTCTTGCGCTTCTCAGCCATTTGAAGTATATATTGAGAGCAGTGGAGCCACAATGAACGGCTGACACCGAAGCTCACTGGATGCATAAACACCAGAAGGGCTCATGGCAGCAAAAGGAAACTATTAAGGAACGAGCACACACATTGGTGTGATGAGCGCATCACAATAATTGCCATGTGGAACAACTAAAAGATAAGATGATTCCCCCGTAGCTCAAAGCCGAAGAAGATTGCCCAACATATCCTTAATCCTGTAACATCATTACACCAAATACAACAACAAGCACCTAGTACATAAAGTGATTTAGCTGCACAAGCAAACATTATTGCACATTAAGTCAATAATTTAGCATTCTTATGTTAGAAATTATGACATTACAGAGACTGGACTGCAAAGTCGGTTACCATGGAAATTTCAGATAAGCGATCTCTTGAGTCTGACAAACTGAGATTGGACAGAATGACTGATTAGGGGAAAATGTGTCAGCTAGGACACGTCTGCATTAAAGCATGATCTTCTCCACCAATGTGATGAACGGAACACTGCACACCCCTGAATGGGTGTACACAATGGGTCCTACTTAATGTCTGTGTGAGGAATGAACGAGGCGCTCTGCTGTGTGAGCCCAGTACTGAAGCTGTAAACATCCCTCTGCCTTTTAGGTTAAATATGGTAAAATATAGTTTCGGTTTCAAGAGTTTTTTTTATTACTACTGAAGTCTACAATAGAAACACCACATTATTCAGAAAAAGAATCTGGGATGGCCACAGCAGGTCCAATATTTAACCCTTAGCTTCGCTGGTTGAAAACAACCATTATACGAGTAAAGTTGGAAGCTTTTGTTTTAGACAGTTTACATACAGCAAGCTTGCTAAGCAAACAAGTTTTTACAACAAGGTACATGGCATGGGCCTGGCTAAACTAAAACTGCATTAAGCTCTATTGCTTTGAGCTAAATAAGCCACAATAATCTATACTTACTCACCGTCTTTTCCTTTCTGTTCTTCCTACTTTTTTACTGTCTTGTTTTGCTTCCAGAAGGATAACTTCTTTTCATTTTGACGCAAGTTGATGCTGCTTTGCAGCCTGTGCTTGTGCTCACTATACTGGAAAGGTTCCAGTATAGTACTAACTTACTTTGCTAAGTTAAAACTGGATGTTGAAACATTGGTTTAAGTTAAATAAGCAGCGTACTTAGCTCAAAGTATTATTATAAGTATTATTATAAGCCACAAGGCTAAACTGACCAGTGTTGTGTTAAATTTAAATTTATTTTCTTCCTCTCTTTTGTCTTTTCTGTCTTTTTTCTCTTCCAAAAGATAACTTCTTTCCGTTTTGACAGCGTTGATGCTGCTATGCAGCCGGGTGCTTGTGCTCATGTTTGTTTACTTAAGAACACAGCACTTTCTGCGAGAGGGGGAAGGGGAAGGACTGTCAGGGATGGTGAGAACTGCGCTGTCAATGAAACTTTTCTGCTGTTGTGGTTCTGAATTGGTTTAAAGTTTGTCAGCCGTCCGGGGGCCTTTTTAAACTTATCTGTGTCTGGCTGAAATTCGGGGTTCACACTCTGGTTTTCCCGACGGAATGCTTTAATCATAATCAGACGGAATGTATTTGCCGTTATAAAAAATAAATAAAAATAAATAAATAAAACTTTCAAAATGTTCACATTTTGACATTCGCTACACTGTTCCTGAATTTCTTTAAATAAAATGCATAAAATTTCACAGTAAATATTAGCTTTGGATGAATATTTATCAGAGCTTGCATGCTTTGTTGCAATCAGTGCAATGCTGCTTTAACGGGAACATGTGGGAGATCCAAGGAAACCTGGTCTGAACCAAGGGTATTCAAGCAATTTTCCTAACTTGTCCAACTACTTTAAATGCAGCATTTTCCATGTTCTGAAAAAAACTGCAGTTATTTTTCACTTTATTTAAGGTGCATGTTTTGGCATTTGAGTGAATTAGTCCAAAATCATAAATATAAATAATCAACATAATACATATGCAGGCCAATCTGAGAAGGCTGCGTTACAAATTAAAAAAAAAACAAACAAAAAAAAAAAACGATTTACTTAAAAAAGGTATCCTAATGATATGTTTGGTAAAATATTAAATATACCAGAACTCAAGTGCCCAGCTTTAATGTTTCAGCTTTATCTGAAAACACCCCGCTTCTGCACTAGATTTACAACACAGATTTCACTAAATGCATGCAGATGCAAGCATCCATCAAGCCAGTTAAGCTAGTTGATTGACGCCTCCTTTAAAGTGGACTAAGAATGATTGTTATATAATTAAAACATGTCTATAGACAGAATGCACTGTACCAACTTGTAATTTCAGTATAAACAAACATCCGTGCTTTATTGACAGTAATTCTGATATGATGAATGGAATTAAAGAGTGTTTGGTATTTGTCACTAAAAGGATTGACTGTGTTCTCACCTCCTCACCGAGACCTCCTCTTTTCACCTTCCACATCCACCAGGGTATTGGATTCTCTTTTTACCCTAAAGCCCCTTTTACATCATTCATTTTACCTGGCCCTACTTAAATCTGCTTGCCTAGCGTACATGTCAAATACAGGTTTTACAGCTTTTTTTCCGACCCTGCTAAAGTAGGGTTAGAGCGATCAGAGCGGAATAGGGCTGAGATGTGACATAAACCGACTGCTGTTCACTGATTGGCCAAGGGCAAATGAATAGGTTTTCTCCAAGGAAGTCCAGGGAAAGGTTAAACTGAAAAGCAACTACGTTAATATTAAGGACCACCATGAACAGAGTGGGTCAATGGGAAATATAATTTTACTACTTAAAACCATGAACCATGCCTGAAGGAAACAAAAGAAAAGAAAAAGGACACTTCAGCTTTATATATGCAGATGGCGCGCTGTATTTAATAACCTAACTCAGATCCAAGGATTTAGTGAGGCTTTTTTCTCATTTCACGACACTGAAAGCTCTCAAGTTTTGTCTCTAAATGGTCTTTGGTTGTAATTATTGTTCACAGCCCCTGATCAAACCCCTGTGTGTGCAAGATCCAGCCTGCTCCAGGGTTACCCGCAACTCTGCCAAAGAATGGTCCACTGAATCAGCGAGTGTCAATATCCAATATCCATCCTATAAAAATTATTTTATTGTGGTCAAAGGTTTTTGCGCTTTAAAGTCCTTTTCGTCGTTCTTGCCATCGCTGAGGCAACAACCTCCTCATAAAGTCCTACATTTTTACTCTGTGAGGCAAACTGGTACAGATCAGACAGTCTTGTATCCCCTTTCCTCTTCTGTCGACACCCCCATACCTGTACAGGCAGAGAGAAGCTGGGCCTTAATTTATTAATTTAGGCTGATCTGTGATCCAGATATTTATTCCAGTGTATCATTTTATCCTTCAAAAACTATTAAAGACTTTCTTGCATACACAATAATGCAAATATGTGTTTTTTTTTTGTTTTATGTGTTTTTTTATAATGATTTATTTTAAGTGTTATGCCCCTTATATAAAGGGGCATAAGTGCAACAGTTGAGCAGGGACCAGGGAAAAAAGTTTGTCTTAGCCATGTTGTGCAGTGAGAATGAACATTCTTCCCGTTAAGACTCCTGTATGTTGTCTGGATTAAGTCATACATTTGTGTGAGTAAAGAGGGACGCAAACTCTGGTTTGAACAAATTTAGCATGTACAAAAACCTTTGTGAACTGACCTCCTAAGTTTACTTAACAGCTCTTTCTTAGGGGGCAGCACTCTGTAATACACCGCCCTTACGCTGGAGGAAACGTGTTTTCATATATTCTGTTATGACAAAGAAAACAATACTCAGCAACGTTAATGCTTCAAATAACTGCACTGTCTAGCCAATCTTTTGGCAGCACAGCATTCTGACAATACAGGCCCTCTTGTTTTGATTCTGATTCTGTGCTTAAATTGATTTATAGCAGATATTTGGCAATGAGAGTGAACAATTGGTGATATATTTCCTAGTGAAATCTAAGCCAAATATTGTTGCATGTAGAGGTCCTAAAACTATAGCAAACCTTGTTTATCAAATGGATGGGATATGGAAAAATCAAGAAACTGTGGATCGGGTCACTCTCTGTGAACAGAGTAAATATAGATGAAAGGCATTTTTCAGATAGAAAACCAATAACCTGAAGGTCACCAAAGGAATTTCATGATGGTTCAAAAATAATTTATCTTAATTCTTAATAGAATTACATATGAGGAACAAAGAAAATTAGGAAAAGAAAAGTGTGCTACGTTTGACAGATCTTTAAAGACTGCTCAGTGAGCTGTAACAGAGTTCTAACAAAAGTGTGACTGCAATTTCCCTCTGGGATTATTAAAGTATTTCTGATTATTATTCTGATTCTGAAAAGGGCAACATTTAGGTAGATAATGGGGTTCATGATTGACATAAAATAATCCAGACAAAACTATGTTTTAAATTTGTCATGGTGGGTTGTTCTTGTTGCATATAACAATTTATTTAAACAATTTATAAAGCAGTCAAAAATAACAAACTACTGTAAACTAAGATAATTATTTTACTCTGCCTCTAAGGCTAATTTGTACTGGACAGAGTACGTCTGATGCAGAGGAGAATGGATTACCATATACATCAAATCAGAGCTCAACAGCTCAGTTTTGTCTTAAAGAATTGTGTCTCTATAAAATCTGTGCAAACATTTAATGAACCAACAATACAAAAAAAAATACATTTACTTGACTTAATTATAACAAATGCATCTCAAAAATATTGAAGTATACATATTTTGTAACAATACTATTACTGTGCAATTCCTTTCGGCGATTCTCCAAAGCAAAATATAATTGTCTTTTATTTTTAGAAGTAAACATTGTGGACTGCAAGATTCCTATGTGCTATAGTATTTCCTATGTGATTTGTATAATAGCAACTTGAACAGCATCACTCCTATTCCTGAGGTCAGGCTGGCTTGGAACTATTTTCACTCAGTTTTTCTGTCCATACCCAATAAGCAGGTTCCTGTTAAGACCAGGGTGAGTGGTAGAAACAAGTTTTCAGAAAGTCCTCTAGGACTTATTCATTAACAAAAATTTGAAAACAAGAAAGATTTTCAAATTCTTCTGGTAATTGATTCAAACCTTTATTTAAAACCTTAAGAAATAACTGTACATTCATGCCTAGAAAGTCTAAAGCTCAGTTTTATAGTCATTTATAGTCCTTGGGCAAGACACTTTACCCGCATTGCCTGCTGGCGGTGGTCAGAGGGCCCGGTGGCGCCGGTGCATGGCAGCCTCGCCTCTGTCAGTCTGCCCCAGGCCAGCTGTAGCTACTAACATAGCTCACCACCGTCAGGGTGTGAATGTGTGAATGACTAAGACTGTAGTGTGAAGCGCTTTGGAGGTCGTCCAGACTAGTTAAAGCGCTGTACAAACCATTTACCATTTTATTGAAAATGTAAGTAACCCCTTCAAAATTCTTGAATCTCTAATCTCTGTCGATTGCTAAGACTATTTAAAACTTTCCAGATACCATTCTTTTTGGGTTAACTGAATCGAAGAATAAAGCTGCTGTTCTGAATTAGTTCAAGAAACACTTTATCAGTGTAGGGCATCTGTCTGAGAGTTTACTGTATATGTAAATAGCACTAACATGCATACTTTCTTTCCAGGAACTCATACAGGTTTCGAACAATTTGTTTTTCAATCTATTTCATCCACCCAAGTTCACAAAGCCCTAAGAGACAACAGCCCCTTTTCCATTGCAACCCCCATGATTTAAAGCCCCAGGCTTTGGTATCCCGGGTTGTTACGTTTGACACGTTTCCATTTGCTAGAGGGCGTTGTGTAAACCCGCCCAGTAACTTATGACGAAGTTGTGATGAAAACTACTGTACACCTCCGGTCCAGCAGATGGCAGCAAGAAGACACCATAGGCCAAATGTACAAAGGCAGACTGAAAAGCTGTTTCCATATCCTGCCACTTGTTCACAGAACAAGATGGAGAACACACAACTGGTTTTGCACATGGCGTTAAACCTCATTAGCCCCTTTTACAAAAGCCCTAACCTATTCCGCCCGCTCGGCTCCCCTCTATTATTATTATTTTTTTTTTTGCTATAAATAAATAAAGTAAAGCACAGCTTCTATCTGTCTGCATATGTATGGGACTGCAGTGGTATAAGGGTGACATAAGCGAAGAGGGAAGAGGAAACTGTCTGATCATCTCCAAAGTTTGCCTCCCAGAATTGAGATACAGAGCTTTTTGATAATGTTTTTGGCTTAACGACAGGAATGACTTTAAAGTGCAAAACCACAGCCTTTTACCTCATTGAAATCTTTTTTCTTTTTTTTTAGATATTTGCACTGCGTTGATTCGGCTCTCCCTTCCTCTGCTTTCTCCTCTGCTGCTGCTGCAAGCTTATTATTAATTGTTGGAGTTCAGCCACAGGACTGTTTTTTGTTATTGCTTACCCTTGACTAGTATAACATTATTAATAATAATAGCAATAACATCATTAAATATAATATCCATATATCAATATGTTATCAATAATATCATTATTGATAACATTAATAATAAAATAGGGTAAAATGCACAACAAAACCTAAGCAGACAGCAAACCGATTTGCTTATTCTTTCTGTCCCTTTTTCTCGGACTGAGTTGGGCAAGAAGGCTTTTGTTCACTCACCCTCCTCCTGTAACTTTCTTCAGAAAATGTTGGAATTAACTGAACTTATCTCATTGACTGTTTTTACTTTGAAACTGAAAGTTCTTTAAGCTGATTTAAAAACATGTACCTGTTTTTCATACATTGTTGTCCTCTTTTGTGTGTTTATTTTTTGCAGCTTCTTGTCCAGTACTCCTTTGAAAAAGGGGTTTAGATATCAATGGGATTATATCCTTGGTAAATAAAGGTTAGATAAATGAAATTACAGACATCGCCTGTTTGTCATCTTTCGTTCAGTTGCTAGGATAAGGCTTGCGGCAGCCTCCATAGCCCCAAAACGAAGACATCTGGTCCGCTGATCTAAGAGCACAAAAAGGTAGGAGCAGTTCAGAAGATTTGGAAGGGGCCAGCCCATTATGACTCTTAAAAGCAAATAAAAACAATTTTGGCCTGTAATTTTGCAAATGCAATTTGCCCAGATTGCTCTTTTTTATCAGTGATTTAATAACTGCTGTTTTAAAAGCCTGGGGTAAAACACCTGATGAGAGGGATGGATTTACTATTTGAATCAGGTCAGATGCAATGACAGACCGACTTTTTTCAAGGAAGGTAGGATATCAAGACAGCAGGAGGAGGAGCTTAACTGATTTATAATTTCTTCTAAGCTTTTATAGTTGAGTGGTTGAAATGTAGTAAAATTATCTGCATTTGTTCTGTTTGAGCATAACAATCTTACTGGATATGGTGTGAATGTGCAGATTAACCTTCCAATTTTTTTTTTTTATTTTCTCTGCAAAGAAGTTGGCAAATTCATTGCAGGCTGTGGTAGAATGGAGTTCAGGTGGTGCAATGACATGAGGGTTCATGAGTCTTTCACCTGTTGTGAATAAAGTGCAAGCATTGTTGATGTTTATGTTTATGATTTCCGCAAAGAACGTTTCCCTTGCATGTTTTTAGTGATGAGTGACAGCTTTGCAGCCTCTCTTTGTAGATTTCATTATAAACATGAAGTCAAGTTTTACGGCATTTACGTTCAGCCCTACAACAACGTTTTCTTTTACATCTCACTAATGCAGCATTTCTCTATGAAGATTCCTTCCTATCAGAGACAACCTTCACTTTAATGGGAGCAATGGAATCAATGATGTCTAAAATCTTAGAAATTATCTACTAACTCATCTATTGGATTATAGCGTAGAAATGAGGTAGAGGAGTAGACTTGATTAAAGATTTCAGCTGTGTTGTCCGTAAAACAACGTTGTTTTATTATATCTGTTTTTGCTAAGTGATATAGTCGATGGAGATTGTACTTTCAAAGATAACAGAGAAATAAATAAATCTTACATGGCGACATTAAGTACAGGACCTTGGTTGCTGATAATCAATTGCAGAGTGTGTCCTCGATTGTGAGCTGCTTGTTTGATATGTTGAGTCAAACCAAAGTCATCAAGCATATCACAGCTTCTTTGCAACTCTGTCTTTTGGCTTGCTACATGGATATTGAAATCTCCCCCAATTATTAAAGTCATAAAAAATGCATATATAACAGATAAAGCACATTAAAGTCATAGATTTTGTTTTATTGTTATTTTTATACACATTTTGGGGTTTTATATATAGTTAGTGTCAGAGTTTGTTCATGGCCTTTTGTCTCAGTTCACAAATATTCAAGAGTCAAATTTTCCAAAGAAAACTTTCTTACAGTTTAGTGAATCATGAAATATTGTAATAGTTAGAATGTGCTGATTCAATTAGTACGGGTGATTTGTTATCGTCATTCAACCATGTTTCAGTTAGAAACATAACATCAATATTATGTTCAGTGATGAATCAGAAGTCCTTTTGCTGATAATTACCTTATATTAATTAGCCTATCCAATTTAACTGACTTGATCTTAGATAGTTTTTCAGCTTGAGGTTGCTTTAGACAGGAGGTTAACCTAAGATTTGAATTTAGGCCACTGCATTTAATTTTTCTGTTTTCTGTTAATTTTCCTTTTTAGTGTTCCGGAGAGGTCTCCTATACCGTGCTGAGAAATAATTACATTTATCTAAAATCAAGTGTCCTAAAGTTTAATAATTTTTAATTCAGCAAATCATTCTTATGATGATGGTTTTCAACTATTTTTGTCTTTTTGTTCTGTGCGTACATAGTTCCTTAGTTTTTTTTCCATCTTAATTTTACTTAGCAGTTGTAGTTAGGTCTCACTAGCCTAGTACTAGTTGATTAAAATATATTGTTAATTCAGGTAAAACAAATCATCTAATGATGCTCCCTGGATGTTCATTTATTTCTGGTAATAAAGTCTTATACATGAAGAGAAGTTGTCACCCATTTATTCCATCTGTGTGCCGTTTGCTGTTAGAATGTCAGTGCTCGAATCACTCTTTCAACTATTCTCCTAATATCAGCTGATTGAGCTGATATTGACCGGACAATACCCAATAGACAGGTGTACATTCTCACCTAAAAACATTTTTAAACTACTTTATGTGAGTAACTAAGGGTATAAAATGTATAAGTTTGTAAACTCATCTCCTTACTGCTCCTTATTCCCCATTATGGCGGACAGTTTAGCCTTTCTTCACACAAACCGCCTATTGAGCAAAGCCCTGGGCTTCTTGAAAAGTCCTTCCCTTAGACCAGTGCCTTTTTCGCATGAAGATAAAGCACAGGGAAGGGGAAATCCTCCAAGTGGAAATGCTCGGTGGGCTTTTGAGGTCTAATAGAACAGGGCCTGTTGATCAGAAAAAAATCTGCAGCCCCAAAAAACCTGAATCCTTACGCTTTAAAGATGGCTGCAGATAATATTGTTGAGCTTGTTGCACATATTTTAAATTTAAGCATCCAGACCAATACAATACAGACAAATTAGTGGAAGCAGAAGAGTCCATGACTGAGTTAGAGGATAAAACATCTGGGGTGTGACAGGAAAGCTGTCGGTCAAAGGAAAATGACTCAATGTAGTCTGCATACTTCTCTACGGTTAATTCCAAAAAGAAAATATCTCACTCACCACTACATTTTTTATTAGTTGGTTAGTGAAGTGTTCAAAGGCAACATCATTGGTTTATATTTATCCATAAAGCTTTGCTAGGTAAACTTCCACAGTATCTAAACACCCTTCTATCAGCTCTATAAACTACCATTTGTGTTCCTTACAGTGGGTTCTTTGAAATGCTCCCTGAGTTTCAACAGTCTGTAGTAAAAACAGCATTCTCATATCATGCACTGTGGTCATGGAATACTCTTCAAAGAAACTCCCAGAATATTGTAAAAGAATGTCAGTATCCTTGATAGGAGATTACAAAGATCAGTGCACAAACGCAATATATATATATATATATATATATATATATATATATATATATATATATATATATATATATATATATATATATATATATATATGTGTGTGTGTGTGTATATGAAAATGTAGGAATCAACTTTACTATCTAATAATGACATGAAAATTTGTATGAGTTTCCCAATTGATCAAATGATTTTAAACAAGCTCAAGGCTTTGCTTGGACAAGACAAGATAATCTTACATGGGCACCCATCCACGATATTCTCGAAAAAGAAGAAAAATAATACTTTCTATTTAAAGCATTTAGTTTGATGCACATTCTGTATCCTCCTTTCACCTCTCCTTACTTTCACTTCCCTTCCTTCCTTTGCCCTCTTGCTCAAAACTATTGTTTTATTATTTTTATTTTATTTCCTCCTTAGAACATCTTCTGTATCATATTCCTGCTCTTGAAGACAAAAAAAAGACAAATCGCAAGTATTTATGTTCCCAGTGAGCTTAGCTTTCAGCCATTCACTGTGGCTCCCCTGCTCACACCGTCTACTTTGAAAATGGCTGAGTCACGAGAAGCAGACTGCCTTACAAGTACATGTGAAGAAGAGAAAGACCTCAGAAGAAATAAATAAAACCAGAGTTTATTTGGGAGATTCTTTCACTCGATCCCCCTGAAGAGTAGAAGAGTAGGGTGGTCATGTATGGTTATTAAAAAAAGTGTCTTTGGTGTTCCTTATCTACATTTCCTTAAAATGGTTCACTATACCCTTAATAATAATGATGAAATATTTGGTAATAATTTAATGTGTTTAAGTAAAAATAATTTCCATTTATTTACTTGAAGTAACAATAAGTCAAATGTCAATTCAATTCAACACAGTTCAAAAATACTTTATTAATCCCAAAGGGAAACTAAATGCTGGTGTAACTCGTGTTACAGGGATTTCTTCAACTTGTAAGTGGTGACGGCTGCAGGCAGGTAGGATCTCCTTTCTCACACCCTGCTCTCTGAATGCCATTCTCAGTTTGAGGCTTGTAGGAGGAGCGGCCACATAGTCGCCGTCTGGGCTGGGGATGAGCTTGGGTTCTGGGAATCAGGTGGAGCTGGCACTTCTGCTCTCCCCTGGAAAATGGAGGTAGGGCTTAAGAATGGAGGGCAGGGTGTGAGATAGGCAACGTGGGGTGGGCTCTGGTTGGCGGGCCCGTAAGGTTCATGTTGGCCCCATCTCCAGGTGGATGGGCTCATGGGTCGTCTGGGCTGGGATTGGGGTGGGGGGGTTAGGGCCGGAGAATGGAACGGGTAGGTCAGGTTGTGGGGACTGTGGGTTTGATGGTCCCCTCATCCTGAAAATGGGGTTCACCTCCCGGGTCTGGATACCCCTCTGGGGTGCGATACCTGGAGCTGGGAGTATGGGATGTATGGTGTGTGCAAGTGTGTGTACTGCGTCCCTTTTTTGTGTGAGTAAGAGTGTGGGGGCACTAGGGTGGGAATGTGACTGTGTACCTGGTTTTCTGTTTGCAATTTATGATTCATTGAATTATGCTACTTTTGGCCTTTCATGCTATACTTGCAGGGGGGTTTAAATGTATCATATTTTAGACAAGCAACAAAACAAAGAAACTATGTAGTTTCACAGCAACTCCTCCCAAGCTAAAATTAGAGAGATGAAAATGTGCACTATGAATTAATCCCTGAATTATTATTAAAGAAACAGTGCCTTCTCCTTCTCTCATTCACTAAAACTACTCTGCAAGACTCCTGTCAAACTGAAAAAGGTTTTCCGATTTCTCTGCAATCCAACCACATTCTAATGGGTAATTTGAGTGTTAGGTGGCCTTAATCTTGTGTGACGGCGGTGGAATTTACTCCGTGTGCAAATCTAGATTCCCCGGCAAAGGGGTTGAACATGTAACACCCTTATTGCTTTAACAATCTTATTAACACAACTATTAGATCTATTTGTGTTAATGAATAGTTTGTGAGGCTCTAAAGCTACTGCTAAAATATGAGGTTCAGATATTGCCTCCGCATGAAGCCCACTATGTATTAAGTCAGGAAATGTGCAAAGGAAGGTTTCTCTCAACTATTATCCAAATGTTAGAAAAAGATGGATGAGGTCAGAGAATGACTCTCTGAATATCTCCATGGGGTGTGTGTGTGTGTGTGTGTGTGTGTGGGGGGGGGGGGGGGGTGCTTAAAATTTCAAAAGTAAAAAAGCAACATAAGGGAAACAGTAACACAAATATTCATAAATGAGGGGGAAATAATTTTGGGGAGAGCAAGAAAGATTGAGGTAAGAGGTACTGTGTAAAGGGGGACAAAAAATAGGTGCAAAACTGGGGGTGGGCGGGTGAGAATAAAGCATAAGTTAGGTGGAAGCATAAGTTAGGTGGCGGGTTAAAGGACCTTAGTGTTTGTTAGTTTTAATTGGGTGTGAGGCTGCAGGATGTATACAGCGACAACATCAAAGGTCAGATATACATCAAGCACTGCTGGGAAATGTCGACTCACAAAGAGGGAACTGCTAGGAAGGAAGACAGCGACGTATATCCACGAGTAGCATTTATGTTTAAGAAAAATAATAAAACATAGTTCATGCTATGATGAGACAGAAATACATGTAAAAATGCACCAGCCTCCAGGTCTGAGAGGTATGGTGGCCGGTACTCTCTTGGCAGGTTTGTTGTGGTACCATGTGCTTTCCATTTAAAAAGGATAGATTTGATGGTGCTGAATGTCAAAGATTTAGACATTTTTATCTGTTTTTTTCATTATTATTATTTATTTTGATTTATATGTATGTTTTTCATATTTCACTTAACCAACTGAAACTATTTTGTGCAGGTCCATTGTAAAAAAAAAAAAAAAAAAAAAAAGAAATCTGATTAAAAACATTGCAATTATGCATTGGAATCTACCAAAACAGATAAAAGGCTGAGGGGGTTACTACTTTTGCAAGACACTGTAGGTGATGAGGTTTACCAAGATAGTCTAGCAGTCTAACAGCACTGCTTGAACATTCAGTTGGATGACTGACTTGTATAGATTGCAATGGAACCACCTATCCAGGTGTTGATCCTAAGCAGGAAAGATGCAACAGGGGAGCAGTGGCTTGATGCTCTGAGCCACGCTTGGTTACGGTGTGTCTTGCTGAGCTACCACCGCTAAGCACACAGGGTTATGTGCAACCTTGCATCCAGCATGGTTGAGTAACAAGGGCTACATAGTGCTGACGTAGACCGTTGTCTTGAGGCTGGGGTAGTGGGGGTTGGGTCCTAGGTTTGTAGCCCAACCTTTCTGCATTGGATTTACATGAAATCTGCTTGCAGTTGTTAATTGTCTCCAAGGTCTTGGGGCTCCTCTGTTGACCCTGCATGGCTAAAGCAGGTATAGAGAATGAAGAGATGAAAACAACAAATGACATACAAAATACCAATCGGGGCTTTCCGTCCAGACCTCTGCCTCTAACAGCAGCTCAGCAAGGCAGTCATTTACCCATATCTGTTGCCCATTCATGTATGCCTGCTAATCCTCATACATACAAACATCTCTGTTAACCTTCTCCCTGTCTTTACCTGTCAAATATTAGTTTTTGGTATTCTGAATTGATGATTGCATGGCACCCTGCCTTACTGTATTGATAACAGAAATTAATTTTGGCTGTTGTGTTAACCTCTATTGTAAGCATATGTGCATACTTACAATCATGTGTGTATATGGATACATATATATGCATGTGTCTGCATATACATATTATTTAGCTTTTGTTTGTTGATTTATATATATATATATATATATATATATATATATATATATATATATATATATATATATATATATATATATATGCCTTCTTGTTTCTTAATTGCAGTCTATATTTCTTAACTAGTTTAATAGAGCTGATCTCTAACGGATGAATTTCTCCATTGTGACATTCAAAAAGTCTCATCTCATCTTATCTTATCTTATCTTATCTTATCTTATCTTATCTTATCTTATCTAGGCCAGTGTCCCCATGATAGCAAGTCTTCATGACCTATGGTGTGTGTTCTGTTATCTATATGTGAATTTTATTATTCATTATAAATTATATAATTATTTTATTTATTTTTTATTTTTTTTATTAAATCCATGTACTGAAAGTTTAATAAGTGTCAGAATCCTGTTCGAAGAACAAAAGTATCCGATAGGTTGGACATGGAAGCACAGTTGTATGTTCTTAAGTAAATTGAAGAGATTTAGGGTTTAAAGTTGTGATGGGTTATGTGATCTAAATCCAGAGTCTCTCTACATATAGATTTTTTTCTTAGGATATTAAAGACACAATGACTGAAGGGTGTTTTAACACATAATGTCAGTTTTGTGAAAATGTATTTTTAGAAATCCTAAGTGATGTATGAATCCTGTTTATTTTTGCACTCTCAAAAACTGAAGACAACTCAAAAAGTTCTGCAGAATATTGTACACAAGTTTGACATTTCAACATGAAGCAGAATAAGTAAGAAACTCTCTCTCCCTCTCTCTCTCTCTCTCTCTCTCTCTCACACACACACACACACACACACACACACACACACACTTTGGAAGGGGTATGCTTGCACACTACTTTGCAGATGAATTGATCTACTAACAGTGGAAGCTACCAGTGTGTTTTAGATGCGGAAAAAGTCAATAATGAAAAAAAGTTTGTATACATGCTTAAAAAAACTAATTGGTTTGAACTGATATAGCGTCTCAAAGCTAAAATCATCTTCACAAAAGTAAGACCCTGTTAAATTACTCAAAATCTAGTATTGCCTTCAAACTGTCTCAGTTACCTAGGACTCTAAAGAAAAATAGCTAACAAACGTAGTCAAACTTCCTTGGGTGTAGCCCTCCACTCTTGAAATGACCACTCATAGGCAGCCCTGACTTGGTATAAGTGAGTACAGTCTATGAATGGATGATTTTAAGAATACTTATCCCCTTCTACAGTCATCCAAATTTTATATATGTATGTATATCTATAATATCTAGATTTGTGTCATTTGTTTTATGGAAAAAATTATCTGTGACATCACTGCCGACTGATATGCTAGAAACATTATTCAAAACAACAAGGCAGTCTGGAATTTCAAGTCCTAAATGAAGACGCATGGTTTATAACCATAGTTCTCAAACTGTGAAATTAGTATCATCAGTGGTACTATCACTTGGATTGTCACTTTGAATTGTTTTGTTACTGAAAAGTTTTTTTTATAAATAAACTTGCTCTGTTTTGCCTTGCCATAAATGCTACTTGTGCTACAACCCCCCCCCCCCCCACCAGAAAAAAGGAAAAAAAAAAACAACAACAATTGGGAACACTTAGTTCAAATAAGAGGATTAAACCCCAAAAAGGGGTGGTGGTTATTTATGTTGCATCAAATTCACCTCCAAATTTGGATCAGGGAATGGTATTAATCAAAGTTTTAATATTTACAGTTAACACAACCCCCAAAAAAATAAATGAACAAAGAACAAAACAAAATACAAACAAACAAGTACAGTGAAGTGCAAGCTAATTTCCCTTGTATTTCCTTACACTTGCAGCATTATATACCACTTCCATGCAATGTGATGATACAACATTGTTGGGAAACTTCCAGCTTCCTAACTTCAAATTGTAACTTATCTGTAAAACCAAATGCAAAAAAACCTAATGTCAGGGTTGTTGTGGGTTGACCGAAACACAGACCAGAGCTTGGGAGAGAGCTTGGGAGTCACATGTTGCAGATGAAGATGATTTATCAAGAAATAGCCAAGGCTTACAGGATATAATCATGAACACATCAAGAAAGAATAGAGCAGGGTGGATATACCAATGAAGACAGAGGACCTGACAATATATGTGAAAGAGCTGGCTAAACCTAGGAGACGGAAGGAATAATAGGTTGAGCGCTAAGACAGGTGTACTGAGTGAGGCAATTAGGCTGCAGGAGAAGGGGGACAATGAACTGGCAGGTGCAGGGGAATACAAGAATTTAACAGGGAACAAGAGAATAGCCAGACATGGGGCAAAACCTGACAACACTAAGAAGGAGCAGATCTAACAAAACTACAGAAATAATAAAGAACAGAAGCTAACTAGACAGCAACTGAATCTAACAGATACCAAAATACACTATTAACATAAATACTGAACAGAAAACTAAACAGATGACAAAAACGAGGATCTAGGGATGAACGATACTGAAGTGCAACATGACCAGACTGCAGGATCCCCAGGGACCTACAATAAACAATCAAACCCCTTGACATCTTGACTCCTAAAGCCCAAGTCCTGTTAACAGCTCTACAAATTTCTATCACTAGGGAGGTACCAAGAAAAACCCGAGACGCAGAGGTGCTCATCGAGTTTGACCAGTATCTGATCGTGACATATTGCTGAGAACCACTTAAAGAAATTTGGATCCCCTTTCCTGAGTGAACCAGATAAATTTCCTTTCACTAAAAGTTCTTAATTGTGTTGTCACAGCTATAGTTGAAGGTGCTCTTACTTTTGTGTCTACCATATACTGCAGCTTGAATCTAGGAAGAATTGATGCTTAGGCTTAATACATTCAAACATTTAATGTGTATGTGCATATGAATAATAGACTGAGTGTGATCAGGATTCACCCCAAATTAGACTATAATGATAGAGTTCATGCACGCTTCTTTTGCTGCTTCACTACTCCTATTGATAACCAAGACAGATATGAACCAACACAAACATACAATGCAACGCCTGCTGCTGACTACTAGTCGACTTCATAGTGATGACAGAGTGAACACAGGGGGGAGAAGTGCCGGTGTTCTGAGGAATAGAAACAGGTATTCTGCCTTTTATTCACTCAGAAGAAATCAGTCACTTCTCCCAGATGGGCCTATGATTTATTAATAGTAGGGGGTTTCAGATTGTGTACATAAAACTACATGTTCAACACAGTTCTACAATGCCTTTGTGACAATGACTTATAGCCGATGGGGGTAACATGGCATTGATGAGATACTCAGTATTTTTTCCCTGTCAAATGTAAATTTGTAGGCATGCCAAACAGCTAAAGAACACCAGCAACAATGTTGCCATCACAACACTCACAGAGACAGATGACTGTGGAGAGACAGGGATTTTTATTTTTCAAGAGTATATTACCTTATAGACTGAGCAATGTGTTTTTTTGCTCCACTGCATAAAAGTCATGAGCATGAATCACAGGGTAAGAAAGAGGTTATGATATAGCAAGGGAAATAACCTTACAAAACAAAAGAAAGAAGGGCAATCAATGTGACTAGATGATTAGATGGCATAAAGATATTTTCAAAACTCTGTGTTTTGATCTACTTGGGATGAGAGTTTAATTAATATTTCCAATGATATTATGGTTTGAATAAACTATTGCTGCATCAATATAGAGCTGTCATATTTGTGGAAATAGACCCAGCTACATCTAAAATCCTCATTGTACTAAAGTGCTTAACAAGTATTCATTTTTATGTTCTTTTTTTGTAGCACCAGGGAACCATAATCACTAACACAAACACTACATACACCTGTCTAAACAATAGTTTCTTAATTTTTCATAACATTTTCAATTTAATGTCCTTATGGATGTTATATTAGGTACAATATGAAGCTATACAAGCAGGAAAAAAAACAGCACTGGATACTTTTTCTGCCATACACAGCTGGGACTAATTATCACAATATCTATCCAGCTCAGGACAGAGCTCTTGTTTCATTTGACTCCTCACTGTATGACCAGGAACTTACACTAACATGATTTACAAGTAGAGGGCACAGTGGAGCATGTGAACACTCCCATATATATTTTTTGTAAACTGTTTTTTTTCTTTTGTGGATATATTCCACATTATGGTATCCTCATAGCGGTTACAAAACATACAGTATGATAAAGATGAGATGAGACTTCAAAAGTTTTGCACAGTGGCCTTAGAACAGTTGCGGCATTGACATTTAGATTGATTCCTGATAAGCCTCAATTTACTTCCCCATTTCCATCTGTCACAAAGTACAAAATCTTTTGGGATAAAAAAGATTGAATTTAGAGCTCAAAGAAGGCTGTGATAGCAGCTGGGGACCAATCAGTAAAATATATGTTCTCTCAGCTCGCTACTGAACATTCTTTTATAAAATAACCAAATCAAGATAGACAGTGTGTTGGAAAAGTATTCACACTTAATGGAGATAGGGTGTGCCTTTGAACTTAAATTTTAAAGCTTTGCATAGATTCTCATTTGAATGTAGGTCTGGACTTTGAATGCACCTTTCTAACATACACAATACACTTTGATTTAAACAATTTTAACTATGTTTATGTTTTTTTTCCCTTCACATTCTACAACAGGTTTTCTTCCATCACTCATAAAGGTGAACCATGGCTGGTGTCCACTTTATGCTAATATTTTATTTCCAGTTAACACGTAAAAACGCTGATGCTGGGTTATAACTAACAATTATGTAATGTTTATGAGAAAAAACTATCTAATCCAACAAACAGCTTTTTTATGTGTTAACTGGAAATGAAATGTTAACATAAAGTGGAGAAATGCCTTTGTTCACTTTTTGGAGTGTAGTTAGCTCTATCCATCAACTCTGACAAGCTTACCTGGATCTGCTATTGAAAAGCATGCACCTAGCATAATGTTTTACCTTGTAATATGTTCAGGATCATAGATTGAGTGGCATTAGTATTCACCACAAATGTCCTTTTTGCATGTAGGTCACAAAGTTCAGTTTTGGTTCAAACAACATTAACAAACATTGCTTTCTTGTAAGAATGGAAATGCCAGATTTGTAGAGTGCACAGCAGAGAACAGGCATCTAAAAAAAGGTCTCCCACCTGATCAGTGATCACTGCATCTTCAGGATTACTACTGGCCTCTTGGCTGCTTCTCTGATTAATGCTCTCCTATTCTGTTCTGATTCGTTTAGCTGGACCACCATGAAGGTTTGCAGTTTTACTATTCTCTTTCCATTTCACTCAGATGACAGAATAAACAGAGCTAAGTGAGACATTCACTTAGCTGATTCTTTACTCTTGCTCTCAAACCTTTCGGTCCTTCACAGAACATACTTAGACTAGACTGTTCTTTTGCTAGTATTATGGTGAGTCATGAAGGCAATTTTTGCACTGAATTGTAATTAGGATATCAGAGTGAAGAAAGGTGAATAGAAAGTCACACCTCGCTTTTTAGATTAAACGAACAGGGAACCTATGCATCCTTAGCCTTTAACTTCAAATGTATGCCCTAATTCCCAGTGGTCTATCACAGAGGTGGCCAAATCAGGTCCATGATGTCATTTTTTTCCTTCTTCATAGTAGGTACACCTGGTCTGGCGTTCTGTTAACTGTAACATCCAGGTGAGGCAGATCCCTCGTTATTAACATATAACAGAAAGAATTCCTGGATCAATGTGTGCTTCTGTACTTTTGTGTCTCTGCTCTGTCTTCTCTAATCCCCAGTCGGTCAGTTCACACTGAGCCTGGTTCTGGTTCTGCTGGAGGTTTTCCTTCCTGTTAAAGGGGAGTTTTCCTCTCCACTGTCGCTTCATGCATGGGCAGTATGAGGGATTGCTGCAAAGCCATCGATAATGCAGACAACTGTCCCTGTGGCTCTACACTCTTTCAGAAGTGCTTGCTGCTTGTCAAGACTCAATCCAACCTAGTGGGTTTCCTTAGACAGGAAACCTTTTGACCAAACTGTATCATTTGATTGAATTTGACTTTGTAAAGTGCCTTGAGATGACCTGTGTCAATTCAATTCAATTTTATATAAATAGAATTGAATTGAATTGAGTTACTCACCCCAGGATTATTACAATAAATTCCCAAGTGGTTGTAATGTGTTATAATATGAAGAAGTTCCAAGGGTATGACTACCCTGTTTACCATTGCCAATACTTTATTATATTTATTGTGTTTTATATATTTATTATAGATTGACCAAACACCCTTTTTCCTGATTTGTTCATCTTCTCTTTCCTCTTTGTGAGGCCAACCCACTTTGTGAATTTCCATCCATACAAAGCCATTGTTTGTGTTATTTATTTATCAATTTCACTTTAGCCATAAACAAGCTTTCTTTTACTTCCTACTACTAGAGTCTATGATTTAACCCGATATTTCCACAGTGGAAATGGAAAGACATAAGAGCAACAATAGCACCACTGATTTGATAGCATGCAAGATGAAATTGTATCATGGAATTTTTGGTTATGCTGTACAAAACAGTTCATGGCATATGTCTAAGGTAAAAGTAAAAATAAGTGCTGCTGTGACAAAACAGTTGTGTTGATGGCATTACCAAGAACATGCATGTTTGGGCTGACATGGATTCATGGGGTGCACTGCAGAGTACAAACACTTAACTGTCTGTTATAGGATTTTAAAGAATCTGAGCTTTTTGATGGAGTGCAGGGCACCATCAGCTGATGGACTGCAGCTTTAAAACTCAATCTCACCATTCTATAATACATCAAGCCGCAAAAATGAGACAGAAGCTAAAAACGTCAATGTGATTTCTGCCCCAGTGTATTAAATTCTATAGTAGCTACCACTCACCATGGAAGTGCTAGACTCATTACCACATAATTATTTCATTCTCACACTAATAATTAATTTGCCAGTTAAATATAGGATTGGCTGAATGAAGTCAGTTTTCCTGAAGTAAATTATTTTATTTTTTTTCATATGAGGCTAGAACTAATTGAGCATAAGGAATTTCATTATAAGGTAGAGCTGCAAGTGTGGATATATTTGGACTGATACACAGTAATTCCTCTCAATAAAATTAGGATTTCATGTCATTTTAAAGCACGTCTTAAATATAAATGTTTATAGACTTGAACTGTATTTGATTTGTTTCTGTGCATAAATCTTCATAAACCTAGGAGTCCAGTCATAGGGAAATAAACCCAGTCTTGAGTGTTTTCATAGAAACTAGGTAAAACAAAAAGGGGATATTATTTGAATTATATATGTTTTCTTTTGATTTGTTATGTAGAATGTATAATTTACAATTAAATCAAATAATTAGACCTTAATCTTTAATGTTACTACCTGTGCTTCTTTAACTTCTTTAATCCTACTTGGTGTTAAAAGCAATCATGCAATTTGAGAGTCCAGAAACTGCGTCAAGGTGCACCTATTGTTGACTTTTCTGGTCTGTATATGCACCTGTCTGTTGGGAATGACTAAAAGTACCTTGCACAAAGGGAAGATCAAAAACAGACACAGGTGCTGCAAACCGTCACAGGCAACAAAGAGGAAAGATTAGCTCTCTTCTAGTCATCCAACACACATCAGAGAGACTCATGGAAAGTAAAAGAGAGAATGTGTTCCAGTGTACGACAACTCCAATGCATCTCATAAGAAGTGTTTTAAAATTTTTCCAGGTGGCTCTTGAAGTAGATTTTTTATGAATCCATGGCTTCATTACTCTGTTAGACTTATAAGTGTTTTGAATAGTTTTGCTTTTTTAATATTTAGGAAGATAGGAAGCGAAAAATCTTCAAAGTTCAGAAAAACGGCCAGTTGTTTTGTTTTTTACTTATTTGGAATGACCATAACCTGGATGACTGAGAATCTTCACCAGCAATTAGTTGACCTGTTCACATCATCTTGTTTTTTTTGTGTTAATTCTGTCTAGCAGGGGTGGGACCAAGTCTTTGTATAGCAAGACACGTACATTGGAGACCTTCCATCCAAGTCTTGAGTCAAATCCCAAGTGAAGGCATGAAAGTCTCAACTTGAGTCCAAAGTCAAGGCATGAAAGCCTCGAGTCGAGTCTAAGTCCTAAATTTTAAATTATGTGTCTTAAACAATTAATTTGCACAAATAAGTAATGTAATCATCCATACTCACTTATCTATGCAGGTTCAAAGGTTCATGCCTATCTCCAGTGATCATTAGGTGAGAGGTGGGGTACACCCTGGACAGGTCACTAGTCCATCACAGGGACACAAAGACAGATGCAGGACAAACAACTATGCACAAACACACTCACACCTAATGCAGTGTTTAGACTAAACACCTTTTGAGCATTAAGAGCATGCTCTTAAGAGCACCATAGACTTTGCATGCAAAGTCTATGGTGGATGTGCCTCGGGGGGCTTCAAGAGATCCTGCTTGCGCTGCCCGTTTTGCAGCTTTCAGCACGATTCGTGCTGAAAGCTGTCGTTTGGTTTGCCGTTTGGTTTGCCGTGCGTTAAGCGACTATCAAATCAATGATAAATGTTAACATTGAGATACCCACTAAGCTGAGACAGATGGACACATAATCTTCAGCTGAAATGGAGCACCTGTATTTGGTGTCCCGGCGGAAGATTGGGGGCTCCAATGCAGGCCAGCAGGTTGTCAAACAGGGCTCGGGTGAGACGTAAATAGCGCTGAATTCAGACATGCCGCAGATTGTATTATATTATTCAGTAAATAAAGCCAAACCACTCACAATTTCATCTGTAAATATACAAAGAGTCCGGCAGAGGAAAAGAACAGGGTTGCCCCTCCCAATGGGACCCACTTTGTATGATGTGCCGTCGGAGCGTTGAGACTCTAGACAACGCGTTGCACTTTTATGTGCACAAGCGTCCAAGTTGAGTCTGGTCTGGATGCAGCATAAGAGCAACTTGGAGAGAGCAATTAATCCTAACATGTTTTTGTACAGTGGGAGGAAAGCAGAGTACCTGGAGAGAACCCAAGGAGAACATGCAGATCCAGGCCACCACTTGAACCCAGGATTTCTTTGCTGTGAAGTAACAGTGCAACCACCTGTGCCACTGTGCAGCCCATCATTTAACCAGAGTAATAATCCTTTGGAGATATTTAGAAGGTGTTTGCCAGAACAACTAGCAAGAGGAGTTGAACTTCAAAAAGAAAGTTAAAAGATAATGTGCAACCTGATCCCAGATCAAAAATAACTAAATTGCTATACAACATAAATTGCATTTTATTGTTCACCAACTGCAACAGTTCAAACCTGTTTAAAATTGCTGAATTAAACATGGCCTGTCGGAATACATGGGAGAAGGGGGAGGTAAGGTAGTGAAGAGCTATGCCTCACTTTTGATGTAGTTTCTGCATGCCCATTGCTGTTTCTCTTTCTTTCACCAATATTCATGTTTGATTACACATTGTTATGGTTTGTTTAATTTGTGTAATCATTTGCTATAACTTAAAGCAAGTCTAATTAGACATAGGCTGTGTGGAGTTCTTGATGGAGCAGCTCTCCCTGTGATTTAGAGACGTGCATTCACTTAGTCAGCTCAAGACACCCACAAGCTGGAAAACAGATAATGTCTCCATGACAACACATTCCTTCTCCACATATCGCTGAGGAGACCACCCCTCTAGGAGGGGTGTATCTAAGCTTAGAAAAAGCCATGTTTGTGTGAGAATGGGACTCTTCATCTACAAGACATCGCCCGGGGTGGTTCTGTTGTAAGAGATCAGTGCTGTAACTTGTGGTTGTTTCTCTGCCGTATTAGAATAAATTGTTAAGCTAAACTCTAAAGTTGAGTTGTCCTCAGACGATGTTTACAGTGGTAGGCTGCTTGGAGAAGTTCAATGAACCGGAGGGAGAGAGGAGTCCTGCTCAAGTGCCACTTGGGTGTACTAAATATGAAGATGTTGACATGCTGATATTCTAGTCTTTCTAAAATATTTAATCAGATAGACATGATTTAAGGGAATGTCTGTAACACATTTAGTCTTTCTAGTTGCCCATAAATGTGCAGTGAAAGTGCATTGGGTGAGGCAGAAAGCACTGTGCTGCACTACTTCTACGCAGGGGATGCGTAGAGGTGTTGTACGTAATTCTTTAGTTCCTTTGTGGCAGGTTATAACACAAATTTGTTCCAACAAAATGGAAGGTTACGTCTCAAAACTAAAGGTTTTTTCTAAACTGGATTTTCAGTGGAAGCAGCTGTATTAAGAGAGAGGACGACCAACTCTGCAGCTGAAAGTTCTGCTTCAAACAAGTGGGGGAAACGTAACCTGCTCTTCTCAACAGGAGTGGTATGCTCAAAAAGACTGTTGTGCAACAAGACACCACCTCTTTCTGCTTTCCGATTTTGAGCAAGGGCTGACTGAGATGATGAAGGAAGTAAAAGAAATATATATATATAAAACACATATATTAAGGCATACAAAAATATACAAAAGATATAAATTGTGAAAAGAAGTAGGATGGTTATATAAGGACTTCCTAGAGTTCCAGACTTAAGGTTCTCATGAAGTATGCTGTATCCTGGATTGAACAAACTTTGTTCTTATTCTTGTTCTCGTCAAATAAGTGAACCTTGGTTTTTGAGGAGTGTACACACTCCTTAAACCTCCTACCTCTCTGAAAGTTGTTTTGGTTTTCTGAAAACCCACTACAATATCACATTTGTCTGCCACAGAAAAGGAACTACAGTATTATAGAAAATAACAATATACAACATACAGTGGCTTGCAGAATTATTTGCCTCCCTTGGCTGTTATTTAAAATGTTAATCTTATTTCATGCGATGGGTCTGCACAAAATAGAAGTGAACGCAAAAATATTTATAAAAAAGGAAAAGGCTGAAAATTGGCTTTTGCATATGTATCCACCTCCCTAGCTATGAAGCCCCTAAAAAGTTTTGATGCAACAAATTACCTTCAAAAGTCACATAGTAAGGAAAATGAAGTCCACTTCTGTGCAATCTAAGTATCAAATGATTGGTCAGTAGAAACACCTTTTTGAAAAGCCCCAGAGGCTGCGACACCACTTGCAGCTCACAACAAACCTGCCAAGAGAGGGTCGCCTACCAAACCTCACAGACCAGGCAAGCAGGGCATTAATCAGAGAGGTATCACACAGACCAAAGGTAACCCTGAAGGAGTTGCAGAGTTCCCCAGCCGAGACTGGAGCATATGTCCATAGAGCTGGACTTCATGGAAAAGTGGCCAGAAAAAAAGCCATTTTGTATTGTTTGATAAATAATAAATAAGAAGGCAAGTTTACCAAAGGCATCTGGGCAACTCTCCAAATGTATGTAGGAGGATATTCTGGTCAGATGAGACTAAAATTTGCCTTTTTTTTTTTACCAACAACGAAAACGCTGTCTGGTGAAAACCCAACTCATCCCATCACGCCAGGAACAGGACCCTCAGTGAACCATGGTGGTGGAAGCATCATGTTGTGGGGATGTTTTTCAGCAACAGGAACTGGGAAACTACTCCATGTTGAAGGAAAGATGGATGGAGCTAAATAAAGGGCTATTATTGAACAAAACTTGTTTCAGTCTGCCTGTGATTTGAGTCCGGGATGGAGGTTTACCTTCCAGCAGGACAATGAGCAAACATATTTTGCTAAAGCAACACTCGAGTGGTTTAAGGGGAAACACTTAAATGTGTTGATATAACTCAGTCAAAGTCCAGACCTCAATCTAATTGAGCATTTGTGGTTAGACTTGAAGATTGACTTATCCAAAGCCACTTGCAGCTGTAATTATAGGAGAAGGTGGCTCTACAAAGTACTGACTAAAGGGGATGACTAGTTATGCATGCTGACGTTTTCTGTTATTTTGTCACATTTTGCTTACTTCCCAATAAATAAATACCCTCAAAGTTGCAAGCTTATTTTGTCAATGAAATGGCACAGACTCAAACAATTTCTTTTTAGGTTCTGGTTGTAAGTCAACAAAACATGAAAAATGTTTTGTTGACCTATGTTTCAATTTAATTTCTAAATGTTAGGCTTGTACATGCACCATTTAGACATGCAAAAATATACATTATTGAAGATAAGTAGGATTATAATCATCTTCATTAATTAAATCTCACTGTCATGAATCCTGAAGTGCTTATTAACTAGACTTCCACAACCTACTTTGATTTAGACACTTCATGAACTTTCAGGGGAAAATGTGTTTTTGCATTGAAATGATAAATTAAAAGAAGTACAAAGGAAACAACAATGAGGAATGTAGTCTGTTTAGTACTGGTGAAACTGAGACACTGTAATGTTGAAGTGTTGAGCAGCTCAGGTCTAAAATTGCAAAAAGTAACTTCAGAGCAATGGATGAAGAGAAGCGATCTGAATGTAAAGGCTATCTAATCTTTCCTTCTGTCTACCCCCTGCAGGTTGGCCCTATTTTCATGTCTCATAGACGTGTCAGACTAAAGAAAGTTGCAAATAGTTTTGCATGACCAAAGCAAAAAAATTGAAGAAATTGGTGGAGGAAAAACACTTTTATTAAAAAAGATAGGTTATTTTTTTATTTATATATTTTTGCCTTGCACAAAAGAAGACTGGCTTGTATTGCCAACATGTTTCCGATGGCAGTCAGAACCTTAACTGGAGTGGAAATCATTCCATGCTATACAACATAAAACTGACATATTTATTCTTGCACACATATTGTAGCTGTTACAGTAGTGAACCAGCTAATGTATTTGTTTTTTAAGAGCAACATGCTCTCACTGTGAACCTGGCATGGCTATACCCAGTCTTGCTATGAATTTGTTATAGCATCTTTGGTTTATTTCAAGATGAAATTCCAAAAGAAACATAAAAATTAAAGTATTTCTGATTCTGATAAACTATAAAGTAATGTGCACCAGTTTTGGCCCTATACAACATATAAAAATTGTGTACATAATGGTATCAATTTGCATAGGTAGCATATTGCATCCAATGAGATACCTCCTCAACCTCACCTTCTTCATCCAAGGTTTTAAGAAAATCTTCAATGGCCACAGAAACAACAAATCTCAGCTCTAGACATTAGACTGCTTTGTTACATCAGGGTAATAATGTCTAGGGGCAATAAAATTGCATTGTACATTACATTGCAATAAATGTTATGCATGGATTTCTGTAGAGTGTTCAAATAATTTTAAATGGTCCATGACACAGATATATAAAGAATCAATTCATGGAACATTGCACAAGGTTGAAATTGTTTTGCTAAAACATTACTTCTCACCGTCCTTGCTCTTCACCCCTTCAGGCTTCGCCACCACTCAGAGCCCTGCCATCAGTACAAACACATTGATAACACTGAAGTTGGTGATTGTACCAGTTGAAGGTACAAGCCTGGTTATGGGGCATTGCTGAACTCTTCTATACAGCTACAGTATGTTGAAACAATTCTCTATTATGCTCAAGTCAAGCACAAACAGATTAAAACTCAATTACCTTATGTTAAAAGTTAATTTAAAGATTAAACAACCCCAACATGAGTGAGTGCGTGTGCATTTATCATCTGTTTTTTAAAGAAAAGGTCTTCTATTAAAAGTCATGATATGTGTCCTGATGGTGTCTTTATTCAGCACACTATTGACTCCTTCTGTAGCTCTTGCAATCTGTTTTCAGTCAGTTCTTTTACATCTCTTTACATCCTCTAGTATATTATTGCCTTATACACCGAGGCTTCACATAGCTTGATTTACAGTAAAATGTCTGTTAATTGTAAAGTTGACTTTAGAAAGAATACAAAACAAAAATATGAAAAGATTTACAGAAAAATAATTCAGATAGGACTAAATAAATGTATGATGTTATGTAAAGAATGCATATGTGCAATATAGAAAAATAAATTGCTAAAAGTGACCTGCCCAGCAGGCAATCGGCTTCTGTCCTTGTGGACTCTGTTTGTGGACACCCTTCCGTCCTAATCAGAACTGGTTAATTTCGTCACAGTGAGTGGCACACAGTAGGGGGTGGTTGGGGGGAGGCAACTTCTGTCCTTCAGCCACTGTCCTGCATGCTTTAGATATATTCTTCCTTCAATACAGCTAAATTAATGTACAGCTCAAAAAAATATAAACGTTGTGGAAAAGTTCAATATTTTCTGTCACTTATTTAAGAAAGAAATCATCACAATACTTATACAGGTTCTTCACAAACAGAATTAAATATTTAATTAAATATCACAGGCAGATTTGATGATTGTGCCTTATAAATGTTAAAAACCTAAAATATGGTGTGTTAGAAAATTTTAATGTTTTGGATAACTTAAATATTGGAAACTCATGGTGTCACATCCTAATCAGCTAATTAATTAAAACACCTGCAATGTTTTCCTTGTGTCCCATTGTGGGTCTGTAGGCTTTACTAGTAGTCATGATACTACTACTAAGGGTCAGTAGTAGTATCATGGGGAAGATTGCTGACTTGACAGACGATTAGCTTGCTTTGATGCAGCACTTGAACAATCAACTTATTTCAATCTGAAAAACTCACACAGAAAGAAAAGGCAATTAGAAGAATTTTATTGATACAATATTTTAAGAGTTTGGCGCTCAGACCTCGGCAGGAAAAATTCACGCTGAATTCTACTTCAATATGCATAAGCAGGCGTATGAGAATAGAGATATTTCCCCCCCAGGTCTGAAACTGGTGGTGGAGTGGGGATACATAAAGTTTGTTCAGTTCATATGCTGAATTGTTTGAGCTAGATGTCCAACTTGATAAACACAGGTTTGCATGAACTGTCCATGATGAGCAAGCATGAAGCGACTGTGGAGAGGAAAAACTCCCCTTTGGGAAGAAACCTCTGGCAGAACCAGGCTCAGCATGGCGGTCTTCTGCCGGACCGTTTTAAAGAGTGACTGGGAATTCCATAAGAGTCCAGGAGGAATTACACTCTGATAGGGACGAGGTTGAAGGAGGACCGTAGGAAAGCCAAGCGAAGCTTGCTACGATGGTGGAGAAGGGGATGGAGGTGGGTTGAAACCGGTCAACAGAGTCCAAACCGGACACGGCGCAGCCACCGCTTGCTCGCTGAGGAGAAGGCCGAGACGAGGATGTGGAATTCTTTTTAAGATGAACCCAGGATGCTGATTGGCTTCGAGGAGGAGCAGTTCAAAGCTGATTGCTTGTGTCGGAGGCGGATGAGTCTCTGATTGATGGAGGTAGGCAATAGAGTTTCTTCAGTCTGAATTTTCGCTTAAGCTGCATTTAGCAAACACAATTTTTTGGTTTGCCCTCACTGTTTGCTAAAAAAGTTGATTGTTCAAGTGCTGCATCAAAGCATGCTCACTGAAAGTTGGATAGAAGGAAAACTTGTAGCGTTGGGAGCCCCCCTTTTTGCCCTCCGAGTTTGAAATGCACTTGAAAACAACATGCAACAACATGACATTTGAGCAGGTGCTGGGGATGGGTGTTGGGTCCAGGGTCCAGCAAGGGCTGTGGATGGCACTTCTGCTCTCCCCTGGATTATGGGTGTAGGACCTAAGTATGGAGGGTAGGGTGTGGGGGAAGCAGCTCCTCTGGGTTCGTAGCGTGGGCTCTCGATGGCTGGCCCTTTTGGTTCATGTTGGCTCCAACTCTGGGTGGATGGGCCCGTGGGTCGGCTGAGGTAGGATCGGGGTGGGGGGTTAGGGCCGGAGTATGGAAAGGATAGGTAAGGTTGTGGGGACTGTTGGGTTTGATGGGGGGCTGGAGACCCCTCTGGGGAGCCGGTACATGGACCTGGGAGTATAGGATGTGTGTGGTGAATGCAAGTGTGTGTACTCCGTCCATTTGGTTAAGGGCAAGAGTATACACATGTGGGGGGGCACTAGGATGGGAATCATGTGAATATGACAGTGTACCTGGTTTTCTGTTTGTCTTTTTGTCAGGTTAGGTTCCGAATGCCCCCTCTCATGGAACATCTCAGGTCTTCACTAAGTGTGGAGCCCATCCCCCCAGTCCTGCCCCCTCCACTGACTGGCGCCTTGACCCGGCTTTGCGGGGCCTGGACCCCTTGGAGCTGTTGGGGCCCCACTGGGGGGCGGCTGCCCATAGGCCTCTGTTCTCTGGGCGTAGCTGGCTGTTGGCGGACCCGCAGGCTCGTCACAGTGGCTGTTGGGGGCGTTCCTGGGGCTCCTCTCTGCTCTTCCCTGGAATGAGAGAGGCAGCTATCCCTGTATTGGTCCCTTTTGGGCACCTTTGCTCTGGGGGTCTTTTCGGGTGTCTGGGGTTCTGGTTTCTCCGATGTCTGCCTTGGTGCTCTGGGGGCCAGGTCTTTGGCTCCTCACAACCACTATTGAGCATTTTTCTTCTGGATAAACCTTACACAAGTGCACTATTGCAAACACATACAGGTGCATGGAATCTGCTTACAGATTCACTTGTCTACAGAAAGCCCCTATAGTTGGCTTTATCTGTCACTTTATACGTCTCGTAAAACAGTGTATTTTTCAGTGATGTGATCAAGGCGTTGGTTGATAGTACCTGTAATGCTTTATCTTTTTGTTTTGCTTTTCTTTTTATATCTTACCTTGCAGGTCTAGACGCAGACTCCGAGGAAGTTATCCTGTTCTCTCATTTTCCATGAAATAGTCCTAGAATAAAATCAAATAAATCTTCATGCATACATAAATTAAGCGGAGCACTATGGCAAAAGTAATAATGCTCCACTTGTGAAAGTAAAATCTATTGGGCTCTCTGGCATTAAGACAGCAATTCTTAATTCTACACTGGCAAACAGGACACGTAAAAATAGAAAAAAGAAAAAGGTGCACCAGCAAGAGGGATAAGTGCAGCCTACAGAGTATTGTCCAGCAAAATACACCCAATATACCCAAAGAGTGGAATGAGGCTGAAGTCAGTGCATTAAAAGCCACAGTGCACAGACACATTTTAAAGGTATACCATGCAACCGGTGTTGATTTTCCAGCGAGGCTCCCCCCAGAGGGCGAAAGTAAAAGTGCACTGTCATAAAGATGCTCAGCTGTTCTGGCAACATATGGAGTTCTCGCCGTAAAGCAAGACCGACTCTCACGGTCTTGCACGAGACTTCTGAGCCTGTGGGTGCGGGCCAAGGGCTCTTGCAATTGCAAGTATGGTATTTCCCCCACAGACCACTAGGGCGGCAGAGAAAGCCTTTGTTTGACCTGAAATGACTCATTTAATCATCCAAAACGGTATGGAACACATTAATTAACTGAAAAATGTTGCATAGTATACCTTTAAATAATAGCTATGAATGAATGACAATGAAGTTTCCTGGACCAATGAGGAAATAGAACTGGGTCTCAATTATAAAACATTGTGTAGGATATAAACTAAATGTGTACAAATGCCCAAATGTCGAAAATGGCATACACCGAAAAATAATTAAATTAAAAAGTTATTAAACCATGTGCACCCACACCAGCAAGTAATTTGTCCTTTATAAATCATAGCTACACCACAGCGTTTTGTGTACCATATTCTGCCCTCTACATGCCCACATTCAACCATAAATGGTTCATGCAAACCACCTCATGAATGTGTATTTAAATGAGCCAGCTGATCACTGTATTTTCACTATCAATAGTACACAGAGAAAAGAGTCAAGAAACACAATTCCACAGAAAAGACTGTTAAATGTGTAAATCAGAGATAAAAGTACATATGTTGTCCACTTGAGTCGGCAGGTGGTGATAGCCCGAGTGAGAAGAGTACAGGCAAGGGCAAAACATGCACCAATGGTCTGGATGTCCTCAGTACCATTGTGGCCCACGCATATGGTGGCTCTGAAGGAAGGGTGCAAATGCATGGGCATGAGTGGTATTAAGGTGTGCCTCCTTTGCACTTTGGGGGTTTGGAAAGTGGGTTAGGAACCAGCACCTGAGAGGATAGCCACTGCTCCCTGTAGGTTATAGTGGAATGACATGCTCTACAGAGTCTAAATCGTCATATTAGCCAGTCATAATCTAGGCCAGGAAATCCTTGATTCCTGAAAACACATTCCCTCTTAATTCTCCCATTTGCAAGGTCTTCTAGCAGTGCCAATTAATCTATCATGCATCATTATGCACAAAGGTATTTAAATGTTTACAGCAATCAGTGTGATTGCCTCACACCTGGTCACAATTTATGTGTTACATATCACCCTGCGATGGTATAAAACTAATAAAATGTTGAGCAGACTTTGATTTAAGATATAAGTTGGTTTATATATATTTAAAGGTACTTAAGTATATGGCTCACTAGCGCAAGCACAAATAATACTGTAATTTTCAGTGCTTATGATTAAGCCGATCTGGTCTAATATGGAGTGAAAATCAATGTCTGAAAAGAATAATGATGCAATAGGTCTTCATTTCCCTATTTCATCATCTGTGTTGTCTGTTTTCCATCTCCAAAACAAGCGCCCTTTTCAATGTCTGAGGTTCTGGTCTCCCCTAAGTCTGCCTCAGTGCCCTGACGGGCGAGCCTTTGACTACTCACAATCACAATTGAGTATTGTTATGATGGATAAACCTTACATATAGACACCTGTGGGTGTCTGGGTTGTACAAGTACAACCCAGACACCCACAGGTGCTTCGATGCAGGTGTTTATATATACACTTCTATAGAGATAACCCCTATATTTAGTTTTGGCTGTCTTGTATTTAAATACTGCATATTTTCCAGTGATGTTCTTAAAGACATTGGTTATTTGTACCTGTGTTACTTTTTGGTTGGTTTTGTGGTTCTTTCTATCTCTCTTTCGGCAGGTGTAGAAGCAAACTCTTAGGATGCTATCTCATGCTCTCTGTTTTCCCTGATCTATTTTTCACATTTTCACATTTTTTCACCTTTAATGTTTTGCTCCATCATTTTCTCTTATTTTTTCTCTTTTACTTTTCTGTTTTTGCGTCTGAATTTAAAAAGAATCTCAAAATAGATTCCCATAACATTTTTTGCATACACATAAAGCTGATCACTACACCGAAAGCAGTTGTGCTCCACTTGTGAAAGCAATTCTGTTGGGCTCTCTTTGGCATAAAGAAAGCAACTTTTAGTGCTAAACTCCCTGAGAGGACACGTAAAAAAGTAATCAGCATTCAGTAGCGCCGACCTGAGAGTAAAAGTCTGAATCAGCTGTGACCAGGATGTGTTGGGTCTGTTAGCTGCTCTTTTACTGGTCCTGGACCTGTACAGGTCATGAATGGATGGAAGGTCAGTAATCAAGATTCTCTCTGCAGTTCAAATTGTCAGTGATTATTTAAGATGTCACATCATCTGTTTGTGTTGGTCCTCTAAGCTTTTCTGAACTATACAGCCAACTCAGCCATCTATCAGGAAATGTTAGAGCACTTTTTGCTTCTTACTGGGGTCACAGTGGCACAGGAGCTAGGAGGTTTGTCCTAAAACCGGCGGATTGTTGGTTTGACCTCCCTGCTTCGACGGTCTCAGTCGTTGTGTCCCTGGGCAAGACACTCCACCCGCTTTGCATGATGGTGGTGGTCAGTGAGCCTGGTGGCGCCGATGCATGGTAGCTTCACTTCTGTCAGTCTGCCTCAGGGCAGCTGTGGCTACAAAATGTAGCTCACCACTGTCACTGTGGGAATGTGTGTATGGATGAGTGAATGAGTGAATGTAATGTGAAGTGCTTTGGTGTCCTCCAGACTTGATAAAGTGCTATACAAGTACAGGCCATTTACCATTCCTTCTGCTGACAAGCTTTATGGATATGCTAATTTCATTTTCCAGTAAAACTTGGCAGCTTTTCATACTGCCAAATGTACCAGCAGCTGCTTCATTGAGGGGTGACTGTACTTGATTGAACAGCAAACTCACCTGACGTGAGCCCCAAGGAGAATCTATGAGGTGTTTTCAAAAGGAAGATGATAGACAACCTGGGAAGAACCACAGGTTGACCGTCTCCATACCATGCTGCATCGGTGCATAATTCCACCGAAAAAGGACTCCAACATAAAAATTGTATTTAATTTAACTTAATTTTCAGAGCCTGAAATTTCTGTTCCATATACAGTAATAATTTTCATTGATAGCTGGGTGCTATGATTTTCAAGTAAAACTTGGAAAATGATAGCACCCATTGATCTTATGTAAAATTAAAATTTTCTGAAACACTGAAGTTTGGGTTTTTATTATCTGTAAGCCATAATCATCAAAAAATAAATAAAACCTTCAAATATCTCACTCTGTTTAATTAAGCTACATTTGAGTTTCCCATTCTGAAATTAGTGGTAAAAAATAAAACTTGTTCATGATATCCTATATTTTTTTAGTTGTACATATACTTATTTGATATGTTGTGAATTCTGGAGGGGCCTCAGAATAAACCATTCATTTGATTCAGATGTGTGGAACATTTTCATACAGGCAGGTCATTGGCTGTTGAGGAGTAGAGTTAGCCATTCAATTCAAGTTCCAAAAAACTGTTTGCACAGATCGGATACATAGCATACATCCCTCCACCTTTTTAAAGTAAGTTTAACAACATTCACTTAAAGTCTCCTTTCAATATGGTCTAACTAAAAATGTTTCTAAGGTTTCAACTGTCTCTAATCAGCCACATTACCTTGTACCTGGGGCAGAAGGCATACAACCCTATGCATATTCACAACTACAAGTGTATGAGCACATTTAAAATGAAAATTCTGCATAAATATGCATCAGTGCCTAACGACATAAATCTATTTACTTCTGCTGCTGTCACTGTTGGTATGCATAGACACGTGCTGAGAGATTATGACTTGCCCTCAAAGAAATAGGATCACAATTTAAATGGTAGAAAGCACAAATCAGTCACGGTATCTTGTTTTTTTGTGAAACAGACTAAGTTTACTTAATCTTTTTTTTTTTTTGACACATACAGGTCACAATATGTTGAAAGGTGGCGCCACAGAGTTGTTACTTAGGGAGGTTGAACACAAACAAGCTGCACATTTTTAGTTCTTAAAAATCAAATGTATTATTCTTATCATGTTCAATGTTTATAATAAAAGGATAATAAAACAAACTACATGTTTTAGAACTTCAGAATTATTGCACATTAACAAGCTACAACTGGCTCTATAATTGAGAAGAAAACTATCAAGTACTTCAAGTATTCGCATGATTATGATGGTAAACCATGACAGTAAACCACTGAAGGAGTAAAATGTAAAATTGAGGCCACTAGTTGTGAATAAAACAAACAATACCAAAATAGCATAAGCTTTGGCCTACTCCTGACCATTCATTAAAAAGCTGAATACTCCATACCAACTACTAACTCTCCATTCACATACACATTTCCCTGTAATTACCCTCTGGGATTATTAAAGTATTTCTGATTCTGATTCTGATATCGATCAATTCGGCACATTTTTGCCTTTGACTTGAGCGAACATAAAATAGTGCGTAAACTTCCCCATTCCAAACGCTATCTACTGTCTGTCTGCACAATGCCGTCTAAACATCCACTCACCTTAAATGTAGAATGGACTATTTTTCCAGAAATGTAGGTGAGAAACGCCCAAGTCCCCGTCCATGTCCCAAGTTCCATGCGCAGACAGCAAAAGTAAACTAGCAAGGAACATACATGCATATTGGCGTTACGTGAGCCTGTCACAATGATTGCTGTGTGAGACAACAAATAGATAAGGTGACCCCTCCCCCCGAACTCCAAGGCGGAAAAAGATTGTCCACTGTACCTTTAAGCCTCATCAGCCACTTGCCGTCATGTATTCCTTTATCCTCTTCAACCTCCACTTTCCCGCTGTACTAGAAAAAAAAAATCTCCCACAGCAGTTTGCTTTTAAGAAGTCGTAGTAACATGTTGTTTTATTGAAAGCAGCATATTAGTGTTACTGAAATAAGAAAAGCAATTAGTTAGATAGCAATAGGTGAGTAAAATTAAGAGATAATGTAAACCAGCTGGGGTGGAAGAAGTGCAGAGAGCAGTGTTGGAATTAACGGCATAAGAAGCTAACAGTTATTTTTTCAGTAACAGAGTAAGCCATTCTCCACTTGTACCTCTGTATTTAATCTCCTGGTTTGTTATCATTAGGAGCTGGGTTCTTCCTTTGGCCAACCCATTTCCATGACGTTATCTATCCATCCAAGCTTCATGTGCTGATCTCCTTGTGCCATGCTATAACTTATTTTTCTTTTTATTAAATCTTTCAATTCACCATGCCACTCCCTAGTTACTGACGGCATCTTGGTCCTACTCCAAAACCTTCAAGTTTTGACACTGAATGCTATCCTTTTCACCATTTGAATCAGAATTAACTTTATTTTGTTTGAGTACAATCATAGAATTTGACTTCGGATTCAAATACTATCATAGTGTAAAGAAACGGGCAGACAAGTAACAGTGAGTAGACAGCAACTATAATCTAACCAAAAAAAAGTTGCCTCCTCCAGACCTGCTCTAAAACCTGAGCTCTAATAGTAGTAATTCTAATTGTGATCTAGATTACAAAAAGGTGTGCTTGCGTTTTAAAAGGTTGAATGAAACAAAACATTAAATTATGTTGATGATACGATGGCTACAAACTTTTAAGCTCAATGGAGCCTCAAAAGTTGGTAACCAGAATTGCTAACCCTGCTTATCAGTCGCAGACAACCTCACCTGTCAACTTCCCCACTGCATGAGAACCCTACACTAGCTCTACTTTCAGCATTCATTCAATCCTTGTCCTGTTGTTTTTTGTCCATCACTCTTCATTGTTAATATGTGGAAGGAAGGTCAATTGATCTGTTCTGGGACTTTGGGAAATGCTTGAACTGATTGCTCATGACACACACACAAACACGAAGACACACACGCACACAGCATGCTTGCTTGCACTCAAACAATGGGCCCTTCACTTTATCAAGGGAGGGAGATAAACAACTCTGGATAGGGCAAGAGACAAGGTGGGGATGTTAAATGTGCTGCTCTAAATGTCTTCACACATCGCCTGTTAACTGATGCTGAATAAGGGCATCTGTCCTTCTCCGGAAGATCCTAGAGGGTGGTGTTTTGTGCATGGGTTGGTGTGTGTCTGTGTGCTTGTACGGGTGCAGGTATGACCTTTGAAGATTTGCTGTGTTTGCAGGTTTCTTCTTTTGCAAACAAAATGAACCAATTAATCTACCGGCCAATTATGAAGTTTATTACAATAACAGAGGGTGTTAGTTCTGTATGAACTTCCAGTAACACTAAAATCAAATGGACAATTAAATTATGGATAAATATAATTTATAATTATAACACTGCTAACATGTGGTGTAAGTGTCTTTCATAAATAGGAAAACTGAATGTTAAGCGGCTGTCACACTTCTCGTCAGGTATGCTGGTGTTTCCAAAGACATGTTACCTGAGTCTGGATTTGGGGAAATCAAAGTGAATTTGTGGAACTTCAAATCATGCCACTTGTCACTGTCTCTTGAGAACAATGGGGTGCAATTCAGTGTTCTGCTTCTCGTGACTGGGTACATTACTTTTCTCTGACATCACTGACTTGTGTTTTGTTTTTCTGATAAAGAATCAAATGAATATCTGGGCATGATATTTCAATGTCACACCACTGCCCACAAGTGGTCAGATAATTAGCATCTGCATTAAAAAGAGAGTAAGTGATGGCATATGTTTCAGTTTCAAGCATTCTGCATGCTGGAGTGTGTAGAGCATCGATATAACATAGGATCACGTCTGTAACTTTTGGGTTGCAGTTCAGTTGTCTTTGTAGTAGTGGTGCAAAACAGTAGTTACATGTGGCATGCGAGAAATGCAGAGTTGATGTGACAAAATCTTTCAACATGTCCAAAAAATGTGTTATGTAATTTATTTTACCTTTTTTATAACCTTCTCTGTGCTACTTGGTTGATTGCATATCAATGTGAGGTGAGAAGTCATACAGTCAAACTGTGACCTTTGCTTTTGATGTTGTTCTGGGTTCTTCCGTAGCCTCTTTGATATGTCACTGATGCACTCTTGTAGTGATTTTGGTAAGCCAGACTCTTCTGGGGAGGTTCCCAACTGTTGTCTGTAGTTTAGTGCTTGACCATCTGTTACTGAATCCTAGAAATTCAAAATCTTTTAACCTACTTCATGCTATTAGAAAGGCTCTGTTTAAGCAATTTCTTAGTTCCACCTGTCAGCCAGCAATCATGGCTGAGTATGGCTAATAAAACTGAACTCGGCTTTTCAAAAAGCGTGATTAATCACAGTTCTTTCATTATTTTACAAGGAGATGAGCAATAGATAAATAAATCACACAGAACAAGGGATGTATATTTACAGATTCCTTCAATGTAAGCAGAACATATTTGTTTTATTTTAATGGCTTCTGTTTTTAGTGTCTGTTTCAGAATTAAATAGGAAATTAATAAGCACAATAAAAGTCTATTTGTGACAGAAACAATATTTTGCAGTGGCTCTCATATTGTTATTCCAAAAATATTTTTAAAACTTACAAGCTTGACTTTAAGGAGGCCCACAGGATAGAAGTAAGACAGTTAAAGTGAAGACAAATTACAGAGAGGGTCAGTGACAGGGAATGTGAGAAGGATATCTGAGGATACAGAGTGAGGAAGGGTTGAGACTGGACAAGGACAGACTGGGAGCCAAGAGCTTGCGAATGTGTGCACCTACCTGTTCTGCAGTACAAGGTGACCCATGCCACACATTCGGGGAGAGACAGAAAAAGAGAGAATGGAGATGGATGGTTTTGTGGGTTTGACTGTGTGTTTGCCCTTAGGTCAAATAAGAATGATGTGGGGAGGAACAGAAACTATGGGCTTCATGGGCCAGAAGAAAACCTGATCATTTTCACTACAGCTCTGTTTCTGTTTTTCTATTCATGTGTATTTGCAAGTGTGTGTGTATGAAAGTGTATGTATGTATAGACAAACAGACGCAAACACACACACACACACACATATCTATGTAAAGAGAGAGAGAGAGAGAGAGAGAGAGAGAGAGGCATTTCTCACCAGGCAAATAAGGCTATACTGCCCTATGCAGCCCCCTTGGTGAACTGCATATGATTTAAAGTGTCTGCTAGAGGGATTGAAATACTGAGATGCAGCAATCTTTAGATTTTTTTAAATAATGCTTTGACACAGGAAATTTTGCATTAACATGTTTTCATAAATGACGTAAATGATTATGTCGAAGAATCATTCAGCCCTAGTGGTCAGGCTCAGTCTTAGGGAAAGGAGCTCTATTTGGGGGAGCTCAAAGTTGAGACCCTGCTCCTAAGCGTTGAAAGGAGTCAGTTGAGGTGGATTGGGCATGTGATACAAGATGCCCTCTGAGCGCCTCCCTTTAGGGGTTGCGGAAAACCCCTTTAGGGGTATAGTCCCTCACTGAAGGGACTCTATATCCCATCTGGCCTGTGAATGCCTTGGGACCCCCCAGGATGAGCTAGCGGATGAGTAGAAAACAGGGATTTCTTGTTTTTTCTCCTGGACCTGCTTCCCTTACAACCTGATCTTGGATAAGCAGAAGACAATGGATAGATGAATAGCTTGTTTCTTCATGGACCTTTCGTCCACCTTTTCATTTGAGGGCAGACATTTGCCATTTTGAACTGAAACATGTAACTGGTCTTGCTAGACAGTAAAAATAGCTAGATATCTTGAAAAAGTCTCAATAAAAGAGAAAAGACAGGCAAAATGAGACTCCCGGGATGACTGTAACATCTATTGCAGATGTGTGTTATGTGTGTCAGCGCATGGTTTACACTAGCTTCTCTAATGCATCAGTGCCCTCAGCCTGTTATAGCTGGGAAGCACTTCTGACCTTAAACATATGAAAAGCTGCTCCCTTTCAATCCAGGGGTGGAATATATATATATATATATATATATATATATATATATATATATATATATATATATATATATATATATATATATATATATATATATATATATATATATATATATATATCTCACACACACACACACAGACACTCACACACACACACACCCTGTTGGTTCCATGCATTCACACACTCACCAGCACATGCAAATGCAAAATCTGAAAGTCACATTGTGATGGCTTGAAATGCCTTTTATGGAAATTGAGTAGAAGCCATCAGCTGATCAGAATTCAGCCTAGAATATGATACATGACTATAAGGAGCAATGCCATTGCAGCCGAATAGGAGTGGCTGGCAGCTCCCATTGCTGCCTGTACAGCCAATCACATGCAACGCTATAAAGATTAACTTTTGTTGTAAACATGTGTGTCAATCCCAGTTATTTGTGTATGTAGGACATTTATTTCGAGTTAATCAAATGTACTGTAACTGTTTATGAGGAAGGCTTTTTTTAATGTGGAATACTATAAAGGTTTTTACTTATCGTTATGATAACAGATTTTGGAGGGTTTTATGTTGTTATTTTTGTTTTTGCTTTTAATTTGTAGTTAAACGCTATTTATAAATTTTTTGAATTTTCTTTTCAAAGACCCTGTGAGTGTAAAATAATTTACAATAGTGTATATTTGGTTCAGTTGAAACCAGATTGCTTCATACTGTGTACAAAATGACACTTGACATTAAAGTATGGTTGGTAATCCTGTTCAGAAACACTTTATGTTATACTGGGTAAAATGGTCCTTCCACCCAGACAGTAGTCAATACATTATGTATTCAAAAAAAAGAAGTTAAAAAAATTAGATCTCTGTGAGAGCTGCAGGCCTGTGAAAACTCAAACCCATGCCTGCCATTCGGACCAAATGGCAGGGATAGGTCTGACAACTTGTCCTGCCCTCACCCCCCTCAGGTACGGGAGGTATCATCTTATCTATTGGCTCTCCCACATGCTAATGATTCTGACGTGCTCACGTAACGCCAATGTGCGTGCACGTTCCTTGTTAGTTTCCGCTTGCTGGCTGAACATGCGCACTTCTTGTGTTTATGTATCCGGTTAGCTTAGCGGCTAGCTGTTCATTGTAGCTCTGCTGCTCTCACCGTAGACTTTGAACATGGGTGAGAGTCACACGACGCAAACCATGTTCATGTTTAGGAGAAGAAGAGGGAGGACTCAGTAGGCAGAAATAAGACCAGAGTTTGATTTAAGAGATTTATTTTTTTATACAAATCCCCTGAGGAGCAGAAGAGCAGGTAAGAAGGTCTTGTGGAGGAGCGGTTATTCAAAAAGGGAGTTCGGGGAAACATCTGGAAAAATCACAGACACTAGCTTTAACTTACTCAAGGAGTATTCACATCTGTCACATTTGGTCCATTTTAAGTGGAACCCCTTTGGTCCAGACCTTTTGTGCTGGTGTAAATACACTGAAGTGAAGCCAGGCTCAGACCAAACAACCGGTTCCAAACAGACTCTGGTGCGGTTCACTTCTGGTGTGACTAAGAAACGTCCTCGATCCAAACCAAATACAGGACATACACCTCTTTGGACTTAACAAGCCACTGTAGCAGTAACGTTGTACTCTAATCATACCTGATTCAGCGTCTGTTGCAGCTGCCAGCATATGCTGTGGGACTCCTTAGCCTTTCAGGACGCAGCACGCTGTTCCAAAATTAGAAATAAAATGTCTCAAGACCTGCACTGAATGAGCTGCTCTTGCCACTCACAATGATATAGCAGCTGTGATAACATATATGCAAAATGGAGGTGCTGCGCAAATGATTTACATTGCAGTTTTCCTCCATTTTATAGTCTGTGCTACATCTGGCCGTAGTCATTTCCTTCCAATGGGAGTAACAATCGTCGCATGGTTGGCTTTTTTACAAGTTACAGTTACTTGCAAAACAGTACAATCTGAATGCAAACCCCACCAAACAAAAACTAAAGTCCACTCTTGGTCTGGACCAAAAAAGCTGACCAAGGGAATTTTCTGGCTTGAATAGACCCTTACTGTCTGACATTAAATCAAACTAAAGGTTTACCGTTTCAATGTGACTGAGATTGGCAGTTTGTGATGACCACTTTAATTTACTTTTTGTTCCTTAAGCCACGTTGAAGCCATTTGAGAACCATTTTATCGACACAATGTTTTTGACAGATATTTTGAGATGTTTCCTGAATATTTCCACAAAATGTTCTTTCCTTGTGATCTACTCTTTGAAGTGCAATAGTTCCTCCTGCAACAATACACCCCCACAACATCATTCCGCCATCGCAATCAGGGTTACCAGATCTGAGTCACAGTTTCCAGCCCAAAACAACATAACACATCATCCCAAATCTCAACCTCTCGTGAACTCATCAACTCATGAAAAAAGCATAGAGCTATTACAGTCATAATAAAGAACATGCCATTAGCACACAGTGGCACTAAAGCAAAGAAAAATGTTGCACATACAGGCTCCCCACAAAATGTGCAATCAGGCAACAATTTAACCCACACACAGAGATCACCTTCCAAATCACGTCATCACAGCAACCACAACAATAGTTATCAGAAGCCTAACAACATGAATTGTAAACCAAGCTTAATAGAAAATGTCTTTCCTTCTCTCTTTCTCTATCACAGAGTATAGATAAATCCAGTATTTCTCTTTCACACACAGTCATGAAACGTTTTTAGGTTGAACTCTTACCCTAATACCAATTGGGGCTTTTAAAATTGACATTGACCAATACCATTTGATAGCAACATGTGATTAACCAGTAAATATTAATCATTGATGATGTCAGGTTTGACAGATTCTAGACTTTTCAAAATAAATGAATTATGAAAATGAGTGCAAGGTACGGTGGCCAAGAGATTCAAACGCACTGAAAATACATAAATGCACTGCAAACAGATAAAAATAAGCTAACCAGAAACCCAGAAAACTCATTCAATGGAAAAAATGCAGAAAAAGAGAAATGCTAAAATCAGAAATTAGACACACAAAGTAAAAACATGCTGCAAACACAAATGAAGCTGACACACAAATACATAAAACAAATGCAAAGGTAAAATGCTGCAAGCAGTAAAACCAACTGCAAGTTAAGAAAAGCTTTTAACTAGCTTCGCATAATGGGAGTGCTCCAGACCACTAGGGGGAGTTGACCACCAACCGAGTCATATGGGACTCAATTTAGTGGTCTGGAGCACTTCTGTTATGCAGAGCTATTTGTATCTTTTCTTAACTTGCAGTTGTTTTTGCCACTTGCAGCAAAAGTACTTTTTGTGATTGCAGCACATTTATGTATTTGCAGCGTTTGCACCTCTCAGCCACCGTGTCAAGGAAACAGCATTCTATTAAAATGTAGAAATGTTTTACCTTCTTGCCACACAATGGCAACTATTTTGATAGAATATTAATACTTCCTAAAAATCCCCCATTTTTACAACTTGCCCAAAAGCTATTTTTTCCTGCCCCACATGTTCAAAAGAAGGTCCAGGGGTGTGAAAACCCGCCCAATCTGGCTACCCGGACTTCCATAATTCACCCTTGGCATGATGTGCTCAGGCTGATCTATATGATACCATACATGTAATTGATATTTTGAGTTTTACCTTAAAACACCTACATGGGTAGGTGACTCAGATTAACAATGAAGTACTTACAAAGTCACAACATTGTCAACTAGGCTATTTTGTTACAAAAATATGGGTTACAAGTGCATAGAAATGATCATACATTTTAGAAACCTGACATTTCTGTTTAAAATATCCTTTTTTATTGAATTTATGTAATGGTCTCATAACCTGAGATGGTGAATTTTCGGTTTTCATTATCTTTAATCTATAATCATCTAAATTGAGAGGGGAAGGTTGGAAAATCATGCGTTATATGTAATTGATTGTCAAGTCAAGTTAATTTGTAATGCACATTTCAGCAACAAGGCAGTTCAAAGTGCTTTACATCATGAAAATATAAAACATCAAATACATTGAAACAGTCACCAGTGGTGAGACCAGTAACAAACATTAAATTGTATTAAGTGAAAACATCAATGCACATCAAAAAATGTTTGTCAAAGCTCCTGTTATTTTGGGTCAAAAACATCTCTAAAAAGGTGGATTTTCAGTCTTGATTTAAAGGAACTCAGTGTTTCGGCTGTTTTGCCGTTTTCTCGAAGTTTGTTCCACATATTTGTGGCGCATAGAAGCTGAATGCTGCTTCTCCACGGATAACAACAGAAGTTGTACCCCTCGGCACTTAAGCATCACATACTCTCATTTCCTCTCAAAACAACATGGCGAGCTCTTACTCGAAATGAATTACAACAAAAACAAAAGGGAATTGGCGGCCCCTTATGGTGCTACTTACTCAACTCTAGGAACTAAGTAGCTAAATGACTGTTACAAGCTATACCGATTTGGAATTCTTGCCAAATATCAGTCAGAAACAGAAAAAAAGCAACATGCTGTAAAAACAAACACAAAGACAGGGTTTTAAAAAGATATTATTAATGATTATTTTACAGAACCTACACATTATTACATAAGAAATATCTCTCCAAGATAGAATGCTGCAACCGCGACAAACTTTCAACAGATTTCACAAATGTAGATTTATTTCATTGTTCATCCATAAAGCGTGAGCAGAAAACTGGTTGGAATTATACCTGTTGTTCTAAAGCCATAAAATTATGATTATTTCAGTAATGACGCCAATAAATAAAACTCAAGTCACTATAAAATTAGAGGTAATTTCCACATTTGTAAATTATAATATTTAAAGCCACCACTATGCATCCCAGAAGTGTATTGACTACTCAGGCAGCTGCAGCTACATGCTATTTTTTTTCTTTCAAACTTAAAAACTGCTTAATAATTCACAATCCTGAAATTGAGAACACCTTAAACAATTAAAAAATATGAAAATGACAATGAAAAGGTTGCCTCCACATACTGCTGAAAGTGGAAGTCCAGTACTCATAAAAGAATAGGGTTAGTTTACTGTTTTGGATGTAAATGCAGTAAAATTAAGATATTTAACAGGAAGAATTTTGGACACTGTGATAACAAAATCAAAATGATCCCAAACGATCATATGTATATATATAATTCTCTTTTTGGGGACCCCTGTCAGTCAGGGGCCCTTGGAATTGTCTCAACACCTCCCCCCCCCCCCCCCCCCCCCACCCCCGTGTTTTACAACTATGTTTATTGTATCATTCAAAATTAAGAGAAAATATTAAATGTCATGAAGTGTACACCAGGCAGTAATTGAAATATACAATATACAAGAAATGTTTAGCATGCTCCTCCAATCATAAAATCAATCTGTGTTTCAGGGTAGATCTAAAAAGTACTACCTGAGCTGTTTTTTTAAAGCTGGTTTCAACCTTCGCATTCTAATTAAGTATTGGTTCCGGCAGTGGAAAAAACATTGGTAAAGGGAATAGCCCCAGAAAGCTACCCTAGCTTGTGGAACAGATACCTGCAGTGAAAATGCTGCTTTTGTGTGTACAACTAGTCATGTAATAGGAGTTGACATTTACTTGCTGGCTGACTTGTTAATCCTACCACATGGCAACAGTGTAGGACACATATGTGACGAATCCCAACACACTCACGCATACGTGTTCCCTGCAAAGTCATGACAAGGCCTTCTGCTCCAGAATGCAGCTTACTTGTGTATAAAACCCTCTTTGATATTCTGTGCATGGACGCTGGCTGAGGTTAGCAAGCGGATCACATCTATTACCTTGCTAATTCTACAGCTTGGCCTTTGCATAATAAGTTGTGTTTTCTTTGAAAGGTTGAGGGGGAGTAGAGGAAAGGGAGATAAGGGATAAAAGACAAGGTAAGTAATCAAAACATGTTGGCACTGCCTTAATGAGTGAACTTTTTCATTGTAATATTGGCCTCTTATAATAATTTGGAGAAGGAAAAATTACTTTCTACTAATTTGGCTTCTCCCTGATACCTAATCTTACATTTCTATTAATTTTCTCCATTAAAAACACTATGCCATTATTTGCCAAATATGGAGAAATACATGTCTTTCTAATGTCATACCAATTTAGATGGTTTTGGGGTTCCATACTCCTTGAAATAATCATTTGTTAACTGCATAAATTGTGGGAGGGGGGGCTCATTTCCCCTTTTAACTGTCATAGATAAAATTTTAAGTTTAGAATGATAGATTTTGTGACAGTAGAAAAAATTTTCTTTTAAAGCTCGTCTTAAAACCCATCTATTTAACTTGGCTTTCAACACCAGCGAGATCTAGTTTAAAGTGTATGTCTTTGTTTTTAAACTACTTTTAATTATAATTATTTTTATTTTGCTGTGTTTTTGGATTGTACAGCACTTTGTATCAACTGTGGTTGTTTTAAAGTGCTTTATAAAAAAAGCTGGTATGGTATGGTATGGTATGGTAAAAAACATGGCCTTAAACAACAATACCTATAAAATTAATATTTCACTTTGTTCTTATTTCTCTAGTAACATGGTGTTATCAAAAGACAAGCTTTTAATAATTTGTACACTTTAATGTAAGAAAAATATAATTTTTTTATGCATTTAGTTTGGGAATTTTAACCAATTTTATCCCTAGCACTGCCATGTGTTTAAATGTCCTTGACAAGATGTTTAACCTCAACACCCTTATTGGTCATGTGATTTACTATTTTGGATAAAACCACATGTTAAAGGAGAGTAGTGTAAGTTCCAGGCTTTTTGCAGAAGTTTGCCCCCTCTGGCGACAAGTTGAAATTACACCTGTATTCTGCACATGCATGGGAGAAGAGGACAAGCCTCTGGCAGTGTGACTGCACAGATCTTTTGTTTAGAAGTGTAATGTCTGCTGAGGTAAGAAAGACGTAAATATTGAAGTTAGCTGATGGTCTCTCGCTAATGCCTCAATTATGGCAGAGACTCAACAAAGTAGCTGGCTGAACAATTGCCCACTGCATCGTCTGCCAGTATTCAAAGTCTCAATAAGTTTTTTAAAACATACTGTGTTGGCTGGATTTCGGGTTCACACCTACAAACGTGACATGTATACCATGTCTTCTTTTATTTTAATGGCCCATAATTTCAGAGTTGTGAGAAGATTACATTTGAAACACAAACTAAATCTTTAAAGGACATTGTGTAACTCATTTGGCTTTTTATTAGCAAAAATAAAATATTGCTTTCATAAATGCATATTACGCCAAAATCTAATAACAATCGCATTAAGAATTAAAGTGTTCTCATAGCTTAGATTAAGTAGTTTACAAATACATAGGTGGCGGTGCACCAAATGGAATACACAATGTTGCGTCACCATTTCTAATTACAGTAGCCAAAAAGGGACAAACCTTATAGACTTACACATTTTACAAATCTGTCTTCTATATGAAGACGTGTTGGCATAGAGGAGTATAAAACAAGCAATGACAACCGTAGGTCAGTCTATTTGCCGTTTTATGTTGAAATGGCAAATCCATAGTCTCTGCCCAGCGACAGGGAAGAAAAAGTTACCAAGAAAAGAAACAGTAGTAATAACAGGGAGAAAACTAGAGGCTACACTGGTGCAGCTTTTACCAAGTGGAGTGGACACAATTCACGAGGGAGCAGGGATTCAAAATCGATGCGGAAGTCACAGGAATTCTGCTGGACAGATAAGTTATTTCAATATAACAGTAACGTTTAAAATTTGGCCTTATGTTAAAAACAGGGCAGTGTAGTCGAGCAACTACTTTGTCCACCTAGCAGGGACAGCTAGTTTTTATCGCCTTCGTCTCCCTCTCACCTGATCCACATATGTAGAAGCTAGTGATGGGTCGATGAGGCGTCATGAAGCGTTTCGACACATTGCCAAACTGTATTGATACTGTGTCGATACTGTGTCACTGAAATCTGACACCTGCTGGACCTTAAAAATCCCTACAGGCAGCCTGGTTGACAGAGTTAACTCACGCTGATTTGATGACCAAGTATACACAATACAATTTAAATCATTGTATGTTGCATTGCATTATTTTATATTTTCATTTGAATTAAACATATATTTGATTTTTTTTAGATACAGTCAATAAATAATGTGAACGAGGATGCTTGTGGACTGGCTTATTTATTTATTTATTTATTACAAATTTTTTGCTGCCATGTCCTTTCAATGCTCATGCTCACGTTCAATGGTTGATCGGGCGCTGTGTTTAGTTTCCTGACTAATATCATCTGTTCTGAAATCGGAAATGCTGAGAATGACAAAGGGAGGAAGAACTACTCAGAGTAGCAGCTTTCTACTAAGGGTAGATCAGCCGTTTTTTTCTGAAACAACGCTCAGAACAAAGACGCACAGCGCAACCCGCCCAACCATAAAGGCGTCTGCCTAACCCATCCATCAGTGGTGCGCTCCGATCAGCACCTTGCGCTCACAGAGCGAGACTGTGGTACACCACCATCACACCAGAGTTGCAAAATGGTTAAAAATTAACCATTATTAACCGTTATTTTGTTTACAGTTCAGCTTGGATTTTATTTACTGCGCAGCATAGCTTTGCTGTGCGCGAATGCACACGCGTGCAGCTTAGAGGGAACAGAAACAGTTTGGCGCGTCAGTCAGTACGAAACAGTTCCTGTATCGGTCACGTGACTTTCCCGTGTCGATACGCGCATCGACACAGATTTTGCTCTATGAGCTCGACACATGTGCCGACGCATCGGTGTTGCCGGACCCATCACTAGTAGAAGCAGACTCCGAGGATGTTAGCTTGTGCATATTTTGTCTAATATTTTTCTCTTCCTCTATATCTCTTCCCATTTTTGTCCATTGAACGTGAAATAGTCCCAGAGTAAAATCTAATAAAGCTTCTTGCATATCAAGTAAAGCACTGTGGCAGTAATGCTCCACTTGTGAAAGTAAATCTGGCATTAAGACAGCAATTCTTAATGCTGCACTGCCGGACAGGACACATTCAACAATTTAAAAAATAAGCTGTCCACACACGCCACTACCTGCCCATAGATTGTGGAGCTTCAGGACCAGTATGTCGAGAAGGATGGTGTTATTGGCTGAGCTGAAAGCCACAGATAGCATCCTAACATTTGCAGATTTGATTTAAGTTTACCTTTGATGTAATGCAAAGATGATGGGAAATGGAAAGCCAGAAGAGAACAAGTGGTGAGGAAAGCTGCACAAAACAAAAAAGGTAAAATCTGCAGGCAAACTACCTTAGTGAACAAACAGTATCATGAAGACCAAGGGACATACCAGGGATGAAGCTGTGGAGAAGTGTAATGCTGGCTAGGTTGTAAAACAAAATCCCAAGCTTCAGAGATCAGGCGGGCAACTCTGTTGGAACATTGGTCATGCAATGGTGGTCCTAAATATTTATCCAGGAAGACTTAACACTATTGCACTATATTTTTTTCAGACATATAGATGTAAAAAATAAAATCAAAACCATGCATCATTTTCATTTGACTTCATAATTGTGCACTTTTTTTTTTTGGTAAAATAAAATCACAATGAATCACATTGAGGTTTCTGATTGTAATGTGACAAAATGACAGCTCAGAGTGTATGGATACTTTTTAAAGGGGATGTATAATTAAGAGGTATTCCTATTCAGAATGACACATGTTTACAGCATTTACTTACAATTTGTAAAATGTAAACTGCATAGCTTGGTGCATTGCATATGCAGAAGCTGGTTTAACAATATTTCACGCCGCACTTGCTTCCAGGCACGGGGCTACAAAGTGTCTCAACTGAATGAACAAAATATGACAGCTGATATTATAGCTCTCATTCAACGTCTTGACCCTGTTGTGCAGCAGCTTGGTCCCCTCATTCATTTTAATAACAATACTGTTGAAACAGCAGAGCACCAATGCAGACGGCTCAGATGACAAAACGTATAGTCGTGGAATATTGAGCAAGGCGAACCTGTTGCTGCAACTGGGGTTAAACAAAGGACATATGTCTGTAAGCTGCAATGTATTTGTTACAAGCACAAACTTTATTTGCATATTATACAGTATACATATCTTCTAGTTACATTTTTGGCCCATTAAATGCTAAGGGAATGATTGTAATAACTGAATCTTTAAAATGTGCAATTCAAGTATTTTGATTGAACGATCCGAGGTTGGGGCCAGAGTATTTGTGCCCCACGGCAGTCTACTGAGAGCATGGTGGGCATGCGCACGGTGATTTAATTATTTAAACAAAAATTGGTAGGCTGGGCACCAACATCAAGGAGCCTCAAGAGGATTTAGCCTTCTAAGCTTGTCAGTTTTCTGGCAGACTTAGATATATAGACACAAATGTTTATCACATAATTTTATTGGTAAGGGAGTCTTTTTTACAATATTACCCTATAAAGAACGATGATGTCTCACTGATTATTACGAACATAGCGACATCTGGTGGGGCCAGGCCCGACTGGCCCCAAATGCAGAAACGCCACAGCTCCTAAATATTCCACGGTCAACTGTCACCTGCATCATAAGAAAATGGAAGTGTTAGGCCATGTAAACTGATGGAGCGGGGTCAGTGGCTGTTGAAGCGCATAGTGGGAAGAGATCTCCTACTTTCTGCAGACAGTCTCTACACATCTCCAAACTTCATATGGCCTTCAGAGTAGCTCAAGAACAGTGCACAGAGAGCTTCAAAATAATTTTCTAAAATGATATTGATATTTTCTTGAGTTTAAAGGGGCATAGCAACGTTCTTTGACTTTTTTTTAAATGTATATGTCAGTAGTTGACTCTGGTTGCATACAAAGTTTTTATGAAAGATTACCACGTCCTGCTGGCGGATTAGTTATTGTTTTGGTGTTTTGCACTTTGATTTTGCTCAATTTCTTAGTAAATAAAGCATTTCATGTTAATTTTGAATAACAGATAAAGTACAACACTGCACCGCTAACGGCTATTAGCATCTTCCAGCGAAAATATGAATAATAGTCCAAGATCTAGTGAAGAATGACTGAAATGTCGCTAGGAATACAGTATGACCATTGGTGTTCACTGAAGCGGATGCTAAATCTGCCGATTGCTCAGATGTGACCGCAGAGTTGAATAATGTAAGTATTCTGATATGAGGCTCTTAAAGTTGCTATAGATCGGTGTATATAATTAATAACGGTTGGTCTTCGATCACGCGGAGCTGCCGCTTTACTGAAAGGCATTGCAGAGGGTCGGGCTCGGTCCGGCATTATTTACAAGTGATTTATCAATTAAGCAAACTGGCATTGTGATAGTTCTGCGATACTGCCGGTAGATGGCGCCACATCTATCAAGATGAAGGCTTGGTGTATATAGTTTTATTTTAATATGATCAAACGGTTTTTTGGTCTTTTTTATAAGCATATAACGCGGCTATATACTTTTAAATTGTAAGTTATTTATATATTTAGCTTGAGTTGTTTGTTTTCACTTCCCATGTGTGATTGAGCTGTATAATACAGCCATTTCAAAGACATAAACAGAACGTTTTTTTTTCTTTGCCAACTCCTCTATGAAGAGACAAGGTACAGCTTTTCACAGCCAGTTTTCAAGTCTACAGGGGGTGAGATTTAATATTCTTAAAATAATTGCCTCAAGATTTTAGGCAACATGAAGCTGTAAATTTAGCATTTCTTGATTAGATGTTTCGGTCGTAAATAATTAGAGATGCAGGGACCTGTGCACTTCAGTGAATTAGGCTTTGTGACACCCCTCTGTGATACTGTTTCACAGCTAGATAAAAAAAAAAAAGCTTGGGAAAATTTAACTGTAGAGGAAACCTTGCCATTTCTGTAAAAACAACCAAGTATTCTAACAATGCAACATGAAAGCTAAAGCCTTGTTAAAGGTTGCCATCTGCCTCCTGCCCCAACAGTCCATGTGTTCTGTAATCCCTCCTGCCGGGCTTGTAAATTCCTCTTTAATTAGAACACAAATACCACTAATAAGGTTAATATACCAAAGCTTGTTTTCTTGCGACAAGGCACCAAAGGTAAGGATGATCCAAAGAAAATAAGTGGAATCTTTGAAATGTCATGCTTAGACATGAATGGGATGTATCGATATTTGTCTACCCGGTGAGCCAAAGCAAACAATCTTGTAAAATATGTTGTCATTAAACAGTCAAGTAATATTAACAAGAAAAGAGGAAAACAAGTTTTTAATCTCTACTGTTAATTATTAGGACTAGTAATTAATACTACTAGTACATTTTTAATAGGTACAAACCTGTATTTTTGTATTCATTTTATTTTGTCTTTAGTAGTATGCCTTACCTTTTTTGTTAATCAACAAATACTTTTTTATAATGAATGAGGGACAACTAATAAAACTGCTTGCTCATAAGGATTTACAAACTTCACAAAATACATTTTACAGTTGTAGAGATAAACATTAAAAAATGTATATATCTTAAACATATTCTCCAATTTTCATTCCTACTTCTTTACAAGCCAGTGGTAGGACTGCAGCTAGCAGCTACTGAAGTAAACACAGTTGCTATTTAAAATAGTCATGATCCATTGATTCTGGCAGAAACATTTGCTTAGAAAAGTATGAGTGTCCAATTGTCAGAGTACTCGATAAAAAAAAATAGGTACAAAAATAAAAGCTGTGAAAATAAAGCAACGCGTTACCCATGCTATGCTAATAGAAATAAAGTTGCTATTGGTTGCTTTGTAGTTTTCTTGCCATCTTAAACCAGAGCACTAGTTTAACGTTTTTAATGTTGTCTTTTTTTAAAGTCTGGACTTAATTTGATCACCTGTAGTTCAAACTATAAGATGACTAACCACTAAACAATTATGTACTTGACACTTTTGCACTGATGAGAATTTCTTTAAAACAGAATTTGAGATTGACAAAACTTTTGTTTCATCATTTGTGAAAACACAAAAAGGGAGAATTTACTAACCCTGACCCTTTCCCTCATTAGGTCCCCCTTAAAGTTTGACAATTATGAAACTGCCCATAATGATTAGTTAATCCTGGGCTGGAACATTTTGTGCTGTTGGAAATTAATTTAAACCTTTGTGAAACAATGATATGATGCATTAAAGAGGCCTAATCACATGCTATGACTCTTAAAATTTCAATAGCAGTAGCTCTCTGTGGTTGCATGCTGTACAAAGGTTTGCTGATTAAACCAGTGTTCCCTGTAGGGTTATTATCTTTTATTTCTGTGTTTTCCACTTTGTTTTTGATCTTCTTGTTACTAACCAAAGCACTTTTGTGTATATTTACAACAACAAGACCATGTAACTGGAAGTACTATATTGTGCATGCATGCAATGAATAAATAAGGAGAGACAATGGAGCCATCAGACATATATATATATATATATATATATATATATATATATATATATATATATATATATATATATATATATATATATATATATATATATATGATGTTGTAATTACATTATCATGAATAAATACAATCATAAGTATATGTTCATTCTTACCTGTGAAAGGTAATGCCAGTGAATCTGTTTTTTACTGTAGATAGGTTGGTAAAATTCCACGCAGCACAAGAATGATACAGCTTTTATAAATCAATAGATGACCAGCTGAGTTCATAATCTGTTACATATTACAGGCATACTACTGGTTACACAAGTTTTTGATCTGATAAAAACCATTTATATGCCATTTACAATTGGCATTGATCAATACCATTTGATAGTCCATTAAATAACCAGTAACTGTTAATGACTGATGATATCAGGTTTAACAGATTGTAGACATTTCAAAATACATCAAGTTACAAAATGAATGCAAAGAAGCATTTTTTTAATGTGCAAATGTTTTGCTTTTCATACACACAGTGACAACTATGTCAAAAGACTTTTCCTAAGAAAACTTTCTAAAAAGCTCTCAAATGTTGTGAAAAGCCCAAATTTCAATATCCCCAAAGCATTTTTTTCATGCCCAAGGTGTGAGGCGGAAATAAATGAATCTTTACAACATACATTCCCATGAAATTTGTCATCTGCATTTAACCCGCCCCTAAATCTGTAATTGATTTCTGTGACGGTTGAGAAAAGGATGTTAAGCTTTTCAGTCTAAAACGCTTATGCCATGTGGGGCATAAAATATTGTAAGGTTTGAAACGCAGCCACGGTCAGCAATAGAATTATACTCTTTCAACCATACACCGTCCCAACTTATTGAGCAGATTGGGTCTGTAATGTGCGTCCGCGATAGATAAGTTGTACCAAACAGCTCAGTGAAGTGGAATTTCACTGAAACGATGTCAAAAACATTTGATGGTGACAATTGTTTTTACCCATTTTTAACTATTCTTAAGAGTAGTTTTAGCTGTATGCTCTGAAAACTTCAGGTGAAACATCAGCACCTGCTTATAATTTCTGATTGTAAATATTCCCATCTTGTGAGTCTTTCTCCAGTAGGCAAATGTATCCTACATGCTCCAAAGTTCAACAAAAGGAAATAAAGCAACATAAAATCCAGATGGCTGGATTGTAACACATTTGCAATGTGCTACAGTGTTGGTATATTTAGCAGCAACATGCTCTGTGGATTTTGACCATGTCTTGGTCTGGTGCTGCCTGATCTAAACTGAGACTCAAACTCTACACTTACTCTTTTGCTCAGGCTGAAGAAGTTTGTGATCCTGGGTTTGTCTCATTCTTGTAAACCTAAAGCCTTTTATTATATTTTTTCTGCTCCTTGACCGATATTATTGTTATACCCCTAGTGATAACGATGCTTGCAGCACTACTGGCTGGCCAACAACACAATGCAAGTCGCTACATGCTCATCTATGAGGAGTGAATGCTGCAAGTTAGTGACTCAATGCAATCTGCTGGATTGATTTACATAGAAAACAATTCAATAACAAACTGAACTCGACTGGATTATTTGATAACCAGGATCAATTTAGAACATATGTACTTGACTTGGAATCTGTCTGTATGATTAGATTGAACTGACTTCTTCTGTAAAGCGCCTTGAGATGACACGTTGTGAACAGGCGCTACGTAAATAACTGAATTGAATTGGATTGACAACCTTTTTGGCCGGTAACTATTTTAGTTGTGTTTAATATTGATGTTGCTTTGGGATTGCTTTATTAGTAATGATTGAGAGCCACCGTGACTAAGTTCAGTTTTCATGCCTCTGCTCCTAAGATTACAAGGCTGTTAAACGCAAGAATACGACACTCTGTTTGAGTTTTCTGCTGGTGTTGATTTAGTAAAAAAAAAAAAAAAATTACACGTTCCCATTGTCTCCTCACCACTCACTCCACCAGGTAAAGCCTCATTGGATACATATGATTACTTTTAAAGAAAGACAGCAGCTGAGGAAAACAGGAGCTCAATTTACAACTGCAGTTACAGTTGTCTCCCCACCCACATGGCAATGCTTGAAGACATATATGTGACTTTTTGATCAGGGAGATATCAGAAGCAAGCGTATCAGCCCACTGACACCTGTGAAATAGAGAGTTGACATGGCAAACAGCCGCATGGCTCATGTAAAGGCTCAGAGTGTAACCACTGCAAACAAATCGCGAGAGCAAACTGCAGCGCCACAAGGTTGGCCTCACCTTCATGAAACTTTAAGGAGGCATCGATGTATAAAATATGAGATTTAGCGCAAGCAATTGCTCCCAAATAAATGCAAAGCTCTTTGTCAGCTAAAAGTTGCACCAAATCAAAACTAATGTCGTCAAGTTGCCAGATTATTTCCTCTTCCTAACTCTCTTCTCTGCCTGACACCTCTCACAGATTGATGCGTGTGTTGCAAGGTAATATTTTTTAATCGTGGGTAGGATATATAACCCAGCCAATCCCTTTTTTTTTTTTTATTTGATATCCTTGTCATGATTGATAGATATCATCAAAATTAAGGGCTGAAGTTTGAGGTCAGGAAGAATGATTTGCTGTCAGTACTTCTTTAATACTGAGAGGAGAGATGGCAAGTTGTTTCTCTTTGGGGACAGTAAGAGAAGAAGAAAAGGATGAATGAAAGAGAGGTGTGTGGGATAGCAGCAGATGTGTAAGCTTCAGGAAAGCGTCTTATGAGGTTATTAGGTTTTAATCAATATGGTATATGGCCAGAGGATGATTGGAAAACAAACCTAATCTGGGAAGTAATATGTCTCTCATTCATCTCCTTGCCTGTCTCTTGGGTGGATCCGCTTGGCTCCGTCACCCTACTCCATTCAGTAGAAAACAAATAAAGGCATATTGATGACACGTAAAAAAAAACAAGTATTTTCTGAATTTATGGCCATTGGAGGTTTTCTTAAAAAAAAAAAATCCAAATAACGCTGAAGCAACTCTTGTGCATTTTGAGTAATCGTTCGTGTCTCAGAAGGAAAGAACGTCTAATTTCACCGTCAACAATTTGATCCCTAGCTCCCAGCGTTGAACTGTCGTCAGGCACGAATACCGTAGCCCCTTTTGAATCTGATGCTTTTGTGTTATTAGAGAAAAAGCATTGCCTGGAAAAGGCTTTACTACCGAGAAGCGACTTATGAATGTGTGTGTGTGTGTGTGTGAGAATGCGTAAATGAAGCATACAAAGAAAAAGCTCCTAGGGAGGTCAATTAGACCAGAAAAGTGCATTATAATTGCAGTCCATTTACAATTTAACCTACATTCCCACAACAGTTTTTAAAACCATTACAAAATGCAATCCACTAAGTCAGTGGATTGCCTTGTCATGGACAAGGCAATTTTCTCTTTCACGATGCACAGGGATGTTGAAATAACTGCCTATGTGAATAGTGCCTCGCTGGTTTTTATGAAACCCCAGTGATGGGAATAGTTTTCCGTTTGAAATTACATGAGTATAAGTCAGAGTTGGCTGTAAAGCACTTTACTTTAAGCCAGGAAACCTGCACCAGACTCGTGTGCAACCCTTACTTCATAAGATTATGGGATTTTAAAAGTCATCATTTATGTTTTTCACAGGCTGTCTTTGAATAATTAGGTTAAGTGATAACAAACCTAAATTGTTTATTTCAACCACAACAACAGCAACACATTTTTATTCACTTTCCTAATATATAATTCTGGTCACAGGTTTTCCAACATGGGCATAACTGTCATGTTAATTTGGGGGTTTTAATAATGCACTGAAACTGTTCTTTTTCTAAATTGGAATCGCTGTGAAATGAACTATTTTAATGATATTGACAAACAATGTTTGAGAGCCTTTGATAAGTTTCTGGTAAATTTATGGTCAAATATCTTGCCACTGTTTTCAGTAACAAGGTTTTTTTTTTATTGGTTGGTCTAAACGTTAAACTTAAAATGCCACTCGTAGATGAAAGGAAATTAGTTAGGGTTCTCAAAAGCACCTGGGCACTACCAAAGCGCAAGCCCATTACAAACCATAATATTCTAGACCGTTAGTGTCAGTAAAGCAAAAGTTACATCAACATGTACTGAAAGGATGGTGAATAACACAGAAGCCCTTCTCCAAAATTGACATTGTTTGGAAAAGGCAATCGCTTGGGAAAAAATGTTTTATAGACATATAACAAAGATTGCATTACATTGTCAAAAATGTCTGCTTCGGTGCGTTTTAGGTTTAAAAGCCTCTGATTTACTCCCCATGTTGAAACAAAGGTTGAAACTACCCTTGATTGGGTATATTTACAGGATAATGAGTCCTATTACATAGAAAAGAATGGTTTTGGAAGGGATAAAGCAGGCTCAAATTGGACGTCTTCTTCAAGATGTTTTTTGTTCATTAAAGAAACAATATAAACAAATAAAATATGTTTTAGTTTATGTAATTGACAGATGCTTTTATACAAAGTGACCAACAGATTATGATGTAACAATGCAATTAGTATCAAAGGCAATAATGAGCTACTTAGAAGGAAAACCACTAGAGGCAAGTGGACAAACAAATAGAGGGATGGGGAAGTACAGTAGGTGCTAGGGTATAAGATGCTCTCTCAAAACACATCTAAAATTTTAAAGGGTTGGGACAAAGATCCATCAATTTATCTATTCTTTATACCCACTTGTCTTTATAGGGTGGTGGCAGAGTTGGTGTTTTCATCTACCTATCACTGGGGAAGAGATGGGGTGTGCAATGGACAGGTTGCCAATTCATCATGGGGCAAAGGTAAAATGTAAAAAACTAATTTTTCAAGCATGTTTTGAGATGGAGCATGTAGTTGAGATGCACCTTGAAAAACCACAGTTAAAACTTGTGCACCAAATTTCTGTTGGCAAAACCAATCACGTGTATCATTAAAAGTTCTAAATTTATATGCCATTAATTTCTCTAAAGCAAGATCAGAGGCCTCATGTATAAACTGACTTACATGGGGAGCAAGTCAGTCTCTGGCAAGGCTCCATACTCTCCGGTCTAAAACGTACTCGACCAATCACAGGGCGGGAGGCAGGACTTTACGGTACATCACTCTCCAGACCTACCCATAATGCAGCAGCGCTTTTCTGTAACCATAACAGTCAAGATACACACAGAGATTTGTATTGCTTGATGCCTTGGAAAATTAAGAGAGTACAGTTGAGTACACCATGCAGCCTCAAATTTTTTTAGACAAAGCCGGCAAAAATCATTCACTGGACAGTTTGCTCGATGACATGACATGCACTGCAAAAACGGAACTAAAAATGAGTAAAATATTCTTGAAATGAGTGTAATTGTCATTGATTTGAGCAGGTACATAAGATTATCTGCCAATGGAATGAGTATGTTGACCCCTAAAATAAGATATTTAGATATTCTGCCCTCTAAATAAGATGATGGAGATGAATTGTTCCTATTTGAAGTGCAACAATCTCATTCCATTGGCAAATCATCTTATGTACCTGCTTAAATCAAGGACAAATACACTCATTTCAAGAAAATCTGACCTATTTCTAGTTCCGTTTTTGCAGTGTGTTTCGCGGACTACAAATCACAAAAACAGAGCACGTCACTTGGAGTTTTCCGCGTCACATCCGTAGTTATCTGATTAGTTCTAACCTATTGATGCTGACCCTGTTAGTCCCGCCTTTGAAATCAGGCTCGACCGGCTCCTTTCCCGACTGATACGCAGTGCATACGCCGTAAGTCAGTCTTGCTGGACAAGGACAGTATAAAAACTGTGACGCAATGTTTCACGCACAACTTGGGGCACCTAAAAAAATTACTTGCGTGAAAGTGTGTAGAAATCCATACAAACCTTTCACCAGCTGTGAGAATTTGTGACAGCAATGCTAAATTTTCAATTGACAGCAACTAATTAAAAAGTACTAAAACTGACCCAAATACTTGGTGGCACAAATAGGAACTATGCTTTCCCAATGCTGGTTCAAGTTCTCTCTACACTGGGATTCTTTGCAACCAAGAGCATTTCAGAGGTAGCTGGCTGTATTGGATGGCCTCATCCATATGTTGCCCAAAAGTTTCATTACACTGTGGCTGCACGGGAAACGATTTAATTGCAATTTGCAGCGAGGAGCTGATTACCAGATATGATCAGAGCTATTGACTGCACTCTATTTCTATAAGGGCACCATGTGTGAATGAATCAGCTTTTGACAATAGAAGGCATTCCCATCCCATAAATGTGGAACTCTTGTGACGTGCAAACAAATGTAGTTGCATTTTGGCCTGGTTCAACACACGATTCCTTTATACCGTGGAATAGCTCTGTTGGAAACAAGCTCTCCTCTTGACATCCATCTTGTTGTCAGACCACTTTTTTTAGGGGCTCTGCCTTCTGTTCTGACCGTGTTTAGCGTGGGAGCACACAGACACACACACACACACACACACACACACACACACACACACACACACAAACTGGCCAATTATCAACCATATGTATTAGATTACATATTCTGTCTGACCGGACATTGTTTCTGTAATTTCTCTATATTATTGTTGAGTTCATCAACAGCAGTGATTATGATAGCAAGGAAACGCATGAGTTCCTTGGCTGTTTCTAAAAATTGCTCTTTTTAGACATTAGTCTCTCTCTCTCTCTCTCTCTCTCTCTCTCTCTCTCTCTCTCTCTCTCTCTCTCTCTCTCTCTCTTTCACACTCACATACACACCTTAGAGGACTGGGCTACTCATGCATAAACACAGCAGGCACCGCTGCATGTACATTCAATCAGTTTTGCTCCCGCCATTTTTTCATCAACAGGCCTGTAGATCACACAAGATGTAATTTTACACAGCATGAAATGCTATAACATTGTACATGGCTCTGGAAAGATTGGTTGAATGCATAATACATAATCCACTGCTGCCAGAATATCTGTGTAGGTATGTGTTTTACCCTGTTTGTTTTCACATTTATTAAGTCAAATTGGCTGAACACGGGGTCTTTACCACGAAGGCCACTGCTTGCAGCCGTAAATGTTGCACAGTATAGATTCACACCTGACTTGTGCAATGCTGCTGCTTTACTGTGAAGCATGGACCTGGGATGGTGTAGTGCCTTGCCAAAAGATTTTCATGGTACCTGGAGCATTCAGTAAACTCAACCCTGCTGTTTTCCCTTGCTTCACCCATGTGTTACATCAGCATGTCTTTCTGCACAGATGCAGATGTGACACTGGCCTTTCTGCTCTCAGACTACCACCACATCACCCCTTGGTCGTTCCACATGGTAACAGAACCCAAGAGAGCATAGTTGCAACAGAGCATGACTAACTAAGCAGATGGCCAGGACCTTGTCATTATTTCCAAATGTGGAAAATCCTAACAACTGAATTGCAGTAACCCAAGGGAAATTTTGTAAATAGCCATGTGAAATTTATTGGTGGAATGTCTTAAATGTATAGTTTTTGTTTAGCGTGATTCGGTAATACGAGGGAATGCTACTGGGTTAGTACAAATATGCTTATTTTGTTTCACAGGTAGGGGGAAGCGACTGTCTCTGTGGCAGCTGGGTTTTGCAGGTAGTACTCTCCAACACTGACCTGAAGCTAAAAGACTAAATGCCTTGTGTGCAGGATGTGTGGGATCTACAGAGATGCTAACTGCCTTTTTCCTGACCTTAAACCTGTACATGTCCTGGATGGAGGGACGGGCTGCCCAGAGGAATAGTTTTGTAGACATAACTGTTTGTTGCCGTATGGATTGATCCTGTTTTGTGGATGAGCCAAATCATTGTAAAATAAAAACAGCATAAAAGCAAGTAAAAAAAAAAAACACACAAAAATTGTTGGAATAAAATGTAGGAAAATTGAAACAAAATAAAACATGGGAAAATGGAAACTAAAAGCAAATATTAATCTAGCGTTGGTTGTCCTTGCTGGCTCATTGAAGGATTGATGTGAATCTGTTCTGTTGAATAAATGAACATTATGAGTGAGCCTTTATTTGTACTTTTATGTATAAAAATGTAATTACATTTAACTTATATAAAATGGCATCTCTAGTGTTTGTTTATGCTAATGTATCTGTTTAAAACTGATCAAAGTCAGGTTTTATGCATCGCAGAAAAGTAGTTGTTGCTAATTGGTGCTGGGTTTTTGTGCCCCACTTAACTTATCCTGCCAGAGACGCCACTGCTCATTAAACAAACTGCAAGGGGTCCAGCAGGTGGCCTGTGAAGCTGTTCAGATGCTTCAACACCAGCCATTTAATGGTGCATTTCTCTGGGCCGGGATGATGCGGGAACATCTGAAGCGGGAGGAAACATCACACAGATACTTGTTAAAGATCTGAGTGAAGATTGGGGCCAGTTGTTCAGCTCAGGCTATCAGGCACAAGAAAGGGGAAATGCCATCAGGTCTCTAGGAGCTTTACTGGCTTTCTGATGCTGAAAGACCGACCCTATTTGGATATTCCTCAGAGATTGTTAGTGCAGCCAAGGGGGTCAGAGGGGAGGGGGGTTATAGAATTGTGCAGGTAGTGCACCTCCCACAAATGGCTGAAAATCATCCATTTGTGGGAGGTTTAGCTGCCCTGATCTCCTTGGTCAATTTCTTTCTTGCCTACTTATATAGCACCTGGTCCGCACTGCTGTAAGCCTCTACCTTGGTAATATGCATTTTCCTTTGATGTGAAGATAATCACGGTTTGTTGTATGTGCGAAATGTTTTGATATGCACATGCATTTCCTTATACAACTGATATATGATGTGAACACCATCCTTAACAAATGAGAACTCTCGACAGGGGTCGGCAACATGGTACACGCAGGCACCATGTTGGCGACCCCTGTCTTGGTGCCTCGGGGCACCAATCAGCCCCTGAGGACATGTGGCTCTGAAGAGCCTGTTCTAAAAACAGCACAACCTGCCGGTGAGCTGCATCAAAAACTTTATTTTATTCCATTACTCTTCCTGTTTATTCACACTTGCATTTTTAAAAATGACAACATCTATAACTAAGCATGAAAAGTAAGTTTATTTTAAATAATGTTAAGGTGAACTCAGACTCTTGTAGTTCAAAGGTCAGTACTGGTAGCCCTTCGTATGACACAACACCAACAAAGTAGCTCTGTTTCAAAAAGGTTGGTGAATAAAAGGGTTTGCAGTTTATAAAAACAATTCCAGGTGAGGACTACATGTGTTCTGTAACACAGTGATATCAATATACCAACCTTTGTTTTTATGAAAATAAGATTCCACCTTCTCTTTTTCTTCCAAGAGCTTGGTGCTATGGTTTGCTCAAAACAGTTGGAAGCCAAGCATCAGAAGTGGACAATTGGGAATGTGTTGACTGATCTAGCTTTTGGTGAAGCAGAGGGCAGCAGATCCACAGAGGTTTTGGTTTCTTGTGCTCAGAAGAGCAGGTTGTCAGCTGAGCTTCCTTAGATGGATCCCTTTTTTTACCAATTGACTTTAAATGACCCACTAAATGTGATTTTATTGTATTTTTTGGATTGAACTGGACTTTATGCAACTGATCTGATTTTGCAAGACTAGATTAATTATAATGTAAAGTCTTGTACTATATGGCACTATACTGAGAAGCAAAATCGAATTGAATATGAATGTTTGCATTTTACATAAGTTAAATCCTGTTTTTACAACCATTTTGAATGAAGAAATATTCAATATTCCTATAGCCTTTTATGTTGTCTTCCCATCAAGTCACTGTGCTTGTTCTTATTAGTCTACTCCCTCGTTTCTTTTTTATGAAATCTTCAAAATGAGACCTTTTTCCTCCTGTCTGATTTCGAGTTCTCCTACTGCTACGTGACATATGACACACACTGGATCTGGAAATGTCGACGGCTTCATACCAATATGCTGTTTCCCTGCTGCCAATACAGCCGGATGAATGTTGGCTGCCTTTCAGAAAAGTAAAGGGTAAGGATAACACTATCTGAGAAATACACAACAAAGCTAAAGTTATTTTTGTAATCCTGTGTTAAATGTAGTAAATACCAATGTAAGATACTAAAGACAGTTTAAAAGGTCAACTCTGTAATTATTTTTTTTGTAAAACCCTATTTAACAGTGACTCTCACAGAGTTTGACATTGCCTCTTCTTAAAGAAAAATTCGAATCAGGTAAAATTGGTACAATCAGAACACACTTTTGCAAATCCATAGGATTGAAAGCCTCCTCAAAATTTGGATCAGCGCATCTCAATGTTCTACTTTTCTTAGGACAACAGGAAGAAGAGGTACTGGTTAGGAAAAACAACAAAACTGCACAGCTATTACTGGCTAGAATCAATCAGCTCATGCCGGTGTCAACATTTTTGATTTATTTAATAAGACAGTTTTTAAAGCTCGGCACAAAGCACAAGGGAAAGAGACAGCACTGAATGTGCACTTTTACACAGGCTGATGAGACACAGCTGGTAACAATTAGCAACCAGGAGAGAAAAAGCAAACAACAAAAGTCAATTCAGATTTAGGGCAAATACACTTTCACATTGTAACTAGAAATAAAACAAATTCAAACAGTATTTCAGCAGGAGGTTTGAAAAAAGCAATGGCATTTCATAAAAAATTAAACAGTTTAGTAAAAATAAAGGCAAAATGTACGCAGAGCTCAAAAATTACATAGAAGCAAAGTAAAAACTGGCAAACAGAACATATCAAAGGTTCTGATGGAATAGAAGGACTAAAAGGCAGTACAATATTGTTGACTACTTGTACAACTTCACTTTTTTACAGATAGATTAGCTGCTCTGCCCAGATATGCATAACTTGTTCCATTTTATCGATGGAATGTAGTTCAGATAGGATAATAATTAGATTTTTAAGGTAAGGTAAAAGATATGACCTTTTGAGATAACATTTGTTTGAACACATTGAAATCTAAATTATTGAAATTTTGCTTACTGCTCCTTTAAAACCAAGTTACATGCTACAAGTAAAATATTTACTCATCATGAAACTGTATCTTTTTACTGACCATGATCCTATACTAATGTTTTAAACCATGTGAGTAAATTAATTGGTACATGCATCATAAAACTCAAAGAGAGGAGCGGAAGACATTAAATTTTGAAAATGGCTGTTTATGGAAGGCAAGGCAAGGCAAGACAAGGCAAATTTATTTATATAGCACAATTCAGTACAAAGACAATGCAAAGTGCTTTACATGATTAAAATATAGCAAAATAAAACAGAATAAAAGCAAGTAGGAATAAAATATAGATAGAAAATAGAACAGAAAAGTGGTGATTCAGTTAACTAGGACAGTTGAAGGCAATTTTAAACAAATGTGTTTTTAATCTTGATTTAAAGGAACTAAGGTTTTCCACATCTTTACAGTTTTCTGGAAGTTTGTTCCAGATAATTGGAGCATAGGAACTAAATGCTGCTTCTCCATGTTTGGTTCTGGTTCTAGGTATGCAGAGTAGGCTGGAGCCAGAAGACCTTAGTGGTCTGGATGGTTTATACGCTGATAACAAGTCTGTGATGTATTTAGGAGCTAAGCCATTTAAGGATTTATAGACTAACAGAAGTATTTTAAAGTCTATTCTCTGAGATACAGGGAGCCAGTGTAAGGACTTTAGAACTGGGGTTGCTCTACTTTCTTAGTCTTGGTGAGGACGCGGGCAGCAGCGTTCTGGATCAGCTGCAGCTGATCCAGAACGCTTCTGATCCACTTTTTAGGCAGACCTGTGAAGACACCGTTGCAGTAATCAATTCGACTAAAAATAAACGCATGGATTAGTTTTTCTAGATCCTGCTGAGACATCAGTCCTTTAATCCTAGAAATGTTCTTCAGGTGATAGAAAGCCGACCTTGTAACTGTCTTTAGATGCTTTTGGAGGTTCAGGTCAGAGTCCATCACTACACCCAGATTTCGGGCCTGATTAGTGGTTTTTAGCTGAAGCGACTGAAGCTGTGTGTTAACTTTTGATCTCTCCTCTATTGGTCCAAATATTATTACTTCTGTTTTGTTTTTATTCAATTGAAGAAAATTTTGGCACATCCACGTATTGATTTCTTCTAGGCATTTACTCAGTGCCTGAACTGGTTCATAGTCACCTGGTGACATAGTGATGTAGAGCTGTGTGTCGTCTGCATAGTTATGGTAGCTGATGTTGTTGTTTTTTATGATCTGAGCTAGAGGGAGCATGTAGATATTGAAAAGGAGGGGACCCAGAATGGACCCTTGGGGAACCCCAAATGGGATTTTTGTCATCTCTGATGTAAAGTTACCTACTGATACAAAAAATTCCCTGTCCTTTAAGTAGGATTTAAACCAGTGGAGAGCTGTACCAGAGAGGCCGACCCAGTTCTCCAGGCGTTCTAACAGAATGGAGTGATCAACAGTATCAAATGCTGGAAGTCAGCATGGCAATTTGCTCTGTTCTGGTCTGTGAGTATTTTGTGGGAAAAGGTGTCAAAAGTGTTTACCTTCATTACTCAGGTAGAAGTATAGATACTAGGGTTTAAAAACACAATGAACAACTTTTACTCAAGTAAAAGTTTAAAGTACTGGTTTAAAAGCGACTTAAAATATAAAAGTAATTTAAGAAAAAAGCAAACAAAAAAAACTTTAGCAGTATATTATCAAAATTCTTTACTAGAATGCAAATGCTCATCCAAACTTAGCTGCAGGAAAATGTGAGAGCAATGGTTGTATTGGAGTTTTCTGGACAGGCTTAGTAACAATTACCCTAGTATGGTTGACTATACACAGTAGACAGTGCTGTAAAATGAATATTTTTTCCAAATGATCAATAAAAAAGTAACTAATAATCCTGATCGATACCTTCCTGATATATACTTTGTTTGATTCTCTATCTAAGGGCAACAATGCAAAACTGAACTTTGCATCCATCTATCTTGGGAAATTCTTCTAGATACGACCAGTTATGCACAAGTCTGCTCTTTTCGGCTGCTAACCCCGTTGCTGGTGGTTGGCACAAGTTGCCCAGGTTTTATCTATCTCTCTTTATATATATATATATATATATATATATATATATATATATATATATATATATATATATATATATATATATTAAGAATCAAACCAGGGGGAAATGTTCCAGAAGCTGCACCGCTTACTTTTTGGTTGGGGAGACCTGTCCGGGGGGAATGAGTGAAAAAGGGACTCTGTGACCGTAACTCGCTGATGGTAACTGGTGGCTGAGTGACAGGAGGGCTTGCAGATGGAATGCAGGCGAGGGGCCTGGACAGCACCACTGTGACGGCAGGCAGGAGGAGCAGCTGGAAGAACTGGAGTGTAGCTGATGAACTAGGTGAATCCAGGAAGGAGGTTCTCACGCCCGGCTTGGTACCACCAAGGGGGTTTGAGTGGAGATGCCAGAGCAAAATCTGAGCGGCGGGAATTCGGATGACTGGTTCACTGAGCACGACGCAAACACAGGTGAGTAAATCCAAACATGACAAATTGGAGAATAACAGGAGACAGGATTAGTCCAGAAACAGGGTTTCCAAAAACTCACAGGTACGAAGCACGGGAGACAGATCAGTGGCCTAGACATACCACGATGGGGTAACACTCAGGCGTCTTCCAGCTGTCTGTGTACTCCTTTTAAAGCCCGAGACGAAGGTTCTTTGATGAGTCGCTGGTGTAGGCCACGCCCACCCGTCAACTGCAGCCACCTGTGAAGCAGAGTAGAGCACGGAAAACAGAGAACCCTGACAGATGGACTCTGCATACTATTTAGAGGACTGCTTAAAGATGCTGATATACAATTTTTAGGGAGCTGACATATAAGTGCACCACACTGTTCAGATTGTTTGATATAAAGAAATTTGGGAACCATTTTTTTTTTCTGTTCTTCACAATTGTGCACTTCCTTGTGGTGGTCAACAAGAAAAAGTCCCAATGAAATACACTGAATTGGGATTAAAATCTAAAATTTTAGCTATAATAAAATTAACCTGTTTTAAAAATGTTCGCTGTTTTTTATGTTTTAGAAAGCTTTGATGGGAAATTCTGTATCTGCAAGGACGTTACATTTTACTGTATGCAGCTGTGTTGGGAGTAAAATTCTGGCAAGACTTTTTATTGCCAGCTCTCTGTTAAACTGGCTGAAACCTGTTATGAAGGCTGCATGCATGTCCTCGTGTAGCTTCTTAGTGGTTTCTTACTGTAAAGAAGGAAAGCTGATAACAGCCAAGCATCTGTGGGCTTTAGACATCTCTCAATGCTCTGTTTGTATCCACAGGCACATAATAAATTCAATTTAAAGATTTAAAGATTTACTCTCCTTCATGGAATGTAAAGGAAATTCAGTGTAAAGTGTACTGTCACCAAGGTCACCCCAAAGAGCTAAATGTATTCAGTTTTTTTTTTTTTTATTAAATAACATCATGGGAGTTTTCTTGTAAATAGTATAGTCATGGAGATATTGTGCCTTAACCTTTTGCTGAATGGTAAAAAAAAAAAAAAAAAATAGATCATAGTTAATGCTAAACTATACTGCTGCCCATGCTATTTTCACAGCTTCTTAATTTTGTCACATTTTTTAGGGTTAACCAGATAAGTACATTTAAATCAAAATTTTATTTTTTTATAATAAACACACTGTATATAATGCAACATTGCTATCTTTATCATATTTAGGGATATAAAAACACTGTTTTACTGGTATGTCTGTGTAGCACTTCAGCGACACCCTTTTGTTCTCTGACACACATACATTCACAAGAGAACACACTTAGTGATGGAGCTTTCTATTTTTGGAGAAGGCCCAACTCATTAGGGTGATTGTCTGAAAGGCGCCTTTGACCACAGATCATGAAGTACATAATTGGCCCTGGATTTGCAGTGAGGAAGGAGACTATACTTTAGGGGTGAATGCCAGCCTGTTTGCTGGGCTGTCAGACTGAGCATTTTCCTTTGTTTCCAGATCCCAACTGCATATCAGTCCACTATCATATATGTGGTTATATTAAAACCAAATAACAAAATATATTTAGTTTTACACCAACAACTGAAAGCACATTTTATGGCTGGTGTAGGCTAGTGTCAATAACTTCAAATCATACTAAACTTTTCATGATTTAGGCCAGTAATGATTAACAAAATATTTAGATGCTTTAAAGTATATAGCCACATTATTTGCTGATACCAAAGAGACCAAAATCCAGTTGATTATGATAAAGTAAGGCTATGAACTCCAAGTGTCCATCTAGATACTGTTTTGAGATGGTTTATTGTTTTTTTTACCTATCATACATCCAGTATTGTGGGCTCTCAGTTGTATAGACAAACCATAAACATATATATTAAATAAAACTGGACATAAAATCCCACCTTGTCTAACACCAATGCTAACACCAAAGAGGGTAGAAGCACTGCTTCCCCATTTAACCTGCATCTTCTGATGCATCTCCTGCTTCTTCTCTTTAATTTATCAAAATCTTTTCTGTGGTTCGCTCAAACGCTTTAGAAGCATCAATACAACACATGAGAACAGATGGGTTTTTGACCCTGTACATATTTACTATTCCCTTAAGTGCATATATGCACTTGCAAGATAATATAAGATATGATAGGCTTTATTGATCTCACATTGGAGAAATTCACAAATTCACAATGTTAGTGCCATGCTTTAGTTTAAAACCAAACTCATTATCCTGAGAAGTGATAAACACATTTATTCAATCAAAAATAATTCTTTCTTGCACCTTTGATGAAATACTGGCTATTGCAATTGGCCTGTAATTATCTGTGGAGCCCACCTTTCCAAAATACCCATAGTCTTTCAGAAAAACAGTGTATGCAACCAGAGTTAATGTTGTACAAAAGGTCGAATAACGTGAACCTTTTATATGTTTTTTTTTTTTCTTATTTCCTTTAAATTGAAAAATCTCCACACATTGAGAACACTATGCTTTTAAACAATTTATGAACTCAGTCTTATAGGTTGTTTGCACTTATGCGCCAAACAGCAGTTCAGATTACCCACCCTTTTTGGAGTCCTTGGAAGGGGTACTGGAGAGTGCCCCTCCTGGGGACTCCCTCGTTTTGCTGGGGGACTTCAACGCTCACGTGGGCAATGACAGTGGGACCTGGAGGGGCGTGGTTGGGAGGAATGGCCCACCTGATCTGAACTCGAGTGGTGTTTTGTTGTTGGACTTCTGTGCTCGTCATGGATTGTCCATCACAAACACCATGTTCAAGCATAAGGGTGTCCATATGTGCTCTTGGCACCAGGACACCCTAGGTCGCAGTTCAATGATCGACTTTGTTGTCGTTTCATCTGACCTGCGGCCGTATGTCTTGCACACTCGGGTGAAGAGAGGGGCGGAGCTCTCCACCGACCACTACCTGGTGGTGAGTTGGCTCCGATGGCGGGGGAGGAAGCCGGTCCGACCGGGCAGGCCCAAACGCACTGTGAGGGTTTGCTGGGAACGTCTGGCAGAGTCCCCTGTGAGACGGAGCTTTAACTTCCACCTCCGGGAGAACTTTAAACACGTCCCAAGGGAGGCGGGGGACATTGAGTCTGAATGGACCATGTTCCACGCCTCTATTGTTGAGGCGGCTAGTTGGAGCTGTGGCCGCAAGGTTGTCGGTGCATGTTGCGGCGGCAACCCTCGAACCCGCTGGTGGACACCAGCGGTGAGGGAAGCCGTCAAGCTGAAGAAGGAGTCCTACCGGGCTTTTTTGGCCTGTGGGACTCCGGAAGCAGCTGATGTGTACCGGCAGTCGAAGCGGCAGGCGGCTCGGCTGGTCGCCGAGGCAAAAACTCGGGCGTGGGAAGAGTTCGGAGAGGCCATGGAGAAAGACTTCCGTACGGCTTCGAAGCGATTCTGGTCCACTATCCAGCGTCTCAGGAGGGGGAAGCAGTGCAGTACCAACACTGTTTACAGTGGGGGTGGTGTGCTGCTGACCTCGACTCGGGACGTCGTGCGTTGGTGGGCGGAATACGAAGACCTCCTTAATCCCAGCAACACGTCTTCCATTGAGGAAGCAGAGCCTGAGGACTCTGGGTCGGGTTCTCCCATCTCTGGTGCTGAGGTTGCCGAGGTTGTTAAAAAGCTCCTCGGTGGCAAGGCCCCGGGGGTGGATGAGATTCGCTCTGAGTGCCTTAAGTCTCTGGATGTTGTGGGGCTGTGTTGGTTAACGCGGCTCTGCAACATTGCGTGGACATCGGGGGCAGTTCCTCTGGATTGGCAGACTGGGGTGGTGGTCCCCCTATTTAAAAAGGGGGACCGGAGGGTGTGTTCCAACTACAGAGGAATCACACTCTTAAGCCTCCCTGGTAAGGTCTATTCAGGGGTTCTGGAAAGGAGGGTCCGTCGGATAGTCGAATCTCGGATTCAGGAAGAGCAGTGTGGTTTTCGTCCTGGCCGTGGAACACTGGACCAGCTCTATACCCTCAGCAGGATTCTTGAGGGGGCATGGGAGTTTGCCCAACCAGTCTACATGTGCTTTGTGGATCTGGAGAAGGCATTCGACCGTGTCCCCCGGGGGATCCTGTGGGGGGTACTCCGGGAGTATGGAGTACCGGACCCTTTAATAAGGACGGTCAGGTCTCTGTACGACCGGTGTCAGAGTCTGGTCCGCATTGCCGGCAGTAAGTCAGACTCATTTCCGGTGAGAGTTGGACTCCGCCAAGGTTGCCCTTTGTCACCGATTGCGTCTCTGCTATTCGCGGATGACGTGGTCCTATTGGCTTCATCAGGGTGTGATCTACAGCTCTCACTGGAGCGGTTCCCCGCCGAGTGCGAAGCGGCTGGGATGAAAATCAGTGCCTCCAAATCCGAGACCATGGTCTTGAACCGAAAAAGGGTAGAGTGCCTTCTCCGGGTTGGGGAGGATGTCCTGTCCCTAGTGGAGGAGTTCAAGTATCTTGGGGTTCACAAATGAGGGGAAGATGGAGCGGGAGATCGGCAGGCGGATTGGTGCAGCGTCTGCTGTGAAGCGGGTGCTGTACTGATCCGTTGTGGTGAAGAGAGAGCTGAGCCAAAAGGCGAAGCTCTCGATTTTACCCTCATCTATGGTCACGAGCTTTGGGTCGTGACCGAAAGAACGACATCCCGGATACAAGCGGCTGAAATGAGTTTTCTCCGTAGTGTGTCTGGGCTCTCCCTTTGAGATAGGGTGAGGAGCTCAGTCATCCGGGGAGGACTCAGAGTAGAGCCGCTGCTCCTCCACGTCGAGAGGAGCCAGTTTAGGTGGCTCGGGCATCTGGTCAGGATGCCTCCTGGACGCCTCCCTGGTGAGGTTTTCCGGGCACGTCCCACCGGGAGGAGGCCCAGGGGAAGACCCAGGACACGCTGGAGGGACTATGTCTCCCGGCTGGCCTGGGAACGCCTTGGGATTCCTCCTGAGGAGCTGGCCCAAGTGGCTGGGGAGAGGGACGTCTGGGCCTCCCTACTGAAGCTGCTACCCCCGCGACCCGACCCCGGATAAGCGGAAGAAGACGGACGGACTGACGGTCTTATAGGTAGTGCCTTTGCATAGTGGCTTAAGAAGTTTAAGTGTGATGATCCAAACGGGTTGTTCACATGCAAAAGAGGGCCATTAGGCTACCAATGCTCTAATGGCCACTTCTTTCATATTCATTACCAACATTTGAGGGAGCACTTGGATCCATTTTAAGAAAACTCCTCAAATACCCCGTTTACACTACCCTTTTTTAACCGAGCCGAGACCAGTCCGAGCTCGGTAACCGAGATAACTCTGGAGTGTAAACGGTAAGCAGACTGAACTGAACCGAGCTAGACCTAACCGGACCGCGCTAACTGCAGACCAGTTCCTGAGCAGGTCTCGGCCTGTTTTTTTTGTCCCGGTTATCTGATGACGAAGAGCACATGAGCAGACCACGTCATGCCCTTACAGTCAGCTGACTGTCCACGTTTTTACCGGCGTGTCTGGCTGCACGTCCCGTTTCACACTCCATTCAGACATATTTCAGACATTCATAAAAATACTAGCTTCCTTACCATGCCACACGATTTCCAGAGATGATTCTGCTTAGCAGTGTGATGAACCTCTGTCGTTATTTCCTGCATCTGTAAATCCTTATTAGATGTTTGTTTGTCTTATCCATGTCCAAAAATCCGACTCTGTCCAACCATAACTTCCTGAATATTACGGGCGCCGCCGTTTTGATTTGCTTTGTCCCGCCTTCAATCCCAGAGAACAGTAGTACCGCAGATCGTCACTAGGAGGCGAGGAGCAACCAAGGAACCGGGATAGGTGGTGTGTAAACGGTCATCAGAACGAGGCTCGGTTTGGTTAACTGATCCAAGCTCGGACTGGTCTGGGCTCGGATCGGTTTAACAAGGGTAGTGTAAATGGGGCTAAATAGACTAGCCTGGCCAGCCAGACTGAGTTAAGCCGTAAACCCAGCATATTAGTCTGAAAAGCTGCCGATAGAGCCCAATTTTAAAGGCGGAACAGGTTGGACCTAATCAGATAACTACCGGTGTGATTTAAACTCCAGGCAACATATTGTTTTTAGCTTTAGAGCAGCTAGCTGTTGAGTTTTTAAATATATATCCAGCTGATTCATGACATAATACAGGGCATCATTAAAACATTGCTCTGTTGCGGCTGCCGTGTTGACTGTTTAAATTATAGAAAAGCTCTGCTGTATTATGGATAAAGAGTGACACATCTTAAACTCCCGTCTCCCGTGCTGTGATTGGTCTGGCCTTTGTTTGGTAGAGCAGAGGAAAAAGAGAGTACAAGTTAATATCCTCGGAGTATTGTTTTACACCTCCAGGAAGAGATATAGAAAGAACAGCAAAACCAACCAAAAAAGTATCACAGCTACAAACAAAAATAGTTTCATACAACATGTATTTAGTGACAGCCAAAGCTAATTATTAGGTTTATCTGTATAGAACTGTATTTGTAAGCACCTGGATCCAAGCATCCAAGTTTGTGAGAGCACGCTTGTATATGTAATATATATCCATAAGAAAAATGCTGGTTGTGAGGAGCCAAAGGCTCACCCCCAGGACACAAAGGTAGGCACTGGGGAAACCAGAACCCCGGATGTCCGACAGGGCCCCCAGAGCACAGGAGCCCAAGAAGGACCAACACAGGGATAGGCTGCAGTGATGAGCATGCAGCCTCCAACGGCAGCCACCTATTGTGGACCAGATCCAACCATGGGCCCAGAGATGCGAGGCTCAGTGGCAGGGCCCCAACAGAGCCAGGGAGCTCAGGCCCCATGAAGCAGCCACAAGGAGTGAGCCAGCACACACCCGAGCACCTGGCCCCGGACACCGAGGACCTCCAACCGAGTACATGTGATTGGTCCAGTAAGTTTTAGACCAGAGAGTCTAAGCCAGCCCAGACTGAGAAGCTGTGTATTGAACGCAGATGGACAACTTTATTGGTTATGTTACATGCAAATCTAAAAAGCATAAGGCTCTCCAGCCATCATGGCTAATCTTTTGTTAGAAATTTTGGTGGCCAAATTACTTATCACCCCCCCCCCCACACACACACACACACACACACACACACACACACACACACACACCAAAAAAAGCAATACTAAACACTTAATGCCTGAGTTAATAATGCAGTTGCTTCATCTATGTAGATAGATCTATAATGCAACTCTAAAGGAGCAGTGAGTCAATGAATTATAAATGGGGCTTTGAAGATCAAGACCACTGGTAAGACTCTGTCTGTTTTTTTAATTTGTCCTTTCCTCTTTTCTCTAATTAGTAAATCCACAACTCCTAAAAGTCATGCTAAATTGATAGTTAGTGATGGAAGAAACATACATGCTGCAGTAACAGTTCAGTTGGCAGCATAAAATGAGAAACATAAGGAAATAAATATGAGCAGAGAAGCACAGAGACAATGTCATGGAGAGTAGCCGTTAATAAAATTGCATTAATGCTGCCTTAATGCCACTTCATACCCAAGTAGGCATTGTGGCATCTTGATTCAACTATGTTCTAATTATCTGCATCAGAGAGGCCGGCTGATTGGACTAATATGACACGCATGGCAATAATTTAGCAAAGACACCGGTATGTGACAGCTTTTTGTTGGCACTGACATCCTCCTTCACAGTGTTTCAACCCTGTTTATGTCGTTAGCTTGACTTGCGACAATTGTTTCTTGGTGTTGTTCAACGAGCATCATGAATAACATAAATGTCCCAGATATACATGTACTTGGTTTTCCTTTTTTTTTTGTCTAGGATGAACAACACAATTCTCTGCAATAAGTAATGACAATTAGGCTATTGTCAGAGAAAGAGAGTAGGAACAGATCGGCAATCAGCTGTGCTCATGATGGGGAATCAAATGGCAGGAAATTTCATCAAATGGAAGAGTAACCATTCAAGCAAGCTACTATAATCTCGTATCTGTGAATTCCACATCACATATTTGATTTATTTAACACACATTGGATTTGTTGTGCGGAAGTCCGAAGTTAGATTGATATTTCTGTAGATCTTAGTGAAATGCCATTATCTATTTATGCCAGCTGGTGGCATAGTCAATTATATAAAAAACATAAATAAATCACTATGCTACAATTAATAATTTATAGTGTCAAATGTTTCCTGTGTAAATCTTTGAAACAACTTTGCAGTATTATCTTAGCATTTCTTTTTAATATTTACTTAAACTAGTAATCACCAGAATAGCCAGTCTCCTGTGAAACAGATCATCAGGCCGCATCTCATTTTCCATTGCCCTTATATTTACAACTTGAGATTGTGGTTTAGATGTTTTTCAACCACATAAGTGTGTGTCTCCTTCTTCTTTTGGAAGTGTTTCTCTACAAGAAACGTCGCTGTCTAACGTAACCCAGCAAATTGCATTGAGTCATTAACTTGCAGCATTCACTCCTCCCGAAAGAGTGCATAGTTACAGTGGACAGTCACCTGCATTGTGTTGCTGCCTTTGCAGCAATCCCTCATACTGAGCATGCACGTAGCGATCGTGGAGAGGAAAAATCCTCTTCGTCAGAAAGAAACCTCCAGCAGAATCAGGCTCAGTGTGAACAGCCATACGCCACAACTGCCTGGGGGAGAAGACAAAGCAGAGACACGAACACAGAAGCACCGACCCTTGAAAACGTTTTTATGTTGGAGAAGGCAAAGGGTGACTAGCTCCGTAGATGGGTGTGTCTAGGAAAGTAATACAGTTAGGCAGAGAAGCTCTGAGCCAGTTTTCAGGACGAGAGGATGAAATCTCAGCCGTTAGAGATATCTAGGAGAGTAACAGAGTTAGACTCTCAAAGATTGGGCGAACTGTGTCATCTATAAAATGAAATTGTCGACAGCAGTTTCTCAGCCGATCTGCCCTCCAGGATGTTGTCACAGCAAAACAGAACACAAGACCAGCTGTTGCTACTATAAAGAGAAACAAAGACATAACAGTTAAAAAGTTGAAAAAACAATGAACGCAAAATTGGAGAAAAGTAGGAGAATTCAGAAAAGTTCATTTAATAATCACTGAAGTTGTTTGATCTTGTATTTGTCTAATCTGAAAAAACAAAAAACAAAACATAATGGCGCCAATAAAATATTACAAGGCCAATATTATTTTGCCAATGATGAGTGGAAGTAAACCTCTGACCAGAACTGTATAATAAAATAGACACAACCACATCGAACCAGCAAAGGGGCACTGAAAGCTCCATCTGACCGAGCCCCATTCACCTGTAGAGAATGAACCACTTTGCAAGCGATCATCACTGTCATAAAATGCAGAAAGAGCGTGTACTTTAACACCCTAACTTTATTGTCTCCGTATCACAGATGATGCATTAGGATAGTGATGGGAAGGGCGAATGGGTCACAGATTCCCTATAGTGACCAATAAATATTTCACAGGAGCCCATGCCAGTGTGTTGTATTAATTTCTTACCGTGACACTGGGGACGTTGATACCCTGTTGAAGCAAGATTGACGGCAAACATGAAAATGTACTCGCTGTGATTTTGTAAGCTATAAAATGCTTTGTGAAAATAAACCAGAATGCCTGTACAGCAGTTTTACTGTTACAGAAAAGAGAGACATTGAATGGATTGGACATGTGGTCATGCATGGAAGAATGCCAATCTTGAGAATGCTGATAACTGAAGAGTAAATCATTTCACTTCCACACACAATCTTTCTCAGGCATAGTCTTGATGATGGGTAAAAACAGAGGGATGGTGAGCGTTCAATCCATTTAGATAAAACCTGTGTGCTTTGAGACACTTTAAAGTATTAAAGAGGTGAAGAAGTTAAAGCATTAGGTAAAAACTAGATTTTTGCCACGGAAATCAATAATTAATGACTGACACTGGTGTGTATGCAGCTAAAATTGATGCAATATCTGAAACTTAGTGTTGGATGAACAAAATGGACAAGAAGTAAATCTGGAAACATTTTTTGAATGCTGATGGCTACATCACTCTGATTCTATGATTTGAAAAGGTCCAAAAAAGCAAGCTATGCCAAGGGTTTCAAAAGTTTTCAAAATTGCAAATCCTTTCATGTAGCAAAGATTTTCCTTCACAGTATTCCTATGGTTTAAAGTTGCTTTAATAAGGTGCCAGAGAAAGTGCAGGGAAGAGTTCCTTGTAGCTGTATGACGCAAAGTGCTGCTTTACCTCTCCCCCACATGTTGCTGTGAAGTGCAGATCAGCTGGCTGAAAGATGTCTATGACACATTTGACATTTTCCTAAAATGTGACTGCTTGGATATTAACAGTAATGCCAGAAGGAACATCCATTGTGTTGAAATTCAATAACTTATCCCACCATTTTATTTGTTAAGACTGTTTAAAACCACAGTTAGTAACAAAAAAGGCATTTATTTATGGATTCTGGCTACCCGAGCAGAAGCTCATCTAATTACCCAGCTATGACATTTTTGTTAAGGCAAGGAAGAATTTACTGTACATCATCACAATACAAATGTACCGTATATGTTGAGTTACTGATTCAGTCACTATCGGATGCATTAAAATTAAAAATATTTGCTCATCGTGTCATATATTTATATATATATATATATATATATATATTAAAGCTGTAAGCTTATTAATTTTTTTATTATTTTCAGGGCATTGAGCTGAGATTTGGTTAATGCATTTTTAAGACTAATGCAATCCAACTTTAGAAAATGAAATCTCAGTTATGTCAAAATGGATGTAGATAAAGCACATTCACTGTGTCAGCACTAGTTAAGAGGTAGCCGTTTTCTCAGTTTATAATGTATTTAGGATGCAGCTATCAACAGTCATCAGATCTCACCCAAGAGAAATGAGCATACCATAAAGGTTAAAAGAGTCTCAGCTCAAAATAGGACTCCCCAAAATGGTAATACAGAGACAGAGAAGTTGATAGAAGAAAAAAATGGGATGATCCAATGTACGTCAAGCAAATCAAACCAAATGTGTTTCTATAATTTCAACAGATCTGTGCCCTACGATTCCCAAATAAACATAAAAAGACTAGTTAATGAATCACATTGAAATAAAAATGCTGATAAATTGCCCCAAAAAGGAAGCAAAAGTAATGGGACATCAAATGAGATGGTTTAGTTGAGATCCAAGAACTGCATAACAGAGCAGATAAGAGCAGATGAACCAGCAGTGACTCAAGAACCTTATAAGGATCATGGATCAGGAAACATGTCTAGTAGTGATCAGTAGACGATGAAACTGCTAAGATTTTGTTTTGCAGAGTGTCAGTAGATAACAAAGGAAAAACACCTCGGTAGGCCAGGAAGTCAAAAAAGACAACCAGGAGATAAGCTTGAGGATCTTTAAACTGGAGACTGAGGGCAAGGCAGGTTCTTCAGAGTGAAGTCGTGGTAATGACTGTCGGGGCAGAGGTAACCAGAGACCAGGTGCAGGCTAAGGAAGAGACAGGCCAAACCCCATGGAGAAGGATGGAAGGCCTTAATCTGACCATCTGAAGAAGAAGCCAAGGAGGTCTGGTGGTGGCATCTACACCATCAGGACTGATAACGAGTTTGCTGCTCTAGGAGCTGAGGGTGTAGATCAGAGTAAGGTGTGTTGGATGAATGTTTTCTGGGGCTAATCTGCTTAATAGCAAGTCTGGTGCCCTAAAAATTTGACCTTTTTAGGATCAAGTTTTTATCTGATTTGATATGGACGTACATCAGGCTTGAAGAACTGCCTGTTCTCAAATTTTGCAGATATCACGTAAAACCATACATCAGCACATGGTAAATAGTACATGTAGCTATTTCCAATACAGTATTTTTAAAATCTTCTCCAGGTAAAAAAAAGAAAATCATAAAAACACTCATACAGACCCTACAATGATATGATGGTTCTTATATCAACAGATTTTGTGTTGTGTTTCAAATAGTTACTTTGACTCTTGTGCCTTCCAGTAAATATTGTTTGTGTGAACCAGTGTCTGTCTCAAGAAGAAATATCACCACGTGTACACTCGGTATCAATATAATATTCTTGATGTTACTTCTCGTGTAATGTGGGGCTGCCCAGACCTGGATGAGTTTCTAAAATAGATGAAGCCACGATTTCCTGCTCTCTGCCAGGACAATAATTCTGAAGGTGGATGTCCTGCAACAAGTTTGTGTCCTTAAGCTCATACAACAGAAAGTTCACCTCTGAATGGCTAAAATAAAACAAAGAAACAAAAAATAAGCTTTTGGTGAAGTCTAGTCAAAATCTGGACTTGAATCCAGAGAAAATGTTGTAGCTTGACCGTAAAGAGGCCAGTTATGCTCAAAAATCCTCCTACGGAAGCGGAAGTGGATGGATAGATGGATGGCTATTGTTGATAGATGAACCCGCAATGTTTTAGATATTATACTTGGTTCCTTTGTGATGACCTGAATAGGTTATGGATATAACCATGTAGTAATTTTTGTAGGCTAAGCCCTTCTTGGAAAGTTTACCACTGTTAGATGATATTGCTCATTGTAATACAGTGGAGTCCAAAAGCCTTAGATATAGCTTTGCAACCCTTTACAGGCTGATAAATCTTAGTGACTTTTTTTTTTTATCTGGAAATGGTAACATCATGTGCTTTTTTTGTCTTAGATCTTCCAGCCTACTTCATGTTGTGAGACAAGTTCTAAGTGATTTATTCTCTTAAACCGAATAGTTAAAGCTGAAGTAGGGAGTTTGGAGAAAACCATGGACCTAGTTAAAAAAAATTTAACAAGCACACCTTGCAGGTTATTTCTCCTTGATCTCTGCTGTGTTACAGCCCTCCATCCACAGCTCCTCACCGACAGCTGACCCTGCCGTGAATGCACAGGCTAGTAAGCAGGGTTAACTGTCAGACTTAGCAATAATTTTAACAGAAGCAATGCTCTATGCATGCAAAGACTCTCAAATAATTCCGGTCTCTATTTATCTCTATTATTTTAGATAATTCTGGTAATTCCAAAGTATTATTTTCCTCCGCACTTATCATCCTTCAGCCATGGTCACCAGTAGTCATTGACCCTGCTAATGACCTCTGTGATAAATGTACCTGTATCTCCTTATGTCATTGTTATGCTGATGATACCCAACTGTACCTTAAGCTTGGTAGCAATGTGTCTGAGACTCCACCCATTCCATCTTCATCATTGTCAGCCCTGTTCACCTTGCCAATTCTCCTTTCTTTCTACACTTACAGCCTTTCTGGAGGATATAAATGTATGGATGCAGCACAATAACAGCTCAAAAACTGAAGTGATTCAAATTGGTACTTCACATCAGATTCAACAATAAAAAATGCTCAGCATTACCTTCTTTGGCCAGAACATTCTCTTTTCAGTATGGTCACCAGTGTTGGTGTCATCTTTGATCCACAGCTCACATTTGATAGCTGTATTAAGCAAAAAGAAAAAAAAAAATTTCCACCTCCGAAATATTGCTAAACTCCAGCCTTCACTCTCCCTCTCTGATGTAGAAAGGCTCAACCGTGCCTCTGTCTCCAGACTTGACTACTTCATTGCACTTCTCATTTGGATTCCTAGCAAGAACCTACCAAAATTGCAGCACGTTCAGAACTGCACTGCCAGGAGCTTTTTGAGAGTGTAAAAACATGAACATATCCCCATTCTCCGTTCTCTTCACTGGCTTCCCATCTCTGCCTGAATCATCTCTGCTTACCTTTCAGTGCCTGCATGTAATGCGCCATCTTATTAAAAATACCTTCTCACCCTTTACTGTCCCTCACGCACTCTCCATTCTTCTAACACTGACCTTTTGCACATTCCCAGAACTCAATCCCGCACCATGGGAGGTTGGGCCTTTTCCTCTGCAGCCCCATGGCTGTGGAACAATCTGCCTCCACATCTGAGGATTCTACAGACCCTGTCACATTTTAAAACAGGCCTTATAACCTGATTATGGTATGGAGCCAGTCTCAACAGCTGTATATATATATATATATATATATATATATATATATATATATATATATATATATATATATATATATTTTTTTTATACATTTTAGCATTATAACATTACAAGCTAGTTTTATCATGTAGATTTCAGAAAATCAACACTTAACTGAAATCAAGAGACAAACTACAACATCTTCTACATCAGAAGAGCACAAATAACTAGACAAAGAGTGAAATGTGAATTTAGACCAGCTCTGTTCATCATCAGGAATAAAGCTACGGTCCAATAATCTAATTTGGCAAATATTTTCAGAAGGATATTTAAATGGAAGCAAAAAATAATTGTCTTTACTTTTTCATTCAAAGCTTTGTTTTACCATCCTGTTAACAGTGGCAATATTACAATTGGATTATTTTGTGAGATGTATTTATTATAAAAGCAGAAAAGACATTAGTTGAAAATGTTCAATTGGAGGGTTTTATATTTTCCGTTCATTAAAACAGGGATACAGAGCGTCTCTTCCTTTCACAGGCAGACTTATTTATTTGTGAAAGTAGCAAAAAAAAAAGAAAAAAGAAGAAATGAGATGACAGAAAAAACAAGCAGAGACACATTCTATTCACACTGAACAAGTCCACATAAATTAAAAGTAAAAATACAAAACATTTGGCATTTTGGGCAACAACAGGTGCAAACTATAAATATTAATGGGCCAGGTTTAGAGTAGACAAGACATTCATCACTTTTTAAAACCAATTATGTTTATGATATGGCCTCTCTTTGGCCTAAAACACAGAAACAGTACAGTCTAACAACCATTCCGCAAGTACACTGTAAGTAAAGCTGTTCTAACATCAGATCACAGCTGTTTCAGGTGGAAAATAGCAACAGTGAAACAGATCTGTCAGAAGCATCAACTCATATGCTAACTACAGCTTGTAACAAAACCCGCCTGCTAACATTATTTAGTTCAAAGAGAGCTCAAGGAATATGATAGAAAGGTTAGTAATCACTCTCAGGCACTCTGAAAACTCGTTTAAGCATGAACTAATTCATTTGAACTTTTCATTTCCCTCTTACGTTGGATCAGCTGATTGTGGCACATCTGTAGGTAGTTTCAATTTTCCTTCTCTATGCATTTAATTGACAGTGGTGGGGGGACATAATAATAATAATAATAAGAAAAAACATGACACATGGGGTGTGGGTTAGTTTGTATATTTTCTGCTTTTTTATTTTTTAATTCAGAGTATGAGAAAAGTGTGCCAGTCAGGGCAGCACACTGATGCTAATATTTAGTTCCTTCTTATTTATTTATTTTCATTTATCTTTTAGCTGCTGTTGCAGACCCTTCAGCAATTGACACCATTCTATGTAGCCAATGAGCAGTCTATCATTGTATAAATGTTTGTTTTCTTCTGTGTTCAATTCTAGCTTTTCAACATCACTTGTTTGTGTCCACCTTGGCAAGGCACTTTGGTCGGAAGGTGCGTACAATCGGCACATTTGCGTTGTTGGGATTAATGTTTATACTTCATTAACCAATTTATCTTGTTATGATGTAGTAATGTAAGCTTCTGATATAATCATATTACTCACATGATAGCTTAATCATTTATGTGCGAAGAAACAGAAGACACTCTGTTTCTTCCCTTCCTGAAACAAGAAGACTCAGCTACAAGATTATGTGCTGACTGGACGTGATTGCTCAGCTGTGTATCTTTGTTGACAACTGAGGCTGTAACTATCTGTTTCCCCACCCCTCAGTACAGCCTCAGTCATGTAACTAGGGAAACGCCCCAAACTTAATAAAATCGAGGAGAACGCTGAAACCGGCAGAGTGGGTCTGTTATAACTGTGCGGTCTCTTCCTACTCTCCTCGATAACGAAACCAAACTAATTGTCTTTGTGTCTTTCTTTGCCTGTTTGTATGATGTTCTCGGTGCTTAGACCTGACATGCGTGCTTTCTCTTGTCTGACATATCACAAAGCAAGTCGCATGGCGGGTGACAAGCCAGAAATACAATTGTACAACGGCGCTATCTAGCGAAACTTTCACTTTAAAGTTTTACTTGCCAGTCCAGTCTCTTCACTCATTCTTCTGAAGGCTTGGTCCTTTCTGGACTTGCTGTAATGGCCAAAATCATGCCTGTCGCTTTACTAAAAATGTGTCTGTTGCATCGCTTTTGCATCGCCTCGCTTCGGTGTTGCACCTGTACATAGTGATAATAACATGTAAATATGTTGCTCCAGTCTCAAAAAAACGTGGTCGGTGTGAACGCACCATGAGTTGCATACATCTGTGTGTCTGCTTCTGTATGTAAACAACAGCTTTTTTCCTTTTTTTAATTTTACATTTTTACCCACCGTAAGCGATACAAATATGTAACAAACCCCTGAGATAAGAGCTGCGTATGTGAACATTTTTAATTAAACAATTTGCAGTGTTGTTTAAAAATATTCCTCCCAATTGAATTTTTAAACATTTTTTTTTTTCATGTTACACAATCACAAACTTATCATTTCATTTTGGATTTTTGGTGACAGACTAACACAAAGGCAAATGCCACATGGTTACATTTTGTTTCAAAATAAAACTATTCAAAAAGCGAGGTTTGCATTTGCATTCAGTCCCATTAACTAATTTGTAGAACCATCTTTCACTGTAAATACCATATTTTTCCGGACCATAACGCACACCGGATTATAAGGCGCACCAAATATTCTTCCCAAGTGTGTAATATCACTCCGCCCCTTCACGTACACAGCTCTCTCCTGAGAGAGAGCTATCCGTCTGACAGAGTAGTTGGACTACACTGCCATGTTTCTAACATAAGGTCAAAATAAACGTAACTTTTACATTCAATTCATTTAATTGGTTTATTATTGCTCAGGTATTCTCTGGGCCCAGGCTGTCTTAAAGTTCCCACATACTCAGGCGTACTGTGTGCATACTGTGAGCTGCCCGGAGTGAAGTATGTGGAGGCCTTTACATGATGGCACTTCTAGTTTCGACATTACAGTCAGGCAGTCTTGTAGATTGCTCAGGGGTCCAGTCAGGTAGTGACACAGTGTACCAAAGTGTACCAGTGTTCCAAAGGTCAAATGACAGATTCCCTTACCAATAAAATTCTGTTATAAACATTTGTGTCTGTGCATTTAAGTCTGCCAGAAAACTGACAACCTCAGTAGGCTAAATCCTCTTGAGCCGCCTTGATATTGGGGCCGGACCTCCAGTGTTTGTTTAAATAATGGATATCTAAAATCGCCATTGGATAAGTGCACAAACAACTTAAGGCTTTTCTTTCAAAGCAGTTCCAGTGCTCAACAAGAACAGGTGCTAGAGCCAGCTTTCAACTGGTTCTTTATAAACAACTGGTTTGTTTTTATCCTAAGCCAAGAACCAACTCTGTCTCATGACATTACATCACTATAAATTGTCTCATCATGTAAATACTTGACCATCCTTCTGCCACAATCATTTGGATTTTGGATTTTAGGTTTGGTCTTTTGAGGTTGATTTTGAAGTGATTTTCCTATGTTTGCATTATTTGTTTTACTAGTCTTTTTTGTCCCCAGGTTTATTCATTACTTCTGCCCTTCATACACACCAACAGCTGTTCCTCATCAGCCTATTTATTCACCTGTGTGACAGTTGGTGCTCCAACTACTCTCCTTGGCTCAGTTACTTCCTCTACAGAGCCTATTTTGTCCTCAGCCTGCTGATGGAAGTCCATTCATGTCCCCTAGGTTGTTATTAAAATCCTGGTAATCAAGCTCCTGTCGTCCTTGTGTCTGCATTTGGCTCTCCAACAAAGTCAAAACAACAATCTTTATTTTATTATTATATTTATTTATTTATTTATTTATTTATTTATTTATTTATTTATTATGTTTTTGTGGAGGATTTCTGTGCATTGAGAAAGTTTAAATTGCAAAATTGATTTTTCCCTTGAAATGCATGCATATTTTAGTAACTTCATATATAAATTATATTTTAAAGAACAATCATCAAGCATATGAAAGCTTGACGGTCCAAATAAGCAGATCTCTGAAAAACAGGAGTCAAACACAATTACAGCAGGATTTATTAACACTACCTGTTGTATTTATTATCTTGGAAATGGTGTTTTTTGTGGCAGAATGATCTGCCTAACCTCTGTGGTGATATATTGTATTGTATTTTTTTAATGTATAGTGAAATGCCTGGTTAAAAGAACCAATCTCACATCTTCTAAATAAGACTGTTTGAAAGTATGATCAAAATAAGCATGATTTGTGCCTGTTTGCTTTCTGAATTCTGTCATGCCCATCCACTCTGCTGTAAGCAGCCTCATGTCTCACACCTGTGACATGTTCCACTGTTCTGCTGGAATCAGCTTCATGCATTGCGCCTGGTTCTCCCTCTCCATTCCACAGCCACTCAGTGAGGGCACAAAAAGCTTGCACAGCAATGTTTTAGACACAACTTGGGTTGTATAAAAATGAGAAAGTGTGCAGTAATCCACACAAACTTTTAAATCGAAAATAACAAACCACAAAGTACTAAAACTCATCCAAATACACTGAAATATAACTCTATTCAGGCTTATAAACTCAAGGAGCATTGAAACCTGATGTTTTTCATGAGGTTAAGCTTTTATGGTTTAAATCGATACAAAGAAACAGAATCAAATCTAACCTCATACAATAACATCACATGAAAAAACTATGAAAACAACCTTAATCAGGTGTGAAGTCCAAATATGCCTGTTTTTCTCACATATCTAGATGTAATTGTGCATCGATCTGTGCATTAAATGCATGTACATTTTCTAAGGGATCCTTTCATTCTCACTGAGAATAGAATGGTCTCGGATAAGCAGATTTCTAACAAGTCAGGGGTGGTGATTCCTAAGACGAACAAGGTGTAAACAATAAAGTCGTGCATAGTCGGTGAATGTTGGCAGCTTTGGGAGTGTGTTCTCAAAGATCCTACTGATCTGCTGGCACATAACGATGACCGGCTTATTAGCCGGTTTAGATTGTCCAGCACATTCATCTTGCAACTCTGAGTGGAACTGACCCCAGTGTAACAGAGCGACACAGGAGGAACCACGCGTTGCTGGTTCAGGTTCTAACTATGCCTCATTCTTTGCAACTTGAACTGTTCAGAGGGAATTGGTTGAAAGGTCAAATATTTGTCAGTCATCCCTGAGCTGTGCTATTCCAGCCATTTAGGGCGCCGTCTTCTTGCTTGTTGATATAAAAATTTTCCTAAACTGTGCCTGAATAGTCACACATCAAATTGTAATTTGCAGTGAGGAGCCGAGTTTCAAATGTAATCAGAGCTGTGAGTGCACTCATACTGCTATAAGGGCACTATCTGCAAATGTATTCATCGGTTGGGGCGTGGTGCCTGTCTCCTGTGGACACTGGGCAGAAATGTAGCCATCATTGATCATCATGCATCTCAAAACTCAAACAATGCATGAGAGCCGGGAAAAGAAGACTTCCAATGTAAATAGTTCAGAGAAGAGCGCCACAAAGGGAAGTCAGGAGTAAAGCATTCAGTATACTGAAAAGAGCATTTACCTAAACCTCAAATTATTGATCTTTAGGTGTTTTTTCAGACATCAAATCATTGATGTTTAATTACATTTAACTTTCTGGTCAAAGAAACTCCAAATAGCTTCATTTTACACTATTCAACAAGTCTCTAGAACTATGTGAAGTCCTCACCTGCTCTACTATCATCCCTGTCCCCGAGAAACAGACCCTCACATGTTTCAATGACTATAGACCTACTGTGCTGACGTCTGTGGTCATTAAATTCTTTTGATTGTCTGGTGCTGAAGCATCTGAAAGACATCACAGGCCCCATACTGGACACCCTGCAGTTTCCTTACTGGGCAAAATGATTGCCAGAGGACACTGTCAGCCCAGGACTACAATTCATCCTGCACCACTGCGACCATTCAGGGACATGTCAGGATCCTGTTTGTAGACCTGATAGCCTCCACCAGAAACTCACCCAGCTCACAGTACCACCTCCCCCCACACCTGTCAGTCGATAAACAGCTTCCTGACCGACCACCAGCAGCAGGTGAGGCTGGGGAGCATCTTCTCCTACCCAAGATCAATCAACATTGTCGCCGCCCTGGCCTTGCAGCTCTTCTCTCTGTACACTTCTGAAGATATCAGATGACATCACTGTCATTGGGCTGATCCAGGGAGATGATGAGTCTCAATACAGACAGGAGGTAGATCGCCTGGTCCACTGGTGTGCACAGAACCACCTGGACCTAAACCAGCTAAAAACTGTGAAGATAATGGTGAACTTCAGGAAAACCCCCCTCAGTTTTTTAGACGATGCAAGGGTTCGAATCCTATGTCAAATTCCTTGTATGTACCCGCGAACTTTGCAAATAAAGTTTATTCTGATTCTGTTTCTTGGCAATTATGTAATTTGTGTGTCAGTTTTGTGGCTGTAGAGTAAGTAATTACTGAGTAAATGAAAAAGTTTCACGAGGATGTGAACTGTCTGATCCATTTAAGTGTAGGCATTGATTTCTGTGACTGCTCTAGCTTGTTCACTCAGAAATGGGCTCAATCCTTTTCTAACAGGTGAGAGCCCATGGGCACCTGGTGCATGCCATTCTGTTTCTAACATGACCAGGAAAAAGACACAAGACAAACGAAAACACATAAACTTAATAAACTCTTTTATTCAGTTCATGTTGAATACAAAAGAAACTCAAAGTTCTTTTTTATTTGGAAGAAAACCAGAGTGTCTGGAGAAATGCCATATTGGGATGTGAATTAGGAACAAATCTAATTACCATACTTCTGTGCCAGTTTCTTATTTAATTATAAAAAGAAAAAATATAAAAAAGAAAAAAAGGCTCTCAACCAGAATTTTTTTAAATTCCTGGATCTAAAAAAAAAAACAAACCAAACTGCATACACAAAATAAAAAGTTCTCAACCATTGCCAAATTCTATGCCTTAATTGGAAACAGAAGCAGCTGCTGTCTGTGCATAAATGATAAACTATTGATCCAATTTTTGTCCCGTTTTTGTCATTCTGGATTAGAATTAGAACTGTCAGAAAGGTTGCAAAAAGATAAGACATGGATTATTTTTACTGTCAATAATACTTCATTAACTATTGCTTTACTGCTGACTGGTTGGTCTAATCAGTTTGGTAAAGGTGTATGTGTATTAAAAGAAAATACAGAGATTTTCATTTGATGAATTACAAAGGTATCTTTTACTGCTTCATGGTCATAACAGCAGCATAAACATGACCTGGGATTGTTTTCTTTTGTTTGCTGGTTCCCTCCTTGTATTCAGCTTGTTACAAGCAACCTTGTTTAAGCACCCTGCCAGCCTGTTGGGGGAGGGATAACGAAGTAATCCATAGTCATTACTCAACCATCACCCTTGGCATACATGCTCTGCTGTGGACCACTTAGCTTAAGGCATGTCACTGTGTGTGTGAAGAGGAAGACAGCCACTAAAGGCATTAGAAGAGCAGGCAGTTAGAGGTGGCTGTCATGAGAAACAGCATCCACAGGAAGTGCTGATAAAAGGATGAAGGACAGGAACAGCACAAGGTGCAAACAGTGCTTTAGTCATGTTAGTATGTAATTACCTCTTACAGATAATTTGGGCTGCTATTGATTCCTCTCTGATAACTATGGTGGAGGAGGGATACCATGCAAAAGAATTTGCCCTCAAATTTTTACATATTTTGACAAATTTCAATCACAGACTTCAAGGTGCCTTTTAAAAATAATAAAAAAAATCAGGGTAACAACAACTAATAAATATTTGTGAAGAAGATAGAAAATTAAAAATGGCTTTATTTTCTTTTTTTCAAATGAGTATCAGAAAATTGTTGATTCCATTTTAACTCATTCACCTTGACTCTGATACCCCTTAATAAAATCCTCTCTAACCAGCTTCTTTCCAAAATAGTTAAACAGACTCTGCCTTTGTGTAATTTTGACTTGGTACAAATCCTGCTGTTCTCTGAAGACATCCTGGCTTTGCTAGAGAACACTAGAGAGCAAAAAGGAGAATTAATTCCAAGGGACATTGCAGATTGGTCATGGAAAAAGGTGAGGAGGAGTTTGAAGCTGGTTGAAATATAAATCAATATTTAACGTTAGAACATTTCATGAAGCACTGTTCAAGCTGTCACCCGAAGATGGAAAAAGTATAGCACAACTGTGAATCTGATAGACTGACCAAGAAGAACATTTATCGGAGAAGCAGCAAAGAGGGCCTTGGCATCTCAGGAAGAGCTGCAGAGAACCAAAACTCAAGTTGTGGTTTGTTATCGTTTAAGCTGCACACTTAACCTTTTTAGAGCAGTGGCAAAAAGACCGACATTGTTGAAAGACACACAGTAAAAGTCTTGTTTGCAGTTTGCCACATGCCATGCAGGAGAGACTTTTAACGTGTGGAAGAAGTGACTTTTTTATCCAATAAGACCAAAACTGAATTTCAAGAAAGCCATAAAATGATGCATGATGACTGCAAAAGCATGGAAGAAGGTTATCTGTTCACATTTTTGCCTACATACATAACACTATGGGCCTGATCTTCAAAGGTTCCAAATAAGGAGCTCTAAACGACGTGAAAAAAAAACAAAACTTGTGTGCAATAAGTGGGCGAGTTCCGGGTAATCTACAAAGATTGTGTGCACATTGGATAAGACCAGCAAAACCAGTTTGCTCAGCCCTATATATGTCAGTAAATTGTGTGTGCTAATGACAGTTTGAGAGTGGTCATAAAAGAAAGATGAAGTTCTACGGCAATGGAATTGGAGGTAATAATGAGGATGATTAAAATAAATAAAAAAATTGATAACGATAATGATGAATGTTATTAATAGTGCACTTTACATAGTATCTCAAAGTGCTACAAATAAAAGCAAAAATTAAGCAGATAAAAATAGCAAATGTTGAATTTCAAAGATTAAATATCAATCCTGAAACCTGGAAAAGTCGACTTTGTCAGCTTCTACAAACCCCCCTTTGACGGAATCTAGTCCAGGGAGGAGCCCTACAGCGAAGAGATTACCGTATCTTTCGCACCATGTTATAAGGCGCACTGTGAATTAACATGTCTATGTTGACACATAAGGCACACCAGATATAAAGTGCATTAAATATTCTTCCCACGTGTGTGATATCACTGTGCCCCTCCGCGTACACACATAGTACCTGAGAGGGAGGGCTATCTGTCTCTCTCAGGAGGACAGAGTAGTTGGACTACACTGCCCTGTTTGTAAATAGAAGCTGAAATGAAATTTACTGGTATGTTGAATTAATTTACTTGGATTATTATTGCTACCACGTACTCCGGGAACGGGCTGCCTTACATGAATGCACTTCTAGTTTAGACATTACAGTCAAGCAGCCTAATAGACTGCTCAGGGCTCTATTAGACTACTAATTAAAGTATATCCGATTCTGATATTGTCAGAATCAGATATACTCATATTATGACAATTAAGGGGGGGCATTTCCAGAATAGTCACAGTTTGCAGAACTATTTCAGTCCTGGAGTAATAGGGCCAGGTCATATTCTTTTTATTATTTTTATTCTTTACGAGTATAATGTCAGGAGAATGAAGCCAAAAGAATACGAAAATAAACTTGTAATATTACAAAAATTAAAATATTACAAATATAAAGTATGTTCTGAGATTAAACTCCCTCTGATACTGTTTAAGTGACTCAGACTAACTGCAGATTTGCCACGTTCAACATGGCGGACGGTCTGACGCATTCGCAGCATAGGCAGAACCCGCCCGACGAGGCGTCTACGTATATGATGTCTATGGGCCCATCAGGTAGTGACACATGTACCGTAATGCTTTGAATATCCATTGAGTGGAGCGGCTTTGTTGCCAATCAAAGTCGTACTTACGTATTTTGACATATTTTTGAGCGCATTGTACCACATAAAATTGGCATAATACATAATCGGCAATACCACATAAAATAAGGGAAGCAAGTACAATAATGCATACATAAGGCGCACCAGATTATAAGGCGCACTATACATTTTTTAGAAAATGTAAGGATTTTAAGTGCCCCTAATAGTCCGAAAAATACAGTAATCTCTAAACAGCAGGATTTACATCCACCAACTCCTCACAATACCCCCTTGTAGAACTAAAATAATTTAATTCAACATAGCTGTGCTTCAAATGGTTGTTTTTCCTATCTGTCTCCGTGTTGCCCTGCGATGGACTGGCGACCTGTCCAGGGTGTACCCTGCCTCTCGCCCATTGACAGCTGGACATAGGCACCAGTATCCTTTGCGACCCCACAAGGGATAAATAAGCGTGTCGGAAAATGGATGGATGGATACCTGTGCTTCATAGAGGGCAGACAAAGAAACATTGAGGGAGGAAAAAAACCTGTTACCACAAAATAGGCATGCAGGTGCACCCCCCTCTAATGTCTGTGATGGTTGTTCTCAACTGGCAATCAATATTCAGTTTTGATTGTATGCAAGAATGCCACAAAATGTAAGTTCAGTCATGGTATTTTTTTATTTATTTTTTGGTTTAGCATAGAGATGCTTCCTGCTGCATTAGTGTTCTGTCGTTCAAATGAACAAATCAGTTATCTGAACAAAATGGCAACCCGCCAATTGCAGGGCAAACTGCAGGACAAACTCCCTAACTCCTGTGCCAAAGCTGGGGGACAATTGTCCGTATAAAATGGGAAAGAATTGCGGGGGAGGGCAAAAACTCCCCCAAACATAGGTAAAATCCCAGCAAAGGAAAATGCTTTCTAAAGCACCTTTTTTATTGTTCACTTTTTTGGCCACAAGTACAGCTTACTTTTGGTTGCTTTCGACACATAAACAAGCTTATTGCGCATTGTAGATCGTTTTAAATTATTTCAAGCTACATTTTAGAACTTCATAAGTGAAACACTATCATAGAGCTGTAGACTGATAAAATATGATTTATATTTTAGACTCAATTAGTTAACCTGGCAGGAGACAGATAATATTAACTCTTGGGTGTATTTCAAAATGAGTTACTAAAGCACAGTGGGGCACAAAGTCTTGCCAACGATCTTTGCTTTATAAACACTGCCATGAGGACCCAGTATTATCAAACAGGCAATTTGAGCACAAAGCACAGTAAATCTTATGCCACATTTTTTGAGTTTTCAGTCAAAGTTGTTCTGACACTACAACATCAGGTGCTGCTTGCCACGAGATAAACTCTTTGTCTTAAATTTTATGACCACTCCACTTAAAGTTGTTGACACTTCATCACTGTTCGAAGTACAGCATTTTGAATGGGCCCCAATCAAATACTATTTATTGTGCTGGATATCTCAATTTAACCATGATGTGTAGCATACTACAACCTATTAGGGTGTATGGGCCTACTGAATGTATTTTTCCCTTTAATATGGTTACCTTCATATAAGCATGATAGAGCACATTGCAGTCACTTTCAGAAAATATCTAAACCAAGAGGTCAATAAGATGAGTTACTGTAATTTGTTTTGCACATCTTTTTGTGCTCTCAACTCCTGCATAAACAATCTTCTTTTTGGGGGGACCTAAATTGGCCTGTGAGCAGTCGTTTCTGATGTAGCATACAAAATCTAGTCTTTATCATATTGCTCCAAGTTATGCCAAAGACCTCCAATGGTGGTGACCTGCTGGTTGGTAAGAGTTAGGCCTTTTTCATTTCATAGTTCCGCCAACTACTCTGCAAGCTTGTCCACCCGGTCCATTCCTGCCCTACTGTGTTCATCCATGGCCTTATTGAGAAATATCCCATTAAGTATATGAATAATTTTCAAAGCACACTGATATTTAACTTATAACTTGCTCTGAAGATGTAGTTTGCCCAGGTAACCCCGGTGAATCAGCTGACTGAAGCCCAGCAGAGGACGAAGGCTTGAGATCAGGCAGGTGAGTGGACTGAAGCCCAGCGGAGTTTGAAGGGTGGAGACCAGGGATGAAATCCAAGAGGGACTGACCTGTGCAATCATCAATCTTCCATTGGGAAGCAAGCACAGCAAAAGAGAGCTCTCCTTCTTTTCTTTTATACACCAAGAAGGGGATATTTGTGCCTGTGCAGAATCTTAATAGGAATAGAGTTAATGCTATTCCAAAGAGAGTTTGTTGAACTTTAATCAGTATTTCTAATATATGACTGAATTTACCTGATAATCTGTCATTGTGCTTTTGTTTAGGGTTTTTGTGAGGAATAAGTCACGGCGATGGAGCGCTATCCCCCGTCCCTTCTCCTTTCCTCTCTTTCTGTCTGCTCTTTTTCTCCAGTTTTGAGCTTCCTGCAGTATGTGTTGAAGCTCTTTGTGTTTACCAGTAACAACTTAGCTTATCGTTGGCTGACGCCATCGTGTGCAGTTCAGGGAGTGGCCTGGGCAGGCCAGGGAGTGGCCTGGGCAGGCCACCATTAGTCAACCCCATCTTGTGCATGGCAGGGAACGGCGGTTCCTAGTAAATGAGGTAAACACTGCTAGGGGCTGGCTCATTTGCTGAACGGCCGCCATTTTAGCTTCAGGCTTAGTGTGTACCAATTCAATTCAATTCAATTCAATTCAATTCAATGCAATTTTATTTATATAGCGCCAATTCAAGAAACATGTCATCTCGAGGCACTTTACAAAGTCAAAATCAGTCAGATTATACAGAATGGTCAAAAATGTTCTATATAAGGGAACCCAGTTGATTGCATCAAAGTCCCGACAAGCTAGCCTCATGAGACCATCCTGATCTCGCGAGCTTTCAAGGTTTCACTCGCAGATCAGTCTGGCTACTCTCCGTTAAAGAAAATTTGGAGCCGTTCACCAAACGAACGTCCAATCAGCGTTGGCTTTGAGGCGGGTTGAGGTGTGACGCAACGAGAAGCGCGACAGTTCAGTCTAAAGAACATGGCGGCTTCAGCCGATGAAACTAGCGTTAGCGTGGCTATAGAGCAAGTTTTATCGGAATTACAGAGTATTTCTTTGCTGAGCTAACGAGCCTTTACCTGCAGCAGCAAGAGTAGCTTGGCTTGTGGTTGTGTTTTCGTCGTCGCTCGTAACAGAGTGACGACGAATCTGATTGGTTTATTTGGCCCGTCTATCACCAACATAGGCCAATCGGCTAACCAGTATTTTCGCCCCTTCCCAAAATTACTTCAACGTAAGGTTTCCAGATGGATATGCGAAGCAAATCTATCTGGCGGCGTCAGGTTACCGACAAGCAGCATTCACTCCTGAAGAAGCGTAGAGCCAAAGGAAGAGTTGTCTGCATTGTACATGGCTTTGCTGCAATCCCTCATACTGAGCAAGCATGAAGTGACAGTGGAAAAAAACCCCACCCATTAGCGGGAAGGAAAAACCTCCAGCAGAACCAGGCTCAGTATGAACGGTCATCTGCCTCGACCGACTGGGGGTTACAGAAGACAGAGCAGAGACACAACAAGACAGACAAAAAAGCACAGAAGCACACATTGATCCAGTAATCTGTTCTACATTAGATGGTAATAGCGGGTGAGCTGTCTTCTCTTGATGATGTCACAGTTTAACAGAACGTCAGACCAGGTGTGCCTACTATGAAGAAAAAGAGAGAGAGCAAAATCTCAGTCGTTACCATATCTGAAAGCTACTAGCCAAAACTCATTTTAATGCTGTTTTACATCACAGCAGCTGCTATTTTGATGGTGATAATTCAATGTTGGATCCGGCAGGATTAACTCAACTGTGAACTAATTACAGATTTCTACCACTACAATAATCCATTTTACTGATCATCATTTTTATTTGTTTTATATTTTTGTGTTTTATTTAGTAGTAGTGTGTTCAAGTAGGGTTATTAAACATAATAATTGCTGTAACAGGGAACTATTGGTTTAATACATTTTAACTAGCTTAATTGTGGTTGTTCTGTGATTATTTTAAACCAGTGATTGAATGGTCTCAAAGAGCATTGTATCATCTCTCTTATGAGTTAACAACTAAATATACTTAAACAATTTCAATTGCTTGTGGTTAATGACTAACGATTAATAACTCCAATTGTGATTGTAACTAAAGTTATTAACATTTACTGGGCAAGCCTAACTCAGTTTTACAACTGGTTAGACACCCCTTAATTGTTAATTAATAAGCCATTTGCTAATTTGCTAATGATAATCATTAAAGACCGATAGGTTTTGATCACAGCCATTTGAAATGATTTTTGTTGTAGTTACCCTTTGATTAAATTAATTTGATAAAAAAACTGAATATCCAGTTATAATTGTTAATAACATTCATAATCAAACAGGTAAAATTGCACAACATTAGAGAGAATGGTGCAAAAACCCTTATGTCTCCCTAGGTATGTAGATCACTGATATCAAGATCAGCTTTGCACACGCTAATTAGTTTCCACTATGAGAATGGTTTCTTCAACATTGCCATACAAGCTGGTGGAATGGGAATATGCATATAGAGGGTATTGCTGGATAAAACTCTGAGATGGACAGCTGACTTTAGACTTGGAAAGAGGATGACGTCCCAACACAACACACATCAAAAACATGCCACCACAGATTCAGCTGAGAATGTTTGGCAAGACTTGAAAAGTGATGATGAAGAAGAAGGCTAAAACATTTTCAATCTTTACATGTGCAAAGATCGGAATATATCACTAAAACACTAATTTGCAGTTATGATTGCACAAAAAGGTGGTACTTACCCAGTGAGCCTGACTGCAAATGCACACCACTTTTCAAACTGTTATAAAAATTGAATTACTACCTTCAATCCTTTTCAGCCACTTCACAAATATATAGTTCTTTATGTTAGGTTACGGCATAAAAGTTAGAAGCTATAACCTGAACAAAAATGCAAAAAGTTCAATCGTGTATGAATGTTTTTTCAAGGCATTAAGAACTCAGAAAAAGAATTGAAAGGAAGTTGAAGATGCCCACAGAGAGAGACAGGACAAAGGCAGGAGTGGCGAGTTTATGTTGCCATAAAGTTCAGCATTATCTCCAGCTGAACAGAGACTAAGCCAGGTAATAAGGAAGATGGCGTTCAGCACTATTCTAAAGATCCTGATTTAAGACCATTTATTTTGCCTATCTATTTATTTTGTATGATGGTGCAATTTACAAGAGGCCAGCTGCAAAAGCCATGCAGGCCTGATATGACATCAAATACAACAGCGTGACTCATAGCTGGACCCAAAGCCCATTCCCAGGAATTAGAGTGCTTTGAGTTTTATGATCGCCTATCACCAAACCTAATATAATTACCCTCCAAGGGCACTCTGTCTTTCAGCAGGTGAAATGGGATGCTTGAGTTAAGGGGATGGATGGTACAGAAGAAATGTTGGGTTGCTACTTTACAATGAGATAGAGGGCTTGAGGAGGAGAGATAATAGAGTTCCATTTTTTTTAGTTCATACCCCTCACCAACACATAATCATGCTTACAAAACCCAGGCTTTCCACAGAGTGTTAAGTGGTAGTCCAAGATCTTCTGGGCACTGACCTTAGCCATGTTGTTAATAATTGAGTTATTATTTTAATTAAGAACTATAACAACCCGTGTGAAGCAGGATTGGTAAAGCCTCCACAGGGTCTGTGTAATTAATAGCGTCCACTTTCAAGGTCAGTCCTTTGTGTATAAGCGAGGATGTGCACTGTGTGTGTGTGTGTGTGTATGTGTGTGTGTGAGTGCACCACTCCTTTTGCCCTCCATTTTATCACACTACATGTTGTTGTGTGCTACTGGTATGATTAGCTGTTGTCACATCGACCCATAAGTCATTTCCTCCCTGATGCCCCAATCTCTTTTCACTCTGCCAAAATGCGAAATATGTCACTGTGGCCACAAGTGATATACTTCGCCATTATGAATAAAATCACCATCATTAGGATATCCAATACAGTGTTATCCCTCTTCCTGTCTTGCACTCCGTGGCTCTAAACCGACAAGGTTACAGCTATGAATTCAGAGTTTATGTATTATCCCTGGTTATTCCTTTTGGCATCCCGGTTAAAGTCTCAGGAATTAGTCCACTGCCTCCTTTACCGCAGTTGCACCCTTTGGCTGGAAATTTGAGTGCGCCTCAGCTCTCCATCATCTTGTGGGCTTGTTTCAGCCGCGTTTGTCTACCTTGCATCTCAGGGCTGACATGAGGGATGCATAAAAAATTCATGCCGAGGTAAAGCCACTGAGATGGGCAGGAGTGAGTGCAGGAGGAGCGTAGAGTAATGTGTGGGAGAGAGATGGGAGCAGAAATCTGTTGCGGCAGCTGATGCAGGTATAATACACAAAAAAATCTTGGGGGGGGGGGGGGGGGGGGTAAGGGGGTGTTGGAGAGTTGGAATGCAACACATGACCGAATAGTTTAGCAGCAACATTAACCAGTTAAAGGCCCAGCAACACACTTCTACTGAAAGGTTAATTAGGTCTAATCGGTGCACAGGTTGCGTCAGAGATGAAGACTTTAATAAGGCATGGCAAGGCAGAGCAGGGACAGGTATGGAACCAGACTAGACTGACTCTGCTATCTACTCAGGATTTGGCAGTAGTCATTGGGGCTAAATAAAAAAAAAAGAAAAACTAACTGGTTATTCTGAGGGAAGAGAACAGAGCAAAGGAAGCTGATGCTAGAAATGCAACAAATAGACCTTGAAAAATGTCTCACTGCTGCCTCTCCTGCGTGACTCTTTGAAAATAGCACTTCTAATTTGGAACTTATCTGCCTTGTGATCTTAAGGACAATTTTTCTGCAACAAAGGGATTTTCCTCTTTCAAATGTCTTGCTCATTCCCCAGCACCTGTTCTGAAAAGATCCGATAACGTTGCCTCCCTTCAGGGTAACATATTCTGAGAAAGTTTAATCCAGGAAAAAAAAGCGCTCTGAAGATAATCTCTCTCCAAAAATCAAAGAAACATAGAGAGAACAAAAACAATTTGACACTCGTATCAAAACAGGAAATACTTCTGTTCTTTTTTTTTTTTTCCAGACATAGATGCCAGCACATGTGTTGTGACCCCTGGAGGAAAAAAAAAAAGAATTGATATTTGTTGCATGGACTCACACTGAATGTGCGAAATATAACACACCACTGGTTGGATAATTATTGTTAAGAATCCCTTTAAAGTTTAATAAATTCTTTACCGTTTTAGGTCAATTAGAGGTTCTAGGTGCTTTTAGTTCACATATTTTTTATTCCTACAGAGTATATGATGTGATGGGAAAGAGGCCATTTCTTTAACCCACTGGCCACTCAGCCGTATGACATCCCATATTCATCTTGCCGCAGTGAGCAGCATGAAAAAAGGAGGTAAAACATTTCCAAAGCTCACTGTGAAAGAAAAGAGTGGAATGTTTAGTTGACCAAATCTCCACAACAAACATTAAATGCCATCTACATGCCAGCACGTGATTGGAAGTGATACCAGAAAAAGGTTTTTCAGTCCTATAAAAAAAATAAAAATATTAAACACTTAGAGTTTGCTTAAAACTCCACTGTTACCACATCCCACGGTCAAGAATCAAGATTCTTTATTGTTATGTTTTGCACATAAATATGCAAAACATGGGGGCACAACAAGATAAGATCTTTATTTTTTTAATAAATTGATTGCACTGGCCAACATCAGTCCCTGAGGGGCTTATGCAAGCATATAGTCTTTAGCAGGTAAGGCACTCATTTCCTAGTAAAAAAAAACAAAACATATTGTGCAATAAATTTAGAACTGAGCAATTTGCAAGGATGTCTAAACAGATACTAGAGCCAGTAGTGTGTTTTTGACATGTAACAGATTATGAATTGGACGGATGGGTTGTTGATTTTCAGCAGGGGCCCGATAGCCCTTACAGCTTGGGGAAAGAAAAGGTTCTGCCAGGAGCTCCCATAATCTGTGATAACCAACTATTTACAGCAGTTTGTGCAGCTTCTCAATGGTTCAGGTCATGGCAACAGCAAACAGGCTTAAATCGAAGGCAACTAGACTTTCACTCAGTTCCTTCTGAAAACGTTGCGGCACCTATCCAGGACAAAGACTCCTGGATAGATCTCAAAACTTTTTTCAGAAAGAACTGAGCGGTTGTCTCCGATTTGAGCCTGTTTGTTGTATTTACAGTAGCTTTCTATCAACTAGCCTACTTATAGTCCAGTGTAAGAAAAGGTGATTTGTATGTACTCACTTAATAATCTACAAGCATGAGGTTGCCTTGAGTTCGCTTGGTTTGACAAGGGGTCATAATCAGCCTTATTCCAAGTGGATGAAATTAGTATAACCAAAACAAATGGAAATGGGATGTAACCCAATGCTTTGAGAATATAAGACACAATTTAAGTTATACATGAGATGTGAGCATCTTCTATGGCTGTCTCATTACCTGATAAAAGATCTTTAAGTCCAAGGAGAAATAAACTTACCTTATTTGGGTATATAGGTGCAAAAGAGCTTGTTTAAGTCTATAAAACAGAAGAATGGGAAGGTGTAGATATGATATTATGGTGCATATTTAGATTGACTTAAAACTGCTTTGGCCACACAGCGCTATGGTGAAACATTTCAACAAAATTCGGTTTGTTCATAAAACAAATTGTAAATTCGTGGAAAAGCACCTTGAATCCACTGTTGAGGACAGTCGGTTGTTTGTCTAGAGTGCCCAGGGCTTTGGATGATCTAAACAGATAGCATAAAGGGGAATAATTAAAGGACTCTCTCTGTATATCCAACTGTGAGAAATATTACAGAAGACTGAATGCTGTCTTATCGACAAAAGTTTTTTTTTTTTCCAAAGTATTGACAGCTGTAGTGCCAGTGACCATGCCATTAATAGTTTTGTTAAAATCAATTCTTTCTTAATATTGGATTTCATCTCCACTCAAAAAAATAAATAAATAAAAGCAGTCTCTTTTTGCACTGTGAGATTATTCTGCTCCTATATAAGGTCAATTTATTTTCGGGTCTTTCAACACATATTTACCTAGAGTCCCAACAAATTGTCTCCACCTATATAAGTACTACTGGATTTTAAACATAACAAGTTGGTTGTACGATTGCAGATGTACGCTGCAAAAACCCACAAAGCTCAGGAAGACCTGGTTCTGTCAGTGTCACCGAGTCAAGCCCTGTATCAAAGAAAATAAGATCTGAGTCATCTGTTCTACGGAGAGGTTTTGTTCTCATCTTCAGAGACTTGACGTGATGGGTGTGAGACAACAGTAGTGAGACTGCTCTCTGCAGAGACACTAATCCTCATGATGGTATTATCATACATCAGCAAAGCATACATTAGGAAGGCACGAGGGTAGGACGTGCTGCATGCTTGCTGTGACAGCTGGGGTCTTTATGCTTGGGAGGGAGGAAATGCTCATTACTGGAGATGTTTTTTTTTTTTTTCAGTCTTTTGATGGGTAAATAGAAAAACTGCTATCAAAAGATGGCACCAGCAGTCACCACATTGCCTCCCACTTAATCTGGATACGCATCATTGAGACGGAGGATAATATCATCAGCATAGGCCCATATTTTTCTTATGAAAGAAAGTGAAAATATTGGCTTGCTCTTTTTCAATCTGCAATTTGTATATCAATGGGCAGCTATCAATGGGGCCACTTTAAAGATGCGGTTAGCTGATAAAGATGATAATTAGCCCCCTGCTGTGAGTATGTGTCTTAATGTGCAGGTAAGGGGGGGTTGATAAAGTCTTGGGGTGCTCCCTCGCACTCTTTTGCCACTCACTTCAAAAGACTGAGAGGAGAAATCAGGGGGTGTAAAAGTAAATTGCCTCTGACAATACTTGTGGCGGATGGATACAATCTGACTGTGGCGCGGTGATTGCGTTTTATCGTCCAAGTGCTTCAGCCTTAATGTGTGGCAGTGTCATCAGCTGGGAACTCACCCTTATATCCCTTTGCAGCTGCTCGCGGCAAAGTCATTGCTCATCAATCCATCACATTGATTTTATTTGCCTTTTTATTTGGAAAGGGACTTTTTAGAGAGAAATGAGTTGGGTTGTGCTTGTTTCCTTGTACCGCAGCAGCGGAGCAGAGCCACAAACTGTTCAAATTAAAACATAAGCTTGAACAGTTAATTATGCTGCAACATATTTCAAATGAATACAAAAGATAAACAACATATTTGGTTAAAGACAAATAGTGCATCTTTAATGCTGTTTTTTCTTTTACTCTTGACAGCTGAAAACTTTTACATATACTTTGACTTACTCTGAAGAAGTAGTTTATAATTTTTAAGTGACAGTTAAAGCATATATCATTGATAAGCAGCAAAGGACAGCTTTTGTGATCGATGTGGCCATCCTGACTGATGGAAACCGTAGGAAAAAAAAGCAAAATAAACTGGAGAAATATCAAGGTCCTAGGGAAGAACTAGAAAGAGCGAAAGTGATTTAGAAAGTGTTGAAATTGCGGCGTATTTGTCCCTGCTCTCTGTAGTCTGATACCGTGTGGGCTGTCTGCCTGCTTTGTCACTCTCCTTCAGCACCATGATAATTGGATCAGTCCATGCACCTGTTTAACTGCGTTTAAATACTGGCCTCCTACAGCCTCATGTTGCCAGATTATTTGAAAAAAATTTCTGATTTCTTGTTTGCCAGGTCTCTGACCAGGTTCTCGGTTTTTGGATTTCCTGTCTCAACTTGCCCTCATCAGACACCTCATTCGGCTTCAGTAATTCTGGACATGATCTGGACTGTATTGAAAACCACAAATCATGCTTAGCACTTGGGATCTGTCTGCAAGAACACCACAAACCCTACCCAGAGCTGCCAGAGAGCGCCTGCTCAGATTAGTTAATGACTGCCTTCAACAGGGCTGTATTCTTTATTGCAATTTAATTTTTTTTTATTTTATTTTAAGATACACCTTTTGAAATTAAATACCGTATCAGGCAGAATATTGGGTAATCTGTCTGTTCTGGTATTTGATATACCTTTTTAAGTTTAAAGTTTTTCTTTAGTTAGGACACAGAAGCTTTTCAGAGTTGATAGAAGTTGGATGGAGACAATTGCAGGGAAATCTTCAAGGATTTCCCTGCAATTATCAGACTGAGAAAAGGGGCGGACATTCACTTTCTAGCAGGACGACGCTAAACATGGAACCAGAGCTACAATGAAATGGCTGAGATCAGTTTATTCATATTATAATAGCCCTATTTACACTACCCTTTTTTAACCAATCCATGCCAAGTTCGGACCCAGCTTGGATCAGTTAACCGTGCCGAGTTTGGTTCTTACGACCATTTACACATAACGCTAGCACGGTTCCTCACCTCATAGTGACGATCTACGGTACTACTGCTCTCTAGGATTGAAGGAGGGAATCAAGCAAATAAAAATGGTGGTGCCCGTAACATTCAGGAAGTTATGTTTCATTATAATTGTGATATTTCGTGGTTTGCGGAGAGTCAGGCGAAGAAGGCAACCTTTTTTAAGTTTCCTTGACAGAGCCGGCTTTTGTGAAGTGGATAAGACAAACGATAGTCTAATCAGGGCTTACAGACGCCGGAAACAAAAAACAGATGTCGGGGTTCATCACACTGCTAAGCAGAATCATCAATGGAAATTGTGTGGCACGGTAGGGAAGCTAGTATTTTTATGAATGTCTGACGAGATGACGCAGTCTGCTCATGTGCTCTTTGTTATCAGAGAACCGGGCCACTGAAAAACCGGGCCGGGCCAACCCATCAAACTGGTCTAGATTTAGCGTGGTTCGGTTGTGTCTGGCACGTTTCAGTTCAGTTTGCGTTCCATTTATACTCTATAGTTATCTCAATTACCGAGCTCCGACCGTTCTTGGCACGGTTAAAAAAGGGTAGTGTAAATGGGGCTAAAGTCCTAGTCAAAGTCAGGTTCTAAATCAAATAAAAAATTTAGGGGAAGTTTTGAAACAGATTTTCACAGATGCTCTCCATCCAATCAGAATCAGCTTGAGCTGTTTCACAAAGAAAGAATGAGCAACATAAATCAGGCTCTCGATGTGCAAATCTTGTAGAGACATACTCCCTAAATCTGTAATTGCAGCAAAAGTTGGTTCCACAACGTATCAACTGAGAAGGTTTAAATATTAATATCCAGCACACTTTTCAGATATTTAGTTGTAAAAATAGATTCATCACGTAAAGTCCTAATAAAATACTGTGAGGATTGTGGTTGATTGCAACATGAAATGTAAAAAAAAAGGAAGTATGAAACTTTGCTTGCAGAGGCATTGATAACAATCATTGAAATTAAAACCTTGAAAAAAGAATTAAACCACCTAAGGAGACAAAAACCTAGGCCAGAGTGTTTGGCGCATAACAAATGAATCACTGTACTCATCATCAGTGACTCTGCTGTCATCTTCAGCAGAACTGAGAGAAACTGTTCAAGGAGTCATAGCTGCCCTTTTATAAAAGGCGTCCTGCTTAACTGAATTGGTAGAAGTGAATTAAATTAATAGCTGGATGTACAAAGAGACTGTTTGTCTTTAAGGTTAAAGCATCAGTAGCAGACAAGGGAGAAGATTTCCATTCAGTTATAAAGTGTCATTGGTGTATGCATATCTGCCTTCTGTTCTCAATTGTGATTGTTTATTCATTTATTCTTTACCCTACAAAGGACTTTATGTGAGATTATGCTTGACACAATGCATTTTATTAATAGCTGAATGACAGACTCAATTTCCTGCATGCAAATGACAGGCATTGTCAGCCTTCCTAACTCAACTCGGCTCTTCTTTTCTAAAAAGAAAAAGGGGTGATGCTATTAGTCACATTAATAGGTAGGTAGATTTCCATAAAAGAAGTGATCCTGTTGAGGATAAGAATGAGTAAGGCTGCTAAGACGGCATTCCACTCAGTGGGAGCTCATTAACTTGAACTCAAAAATTGTAGCATCAACTTATGAAGCTGTAACTCATTCTTGAAAAATGTGAATGGCCTCATTGATTCATATGATCAATTTGCATTCTGCTAAAGAGCAAATTACAAGCAAACTATGAAGCATAAAAATGAAATATGCACACAGGAAAGAGACTCAATATTGATCAATTAAACTAGCTGTCATAAAGAATGGTATAGTGTGTCTTTTTAAATGAAATAAATGCATAAGTGAAAGCACTTATGTTACTTTGGAAGCTACTTATCTCTGGGAGAAAGTAAACTGTTGTACCACACAAGTAGCCTAATGCACAGCAGAGCATTTGCTTTTTTGGTGCACATTTTAAAAGGGCACTCCTAAAGGATTCAAAACACCTCAAAGGGAATATATTTCCTGATATCTTTCAAAGACTTGATTGACAGTGATGTGACCTGGAGCAAACACCTGTTCGGAGGGAGTTTATTGTAGAAATACGATCAGATACAAAAGTCAGGAGAATAATGGTAAAAGAGGGGAGATTTATTTGGCTGTGCACTTTAAATATTTCAGGTAAATTATTATTGAGTCTGCAAATGCAAGGAAGATTACTTTATAGTACCTGTAAAAAGCTCAAGTTGTCCTAAAGAATTTCAGAATGCTAAATAATTAGAGATGCACATTTTCAGCTTTATTGGCCCACCTGTGCTTATAGCCTGGTCGGAAGCTCAATAATCTCTTTTCTCTTTTCCCAATCAATGGTTTCACCGTAATGGACTCTACAAGGTTGTGCTAATGAAAGGGCTGTTGGGTGTTTTTACTGAAGGAAGAAGACTCAAAGTTAGCTATTTTTAATAACAGCTCTACGGTATTAGTAAGGTGTTTCAAATGAAGTCGGGGGCAGCATAACAAGAAAAAGTTGTATGAAAAGAAAAGAAACCATATTTTTTTCGGAGGCAAGACAAGGCCTCAGTAAATCGTCTCCCTCTGAAATGTTTGTGATGTTTGTTTGTTTGTTTGTTTGTGTGTTTGTTATGGCGATTGTACTGAAACAACAATTTCCCTCTGGGATTATTAAAGTATTTCTGATTCTGATTCTGAAGACATGTCTGCAGTTCATCGAGGCTTTGAGAAAGTGGGTGAGAGCAGTACTTTCAGCAGATAATGGTAAGGCTGACTGGAGTACACTGAAATGCCTCTGTTTAACCTTTTTCGGCTTTGAACTGTCCGTCATAAAATTTTATTCTGTGTTTCAATGTTTGCGGATCTCTGGAAATCTTGGCTGAGAAAACTATCCAAATTTTCTAAGGTTCATGCTAGCTGCAGTGCCCCTAATAGCTGATATAAGATGCAAATCCTTTCTTACACTGTGGCGTGACCATGAAGAATAATTGTTGGCAACTTATGTTATGAAGGCTAAAAACTTTTTTCAATGTTGTTCCTATATATTCTAATACTGTAATTCTTAGTAAAAAGAATCAGAAAAAAATGATATATGCAGTTTGAAACATTACCAAACCCAAAGATTAGAAATTGAACCCTAAAATTTTAAATGGTGAGTACTTAAAGGAGAAGTCCGGTCAAAATCAGAATTCAAACTGCTGAAAGTACTTTAAATATAAAACTACTACATACTGTGCAAAAAATTATACGTTTTTTTAATTATGAATAATTTTCATTTAATCATGTTTATGTGGAGGAATCCATCTTGGTCAAGAATAGTACTGTCACCTCCCATTTTTTTACGTCACACGGCGGACCCGCAGTTGAGCAAGTTTCAACGCTCTGTTTATCACTGCGCACTATTTTCCAACATGGCGACGACTGGTGTTCTGTACGAAGCAGAGAGTGATGAAGTACTTAGTGACAGTGATGAGAGTTCCGTGGAGCTATCATCATCTGATAGCGATATGGATTTTTTTAGAAGAGTTTCTTGACAGAAACCGGACTTTTGACGGAATCCAGCGTACCTATTTCCAGTGCAAACTCAGTCGGGTCCTACAGTATGTATGTATACACGCGTGTGTGTGTGTGTGTGTGTGTGTGTGTGCGCGCGCGCTCCGCCGCAGCACGGCTTTTCCGGCGCTGCAGCGGAGCGCACACAACCACACACACAGCGGAGGAGAGATCGCGCTGAAGTGACTTAAGTTATACATTTTCCCTCTAGTAAAAAGGGCAGGTGGTCATTATTGTATAAATATTAAAATATAAGAGCGTTCCAGCACATGCTGGGGCGGAGGGATACCACATCACATGTGGTATCCCTCCGCCCCTCTGCTCGGTGACCATCCCCGCAAATTCTAAATAAAAAATTCTAAAATAAAAAATAAATTACCAAAAATCCTCGCTCTAATGTCATGTTCAAAACATTCTTCTTCAAAATGGTCGCTGCATATGACGTGTTTTCTCTCTGGCCAGAAGTTAGATGGCAAATCCGCTCTGTTTAAGTTGGCAATCCAGCACCGAGCCAGGTGGCTCATGATTTGGGAAGTTGAAATAAGCAATGTTTTTTTCTACTTTTACCAGTTGTGTTGGAACATCCGATGGCCATGCACGTGGGCATTGTTGCTGTAACAATAGCTCTTGGGAATGTCAGCGGTGAAGTCCTCTGGAAATCCGAAAAAATTATTGATGATCGCAGCTATGTAGAACGGCTCCTATTGACTTTGCATGGAAAGCGGAGAGAAATGCTGTCGCCGCTTCCGCTTTTCCACGCCCCAGGATGTGATGTCAAACGCCCCTTACTGCCCAAATATGGGCAGTAATGTCAGCCCCCATACACAGTGATTCAGGCGACAATTTATGTTTTTATTTTCTTATTGATTAAAGATAAGTTAATTAAATAACCACAAACGTATTAGTTTTAGTTATAGCTAATGATACCCTGATTTTTCCTTGTTGACCGGACTTCCCCTATAAAGACAATTGGTATATGTTGCTTAGGTGATTTTGAAGTGTAACTCACCCCCATACAAAAACATAGGGTTAGGTTGGGCCCTTAACCACAAAAACAGAATTTCAAAGAATATGCACATTTTTCAAAAGAATCACCAGAATATGTAGACAGTGCTATAAGTACAGTTTATTAGCAAAAAAAAAGTTTATTTGGGTGTGAGTTACCCTTTAAATACTAATTTCAAGAAAATAATGCCCTTTGGTAAAAAATATGTTTTGTTGCATGAATAGATTACAGGAATTACAGCAAGTTACATATGTGAAAATGCTGGGCTATTACCAGTGCTAAAGGTGGGCTTTGTGCAAGTAGTCATCAGACAACAGTTTTTTTATGTCTTGAATGAAAAGGAATTAAAATCCCTCTAGCACTTTGCTTCCTTTATGGAACAATATAACCTTTTCAATTTATTTACCATGTCCCTATAGGAAATCTTACTTATTGTTTATTTAGTATACAACTGTATTTCAATAAATTAGAAACATTATTGAAAAGTTTATCGCAATGAAACACATAATATAGAGTAATTACACATAGAACCTTTTCAATCCCTTTTTTTTTGTTAATGATGATTTTATGCTTATTTGATTTCATTTCATAGAAGATTATAAGATTACACCGGGCCCTTTAAAATATGTTTTAATCACAGAAACGTGGGCAGACACAAAAGACAATGAAAAGCATATTTGTTTACCTGCAGGTTATTTTCAAAAATACTTTTAATCTGACAGGTTAGCATCATAAAGCCATTTTCCAATTTACGGAGATATACCTCTATGACTGTTTAACCATTTTTTTTTCTTTAAGTTCAGTTGCCATGACTTGTTTTACACCAATTCCTTGTCAGTCCATAATAATTTACATAATTATTGCATTTAATTTTATTTCACTAAATAAAGTATTAGTATTAATGGTGTCAATCATCATAAGAATTCATATCTTTTGTTCATATTTAAGTTATAACCATAATTAAATTCCTGAAGACTTTGTTTTACACCATATTTCCATGTACTCTGGCTCTAAACTAATCAAACCAAACAAATCGAGTGATCTGACGTTACATATGATTCATTGGAGTTGCAGAGTCACTTTTTTTTTTCTTTTTTTTTTTACAGCAGGCTATCAAGAGGTTAGGATACATTACTTTAAATCATCGGTTGTCAAGGTGGGTGCAACATGTTTCCAAAATAGTTATGAATTTATGCATTAATCTTTACAGAGAAAAAAGTAAAGACTGCACATTTCACATAATTCCTTGGCAAAGTGAAATCACCAGGAACCATCTAGTGCTAATACCAATGTTATATTTATCAGACTTATGCAGGCAATTTCCAACCTGTCATGTTCTGGTGGCACCTAATCAAATCTATTATGTTATGGCTGGAGTGATGGATGGGGGAAAAAAGGCTTAATAATTGTAACTTGTCCTGTCTGACATCTGGCCATGTTTCCAAGCGAACAAAAGATCAGTTTTGTTTCTTTTTTGCACAATTTCCTCATTTCCGTCATACCATAAATAATTAAGCTGAAAGAGCAATGCTTATATTACAAACCTATATATTTTCTGTCTCTATTTTTTTAAGCTATTTAGGTTACACATGATGAAACATTTCACATGTACAAAGTCCCTAACTAAATTCACTATTATGAATATTAAAAACAATCTGGCTGTTCTCTGTTGGCTTATATGAGAATATATGAGTTCAGCTGTTAATTCTTCCATAATGTTAAAGAAAATATGACAAATACCAAAATATATGGATATACATTATGAAAAACTGTATATAAAAGTATCAGACGTTTAATTGTTTTTAGCACAATTTTTAAAAATAATATGAAACTTTATAGGTCAGTCAAATCCTTACAAAGTTGCAAAAATCTCAGTAGAGCATAAAATAACAAATATTCATTCTGTGATTAATTCATTTCAAGTTCAAGTCAACAAAACACAGCCAAAGGAAACAGAATGAATAATAAGGATATTGTCTTATAAAGTCACATTGCCTCACAGAGTAATGACACTCAACAGCAAAACATAAATAAAACCTTAAACATGTCCAATACCAGTTTTTGCAGATTGCTTAAAATTAAACATATCATAATGGTCTCAATGTTTCACATTCCCAACTGAGACCTTGAACGGGATAAAACAGCAATTAAATACAAACAAATGAGTTAGTCATTTGCTGGTCAATATAATTTGTTGCCCAGAATATTCAGAAGTCTGGTAAGCAGAAAAACCTAACATGCATAATGTAGTTTTTCAATATTCCAGTCAGGTTTAGAAGTGCAAAGGGAGAAGAAATAAGAATAAAAAAAGCAAGAAAAGAATGATGAGGTACCATGAGTAGGTAAGCAGAAGAGGTGACATCTAATTAAAAATCAGCCATTTTATACACACTGAGTTGTGATCAGCAAGGCTCTGCTGCTTCAACTCACTGATCAGTGGATACGAACACCTGCAAAGGAGAGCATCAACATCAAGAAGAAGAAATTGTGAGATATATATATATATATATATATATATATATATATATATATATATATATATATTGCAGTTATAACTAAACAGCTAAGAGTCACCTAGGTTTTCCATTTCTGGTGCGCATATTTCTTCCAGCACCAGAATCTCCGGCGACAAACGATTTCCAAGTGTGTGAGCCAAGTTCATCTTGAAATACTAGAATGAAAAACGATATATATTATGAAATTTCTTTTACAGCTCACTTGACTTTTTTAAGTTCAGAGAAGCTTTTCTCCTATCCTTTTAATTTAGTTTACATAAATTGTGTTATATTGTTATCTGTGTATTACTGTTACTGTTGTTATCTGTGTATCTTGGATGTTGTTGTTACTGCTGTTAACTGTGTGTTGCTGTTGTTGTTATCTATGTGTTGTCGATGTTGTTTTTTGGGACCACTTACGGAATTTCAATTTAAATACAGGAAAATTGGGGTATTTTTGTCAGATTATAACTGGCATTTTTTATAGTAGCATGAGAATATAGAACAAGCCCATGTCTAATTTTTAATCACAGGTTAACTTTGAAACATGTAATTAAAGGAATAACCTGTTTTTACTAACTACAGTGTCTAAATATATTTTAAACATGTCCAAAAATGAGTAATAGCTGCTCTATTATATTCATCTTTATAAAATTGTGCTTGAAGGTTTAATAAACATTTGAGTAAACATGTTACATAGCAGTTTCTCAATGGTAATTCTCACTGTAAGTACAGGGGAACATGTTTCCCTCTTCAAAGGCCGCATGTGTCAACAATCTTCTTGTCTGGGGGCCTTTTCGACAGCTAGAAGGTTTTAATGGAACTGGGTTTTGGGATTTGCACATGTCTTTGGTCTTGTTCAAAGGAGAGTCTCTTTGAGGCTTCTGAGTCTCAGCAGCTGAAAGGAAACAAGGGTTCCCATAAGAGACCTCATAGAAAGATTCAGACTAAATCATCAGCTGCTCTATTATATATGTCATTGGTGTGAAAAAGCTCTAAGCTTTAGTTAGCCTCAGTGTCAAGTGACCCCTCTGTAAAAAGCATTTATGCAAATCAAGCATTTGTGGCCATTGGGTTTCAGTTTTCGTTTTTGCTTCTGTTAATTCTGCTACCAAGAGGACAACTGGGGTTTATGTACATGACTTTATTTTGCTGTTTGATTTTGATTTTTTTTTACAGCTGCATGCTTCTAGATGAAAAAATAACAAATTATTGAGAAATTCCCAGTGAAATCACAAGTTCCTTTCACATGATCCAGCTTGAACAAATTTATTGTCCTTTCCAAATTAAAAATGACTCTAAAAACATGAGAAATTACATTACGGTAAAATAAAATGTTGCTTTCACTTCTGAAATAACTATTTCTGGGTAATCCACTTCAACTCCTTCTCTGAGTTGAGGAGTAATAAGAAACACAGAAGTAATAGGGAAAAAAAACACTTCATGAGCCTTCAAAAATTACCTTTTTAAATTAATGAAAATAATAAACCTTAGTTAAGACCCAAACAGTAGTGTCTTTCATTTTATGTATGTAGTGCCATTGAGCCATGATGAGAAAAATAAAATCAGATTTGATTGATTCTGGTGACTCTGATAACCCTGCGCCTGCCTGGCCTGCCCCTGCCTGTACATTCTTCCAGAGTCAGATTTAATGGTTTTGAGCTTTTTCTGACTTTTGACTCATCTCTGTCTGCCAGTCTTGTACCTGTAGAACAGCAGACCTCCTGTAAACCGAACTCAGAATGATTGGGAGAACTTTTTCACTATCCTTGTTTCTCTCCATCCCGTGTAACTCAACTGACTGCAGTTACTTCCGTCACCTGCTTACACTCTACGCTGAGCAGCCAACTAAGCTGTCTGCCCAACTGTGGAGCTCTTACAATAAACTCAACTGCAAAGCTTAGCTTGTCACTCAACAAACAGGGCACGCTAATGTCCTAAAGTCTGGAGCAGAACTCTCAATTGCTGTCTTGAGGACTACACTATATGGGTGCCTGATCCACTTATTTGGCCTGCAGGGCCCCAAAATACTTGGGGTGTCCAACTTTTAACACCAGGTAAAATAATCAAGAAATACTGCAAGTGGAAAGCATATTGTTGAAACTGACATCTAAATTGAATTTTTTTAAACTACAGTATGTAGCAATGCTGCAATCTGTCAATTTGGTGGATCATTTGAGTAAGTTAGTTTCTCATTTTAGCTACACCGTTAAAAATGGTGTAGTTAAAATAAGGTCATCATCTGAAGATAACTTACATGTTTTTCAGGCTCCCACTAAGCAACCATTTGCAGTGGGTAAAAGTAAGCCATGTCCAATCATGTGCTACTCGTGCCAGCAGCATATATGCATGTATGTGTGATCTAACACACAGAGACCAGTGTAGACAGCACATGGAAAATGGTAATCTAGGAACAAATTTCATGTTTAAAAACAAAGCTCCACTAAATGTTGAATTAAGGTCATCACAATATCAGGGTGCATGTGCAACTGCAAAGAGAGGCCTAGAGGATATTTGGTAGGATATTATTAGAAATATTATATTTCAAGTGTCATACATTCACACTGTTTACCAGCATATTTTGCCAGTCTGATGGATTTTGCCCTTATTGCTGACTCCTGATGTGGATAGTATGGATAGTGGCTGAGATGATAAAGCTTATGAAATGGGATGGGGACATTATGTAAAAGTAAACAAGTGTCAGAAAAAATGTGCTAATTCATAGAGTCATTGCAGTTTTCAGCAATAGATTTACAAGTGTTTTTTTTTTTTTTTCACATGGAGTACCTGTAATAGAAATACCCAAGTCTGACACTGCAGCAATATTGTAGTTCCTTCTTAGACACATTTTGAAAAATTGTGAAAGAGTTGTCCAATACACCAAATCTAGCCTGTTACCGTTAGTTATTTTTTTTATTTCTTTGGAATATCACTTTAAACAAAGCAACTAATGCAGAATCACTAAGAATAAATAGCTAAATACAAGTTGTTACCGTTTTTTGATCTTGAGTACATAAAAATTATTTAAAAAAGGAGAACAGTGGAGAATATTTCAAGAACTCCTGGTACGAAGTGAACCAGGAACAAGAGTTACTAACAACATAGCTATAAAGTTTGTACTCTGTAGTAGTATGGTTTTAAATTGTCAATAGAGATAGTATTTTGGAAAACTTGGAATATAACATGATGGTGCTAAACATACATTTTTGAAGAACCACTGGCTGGTACGACACATTTAACATTACATACACTACAAACCAAAGGTTTGGAGTCCCTTTTTCATTCATTGACATTTCCTTATTTTAATGACTTTCAAATTGCAGATAGATAGTGAAACATCAAAACTATGACTGAACAGTACATAGAAATATACATCAACCACACAATTATGAAATAACCCAAACATCTTGTATGTTAGCTTTTTCTAAATGCCAAACTTTTGACTGGTTGTGTATATAATTATTCACAAAGTCCATGAATTATACCAAACCATGAATTGTGAAAGGCCAAGTCTGTTTGGTTGAATGTATGGTGACCTACTTTGTAATACTTCCACAGCACTTACAGGGGAGGAACACAGCTAATTGAACTTTGTGGTAATTTTGCTCCAATGATTTGATCCCTTGGCACCTTGGTTTTGTTCCTGTTAAACCAATCAAATCAAAACACAGACTTTAGCATGTTGTTACAAACCAGAATGTATTTGTTTGACTTTTTTATTACTGTCATCTGTATCAAACCAAAATACTGCAGCAAATATTAGTCTCCCTCCACAGTGAATCAGCAAACATGGATACTTAACACAGCAGCACCAAACCTCCCTCAAAATCAGAGACGCTTAGCCAACTTAATGTCATAATCCCTTCCGCTTCATCAGAGCTGCATAACTACCACCGTGACGGGCTCAGCTCGCTTGCTCCATGGGGAGAACACTCAACCATCCAACCTCATCAAGTCTATTTATCAGAATGATCTCTTTAAAGTTGGCTCACCCCATTCCGTTGCCTACTTAAAGCCAATGTCACATTAGCGCCAATAGATCGTCTCCCTCGTTCGTGTAGCCACATCACTGCGGATATTACCTCATTACAGAGCGAGGGGCATCAGCTCTTGCTTTTTGGGATTAATGTAACCAGAAACTTTGTCAACATGTATGAACATCTCCACTTGGAAGAAAAAAGAAAAAGATTTCCATTATGTAAATCTGACTTGCCAACCTTTAATACTTTCCCTCCTTTAACAGGAAGATACATTAGATGATTCAGCTATTTAGAATCCATTTCAGAGTCAACTGTCTGGGTAGTCAGACAAAAACCCTATTTTTGTTTCATATTTTAGACTAATATGAATAATAGGTGATTGTCACTATCACATGTGGGATGGGCTTTAGTGAGCTTTGTGTTTCTTTCATCCGTTAAATCCGATAACCACTGCTATTCTATTTTCCAGACATTCATTAATACATGATATAACTTTAATCTATTTTTCTTATTCACATCAATCCAATTGCATTTTACAGTATACACTGTGTAACACCATAAAGGGGAAACCATGGTGCCCTCTTTATGGTATTACACAGGCTTTTCTGTATTGGCGGAGGCAGTTATTTGTACAATTTGACATAAGTGATAAAACACAATTACACAAGGAACAAAGAATCATACATCATATTCTCCAGTGCTGTTAGCAGCTGCAGAATTTCTGTCTTAACAAAAGTTGATTTTTATTAAAATAACTGGTGGGGCAGTAATTTCCTATATATTTAGTTTTTCTGTCAAGTTAAATATTTAAGGATTTGGGATACATGGCATCAGTAATATTGTTTTTTAGCAATATTGTATTGTTAGACTGAGCGATCAGACTAACAATAATTGTCATTATTATATGCATATATCCCCAAGACAGCATTATGTAATATACAGTGTTGGAAAGTATAAATATTAATCTAAATTGTCCACATTTTTTTTCAAACTAGAACTTCTAACCGTTTCCAGAGTGAAACATAGTGGGGGCATCACCATGCTGTGGGGGGATCCCTCAGATGGGACAAGAAAATTTGTTGAGTTGAAGCTGCAAATGACTTAAAGGGAACATATCATGTAAAATCCACTTTTTTGGCTCTTAAATATATTTCTTCTGTACTTGGAGCCTTTAGAAGTGCAGACATTTTGAATGTAGTCTCTCTATGTGCTTTGTAGATATCTTTATATTCTGTTTGGGTCATATATTTCAATTTGTTCTATAACCTTTTTTGAACTATTATGTCATAGTGTTTGCCACAGAACTGATAAACAAGGTCATGGACGCACCAATTTTGCGAATCCACTGTAGTTTTGTACTCCAAGCTGAAGGATTTCAATGCTACAAGTGAATAAGTCTAAAAGGTCAGTTGTTGGATATACTTACCTACACAATTCATTACACTGTCTCGCAGCATACAACAAATGGCCAAACAGCGAAGAGTGGAATGCTTTGTAACCTGGAGGGGAGCGGGGTGTGGAATGCCTCCTTTAGAGTTAAAGAGACCACATCAGAACAAGTTGCTCTCAGACAAACTTCAGAACATGGGGTAAAAAGGGGGATATGGGGGTAAATTAATGAGGAATTCAGACCAAAGCATTGCAGTTCCACTTTATATAGACCAAATCTAAATTATGTCAATGTGAAAAGAAAGGCTTTAACACAGCTCAGTGTAAGTATTTTTCAGGTCAATATACAGCGTTTGATGTGTAATGTGACTTAAGAAAGTCTGATCCGTCGCTGTCATATGACCTAGAGCGCCGCTGTCCTATGACCCATTGTAGTTTACGGCAGTCTGAGCTCAGATTACCATAACAACAAAACAAAACAGATATGACACTTTCCTTCATTAGAGAAGAAAAAATATATCTGATCAGGCTTCAATCTAGAGGAGTGAATGTGGCGTTGTCTTTACAAGGAACTCCATGACTTCTCAATCCACTGGTCCAACGTGATCTCCTATTAGATTGCAAAAGACAGACAGATTGTTTAATTTTGCAACAGTGCAGTGTTGCCAATGTCCTTCAGGGGTGCTAAACCTAGCCTGGCCAAATAAACTGACCATGTGTATTCAATACACAGTTTGTTAGTCTGGACAAGCTTAGACTCTTTGGTCTAAAACTTAGCAGACCAATCACAGCCTGGGAGGTCGGGAGTTTACGATGTGTCACTCTTTACCCATAATGCAGCAGCAGTTTTCTGTAACCATGACAGACAAGATGGCGGCCGCAATGGAGCGATGTTTTATTGATGCCCTTTATTGTGCCCTGAATAAGCTGGACATATCTTTAAAAACTCAACAACTAACTGCTCTAAGAGCTAAACCATAGCGTGTTGCTTGGAGTTTGTGTCACCTGAGCTAATCTTATTCAAGTTCCCAGAGTTCCCAATACAGAGCTCAGCATTTGGTATTTTATCTTGTCAAGAGAGCAGCAGCCACCAAACAGGGACGCCAGTAAGAGAAACAGACAAGAAATAGAACAGAATACAACATCATATACCTATCCCTTGTCAGTAAAAATTCAAAACAGCAACACACACTTTAAAAATGGAATATTAGTGTAACATACAGAAACTGGACCAAAAATTCAAACCACGACAAGTCAGTGATGTTTCAACAAAGTTTATTAAAAAGTAAACAAGCGTGGGCACTAGGACTGCGCTGCTCACCCTCGGGCTGGAAATCCCCGGCGGCAGAGACAACAGGTTAGTGATCAGCTGGTGGTGACGGACAAGTCTGAGAGAGGCTGGATCACTAACCTGCTGGCGGGATTCCAGAGCCTGGAGAACCGACTTATAGGCTGGCGAGCAGGTCCGGGGGCGGAGGTCTGTCTGTGGACCGGGCTTGCGGGGCTGAAGCTTTTTAACGGCTGACAGGCAGGCAGTCCGTTCGGGGCTTTCCAGAGGGGTCCGGGTCCGATAACAGAAAGGCAGAGATCCAGCGGCGGTACAGACAGGGAGATCCGAGAGGAAGGTCCAGGTCCGGTCCAGATCTGATAACTGGCAGGCTCAGAGATATCACAAGGATTAGGCAGGTTCTGGTACTCACAGGCAGACAGGGTCGGGAATACGGGCAGGCAGCGCAGGTTGGCAGATCCAAGGACAGATCATGTTTCCAGGCGGTCAGGCAGAATGAAGGCAGGGTCAGGCAGGCTCTGTAACGATAAGGCCGAACAGGTCGGGTAACAGACAGGTCAGGCAGAATCAGAAATGCTGGAAAGTTCTTATTGGGTGACTTGAGACAATCTGGCACTGGTAGCTGGTCAGACAGCAGGTTATATGCAGGTGAGAACAGATGGAACCAGTGAGGGGTGATTGCAGGCAGGGTGGAGTTGGGCAGGAGTGCTGAATAATGGATCAGACCAGCACCAGTGCCGAGATCATCACAATTAGATTGTTGTGATTGGCAAGATGTTGTACCAATTTGAGCCACAAGGTGTCAGTATTACTTACAGCTCCTTTAAGCTTCCATCAACTTCCATAAAGAGTATATCCATTTTTCAGAATGGCTCAGTTAAAGTCCAGACCTAAATCCAAAGTAGAGTTTGTGGCAAGACTTAAAAAGGTGGTACAGACACTCTATATAATCTGAATGAGGTTAAGGACTCATTCAGGACTGTAAGCCATCATGGAAAAATAAAGGTTTGAATGTGTATTCAACTGTCAGATAAGAAGGAAGAATTACAGCACTAACTTGGTCAGGTTTCTATATATGACCATTTACTAACCTTGCCTGCAAGCTGAATTCTTGTGGTATATGTGCGTTCACAATACACAATAATCCATTTTGTTCCACTCCAACCATTTGTGACGAAACAAAAACAGTCCGGGCCAATCACAGTATTATGGTTTAAGATGGGAGCTGTGATTAAAGCAAAAGCTGCTGAGCCCACAACTGAACCAAAATAAACATGGCATTGTAGGAGGATGCATGCATGGTTGCTGCTATCACATCTGTTTGGTAAGAATTCATGATTTCATCTTTGAAAGAAAAACAGCAATAAATGCCTTGACTAGCTTAACTTGTTGTGTTTTCTCCTAACATCTGCTGCTTACATTTTCTTTTGATACTGTGATTGCCTAAAACCAATATTTGGTTCGGGAAGTTCTGATAAATGTCCATCCTTTCCCTGAACGGATTTGATTGAAGCAGTCCCAGGTTGATAATGTGCAGAATGTAGAGTGCTACACATTATCAATCTGGCTTGCCAGGGTAACCATTAACACCACCGTCCACAACTGTTGGCACCTCTTGTAAAGATATGCAAAAAGCCTTTAAATAAAGCAATCAATAATGCGGTATCATACTTTACTCTCAGTGAAAATGCTCTTTGAGGGGGAAAAAATACAAAATCAATGTAGTTTTTAAATATACACTTTCTCTTTTTTTTAGAGGTGCAGAGTATGTAGAACATTTCATTTAGACCAACATGATTTGATATTTCCAGAGGGAGTGAATATGATGTAACACACAAGCCCTTTTTTGCTAATTCACTCTTCACATAGGAAGGACAAGAGAACCTGGTAATCAAGTATGACAGATGTCTCAGAAATTGGTCACTGGGAAGGTTTTATTTTTCTAATCCTGTCCAAATCTACTGTCAGTGTAATAATTTAAATGTTAAAATAAAATGGAACTGTGACGAAAGAGGCCAGACTCAAATGTAGGGGATGTTAAAATATTGAAAAATATAGTTAATAAACTGCAGCAAAAGTAGCATCTTTGGGTCATCAAGTCATCCATAAAAAGAGTTTATTGTAAAGTTTCTGTACAGGTTTTTACAATAATAGTGGAGGGTGCCTTGATTATAGTTTAAACTTAGCAGCTGTGGCTGTTTTTAATATGGGACATACTGTATGCGCCCTGAAAATATTTTCTATTGCTTTTAAGCATGTGCAGTCAATGGGGAGTTGGTGCCCCTCGGTGCCCTCTGCTTGCTGCTGAGAATAGGGAAACTAGGTCAGATTCTTTGTGCAGGACTGTGTCTATCCTACCTGAGAATCTCAGATAATTCTGCCAATTTTGTTTGGATGGGTAGGAGGTGTTTGCCCTTGGTGGCATTCATGCAAGAAAGACTGGCCAGCAGTGACTGGTCCTTAAATATGTAACTGCCATTAAGATGGTGAGTTAATTACAAGTATTTTAAAGTTACTGCAATGGGAGGATGCTCGACAAACAATAGATCCCCAATTCATACTATAACATTTTAGATAACACTTGTGAGCTGGATATTTAGCACTTTACTCACATAAATCAAGCTTAAAATTAAATGTTGAACAATCAAAAAAAATAGCAATTTGCATTATTATTGGTATGGTAAATGCATAGTTATTACATACTACTAAATGAAAGCTTACTTTAAGTGCAACGGAGGGTGCTTTATTAATGTTTGCCATTTCTTGCTCATAATTCAGAAGACACATGTGTAGATCCAGTTGTGTTGAGGTATAAAATGTCATCCGCTGATCTTGGGAGATGATTTCTGATTACAATGGCAAGAAAAAGATGAAAAGCCATTTACTGATGAAGTCACAGCAGCCATGATTGTCATCCAAATGGTGATGTTCTGACCCAAGTACTGTCAGTAATCACTGCTCTACCGCTACAGGGATATTCAGTTCTTCCTGGACTGACCTCACTCTGAATCAAATCAATCTCAGATGTGATGCTGTGTTATATATAATTATATAAATAAAGATGATGATCATGATGATGATGATGGGATTGATGAAGTGTAGGACACAGTTAATTGTTTTCTGCGCTAATACAAGCAATAACGAATGTACACAAAAAGCATCAAACATAATGGGAATTGGCTTTATTTGCCACCTTTGTGCTCAAAAACAAGGAATGTGATATAGGTTTCACAATTAATATATGCAAAGGGCAGTAAAAACAAAGTGTTATTATAAGACTCATAACTAACCTGCATGTACAGTAAATAGAAACTAATCAGGTAGGGATTCTCTTTTTTATGGTCAAATAATAATGTCCACCCAGTTTGCCTTTCTACATAAAAAAAAAACAATGTGAAAGGCAAAAACTCGACACAGGGACTAAATCAACAAGAAATCCTTAAGTGTCATACATTTATCACCACTGGACTGTCAGTATATACTGAAGAGCAGCGTTCAAGTTTTCTGAAGGTAAAAACACTCAACATTTAGTGGGTATAAGGACTAAGGCTATTTTTCTAAAACCGCACACTCAACCATTTTATTTATTTATTGCTGCCACAACGGGGGTGACGGTTTCTGTACACCTGCAAAGGCTAATCACTCTCTCTGAGACTGAAAGGTCAGAGGATAAAGGGACAGCAAGGGTACATCTATAGGTGCCAACATGAACTCTGACTTCATCTTCCATCTTTTGGTCTTTTTTCTTACCTCTTCTTCCTTGTTTTCAACAATAAATCCTCCACCTCTTGCTGCTTCCATGCTGATCTGCAGCAGTTCTCTATGGGACAATCCTTACAGCTGCAGATCTGTTGGGGGTGCTAAAGCTGTCATCAGAATTTCAAAAGACTTAACTTAAATGAATTGCTTCAGCTGGTATAAAGTACCTGAATTATGTTTACCTAACGTAACTTAATTACAATGGTTTATCTTGACAACTTATAATACAAAGCCATCCAGTCCACTGGACGCGTATTTCTGGAAGGAAGTGATTAGAGACAGTATCATCAGCTGCTGTTCTTCAGCGCCTGCCAAACTCAGCCTCTGTGGATCTGCTCACCTTATCCTGGACCATTTCCACAGTCACATAACTGTTGAAATGCTTTCTTTCCTATCCCAACCATCCCTACAAAGTAAAGACAATAACCTATTTTCCAGTGCTTCTCCTGAATCTCGCCCAGAACCCATAAGTCATCATCCAGCTTTTTGTTTTTGATAAATAAATCTGTTAAACTGAGTAACTGAGTCTACAATTGTTGCCTGCACTAGAGTCAAAAATCCAGGCGTTTCCAAAGTGCTGTCCGGGCGCCAGTTGTGGCCCTTACTTATGTTGTGCATTGCAAGAAAGATTTGGCCCACTAGCAAAAGTGGTGTTCTATCTAAAAATGTTTTATCTTTACTTAGGGCAAAATTATTGCAGACAAGATACAGTCTTACAATTCATAATGTTTTCCACAACATAAAGCATTTGTATTTTATGAACCACACGTTTTAAATTCTCTTGAATTTCAACATCTATCCAATGACCACTGACTGAAGTAAGTATTTTCAAAGAAATTCTCCGCTAAATCCTATTATATTGATAGACCAAAAATAATATATATATATATATATATATATATATATATATAAATTTTTTTTTTTTTTTTTTTTTTTTTTCAAATGAGTCCAAAATAATTTGCAAACTGGGTAACCATCTTTTAATAAGGCAAATGACCTTTGGCTTGACAATGACTCATACATCCCTTTCCTATAGAAATTCTGAGTACTTTATTTATTTAAAATTATCATATTTTGTACAGTAGGTTAAAAAAGTTATGACATACTTTTTGGTTATTCTTTTTTATTATTTTTTTTCTTGGCCCTAAAGTGGTTTTGACCTAACAATTTTGGCCTAGCTGCGAAAAGGTTTGGACACTCATGGAACATTATGACAGAAACTGCATAGGAGTATGGTTTCCTTACCTTAAGAAAGCGCACATTTACTGCCTAGAAAGTAGGTACACTTCATCATAATCAACAGTGTCACCAAGTACAGGTCACAAATTAAGAATCTCCACTAATACATAGTGTACTTATAAGAAATAATAACGAAATAAGGCAAGTGGTGCTGATGGCAAAACATAATCATCTCCTCTAAGTAATCATCATCATTTCAAAACTAGAACATATAGCTGCATGCAGAGGTTTAACAATGTAAATAAGTACAGCATATCAACCATCCATCTAGATTGCCAATGAAAAACTCAACATAATATAAATATTGTGATAGCTGATCAATGTTTTTTGCTGATATTCATGTAGATACACCTTGAGCCAGCCCAAATGCACAGCTCATTCTCACTTTTAGCAGCATTAGCATTCCGGTTGCTTGTTGACTTGTGGACTGGAATAAATCAATATGTTAGCCTATGTTTAATAGGGCCAATCGTGGTAGCATAGGTTTTATTTAGTTTAGTAATGAGATTTTGATCTCATAGGAATGATTTATGATCACAAATATGGATAAAACTCAAATTTGATTTCATGTGAAGGGCAGAAAGAATCAGAGCAACACTTTTTTGCTCTGCTGTCTTTAAACCAGTCGTTTCTCCTTATTAAAGGGTCTACTTTTGTGACTGACCAAATGTCTTAATTATTTTTTTAGTATGGAAATATTAAGCAACCTGACTAGAAATGAGGACACCAAAAACAGTATATAAAACTTTGCTCTGGTTTGTTGAAATTCAAAAGTTGAATTTCAACAAACCAGTTGTTTTGTTTTTCAAACAAAAGTTGTTTTGGCTTCGCTTTAATCACCAAAATTGCTTGTTTTGCATTGCTAGAATTGCCTCTATGGACTTGCTTAGCGTCGCTTTGTGATACGTCGTTCCCATGTGGCACCTGTGCATATGGATATTATGTAAATCTGTAAAAATACAAAATTGAAACAATTATATTGTAATTTGCATATTTGAAAAGGACTGGGAAGAAGTGCAACTTATTTAATCTCACTCCTTCTCCAAAATGTAATAATAGTCTGCTGCTCTGTTTTCTTATTTTAAATGATAAAATAATAAGTCCATCAAGAGTTAAACAATAATCAGTTTGCTTACTTAGGTAGTTTACTATATAAATAGCAACAAATACAACATAAAGTTCCATTAATATATTACTGTTATAAAAAATGGTTATTGTTTCTGATAATATTTTTCGATTCCATCTGGTAATTTGTTTAGCTTTTGCTTTGCATTTTATTAGTGCTGTTTGTGTCTCCAAGAGATCTGTAAATGTGAGTAATTTTCACAGTAAAAATAATCAAATGGTGTGGTCCCTAAATCCAGCTCCATGAATAATGCGTATTGTCTCTTTTGCAGACTTTATAATAGTTGTATTGCTCTTTTTATAATAGGTGCCCCAAACCACTGCACAGTTATTGAAACATGGAAGAGCTATTGAACAGTATCAAATGTGAAGTGATTTGTAAATCCAGAACCTGTTTTGCTTTATTCAGTATTGGAACCCCATTCAACACTTGTGCGTGTGTAATGTGAAATTTAAAGCACATTCTTTCATAAATGTTTACTCCCAGAAAATTAATATCATTCACCCTTTCAATTTGAAACTCATCAGATTGAACTTGTAACTGGGATTTAGTTCTGAGATACAAGCACATTGAAATTTGTTTTGCTCAGATTTAATAATTTGTTTCTATCGGATCAAACTTAAAAATTGTATCTATGTATCTAATTGCAAGTCATCACTTGAGCAAAAACTTATCGTATTATCTGCAAATAATACACACTTTATTGATTCTGAGACTGTACAGAGATTGTTAATGTGCAACATAAACAATTTAGAACTCAATACCGACCTCTGCGGGATGCCACAAGTAATGTAAAAACATGCTATACCATACTACTTTATTAATAAAGCACAGCAACAAGGCCAACCAAATTGCTATACAATAAAATCACCATAAAACAGCAAAGGTAAAAAAAAAGAAGCAGTCACAATAACAATAATAATAACAAAAACACAATGAGGTTAAGAACAACTCACACAGGGTCAAAGGCCAAGGAATAAAAGTGTTTTTTAAATGAGACTTAAAAACGGTGAGAGAGGGAACCTGTCATATGTAGAGGTAAGTTGTGTCACAGTGTTGGAAAAGCATCAGAGAAAGTTTGGCACGCTTGTTCATGAAACATGAAGAACTTCAATCGCCTATCTTGACAAACTGCCTCCTACCATGAAAATAACTCTTCACCCAGTTAAGTATGTTACTGCGATGCTGTAATTTTCAACTTTATGAGATAAAATGTTGTAATTTATGGTGTTGAATGCTCTGTTGAGGTCTAGGTAAATTCCAATTGTTTGCTGTTTTTTGATTTATTGAGTTAATAAATCCCTCTAGTGAGCCTATTAGGGCAATTGCTGTTGATGTGCTAGATCTGAATTCATACTGACTGTCTGTGATTAATTTGTATTTATCAATTAATTTATCTAGCTAGTTAATAAAGGCTATCTTTAGATTTTTGGAGAACTAAGGTAATAATGAGACAGGTCTATAGTTTGTGAGGAGGTGTTTATTACCTGTTTTACACAGAGGTGTGACTTTTGCTACTTTCATTTTAGTTGGATTTCATTAAAATTGGATTAATGCACTGGACACATTTTCCACCACTACATTTAATGGTAATTTAATAATGTCCCATTACAATCTGACTAGGATCTGTAGATAATAAGGAACTTTCCCCCGAGGCATAAACTTAAACAGGTTCAATATATTGGAAAGCTGTCAGAGGAGACTGTCGTCTTCTCTGAGCTTGAGCTTGAGCTTTCACATTCTCTCCTCATTACTAAAGCACGAACAAGGGCTATGTAGATAAGGACAAGGAAGATAGTAGAAGTAAATTCTGCTATGTAGGTGGGCCTTGCAAGGACTTCCAGGCCAAGGCAATTCTCCCTTCATCTGCAAACAACGGCAGACAAAGGCCCTGGATTAGTAAAAACGCCAACACCAACCTGAGCCACTGCAACCGCAGAATGTCCTTCAATCCCCCAGCACAACATTTTTTTAAGCAGTCATAATACTCTCATGACTCAGATTTCTTTCATTGTTATGTAATGTTGTAAGTAGGGAAGCGTGCAGCGTGATGTAATCTATCACATATGGATGATCAAACTGCAGTCTTCCCTAATTCCCGACGTGTTCAGTGAAAACCGGTAGCGTGCCGTGCACAAGGTGATGTTTTCAGTCAGTGCTGTCATGCATAATTGGCAGCAATATCTGACGTTGAGGTCGGGGACGTCTTTCTGGCAGACTCCCAAGCTTTGACTTCTGGATGAGGCTATGGCTCTTTCAAGAAACAAGTAATTACTCAGAGTAATGCTGAATATTTTTTAGTTGCCAAATAAGGACAGGGAGCCAGCTTCCCTGGCTCCCTGTCCAATATGTGGGTACCAGCTTTTTCTCCTCACCTACAAGGCCCTTCATAATATGGGGACTCCATATCTGACTGACCTCCTGAAACCCCACCGCCCCTGCCGCTTCCTCCGCTCTGCAGACACCAACCTCCTCACACCCAACACTGGACCTTGGGAGACCAAGCCTTCGCTGGTGCTGCCCCCACCCTTTGGACCTCACTGCTCCAAACCACCAGGAACTCAGACTTATTAACGACCTTTAAAATACGTCTCAAAGCCCACCTATTTAAACGTGCTTTTCTGTAGTATGTAATTGATTATTTCTGTGCTTTTTAAATTGCTTTGTAAAGCACATTTGAGTGTCCAAAAAGAGCTGTACAAGTTTGATGTGTTATTGTTGTTGTCGTTGTTGTTACTATTCAAGCAATGGATGTGCATGTGCTGCACCCGGCATTTAAAACTTTCTCACCATCTACTGTCAATTCAGTGAATTATTATTCATACTGTAGAAATTCTTCCTCTGACATTTTCTTTCCATGAGCTAAAAAAGACCCATATTTAAAAAAAAAAAAAAATACTTTCGTCTAAAATGAGTTGTCAAGGCTTTTGCTTTTAACTTAGGTGCTGGAGAATTTAATAGCAAGAGAACAACTTTTAAATGACACGTCTTTTGCAATCAGGCAGGCGAGCTTGATGGAGATTTTCTGAGCTGAAAATATTAAAGTCCCCCCCCCCCCCCTACTTCTTATTTAAATGTGCTGCCATCATTAAAGCAACAACATGCAACTTTTGACCACTAGGGTGTCTAGACCTGAAGGTCCCAGGTTTAGCACCCCTGTAGATCACTAGCATGTGGTAGCTCTCTTGTTTAAGGAGTGCTCAGACTGCTGTAAAGGGTCGCTCTATGTCACATGACTTTCTGAGTGACGGATCCTCGACCCTCAAATTACATAGCCGGGCTTTTGAGAAGGGCGGCCTGCACAGACCATCAATACACGCAGAGTGCTGTATATTGACATGGAAAATCAAATAATATATCTCAGATTAGGCTAATATGTGGGTCAAAAGCTATAGCTTTAAACACAACTTGATTTTCCTTGGGAGATTTTAGAGAATCAGCAAGTAAAAACTGAGCCTTGTTTAACACTAAACTCCAGTTTCATTTTTTTTTTTTTTTTTTTTTTTTTTTTTTTTAGGAAGACAAGGGTAAAAGGTAAGAAATAGCCTGCTACAAAGAAACAAGCAGAAAATGTTCTGGGTTGTGGGGAGGGGGAGGGAGGGTTATAATCTTGAAGGCATACTAGATTTAAAAATGTTTGAAGTTTTTGTAACAGTCTTTTAAATCACTCGATGATTCATGTAAGCCTCATTCTAACAAGGTAAAGAGTTCATCAAAATCTAAGATATTAAGGAGTCTTATACTGTGACTCAGAGTCTCAATCAAATTGTCAGATATAATCCACACAGAGAAATACCGAATTCAGAACATCTACACACGCAGGGTTGGGTTTATCCTACCTGCTTTGTTTACACAGCCACCACTAAAGTTTTTTTGATCGATGTATTGACTTCAGATGGGTATTTTGGTCCCAAAAACCGATTGACATCGCAGTGATCACTTAAATCTTGCACGCTACACAGAAACAAAAGGAAAACAAGCTCATAATTTGGTCAAATCAAGTTTTTTTATCTTTGTACTCTTTGGATCTTGACCAAAAACTGGTTGCTGGCAGTGCTGATGAATTCTGACAATGCTATGGAACATCAAATGGGCATTTAGAAGAGAGAGGAAGCTAGAGTGCTTATTTTTAAATAGTTTCCTTTATCTGACAAGCAAATGGCACAAGCTAAGAAACTTTGAAAGGAGATGTATTTTATTTCTTTCAACCTGAATAGCCCATACCAAGCAACTATGTTTAATCCCATATCTCCACTCAACTTGTGCTAGTCAGTCATTAAAGGTGAACAGGATGTTACAGAACCCTCATCCATACCTGGTCTTGGAGTTCTTTTATCACGCACTCTGCTGTGGGGAAATTTGTGGATCAAGAATATCTTAATGCATCCCATCGCCGGCAATGTTCATGCTCCCAGGGCCTAGCCTGAATACATTAATGGCTGCATGGACCAGGTCTTGAGGACAGAAGCGTAACTTCAAAACAGTTACAGCATCACACACACTTCAGATGTGCTGCAGATGCAGTAGCTGGCAGCCGGTGGACAATATTTGAGTGTTTGTGAGCTAGAAATAGAGAGAAATTTAATTATTTAAGAGAAAATAGTCATTTTGTTATGGGATTTATAAAAAAAAAACACCTTTCTACCCACCTTTCATAACAACGAACGTGTGTGTGCGTGTGTGTGTGTGTGTGTGTGTGTGTGTGTGTGTGTGTGTGTGTGTGTGTGTGTGTGTGTGTGTGTGTGTGTGTGTGTGTGTGTGTGTTAGCAGCAGGTTGCCAGAATTCTCTTGGTGGCTTTAAAAGCTAATATCCTGCAGGGATAGAGAGGTTCATAGTGAAATAAAGGGGCCACTAAAGCAGCCTGCAGATTCATACCCACTGGGCAACAAAACTGTTACATCCCTTGGAAAAGTAAAGCGGCTCGCCTCACCAAGGAAGATAAAAAGAGGCTGGGGAAAAAAAGTGAGGAGAAACAAATAGAACAGTTGCATAACATCCCGCTTAACGTCCCAATTACTGCTGCGTTATAGAAGGAATGAGTCATGATTTTTATTTACATTATAAGTCTCTCTTTTGCCATGACAATGACATGAGTGTTTAAAGTGTTAGCACTGAGACAAAAAGAAAAGCAAAACGGCAGAATGCGCCATCAATATTTCTTTATGTTTTAAATTGTTTGTGCAAGGCAACCTTTGAGTGGGAGATGGATAGTGAAGGAGAGATTAATGATTAAGAATGCTAATTAATGTCAGTAATGTAGCACTCAGAAGCATAGATCCTGAACAAAAGACAGAAAAAATGGTCACCAAATCATAGAACCACAAACACCTAAGGTTGTTAATTAGTGTTCCTGAAATATTCTTGAGTAGTTTATTTCAAGTAAAGAAAACCATTTATTTTGCTTCCTCATAAAAACACACAACAAGCAAAAATTTCTGAAATGTTCTGGAAAAAATATGCATAACCAGACATTGTAGTATACATACTGTTATATAACTATCCCATCAGAGCTGGTATATCTAAAGTAATAAGGAATATCTCATCAATTAATAGTAATATTATGATCAAACTTTAGATGAAAAGACAAAATATATATATTTATAAGCGTAAATATATATATATATATATATATATATATATATATATATATATATATATATATATATATATATATAAATATCTTTACGCTTATAAATATATATATTTTGTCTTTCATAACGTCAACACTGTACAGGTGCGGTAACATTGAACGCAAATGGCTCCACAATGCTGGCACTTTTGCGTGCTGTTCAGATTTTTGAACTCCTGCCACTGTCGCTTCGCAGGAGCTCTGTTGCTCTGGCTTCGCTTTGATCGGCAAAAATCGTGTGTTTTGAGTTGCTAGAATTGCCTCTGTGGCCTTGCTTAGCGTCGTTTTGCATCAAATTGTTCCCGTGTTGCTCCTGTGCTTAGGGATATTGTGTAAATCTGTTGCTTGGCCTGCAACACCGTTTGATATGTTAAAATACATTCACAACCACCAATTATAAAATCTCTGACCTGAAGTGTCCAGAGTTTGAATTCACACTTAACACCATAATGTCATGCTAAAGGTGCAAAGCCTGCCCATTCGATGTGCACATGTTGAGGGAGTAGCTTTTTTAAAACACCTCTGTGACAAGACAACCCACTGACTTAAGCTTTTACTTATGGTAAAATAAAGTTTCTTATTTGAATCAGTTATCCTCTGACATTTAGTTTTTTTTTTTTCCCACATTGCATTTCCTTTTCAGTCTGCTCTGCATTGACTTTTTTATGCTTTGTCAGTTTTTTTTGCTGCCAGTGTCCGGAAACGTCTTGACCTTTATTAACCAAACTAAAGGGGTGTCTTTGCTTCTCCACACATAATGGATTCGGCTGAAGTGGTTAGGGGGTTCTGCTCTTTTTGCCTGAAGTTTTTCTTTAGGCACTTCCTGCTAGGAAGAGACTTGGAGATAGACTGAGAACCCGTTAAAAATACTGTAAACCTCTTCTGGTTTGGAATATCTTGGGATTTTTCAGAATTAGCTTGTGAGTGTTGCTACAGAGAGGGATTTACAGGTAACAGATTTACAGGTACATGAGGCTTCCATCCTGTACCTGTTGCCCCCACAACCCGATCTGAGATGGCCTAGTGGCTGGATGTTGCTATGCTGTGAATTTTTGTGTTCTGCAAGTAGAAAATGTTATATGTATGGCTGTAGGAAAAACATCGTCCAATTTCTTCCGTCTCAAGTAATTTAGTGTTGCCCAGTCTGTCGCAGGGCAACACAGAGACAAACAACCATTCACGCACACACTCACACCTAAGGACAATTTGGAGAAGCCAATTAACCTAACAGTCATGTTTTTTGGTCTGTGGGAGGAAGCCGGAGTACCCGGAGAGAACCCACGCATGCACAGGGAGAACATGCAAACTCCATGCAGAAAGACCCAGGGGTGTACTCTAACCCAGGACCTTCTTGCTGCAAGGCAACAGCGCTACCCACTGCGCCACTGTGCAGCCAATAAAAGCAAAAGCATTTTGCAAAAAAATATAAATAAAAAAAAATAATAATAAAAAAATCAGCCTTGAGCAAAGACTCCTAGTGTAAAGCTGTCAAGCAAAGGATTCCCCAACAACTAAAAACCGCATCAAAAAGTTGACATTGTCAAGTAAAATTCAGACCACCAAAAACAGAATCACATTCTGGCAAAAACCCAGGCAGGAGACTGCTGACCCTCAAGCATTTCTGTATGTTCATATTAAATATTATTCTGATGGACAAGGTGATCAACCAATTCCTCTAGCAGTAAGGCAGTGAATACCGGATTTACTATTCATATACAGCACCCCTGGTAAAGCTATGTAAAAACCCTTCTAATAACATTTATTATTAGTGCTGCTACTTTTAAAGGACTTTTTCACATTGAAACGTTTAGAAACAGTCAACCCCCCCCCCCCACACACACACACACACACACACATGCCATTCCTGTAAATGCCACTGACAGATTTTGTTTAATAATTGTTAAACATGATACAAGCACATATAACAGTGAGCATTAAAACACATTAAAATTATGGAAATGTCTGAAAACAAATATTTGAAAGGCTTCTAGTAAGTATATACCACTGGCAAAACAAATTAGAGGTGTATCTAAACTTGAACATTGGTACAGTAACAGAAAAAAAAAAGATTATACTGGGACTTTCGCAAGCAATGCTTGACGAGGACCAAAGTTTATTCTGCTCCCATGCACTGTGGAGAGGATGGATGTGGTGGTAAGGAAAATCTCAAAAACTCACTTTTGTTTCTGTCAGGCTATATACTCTGAATATAACACTTGCACGCTACATTTATTTGTTGTCAACCCTTTGCAGCTGTCGCCCTCAAACACAGTTGCCTCTAATAGCTGCTTCATCAGAAGGCAATAATTAGAAATATCCTGGAAAATTATTGAAATGCTAAAATACCTCCGGCAGTACTTATTCGAGAGGATGGTAATGCTCTTTAGCACCAAAGAACCTCATCCACCATGTAACAAAGTCATAAACTGACCTCTTATTAACTATAAATTCCGGTTTAGTCTGTGCAACAAATATTGGCTTTTTGAATGTCATGGCAAAATGCCACACGGTCAATGGAAGGTCACAAACATGCTCCATGGATAGCTATTAAGCCAATGTATGTGGCCTCGCTGGGCAATAGGTAATATTTTCGTTTGACTTGTTTCAAACGATTTTTTGATTTGGTGGAAAATATGGACGGACGGGAAAATGTCACACTTTTTCCAATATCTAACCGAGGAAACCACATTCGGTTGCATCACCAGCGTGTAGCCTCGAATGATTCTCAGATTCAGTGGATCTGATTCATGATGGGAATAATTGCTGTAATGTCATGCAGTACTGAAGAGAGACCAGCTCTTACAGCTGGACCATGCATGGCTGACATTTAAGAACTATGTTCAGGGAGGACCCATTGCATCTCACAGTCGGAGCCCGCTTGGATGTCCTCAGCTGCCTTAATGATCGCCATTCATCTTTACCTTCTCACCCACCATGTCAGTGATAAACAACTTGGACAAGCTGATGTCTGTTTACCTCGTTACAACTTTCTGAACCGTATTGGTGGTATTAGACACAATTCATGTGAGCTGTAGCTGGTGCTGTAGCTGGTGCTGAGTTTTGATTTTGTTTGGCAGCAGTCCCCCCCAATACAGTCAAATATTTTGTCTTCACCTGAGTAGGAAACAAGGTTTACTTCATTAGCTGTTAGAACAGCAAGATAAGTGGATATGTGCAGCACTCTGTTTTTAAGTCGGGCTCACCTTTTCCCCCCACCTGAACGGCCTTTTATCACACAGCATGCGGCGCTGACAATAATGAGATACACTCGAAAGGTAAGGAAGCACAGATAAAATACATGTCCCTGGAGATCTGATGGAGCGTCTCAAAAGACAGAGGCATATGAGTTCAACCAAAAATCATAGTATGCAGTGGACCAAAACCTGTACTCATACACCCAAACTATACATCTTCAGAACTTTTTTACCTACTGTACGTGTCAAAGTGAATACTGTCTTATGAAGCGTTATGCAGGTGCTGTTAGGATGACTTTGTCTGGTAAAGGTCCATGGACTGACAAAGATTGATTCCAAAAGCATGGGAAAAGAACGTAAAGCTTGATTAATGTTGCAGCTTTTTCTGTCAAAGAAAAAATAAGCTTGACAAGTTTTTTTACAGACATGATATGAAAGATTTGTAAGAAATGAGAAAATACAATGATTTACTAACTAGTAGCTGCCAACAATATCAAAATTGGTGTCTCCATTGGAGATTCTTCGCATTGTGAACCTAAAAAGCTATATCACTAGATTCTATTTGATCATCTCTAGAATCGTGGATAATTATACTACAGGAATAATTTATTTTCCTAAAAAAATATTACCAAAGATATTGATGAAATTTGACCAAAGATATAGCTAAACATTCATCTTGTGATCCCAATACAAGGTGAAATACTAAATTCATAAATGTGACAGTGAATATAATGTCAGAAGTCAATATTTTTCATGATTGTTTGTATATATATTCATATGTGTGTGTGTGTGTGTGTGTGTGTGTGTGTGTGTGTGTGTGTGTGTGTGTGTACGTGTGTGTGTGTGTGTGTGTGTGTGTGCTCTGCGACAGCCTGGCGACCTGTCCAGGGTGTACCCCGCCTCTCGCCCATTGAATGCTGGAGATAGGCACCACCACCCCTCGCGATCCCAAAAGGGACATGCGTGAAGGTAAATGGATGCATGGATGGATGGGTATATATATATTTATTTATTTATTAGGGCTTTCACACTCTTCGGCAATACGAAGTCTAGCATTGTCTTACATAAGGAGGAACCCAGGTCCAACCACACTGGCACATGGTCTCACAGTGAGTCTTAGAATCTCATCTCTGTACCTAATGGCAGTCACACTACCTCTGGTGAGCACATGGAGTGCGGTGCAGCCACCCAAAGAGATCCCACCCCACTCCATTACTGACCCACTGCCAAACCGTCATGTTGGAGGATGTTGCAGGCAGCAGAACGTTCTCCATGGCGTCTCCAGACTCTGTCACATGTGCTCAATGTGAAGCTGCTTTCATCTGTGAAGAGCACAGGGCACCAGTGGCGAATTTGCCAATTTTGGTGTTCTCAGGCAAATGCCAGACGTCCTGCATGGTGTTGAGCTGTATGCATAACCCCCACCTGTGGACGTCGGGCCCTCATACCACCCTCATGGAGTCTGTTTCTGATCATTTGAGCAGACACATGCACATTTGTGGCCTACTGGAGGTCATTTTGCAGGGCTTTGACAGTCCTCCTCCTGTTCCTCCTTGCACAAAGGTGGAGTGGTCCTTCTGCAGGGTTGTTGCCCTCCTACGGCCTCCTCCACGTCTCATGATGTACTGGCCTGTCTCCTGGTAGCGCCACCATGCTCTAGATACTACACTGACAGACACAGAAAACCTTCTTGCCACAGCTCGCATTGATGTGCCATCCTGGATGAGCTGCACTACCTGAGCCACTTGTGTGGGTTGTAGACTTCGTCTCTTGCTACCACTAGAGTAAAAACACCACCAGCATTCAAAGGTGACCAAAACATCAGCCAGAAAGCAGAGGAGCTGAAGTGGTCTGTAGTCACCATCTGCAGAACCACTCCTTTATTGGGGGTGTCTTACTAATCGCCTGTAGTTTCCACCTGTTGTCTATTCCATTTGCACAGCGGCATAGGAAATTGATTATCAATCAGTAGTTTTTCTTAAGTGGACAGTTTGATTTCACAGAAGTGTGATTGACTTGGATTTAAAAATAAAGTGTTCCCTATATATATATATATATATATATATATATATATATATATATATATATATGTATATATATATATATATGTGCATGACCAGTTTTTCTTCTGTGATATACTCACAACATGTTATTTATTTTTTTTTTGTTGTGATTCTAAATTCAGCCTCTTTGGTCCTCTAATCTATTATAGAGATACCAACAAGAAAATAGCAACGTTACAAGATGTGTACCTCCCACATGCCTTCATGTATCCAACTTTTAGTGTGAACAGTATGAGGAGAGAAAAATCAAAACGGCAGAGTCGCGAGACTGGTGGCTTATTACGACTCCCGCTGGAGAATGTTCAAAGGAGACACCCGATGTGCTCTGTTTGTTGCTTTCTGTTTTAATCTAGCCTAAAGACATAAGTTTATCAAAGTGAATTTTCAGGGTCTGTGTTTACGGCTTTGCTGCAGCTTTCAAATATCCCAGTATTCAAAGGAGTGGGCCAGAAGATGAAATGATGGACCCATCACTGGCTCAAACTTACCGAGATGTACCAAAAACACAAGCGCAAGAATAAATTACGACATCAGAAGAGTGATTGTATCTATGTGTGTATTAATATGAAGGCCGATGTGCAACAGACTGTGTGAGGAGGACAATGCTGCCATCAGGGCTAGAAGAATTCTTGTTTTTCTAGATGCAAAGATTTCCTTTTAAGATCTCATTTTAACCTCTGTTTATGCCACACAAAATAATTTACATTTTTTGTATTGAAGTACTGAAAGCGGTAAAAAATGTCACTACAATGCAAACCTTTTTTTCTTGGGCTGGCACAGCCTTCCAGATCATTAATTTTGACGTTTTTCTGTTGTTGTTTTTTAAATACAGCACAACACAGTTTTAATACAGAGGAGCGGTCGTATTTTAACATACAATAGAATAAGAAGAAATATCTTTATTGTCCCTCGGTAGGAGAATTTGGGCGTGACAGTGGCAAAAAACATATAGATATGATATATAGATATACAGGATATGCATGAGGACTTGACCTTTAAAGACCATGGACAAAAAATTATGTTAAAACGTGTCTTGGACAGATCTGTCAAGATTGGTTGTCACGTTGTGGAGGGTTTCAAGTTTACAAGGACCCATAACCTCAAATTCGCTTGTGCACCAGTGGGTTTTTAATGCTTTCCCCAGTACATCTAAATCAGTTTTTTTTTCTCTTGAGTAAGAAGGCCAAGCAGACCACAGAACATTTAGCAAGGTCAGGCTCAGTGCTCCTTTACACACTTTTACCAGCCATGACTGTTGTTGGCACTCTACATATTCATTATACAGTATTCAGAAAAGGTATTCACCTTTTGACATTTTATCAACTACAAATGTCACTGCATTAATTTAGAATGTGTTGAAAAAGTTTTTGTTACACAGTTTATTAATTATCTGTGTAAAATTACCAATATTAATGCATTCAACTCTTACAAAGGGTAGTGCATGATTGTGAAGAAAAAAAAAGATACAGGTGCCCTGTGATGGACTTGCAATCAGTCCAGGGTGTACCCTGCCTGTTCCCCAATGACCACTGGAGATAGCCACCAGCCCCCCGTGATCCTGCACAAATAAGTGGGTATAGATGATTGATGGATGAAAATTTTACAGTTTTACAGTTAAAAATTTGAAAAATATGGTGTGCATTTGCATTTAACCCTTGAACCAATTCTTTAAGAACCACTCTCACTTCAGATTCAGCCACAAGTCTTTTGAAGTATGCCTGTAACAGCTTTGCATATCTAGCGACTGATTTTTTTCCCCCTTATTCTTTGCAAAACAGTTTAAGCTCAATCAGATAGGAAGAAGTGTGTGTGCGTTTACAATGCCAGTTTTACATATTTCCATTATGCAACATTCATATTGACTTACAAACATGCTTTGATTCAAGCCATTATGTACGTTGTAGCTTTAGTTTACTGTGGAGGGATGTTGATCGCCCGGAAGGTGAATCAGTTTCAATGTTTTTACAGCCACTAGCAGGTTTTTTTTTTTCATGTTTGCCCAGTATTTAGCTCAATTCATCTTCCCATAAAGTCTGACCAGTTTCCAAGTACCTACTGAAGAAAAGCCTCCAAACAGTATGAATCTGCCACCATCATGTTTAGCTTTAAAGGTCTCCACAAATTTACCCCAGACCTGTCTGCTGTGTTTCCTTGTCTTTACGATGCTGTTTGTTCACTAATGCTCCCTAACAGACCTTTCACGGCCTTCAGAGAACAGCTGTATTTATGCTGAGATTAAATTACACAGGTGGACTCTTGCTGAGACTGCATGCTTGCACTGAAATTTTTTATAAATGAACATCTAAGAAATAGGGGTTGAATACAAATAGAAACCAAAACCTTTTCAGAGGTTCACTTATGAAAGAAATAAAGAAATATTTTCTTTTGTTTAAGGAATCTTCAGGATTTAAAATTCCATAAATCTAATGTTAATGGTTAAGCATATATTGCAATAAAAAAATACAAATAACTTACCACTAGGTTCAATAACAATGGCTGACAATGCCCTTGTGCCATCAATATACATGTATATTTGACTTTGTGCTAATGTTTGTATAATCCACTCACTCGGTCATAGGTCACTTCCACTATTATGGGGTCAAAAGCTAAAAGGTTTGGAAAGTCACTGCATAAAATTTGAATAAAATGCAGTGTAATGTGTGGGTGTAACGTAACTAAATATGTAAGGTAAAACACAAGCAAATTAACGTTATACTCTAATACCTATTAAATAGCAGAAAAAACGTTTTAATGTAAGTGTGTATAAGTTTTGTCTTTATATGGACATAGAGGATAATTGTTTGGAGTGAATTAGGAATTAATCATATTGAACTTCAGCAGTGAAGGAGGTTATGAAACATTTGCTGTAATTGTGGTGTCAAGCATATCAGTAGAAACAATTGCTAAAAGTAAGCCCGATTTAGGTTATGAGTAGCAACAGTTTTTTTTAACTAAGTTAACCCATTTCCCTTAATAAAATTAACTTCAAGTATACCACTTTTTGCTAAGTGTACTTAAGTGTAAGTATAAGTCCTAAGTACTTAGATGTAAATATACTTAGTCTTAGACTTCTACTTAGTCCTAGACTTCTGTTTACTTCAATATACTATTGTTAAATATATGAAATTCAGTTGATAAAAAGGTAAACTTCACGTACACTGCCTCATTTTAAGTATGAAATAAGTATACGGTACTCCTAGTTTGTTCAAATAAACTACGTTTTGCTAAGGGTTGGTCTTCCTACAGAAACTTAAGTAGAAATTTCAATAATTGCGGTGAAAAAATACTTTGGTGTCCTTAATTTCATTAGTGAATGAGTGCAAAACAATTACTTTTCCAGTGTAGACCATGTAACACTGATAAAATGTGAGACATTTTACAGTATTTTAAAGTTATTCATATTTCACACATATAAATGTCATTAATTAACTTTAAGTCAGTATCAAACTGGGACTTAGTATTGGCAAATGCCAAATCTTGAATGACCCATATCTCTATTGGGGCAAGAAATCTGGATTGTGAGCACTCTACTCGAAATTCAAGCACAGCTTTTAGGTTTTCAAAAACTGTGTAACCATAACTTCCCAGAATTAGACATACTGCTTAGTGTTTATAATCTGAATCTATAAAAAAACTGACACATAATAGTATCTTTATAAAAGGGTTCTTGTGCTAAAGAAATGGTCTAACCTCTTTTTCCTACAAGACTTTAGAAAGAAAATATTACTGCCAACATTTTGGTTGTTTTAAATAATTAATCACAATGGGAGAAAACATAAAAGCCAAGACATTTTGTAGTTTTTAAATATTCAGTTAAAAAAAAATCATGCAGTCAGTGTACAAACTAAGATTCATTTTACACAATCTCTCCAGTTATGACTAATGCTGCTTGTGTTGATAAGATAACATCTCAGAAAAAAACCCAAACATGACTTCAACACATCAGTTATATTTTGATCAGCTCAGCCCAATCCACTTTTCTGTTCCAAACTATAGAGGCTTTCATGGTGGAGACAATCAGAGGGCACGCTTTGAAAGCTCCATCTAACGGGTATGACATAAACATGCTTATGCAGTGTCAAAATGGCTCCTCTAGGACATCTGATAAATGTTTGATATCTTGAAAGATTTCATATTAAAAAAGTATGATTTTTTTTTTCAGATGATGTGTAGTTAATGGTGAATACTTAATGGGACATCATTGTTACAGATTAAAGACAATGAGTGCTCAAACAAGATGAGACATTTGCATGAAATCTTGCAAAATTACTAAAAATAGTTGTTACATTTTTAAGTTGCCTTTTTTACTCAAGTGTTTCCATCCAACAAAAAAAATTAAATCACAGTGTAAATGACTTGCTGAAGTTCAGTGAGGGTCTCTTCATACGTTATTTTGTTCACTTAAGGCTGATGCAACTCTGTTTATCTTTCCATATATGTTTTACAAGGGATTAAATAGACACAATTAAGCAGATTTTATTAAGCATTTTATAAAATTTCTGTCACATCTTTGAATTGCCAGCGAGCCGTGGGGAAGAACCTGTCTATGTGGCAGAGGGTTTTAGCAAATATCGCTCTGTGGCATTGATCTGAGGGTAGATGTTTAATCAGTTTTTGTGAGGGATGGATGGGGTCTGCAGAGATGTTGCCAGCCTTTTTTAAATGAAACCACGCAGTGATGGTCAAACACAGGACAGACTGAATGATGGCAGTGTAGAGGATAACCAGCAGCTCCTGTGGAAGGTTGTACTTCTTGGGTTCCCACAGGAACTACAGTCTTGCAGTGGGTAGCGCTGTTGCCATGCAGCAAGAAGGTCCTGGGTTTGAGTCCTACCCTTGTCCTGGGTCTTTCTGCATGGAGTTTCCATGTTCTCCCTGTGCATGCGTGGGTTCTCTCCGGGTACTCCGGCTTCCTCCCACAGACCAAAAACATGACTGTTAGGTTAATTGGCCTCTCTAAATTCTCCTTAGGTGTGAGTGAATGGTTGTTTGTCTCTGTGTTGCCCTGCGATAAACTGGCGACCCCGACTCTCGCCCATTGACAGCTGGAGATAGGCACCAGCACCCCTCGCGACCCCACAAGGGACAGACGTGTTAGAAAATGGATGGATGGATGGTTTTCAAGGTCCTCAAGATCAAGGTAGGGTCATTAAGTGAGAAAAAACGCCATCTTTTGTTGTCTGCTCTGATTTTCATGATTCTGGTCTCTTGTCTGTTGCTCATTCACTACTCAGTAGCAATTGCTATAAGTCCATTCAGATTTCTGTGAATATGCCGACCTGTTGTTGTGCTGCACCAATTAAGCAAGCAACATATCTTAATCAAAGTGCTGTGTGCAGCATCTCAGCGCTGTGTGTGCTGAAAGTGATCTAAAAATATAGCTGGTATGAGGCGGTATGGCCAAATTTACCTCATCAGTATCTCATGGAGATCTGCAGATGCCTGGCAACAAGCAATTAATTTGATTGAGGCAGTTGTGAGTATGCAGGTTTGCTGCTGGTATGTATGTTTTTGACTTCGTTTGTATAGTATTTGTACATAGGTGTGGTTTTCAATTTTGGTCCTCAGGAACCATTGTATTACATGTTTTAGATGTGTCTCTGCTCCAGCACACCTGAATCAAATGATTGCATTACTTCCTCAGCAGCCATCAAGGGCTGCAGAGGCCTCTTAGCCACCAGTCTATTTAAGACAGGTATGTGGAGAGAGGGGAACGGCTAAAACATGCAGGACAGTGGGCGCAGAGGACCACAAATGAAAACCAATGGTACAGATGACGGTTCAGAGTCGCAGGACTCATCTGGCTGAGTTGGTCGACCTTTTCAAAAAATTGAAAACCTTGGTTTAGCTGCTGGTCAAATTGCATATGATACAGTTTTAAGGATTCCAGCAAGGTCTTATAACACCTTACAATATTGCCAGGTTTTCAAAACAGGATCATGGGTTAATTAAGTTTTAAATGTTCCCGTTTGCTTGTATACTTTGTCTTCCATGAGCAATGAAACCTGTTAAAAGAAATGTACCCACCCAGCTCTCCCCAAAAGCTTGTAAATGTTTTGTCCTCCTGAAACTGGTTTCCTGTGTAGTCTAGCTGTTTAAATCAACACCTTCTGGTACATTTTCTACAACCAGCTCCTTCCTTTGTGGAAAGTGTTTATCCAGACCAAGCTTTAAAACACAAATTTCAATTAAAGTTATATTCACCTTGTTTAACCTCTGTTCTAAGGTAATATTTTCAGTTAAGTAACTTGTGGAAACCCTGAATATCGGGAGGATTGGAAGGCGATTCTGAATTGTTATTAACCAAGGCGGCATATCTTCATTAAAACGATCTGCTGTAGAATGACAGGGGGTAATAGGAAACAGTTTGGAGCAGCAAGTTTGAACCACATATTACTTATGGACCTCTGAGGACCAACAGCCTAAACTTGTGAAGAAGGTGTTCACTTTGAAAGTAAATATACATCAGGGAGAGAATGTTTTAAAGAGAATGTTTTAATTGCTACATTTGTTTTGGAGAAAAAAGTTAGACTACTAATGCAAGCAAATAACCAAAACTAATGTGACACTGGTATTCAACATGATAGAATAAGTAGAAAATGGTTTGTAAAAAAAAAAAAAAAAAAATGACAGGGCCTGTTGGTGAGCCAATGAGTGAGGAAAAAAAGAGACGAAGAGCATAGAGCAGTCAGAGAGAAACGGCTGTCATGCGTAATAGACATTCCTCGTGGGATATGAGGACAGCTGCCATCTAATTATATCTTGCTTACCAAATCGATTTGAGCCAAAAACAACAGCAAGTGCAACAAGCAAAAAATCTTTTTTCCCAGGACTGAGAACAGCATGAAGGGATCACACAGGAGAATTTACATCAATGCCTGCAAGAGAGCCGTGTGGATAATTCTAGGAGACACAGCAGCCTGACACCAATTTTCAGGAAAAACCTGGAAGCACTCTGAGCTCTTTGGACTGAGAAAGTTTTAACCTTTAGCTGATCAATTACTAAAGAAACAGTGACACGATGTTATTTGATTTATATGTGCTGTCGTGTATGTCGAAAAAAAATATGTCTTTAAGACCCAGAAAGAAATCATCCAGTTGCTTTGAACATCAAAGCATTCCAGAAATAACACAGCTTAACAGAACTGAATCTACATGTTTGTCATTTCGCTTGTATAAAAATGTTCGGTTCTGGCCTGGTTATACCTCCAACTTGTTGAGAAAAAAAAAATGTTTTTGCTTAGGTTAAATAGAGTAAGATTCTCAAGCCAAACATGTATCAAACATGAACTGCCGCATGCCCTTATTGTACTCTGCCAACAAGCCACCCTGAGCTAAGGTAGCTGTCTGTGTACTGACTTTGAAGTCTGATTAAATTGCGTGGTTGTTTTTTCTTTTCACAAGTGAAATATACCCCGTGCCACATGCTGCAGAAGTCTACATATATATAAGAAGAACATCTGCAGTTTGTGAAAAACTGCATTTCTGGCAAGTTGTTTTATAGGAGATTCTGCAGTGGCCTTAAACCTTGGAAATCTGACTTTTCATAAACACATATGCACACTTTTCACTGTCTGCCAAGACATTTTTCAGAAGGCTGACTTAGTGACTTAACATTGAGCTGAAATAATATTTTATTCTGCCGTTGATGTTCCAGACGTCTTTGGAAAATGTGATGTCCGTGACACGCTATAATGAAAAAGTGTTTGGTTAGATGCAAAAGCGTACTTTAAAGTGAATGATCTTATTTCTCCAGTTTAGAATTCTGAATCTTTTGAAAAGGATCCACAACTAATCATGACATATAGCAGTTATACGTTTTATCCCTAGAATATTAAACTATGTATCGCTAACCTTGAGCATCAACTTCATACAGCCAGTGGTAAATGTTGTGTTGTGGTTTGAAATAGTTTCTCCCTGAAAACTTAAATAAAATGCTTGGAAAATAAGATTGATTTTATTTCACCATTGATTGTGTAAAATGTTATAAACTTGGTGCAACAAGCCAGAGACCCAGAAAGGTGAAACTCAGAAAGGTAAAATCAAAATACATAAGGAACAAAATGCCATGGCCACTGGCAGTTATTACGCCTTTTCAGGTGCACATCAAACTGTGTGTGAATCGTATATCTTTATATTTTATTCCGTAGTGACAAAACACTTACGCACCATTTTTACTTTAAGAACTGTGACTAAACGTGTACAAACATTTTAGGAAAAGTCTTCGAATTTCTTGAATTCTAAGGTTTTTCTCTGGATTTTACCTTGGTAAGATAAGTTATTCACAAAGCACCCTAGGCCTTAAGAGAGCTTCTAAAGTGAAAAAGACTTTTAGGAGTAGTAGTGAGGAGGACCTTTAGTGAACGCAGAAGCGTCAAGGTAATGCTGCTGTGCCACGGCGCTGCTCCTATGCGACTGATCGCAGCAACTCTAGTCAGTCAGAGTGGTTCCACCCAGCGCGCCGCATCGCATTTCTGAAGTGTCCCAGAAGCGCCGGCACATGTCGGTTCTCTAAAATACGCGTCTGTTCTATTTTTGACGCTTGCCACACCGATTGCATGTCAATCTGGAGCAGAGCGGGTCGTTCAGGCAGGAAGTCAGTTGGTGAAAGGCGAATTGGATCTGAATCTACATGTGCAGACTTTGGATCACATTTTACTGTGAAACATTAACAGGTCAATCCTGCAACTCCGGCACCAATCCACCAGCGGATCTCACTTGATACTTGACACCATGGACGAAGAGACTTAACTTGGAGGTGGAAAGTCACACCATTTTATATGATACCACGCATCTAATTGGTTAACTTCTGTTCTTTCATACCTAGGAGCACATTTGTGTGTGTGTGTTGTTGTTTTTTTGCACTATCAACCAATCACAGCTCTTAAAAGACAGCGTCACACATAGCAACAGGGTCAACCGCACCTTCTCACTAAGATAAAAATGTCTGTGATTTTCTCACTCAGAGTCGCTCTCAGCAGCGATCTGAATCACTCTTAGGGCATGCAGCACTTCATGGTGTCAGGTGACATTAATAAACGTAAAAAAAAAAAAAATCATTAAGTACATTTTTTGGGGGTTGCTTTTAGTGTAAAATTCAGGGCATATAAAACCCTAAGTATTCCTCACATACAAATAATAAATACAATCCATAAAATATGGCTAATAAAGTACAACAACATAGTAAATAATTATTTAACACATGAAAACCATATGTTGCAAGAAAACATAGAAAGTAAAATAAAAAAATCTGTCAGTATTTAGTAGGAACCTTTACTTTAGTGCAAAGTAATATGTTAGTTGAGCCTTGATTTTGTGCTTAATGAAAGGTTTCTCAATATTATGTTATTTTACAGGAAGGATCTCATGTAGGAAAAGCAAGGAGCTCCGTTAAAGCTTGAGACACACAGCATGATTTGTTTGCCCGATATTACCCCCAATTTCCAGTCAGGGAAAATCTGCGTCATGCTGCACTAGTTGTGGCTGTTCAGCAGGGCTAGTCAGCACAAAGTGATTTTAGTGTGAGATGGGGTCAAAACTGGTGTCATAGAAGAAAACTGATTATCCAAGCACTGTAATGATGAAGACCACACTTTCAGGTTTATTAAATTAATCTTGCAAGATGAGAGCAGTGTTTTTGCCAGTGTCTGTGACTTGCAGAGTTACTACAATGCTTTCATACCCAAGACGGGAGAAATGCAAAAACTTCTCAGAAAGTTAGAATGAGAACAGACTTTGTTTATCTTTCTCCTCTGGAACTGTCTGAAACCAACTCTGACACATGACCTTCAGTGTGAAAGAGAAGAGAAGCCCATCTCACAGAGTCTCATGAGCATAAAAAAATAGAGGCATAACATGAACCATCATTTCACATATGAAAAGCAAAGTTCAACCTCACCATTAAAGTTTTACCAAAAAAAAAAAAAAAAAAAAAATCGTGGCTGGATGTTTTGGTCATTTTGATTTAATTATAGAGTGTTTCACAGCAGTGTGTGTGTGCATGGAGCAGGCTCGCTTTCCATTTCCGTCGCAGAGGAGGAAACCTTCTCAGCTCGAATAAGCTTTAACGTACATAAAAATAATTTTACGGTGACCAAATCTCCACAAAACTGTACTTAAAAAACATCCCATATGAACTCGCTGTGGCAGAAGAGGGAGTGAGGAGACTGGAATGGCGGTTAAGTGACAGCGTCACTAGAGAGCGCCATTCTACTACCGTATTTCTGGCTTGTCGCCCGCTGTGCAGTTGATGTCGCCTGCTTTGCGAATGCCGGCAATATGTCAGGCAAGTGACAGCAAGCAAAGGTGGTGACATAGTAGCGCCATTGGCATTCAACGTGAATGCACCAGGTTGCTCTTTCTGTGACTTTCTGTCAGTCACCAGCAACACCTGGTTCCTGCCAGCGTTTGGACGTCCATTGTTTCCTCCCCAGGTCCCAATCAAGGATCCAGTCACCTTGCTGGAGTTTGTGTAGAGGACTGGATGCTGCTGATGGCAGGTCAGCTCACACCTGGAAAGAAACCTCAAAAAAGGGTTGCATACAAACTTCTACAGTATACTCTAACATAGCCTCATCAGGAAAATAATTAAGTTTGTGAGAAGGCCTGATTGCAGATCCTACTCTAATAGCTTCAAGTGTTCTAATTGGTGGAGGGGCGAGCAGCCTATTGCTGATGTAGGTTTTCCCTGCATTGGGAGATGTGGACCGATATGTTGATAAGGTTGACTACATCCCCATTTTTGACACGTTGTCTAGCTCATGTGTCAAAACAGCAAAATGATTGAAAAAAAAACAACAGTGCAAGCAGAAAGCTCTAAATTTGTTTAGTGGATTATGTTTCTGCTAGCACCAGTCATTTGCTAAAAGAACACTTTTAATTCAACGATTAAACTGTCCTCATGCATATTAATGTAAAAGTCTATATTGGCTATTAGCATGTTTCTTTTATAATGTCTGGCGTCTTTTATTTATGTGTGAAAAATAACATGTTTTTCTTTCCGTATTATCAGCCTAATGAGGCAATACCATGGGATTTTTTTTTTCCGCATTTTAAAAATATGTGCAGTTATTGAACAAAGATATACTCTAAAACACTTTTCCCTGGGAATAAACTGTCACTGATAGGGTTCTGCTTGACCCGATGGTTTCTGAGGTTGTCAACTGCATGCCAGCATGGTTTGTTTTTTCACAATTTTATAAAGATGTTTGAATTGATGCACATAGTTTTCTCCTATTTAAAATACATGGGATGCATGTGTTTTAAATATTTATAGCCTTTTGTCAAGTCGAGTTTTTGCCATTTAAAATTAATCAGAATCAGCGATTAAAAATGAATAAACATTCATTATTTAGTATTTCAAATAAATGGCCATTAATCAAATTTATCTCAAAGTTTACCACAATAAATTCGCTTCAAATTTTAATGCTTTAAAATTCAGGCTATTAATGACAGCAATTACCCCAGTTTTATGAAAAATGTTGCACATTTTATGCTGTTTATGTTTTACTTATGAATGAGTCATGCATCAGCATAAAAAATTGCAACATTCAAATTAATGGAAATTTGTCATGTAATTAAAATGCACAAATCCTACAAACTGAGTTTAAATTCTTTCCTGGTAGGTAGCAATACTATTTTTTTCCTGTTTTTGGTTTGATTTTATCACCGAAATTTCTCTGCTCACTTTAAATGCAAACAATTATTGTCTGGTTTACCAAAATTGCTACAAACACTGCACTGTTAAATTCAAACAAAACCCCGGAAACATTTTCATGTAAAATGTACCATATTTTTGGTATAACATATTGGTAATTGACACATGAGACATAATAACCTCCTGAGTACCCCAAAACATTTGCGATAGCAGCATATGGGCACGCCCATTGTCGACCGTACTAGAAACCCGCAAATGACGTACAAACTGCACCAAGGAGTGCGTAAACACACCTTCCAATCATACCGCAAGCTGTCAGTCTGCATCTTTCACAAGCTTTAATTTGACAAAGTCAGTAACCACTGTGCACAAAATGTCAGAAATGTCTTGAAATGATATCCGGCCTTAAGGTGCTGTCCTCCCCTGACATTATCGCCGGCCGTTTACACAGCAGGCGAGAGCAATTGCACAGTGGGCAACAAGCCAGAAATATGCATTACAATGGTGTTGTCTAGTGACGCTTTCACACCCCTCCTGTCACTCACTTTTCTCCAGGCCTTGCTCGTTTGTAGACTTGTCGTGGTAGTGACAAGTGGTTGAGTCATACAACTCAGGCCGACCGCTATTATCAGTTTTTTTCTTCCATGTTAAATGAAAACTGCTTTGTCTCAGCTGCATTCCGTCACTCCGCGTCACAGCCAAATCTAGTTCCTGATTGGTTGACACGGCGTGACAAGACACAATGGTTCAGCTTTTTCAACTGTAACAACTGTCGCTTCACATCCATTGCAGGTTTCGAGTCGTTCTCGCTTCGCTTTAACCAGGGAAATTGTGGATTTTGCGTCACTAGAGCAGCTTCTGTGGCCTCGCGTAGCATCACGTCGCTCCCATGTTGCACCAGTGCATCGGGATGTCGTGTAAATCTTTTGCGCCGCCTGACACATTCATTCTCAATGTGAACACACCTTTACAAATATGAATCCAGGGAGTTAGAGTTTGAAAACAGGGACTACTGCCTTGGATCTATAGGGCAGAACCCCCCCCCCCCCCACACACACACACACACATACATCCATACATCCATACATACATCCATACATACATACATACACACACACACACACACACACACACACACATACATCCATACATACATACATACATACATACATACATACACACACACACACACACACACACACATACATATATATATATATATATATATATATATATATATATATATATATATATTACAGGCCAATGTTTCAATTATAATAGGACTTAAACTTAAAAACAGCTTATTTTCTAAAGCTGTAAAGTCAATCACACACAAACAAGATCACCAAAGTTGTCAGATTTTGCAAGAGAACCAAGCTACTTGCTCTATAAACACAAGCCCAAAAGACTCCCAGCCAGCAAACCACCACTTTGTGATACAAAGGCCACTTCTAATCATCAGAAAATGCATTTATATAAACAATGGAACTTTTCCTGCTCGCTGACAGATATTTTCATATCTCTTGTTGTGCAGCACGTTAACCTAGAAAAGGAGTTCCATAGGGAAAAGCCAAGCCTAAATGAGTGACTTCACGTTAAAAAACAAGCCAAAAAAAACAGCAACCTGTGACTCACAAAATTTGCAAGCGGCTTTAAAGAAAAAATAAGCCCAAAATTGTTTATAGCAAGTGATTTTGAGTGAAGACAGAAGTTCACATACACACATAAACTACCCTGCTGACTATCTAATAGACCACCAGCTCGTTTCATAAACTGTTTCAGCACAAATGTGCAGTGTGTTGTGTGTTTACAATTATGATGATGAGGGATGTCACAGATTGTATGATGATGTTTTTATTCCGCTGAGAAAAAGTCAAATAAGCGTACCAGCACAGACGCTGCAGTCGCTGGAAATTCAATTGTTGGCTTCTTACCACCCACGAAATGCAGAGAGCACATCTGTCTTTGGTGTCTTTGGTCAGATCTCCTACAATAAACAAGCTTGTATCCAACGTCGACATTTCTCAGCATTCCTTTGTTGTTTACATTTCTTTTTTTACTCTATTCAGGCGTGTGTTGGTACAAAATTGCTAGTGATAATATTTCAAGTTTATCAGCATATAATGAATGAAAAAATAGAATTTCCAGGGTTTTGTTTGACTTTCATAAACTTCACATGTTGCAACACTCAAAATTCCTTTGTTCAATTTGCAATCTTGATTTCATTAGTGCTTCAGAAAGGAGGAAAAAGATATGTGCCTGTATTTCTCAGGGTTGTTAGAGTCCTCTGAGAGTTCCTGCCTTGGAGACTTAGCTTAAGAGTGATTCAGATGTTGCTGAGAGCGACTCTGAGTAAGGAGACAACATAAATTTGTCTCTTAATAAGGAGGTGTGGTTGACCCTGTTGCTAGGTGTGATGCTTTCTTTTGAGAGCTGTAATTGGTTGATAGAGCAAGAAAAAAAAAACATACAAATGTGCTCCTTGTGATCAAAGGAGATAAATGAACCGATTAGACTGGATTAAGTAATGTGTGACATGATGATGAAATTTGCCAAAATGAAATAATTGTCACACAGCGTAACAATATTTGAATTAACCTTATTTGCATGCACATCACCATTTTGACTTGCTTACTGTGTTTACTTAGCATACTGATCATTTTATTACTTCATCTATTTGATATTAATGTGGACTCACCTGTCAGTATTTTTCTGTGAATGCCTGCTTGTTTAAAGTGGTCATATATGGAAAAATGTCCAAAACAAAATGGAGAATAAAGGGTACAAAAACCCAAGAGGTGAGGCTCCACTGTTCGCATGTCTTGACACTTTTACGCGCCAGCCTGAAAAGTGACAAGTGCTCCGTGCAGCAGTCCAAACCCAGAGAGGAGGTTACTGATATTATCATGCACAATAGGAAATACTCTCTCAACTTTTTTATCTTGTCTAGAATTTATATTTATTCATATATATTTTCTGCGACTTCTTACTTTTCTTGCGAAATGTTTATTATTTATAGTAGTTCTGTATACAAATTCCTCTGTATTATATTCTTTGTATATTTATCCAATTTGTATTTATGACTTTTATATATATTTTTTTCTATTATTTGTTTTACCCTCAGTAAAATTATGTCACCAGAACTACGCCTTGATGATTGTTACACAAATGTATGTGCTCATTTCCAGTGTTGTATAAAGTACTGAAATCTCAGAGTCAAGTAAAAGTATAGGTACCTCTCCAAATTATGACTTTGGTAAAAGTCCAAGAAGCTGACTGAAATGTTACTTGAGTAAAAGTCTTAAAGTATCTGAAATGTCTAGTATTTAAAAATAATTGTACTCAAGTAATGTAATAAAAAGTATAAGTAAAAAGTAAAACACTCTTAGGCTTCATCCGAATACCTTTTAATAAATGCTCCTAGCTCCTGCTAGAACAGGACTAATTATTCAATTAGTTCTGTTTCGTAACCTTTCACAGGGTCAACAATAAGCACTCTGTTGTGGGGAGGAAAGGAGCTTCGAACTGCCGATTTTGGACAGCCTTTAACTCCAACGTCATTACGAGACGGAAATGTGCATGGATGATGTGAGTCAAATCCGGGCATACAGCCTTCCATAAATGAACTACAAGTCCCGAGATACGGAGACCACTGGTCTAGATAATGCACTTTTTAATGTTAAATGGCACAACTTTATCCAATGATTGCTGTTTTTCTTTGTAGACCCTCAATCTATGGCTCAAGGGTTCTCAGGGGACCAGGCACTACAACTTGAGGACCACTGCTTTGAACAATGATACTAGATTTCTGCAAGGATTAAATAAATATTCCACGCTCTCAACCTGAGTATAACAAAGAATATAGTTTACAATAAAATAATTTTCATTGATTAGTTGAACTAAATATTTTTTTAATTGCATCTTTTTCATTTTATGAGGCAGAACAACACAAATATAGACTCTCCAAGTTGTTAGAATATAATCTGTTGACGTCACACACTGGTATGTTGGTTCCTTAAATTGTCCCTTTAAACAGAGTTTCTACATGAGTTTCATCCTCCTAGTCGGTTGTAGTAGTTTGTGATCGCTCAGCTTCTGCAGTTAATAGTATGATCCCTAATTTCACAATCATAAAAAGGAATACAGTCTATCAATGTGAACACATAGTCTTTTCAAAATCTGACATGTTATGTCCGTTTTAGGGGTGGCCACACAACAACATGAAGATCATCCATTCCTGTCATCAATAAAAGAAAAACAAGTGGTCAGTGAAGGATCATTCTGCTGTACCTTGATCAACATCTCTGTATTTATGTTCAAGCTAACATTTTTATCTGCAGGAATCATTGCAGAAACATCCCATTTTGACATTTTGACAGAATCAGTGGCGAAACAAAGAAGTAATTTCCATCAAGTGTTGCCTTAAATGACCCAGAAAAATTCTACAATTTCACCCATTTTACAAGCCTGCACATGTGTAATTGCTCATGCAAGGCACATCAAAAGAGGGGGCAGGCAAATCAGCAGGAAGAGGAAACGAAATTGGGACATCAACAACTTTTGGTGGAGGAAAAACTTGTCTACCACTCAAGTCATTACCAAAAACAAAGGAGACTCCCTCAGTTGGTTACTGCAGGTGCAGGGCTACTAATGGTTACTACAGGTGCACAATATGCAGAGGGCTTTGATGATGTTCATTTTTATTCCCCACAATAGTATGTCTAAACCACAGGATGTTTGTTCAGATAAAAGTAGTACAGACTCTAGAAAAATGGAATGTTGGGCATACAGCAATCAAGTGTTGTGGTTCCTGGCAGTAAACAATTGTTTGATTTCAAAGTCACAGATGATATACTTTCATGCACTGATTTTGTTGATTTATTTTTTATTCAGATTAAAATTCCTAAAACGACTTGTGTGAACGAAATACATTTTTATGAGTTTAAACAAACACCTTCTGTTCATATAAATAAATCACACTTCCAGTTCAGGCAAACACTTTTTCAACTCCTTCAACAAGCGCTCTGAAATCCTCAACAATTATTACTTTACAAAAATGACACATTTCTTATCAAACAACACTCCTTTCTTTCTCAAATTCAACAAAAGTCTGGTTTGCAGTTTTGATAAGATCCCTGAACTTTCAATGATATTGTTTAGGGACACAGTTTTATGAAGAGTTTCGAAACCTAAACTCTGCTCAATAGACAAACTTGAACACACTGCTTGGACCTTTTCCACACTTTCCCACTGCAGTAAATGGGACCAGAACTCCACTGGCCAATTCAAAGCAGTGGCTATGTGCTCAAATTCACTATTTCACACTCACAAAATGGGGGAACCATTGTTATGCTCTTACTTATGTCAAAACCGGGGAAAGTGGAAAGATCTGTGTCTGGTAGTGTTGGTGAAACTGTAGGTGAGCCTTTTTAAAGCTCAATAGGTCTGATATAGTGGTGAGTGGCTTGAACTTGGTCCCCACCTCCTTCGTGTGGAGAGTGAGGCAAAGATCCTTGGATGACATAAATCTGGAGACCTGATCATGATCTGGGCCAGCAGAAGGCTCATCAGCAGCTTGTGCCTTCACACTTGGAGCAGATGTTGAGGCCATGTCAACATCTCCTCCAAGTGTGGCAGTTTTACACACAAGGTTTTCTTTAACTCTGCCATACACTTCAACATTAGCCACTTCAATCGTTAGCCACAATGAGGTGGCCTGCTTGCTTATGTTTTGTCTATTCAGCCCCATGAAAGTGCTTTTACAGAGTTGTCAAGTTAAAAATCAATGTCCACTTCCTCACAGCAACTAAAGCTGCCAACCAGAACAATTTCTACTTCTCAAACTTACCAAACAAAGTAAGAAAAATTATTAAATCAGCTGTCAATTCATGCTAAGGACTGTCTACGGGTGGCCAGACCACAACATGACAATAATCCATTCTCGTCGGACGTCAAGCAGCCTCAACACACGACCGTACAATTTTACAATAATTTATTTACATAATGGTAATTCACTTTAGATGTTACCACTGACAAGAGGCAGGGTGTAACCAAAGTGATACACAAAAAATAAACCAGACGACAATAATTTACCTCCCCAGGTAAGTAAAACAAGACATAACTAGGATCCAAATAAAAAGGCAGTCCACCCTTACAAACTCAATCTACCATAGAGCTGTGCAGGTGTTTTTAAAATCTGCTCTGCAGGTAAAGGGTGCGGCTGGTAGGGATAAGCAGAGGATGAATGACGAGCAGTCAGTGGCAGCATTATCAAGGCAAGGCAAGTTTGTTTATATAGCACTTTTCAGTAACAAGACGATTCAAAATGCTGTACACGAACAGAAAAACAGTACAGAGGGAAATATTGCATAGGAAAAGAAAACATTACAGCAATAAAGAAATATGCTAAGCAAATATTTGACTAGACCTCTTTTATATATTAACAAGTTTGTTTATATAGCACTTTTCAGTAACAAGACGATTCAAAATGCTGTACATGAACAGAAAAACAGTACAGAGGGAAATATTGCATAGGAAAAGAAAACATTACAGCAATAAAGAAATATGCTAAGCAAATATTTGACTAGACCTCTTTTATCTATTAACAAACATACAGAAAGCATAAAATCATCAGTACTTAATAATAATTTAATAATAAATCTTCTTCAAACTCTAGGGTCACTTGTGTACCACAGGGTTCAGTCCTTGGACCAATTCTATTTACTATATATATGCTTCCGATTGGCAAAATTATCAGACAGCATGGGATTAATTTCCACTGTTATGCTGATGACACTCAGCTATATTTATCCATAAATCCTGATGAATCCAATCAGTTACTTCGACTGCAGTCATGTCTTGATGACATCAAAAGGTGGATGACTTTAAATTTCCTGCATTTAAATTCTGACAAGACAGAAGTTGTAATCTTTGGGCCAGAGTCTTCAAAAAATAAAGTTCTTAACCAATCACTTAATCTGGATGGCATTAACTTGGCCTCTGGTAATAAAGTTAAAAATCTTGGTGTTGTTTTCGACCAAGACATGTCATTTAAATCCCATATTAAACAGGTTTCCAGAGTTTCCTTTTTTCACCTCCGGAATATCGCCAAAATTAGAAACATTCTGTCCAGGAGTGATGCTGAAAAACTAGTCCATGCATTTGTTACTGCAAGGCTGGACTATTGTAATTCTTTACTATCAAGAAGTCCACAAAATGCAATTTGAAGTCTTCAGCTGATCCAAAATGCTGTGGCAAGAGTTCTGATGAAAATCAACAAGAGGGATCATATTTCTCCAATTTTAGCTTCCCTTCATTGGCTTCCTGTTAAATCAAGAATATAATTTAAAATTCTCCTTCTAACGTATAAAGCCCTTAATAATCAAGCTCCATCATATATCAGCGCTCTGATTACCCCGTATGTTCCTAACAGAGCACTTCGCTCTCAGACTGCAGGTCTGCTGGTGGTTCCTAGAGTCTCTAAAAGTAGAATGGGAGGCAGATCCTTTAGCTATCAGGCTCCTCTCCTGTGGAACCAACTCCCAGTTTTGGTCCGTGAGGCAGACACCCTATCTATTTTTAAGACTAATGTTAAAACTTTCCTTTATGACAAAGCTTATAGTTAGAGTGGCTCATACCCTGAGCTATCTCTATAGTTGTGCTGTGATAGGCCTAGGCTGCTGGAGGACATCAGGGTCTAATTTTCTCACTCTACTGATTTCTACTGTTCTTCAGTCTACTGTTCTCCAGTTTTGCATTGTATTACATTGAAATGACTGTCGTCATTTCAGCTTTTAACTTTTTGCTCTCTCTCTTTTTCTTCATAGTAGGTACACCTGGTCTGGCGTTCTGTTAACTGTGACATCATCCAGAGAAGACGGCTCACCCGCTACTACCATCTAATGTAGAACAGATTACTAGATCAATGTGTGCCTCTGTGCTCTTTTGTCTCTCTTGTTGTGTCTCTGCTCTGTCTTCTGTAACCCCAGTCGGTCGAGGCAGATGACCGTTCATACTGAGCCCGGTTCTGCCGGAGGTTTTCCTTCCCGTTAATGGGGAGTTTTTCTTCCCACTGTCGCTTCATGCTTGCTCAGTATGAGGGATTGCAGCAAAGCCATGTACAATGCAGACGACTCTCCCTGTGGCTCTACGGTTCCCCAGGAGTGAATGCTGCTTGTCGGGACTTTGATGCAATCAACTGGTTTCCTTATATAGGACATTTTTGACCAATCTGTATAATCTGACCCAATCTGTGTAATATGATTGAACTTGATTTTGTAAAGTGCCTTGAGATGACATGTTTCATGATTTGGCGCTGTCATGGTTGAGTTTTGGTTTGGCTTTGTTTTTCTGTTATTTTCATTTTTTCATCTCTTTTGGGTTAGGTTTGACTTTATTTATTGTTAGTTTTCAGTCATCAGTTATTTTCTGTCAATTTTCACCTCACCTCCTCAGCAGTCAGTCACACCTGAGATCATTTGCTGGTTAATTAGTCAGACCCTGGTGTCACCTGTCAGTTCTCTATTTAAACCTCCCTCTGTCTTTAGTTCAGCACTGGGCCGTCATCATCATTCCACACCTCTCCATGCCAGTCCCCGTTTTGCCTTGGAAGCTTTGTTTTTTCTCCTGTTAAGGTTAGTCCAGTCAGTCACTCTAAGGACTGTTTGTTCACTGTTTGTTCCTGGAGAAGTTCTGCTCTGTGCTCTGTTGTCTCTCAAGTTCTGCTAACCTGACTAGCCGCCCTGGAGAAGTTCTGCTCTGTGCCCTGTTGTCTCTCAAGTTCTGCTAACCTGACTAGCCGCCCTGGAGAAGTTCTGCTCTGTGCCCTGTTGTCTCTCAAGTTCTGCTAACCTGACTAGCCGCCCTGGAGAAGCTCAGCTCTGAGCCCTGGTGTCTCTCAAGTTCTGCTAACCTGACTAGCCGCACTGTAGAAGCTCAGCTCTGTGCCCTGGTGTCTACAATGAACTGCTAACCTGAGTGCTACGAGGCCTACTAGCCGAGCAACACCAAGCAAGTGTGGACTCTCTGTCTCCGGTCCGCCAGCTCCTGCCATCACCTTCTCTCCGTTCCTGTGCAACCAGCTCCTCTGGCCTCATCAAACCTCCACCCATCAACCTTGTAATAAAGACTCTCAAACTTTTAGTCCCGTGTGTGCATCCTGAGTTTATCGGTAAACAAAATCGTGACAGTACGGCCCAGTCACAAGGTGAACTCAGGCGCCATGCGGGACTTACCTGCAGGAGTTGACGACCCGGAAATCATCGCATATTTAAAGATGTGCCAACGTCAGATGAGGGAAAGGTACGCCAGGATGGCTTCTGCCCGGAATCCTGCGCCACCGATCCGGGTCAACTCTACTCCCCTGGTGGTCCAAGTGGGTGTGGTAACGGCTACTACAGAGCCCGGGGAAGGAAGCCGCTCAGCCTCTCGTCGTCTCGGTCATCATCTCCATGACTCACAGCTGGCCCCTCGAGTAAAGCTCATCGTTCCACCTAGCAGACCCCCACGCATCAAGGAGAGCCAGTTGTGGGATTTCTTCTACGGTGACCGAGACGACCTTCTGCCCTGCTGGTCAACGGCCACCCCCGAGATTGCCTCGGATTCCACATCTGTCCCCTCCCGGCGAAGAAAGCAGAACCACCGGCGCGGAGGGTCCGTCGAGGTTCGTGAGGAGGATCCGCCTCCAACGGCGCCGCTCTCTGAAGCCTGTTGCCCGGCGCCGCTGCCCGCCGAAGCCTGTTGCCCGGCGCCGCTGCCCGCCGAAGCCTGTTGCCCGGCGCCGCTGCCCGCCGAAGCCTGTTGCTCGGCGCCGCTGCCCGCCGAAGCCTGTTGCCCGGCGCCGCTGCCCGCCAAAGCCTGTTGCCCGTCACAGCCCGAAGTAGCCGAAGAGTTGGTTCAGTCTCCGCCCGAAAGCCCCGTTCTGCTTGCCGCCAAAAGCTCCGTGCCGCCTAAAACAGACCCGTCGGCCGACGAGGGAGTTGTTTCGCCTCAAGCCGAGGCCTCCGAGGGAGCTGTTCCGCCTCAAGCCGAGGCCTCCGAGGGAGCTGTTCCGCCTCAAGCCGAGGCCTCCGAGGGAGCTGTTCCGCCTCAAGCCGAGGCCTCCGAGGGAGTTGTTCCGCCTCAAGCCGAGGCCTCCGAGGGAGTTGTTCCGCCTCAAGCCGAGGTCTCCGAGGGAACCGCTTTGCCTCAGCCCGAGGCCTCCGAGGGAGCCGCTTTGCCTCAGCCCGAGGCCTCCGAGGGAGCCGCTTTGCCTCAGCCCGAGGCCTCCGAGGGAGCCGCTTTGCCTCAGCCCGAGGCCTCCGAGGGAGCCGCTTTGCCTCAGCCCGAGGCCTCCGAGGGAGCCGCTTTGCCTCAGCCCGAGGCCTCCGAGGGAGCCGCTTTGCCTCAGCCCGAGGCCTCCGAGGGAGCCGCTTTGCCTCAGCCCGAGGCCTCCGAGGGAGCCGCTTTGCCTCAGCCCGAGGCCTCCGAGGGAGCCGCTTTGCCTCTGTCCAAGTCCCGTGAGGAGGTCCAGGAGGACCTGCCTCCGCCAAAGTCCCGTGAGGAGGTCCAGGAGGACCTGCCTCCGCCCAAGCCTCGTGAGGAGGTCCAGGAGGACCTGCCTCCGCCCAAGCCTCGTGAGGAGGTCCAGGAGGACCCGCCTCTGGCCTCGGTTTCCACCGAGACCTGTAGCTTGGCATTGCCTCCAACTGATCTGTTTGGCCGGAGCCGCAGACTGCGGACTTCGAGCCGCTCGACTCTGCCTCATCGGGGCCGTCCACCACGGCGCCCGCCTCTGACTTCTCTGTTTGGCCGGAGCCGCAGACTGCGGACTTCGAGCCGCTCGACTCTGCCTCGTCGGGGCCGTCCACCACGGCGCCCGCCTCTGACTTCTCTGTTTGGCCGCAGACTGCGGACTTCGAACCGCTCGACTCTGCCTCGTCGGGGCCATCCACCACGGCGCCCGTCTCTGACTTTCCTGTTCGGCCGGAGCCGCCGACCGCGGTCTCCGGGCCGCTTGACTTTGCCTCGTCGGGGCCGCCCTCCTCGAGGATTTAGTCGGGCGATGCTGCTCCGCCGCCTGCCTCGTCCAGGACGACCTCCACGAAGACTTTTCTTTTTTGCTTAGCAGCCGTTTTTGCCTGAGCCCTTAAGGCCAGTGCCTTCTGTTATTTTTTGGGCTCGATTTCAGTTTTTGAATTACTTAGGATTTTTGGGGTTTTAGAGTTATTTAGGGGTTCTTGTTTTCTTAGAGTACTTGAGTTTCTATTTTCTTTTGTTTTTCCACCTCTGTTCTGGTGTTCCAGGTTTGCCTTTAGTCTTCCGGTTTTTGCTTTGGTCATTTGTTTGCTTTAGAATCCTAGTTTTTTTTGCCTTGTTCTCTGTTTTTGTTCTAGCTTTAGTTGTCTAGTGTTACATTAGTTTACCCGTTCCTGCCCTAGTTTCTTTGTTTTGGTTTTGCATTAGTTTTATAGTTTTTCTTGAACGTCTTGATCTTTTTCCTAGTTTTTTGTTTTATTTTGATTTTCTAGTTTTTTGCTTCGGTTTTTCTTTTGTTATCCCTACCCTAGTTCTTCTGGTTTTTGTTCTATAGGTTAGTTCATGCCTGGTTTTCTAGTTTTTGGTTTAGATCTTTAGTTTCCCAGCACTCTTTAGGTCCCAGCGCTTCTTAGTTTTGTTTTGGCCCCCTAGCTCTTAGTCCCCTGGCGTGTTTGACGCCCTCCATTCTCCGGAATTTTGACGCCCTTAGTTCCTGGTATTTTTGTTTCCTGGCGTGTTAGGACGCCCTCTGACCCCTGTAGATTTCGTGTTTTTCTGGCGTGTTAGAACGCCCTTTGTCTCCTGGCGTATTAGGATGCCCTTTGTTCCTGGTTCCCTGGTGTTTAGATTTCTAGCGTTTAGATTTAGTGTTCCCGACGTGCTTAGACGCGCTCTGTTCTCGATTCCCCGGTGTGTTAGGACGCCCTCTGTTTTCGGTTCCCCGGCGTGTTAGGACGCCCTCTGTTTTCGGTTCCCCGGCGTGTTAGGACGCCCTCTGTTTTCGGTTCCCCGGCGTGTTAGGACGCCCTCTGTTTTCGGTTCCCCGGCGTGTTAGGACGCCCTCTGTTTTCGGTTCCCCGGCGTGTTAGGACGCCCTCTGTTTTCGGTTCCCCGGCGTGTTAGGACGCCCTCTGTTTTCGGTTCCCCGGCGTGTTAGGACGCCCTCTGTTTTCGGTTCCCCGGCGTGTTAGGACGCCCTCTGTTTTCGGTTCCCCGGCGTGTTAGGACGCCCTCTGTTCTCGGTTCCCCGGCGTGTAAGTACGCCCTCCGTTCTTGTTCCTAGGCGTTTTAGATGTTCCTGCTTCCCTCATATCCCGACGTTCTCTTCCCCAGCCCCGGCGTTTTCCTCACGCCCCGGCGGGTTTCCCTTTGGCGCTAAGTACACCCGTTCCTTCCCTTTGGCGCTGTCGTGCGCCCGTTCCTTCCCTTTGGAGCTGTCGTGCGCCCGTTCCTTCCCTCTGGCGCTGTCGTGCGCCCGTTCCTTCCCTCTGGCGCTGTCGTGCGCCCGTTCCTTCCCTCTGGCGTTGTCGTACGCCCGGTTCTTCCCTCTGGCGTTGTCGTACGCCCGGTTCTTCCCTCTGGCGTTGTCGTACGCCTGTTCTTCCCTCTGGCGTTGTCGTACGCCTGTTCTTCCCTCTGGCGTTGTCGTACGCCTGTTCTGCCTTGTGGCGATTGTTCGCCTGTCAACGTCGGTTAGACATCTTTTGTTTTGCCTACCAGCATCTGTTAGACATCCTTTTTAGTTCGCCCTAGTGGGTAGTTTTGGTTTGATTTTAGCCCACCATCCTACCTTCCCTCCACCCACCCAGGTTAGATCAGCTTGGTTATGACTCTTGCCCGCCATCCTGCCGTCCCTCCACCCACCCTGGTTCGGTCACTTTGTAGTTTGTTTTGTTTGATTTTAGGCCGTCCGGAGTCCGGCCTTGAGGGGGGGGGGGGGTAATGTCATGGTTGAGTTTTGGTTTGGCTTTGTTTTTCTGTTATTTTCATTTTTTCATCTCTTTTGGGTTAGGTTTGACTTTATTTATTGTTAGTTTTCAGTCATCAGTTATTTTCTGTCAATTTTCACCTCACCTCCTCAGCAGTCAGTCACACCTGAGATCATTTGCTGGTTAATTAGTCAGACCCTGGTGTCACCTGTCAGTTCTCTATTTAAACCTCCCTCTGTCTTTAGTTCAGCACTGGGCCGTCATCATCATTCCACACCTCTCCATGCCAGTCCCCGTTTTGCCTTGGAAGCTTTGTTTTTTCTCCTGTTAAGGTTAGTCCAGTCAGTCACTCTAAGGACTGTTTGTTCACTGTTTGTTCCTGGAGAAGTTCTGCTCTGTGCTCTGTTGTCTCTCAAGTTCTGCTAACCTGACTAGCCGCCCTGGAGAAGTTCTGCTCTGTGCCCTGTTGTCTCTCAAGTTCTGCTAACCTGACTAGCCGCCCTGGAGAAGTTCTGCTCTGTGCCCTGTTGTCTCTCAAGTTCTGCTAACCTGACTAGCCGCCCTGGAGAAGCTCAGCTCTGAGCCCTGGTGTCTCTCAAGTTCTGCTAACCTGACTAGCCGCACTGTAGAAGCTCAGCTCTGTGCCCTGGTGTCTACAATGAACTGCTAACCTGAGTGCTACGAGGCCTACTAGCCGAGCAACACCAAGCAAGTGTGGACTCTCTGTCTCCGGTCCGCCAGCTCCTGCCATCACCTTCTCTCCGTTCCTGTGCAACCAGCTCCTCTGGCCTCATCAAACCTCCACCCATCAACCTTGTAATAAAGACTCTCAAACTTTTAGTCCCGTGTGTGCATCCTGAGTTTATCGGTAAACAAAATCGTGACAGGCGCTATATAAATAAAATTGAATTGAATTGAATACTTAATTAGTTCTATTCATACAAGGAAGTAAGCCAGATAAATCCTTGCGGGTTGCTGATCTAAAGTAATTGTGTCCAACTTTTCTAAAGCTAGAATAACATTGTTTGTTTCATTGTTGCACTGAAACCAGCTTCATCACTACTACCATTTCAAAGCTTAATTATTTATATTCAAAAGAAAAAAATCATTACATTAAGCTAAGTAAATCCTTGACTACACTACTTTAGTTTCACTGGAACAAGCTTCATGACTAAAAAGTCAAACAGTAATTGTTTCTATTCATTCATTAACAAAATCCTTAAAGCTACAGCTTAAGGTCTCTGATCTGACATTTCTGAACTACAGCTAAAATAGCAGGCAAGCAACTGCAGGCGAAAAGCACAACAAAGGCAGGTGTGTACCTGTGTGTTTTAATGTAATCATGTGTGTGTGTGTGTGTGTGTGTGTGTGTGTGTGTGTGTGTGTGTGTGTGTGTGTGTGTGTGCTAGCGTAGGTCTGTGAACCGTGGCAGATAGCCCTCACAGCCAAAGTATCTGATAGTGAAGGAACGTTTTTAGGCAGTTTAATAGCACTCTGTTCCAGGTCACAGATGTTGTTTACATAACATCCAGGAGCTCCAAAAGGCAGATATCCTGTTATCATGAATCCAATTTTGTTTGGTTACCTGAATCTTTAGTTTATTAATTATTTTCTATTTGCATTCTTCTTTGTGAATCTGTTAGCGGATTCAGTTCTTACTTCATCTTTTCCTTGTGTTCCTCCCTATCTGGCCCTGATCAGTATTTACCCTTCCTTCACCTCTCTACCCTGATTGGTCTCAGCTGCTTCTAATTTCCTCTGATTTCTTTCACCTGTCTTCTGCCTTATTTCTCTACTCTGCCCCAGCACTGTCTCCATTTCTTTCTGTTTCTCACTGGCTTCTGTGCTTATACATGGCTTAATGCCTCCTACCGCACTTGTTCCTTCGTGCCTAAAATGTGTGTTTCCAGTGTGATCTCCTTGTAAAGAACATTTTGTAACTTTTCTTTTTTAATAAACTTCTCGCGTATTCAGCTCTCTGCGCTTGGGTCCTCCCGTAGCCTCAACCATGACTGTGTCTCCAGCTTAAGACATTTACAATTTTTGTGAAGCAAAGCAAACTGATGGCATAGGTTCCAAATGTGTTTCTAATCTGTGAGTACTGTTGGAACCAGAAGTGGAAATATCATGATTTATCCATAAACAAGCTATTGTCAGGTGCTTCCCACAAGATTTCTCACAGGGGAGTCAAAATAATGACCAGAAAAGATGTTTAAAGTTAATTGCTCAATTTATGCTCAATCAACAAACTGAAGACAGTATGTTTGTATTTGGTGAAAACTACCCTTTAGGAATCCATGCAACATACAGGATAAGTTTTGAAGTTCTTACTACCTTTTTTTCAAGTTTTTTTTTTTTTCAATATAGTAAGGCATTACACTGTATTGCACATAGCTGTTTTATAGATCCATGTGTTTTGGTTCCTTGACATCTGAAGTGAAGTTCTTGTCAATCTCCTTATTAGAAATGTATACACTAAGAAAAATGTTACCATCTTCAGTACTAGAGATAGAAAATGGCTAGTTGTTGAGGATAACTTTTCCAGGTTTGGAAATGGTGTACCTGCTTTAAGGAAGAGCAAAGGGTCCCTTATCCCTATTGGGGTCACAACGGGTGCTGGTGCCTATCTCCAGCTGTCAATGGGCAAGAGGCGGGTTGCACCCTGGACCTGTCCAGGGTGCAACCCGGTCCATCGCAGGGTCCAGTCCATCGCAGAGAGCAAAGGGTCAAACAAGGTAAAGGCCAAATGCATCGCGTTATAACACAGCTTGTTTTATTCAGTACAGGATTGTCAAAGCTTCAACAAATGTGACTCCTTTGCTGCTAATCGTGGGTTGATTATTATTCCTGATGCTAAGAAGCATGTTAATGGTGACTAAAGCAAGGCTAAGAATGAAAAGTGGTCACAATGACTTTTCAAACCTCAGACAATACTGAGTCATCTGTCTTTGCTGGAGGATGAGTTTGTTTCATCTGAGGATTTTTTTCTTCTGCCCACTGAAAAGCCATTGAGCAGTAATTAGGGCCACATTAGCACATGTTAGTATTCACTGGGGAGGTGGGGATACTGTGAAGGAAAATGACCAAGAAACAAGGAAGGTTACTGCAGACTGTGCTACCTTTGCATCAAAATACAAAAGGCATAAAGAGAATGCAGGAGGGACAGCAAAGAAATGAAAAATGGAATTAACGAATGGTTGGATTTATAAAAAAAAAAGAAGAAAAAACTGTCGATCATGACAAATGTTTGGTGCACAAAAGTGTGCCCCTTAATGAATGGGAGACAGCAGCATGGGTCCCCATGATTAGCATTTATTAACCTTCTTTCTGGGGTGTCTGATGATAATACACTGGAGAAATGGTTAGAAAGCGGATGACTAATCTCATACAGAAAATATATGAAATGGAAGAAAAATGAGTGCTGTAGATAGAGCTGGAAAGTGTTTTTAAATGCTTTAGTGAATGTTGGTGTATATCTGTAGATGTCCTAAATTTACCTGCAGTGTTGCAGATGGGGTTGTCTTTCATTTAAAAGTCAGTCTTCCAACACAACTCCCCCATAAATACATAGACCATATATATTTATTTATATATGAAGTATCCTGGTACCATAGTGTGACTAATTATCTGCTGAAACAGTGTATTAGTTGCATGATTACCTGATTCCTCTATAGTTAATTACACAGCCTGCTCTTCCTTGACCTCTGCCAGTATGATGCATTACTACTTCTCCATCTCTCACTCCCTTCCTCTTCCTGTTTCCTTCTACTTTTATAAAAGTTCACTTTATTCCCCTTTGATATATGTTTTATTTTTATTTTGTATGATGATAAAACATATTTCCTTTCAGGTCAAACTACAATCTTGCTAAAAGTATTGCAAGCCACTGGACTTCTGCACGTTTTGTCGTGCTACAACCACAAACTGCAATATTTTTTATTGCCCTTTTATGGGCTAGACTTACACTAAGCATGTGTTATAGCAAAAGGAAACAGCACAAGTTACAGTCTTAAAACTGTGTTGTTCACACATCTCCCTTAATCCAAAGAAGAATATGTGGCAAAACCTGAAAACTGATGTTCATAGATGCTCTCTATCCAATCTTGACTGAGCATGATTATTGTTTTTTTCATTACATCATTCATACATAAGGCAGTCCAAAGTAGAGATAGACAAACACAGGTTTTTTAAGGTCGATACCAATTTCAATTATTTTGATCAGTCAAACCGATACCCGATTACGTGGGGCCGATTTGTTTAGACTGATTCTTGAAGCCGATATTGATTTTTCTTCTTCCATTTACATGATAAAAATGACAGAATGATAGCAAATGTCACATAAGGCTCAAACATTTATTAAGATTATAATCAGAGAAAGTTTTTTTTTCTTCCTCCACTTGATGGCGTCCAGTAAGCATGGTGGCTGGGTGAAACACAGGTGTTCTCCATCAGACCTCATCAGCAGGAGGATAAGATGAGCCGGCTGCCAGCTGTTCTTTGCAAGAGTGTTTTCCTCTCAATGATTCTAGCCTGCGCACTCCTGATCCTGTTCTGGCTCAGTTTCCCAGCGCCCGAACCCGACCGCAAATTCTCCAGAAGACTCCCAGGTTCTCAAGTCCCTGCTGGCAGCCTCCAGGCTTTTTGGCCAAAGTTCTCCTGAGATCGCGTCCTGCTTACCCTCCACCGTGCTTCCCTTCTTGAGATTTAGATGCATTTGTAAACTCACCTGCCTCCTGGTACAGACCCCGCTCACTCCTCCCTGCCACATCTCCAACTCCACCCCAAGCCTCTGCTGTTCCCAGTCCGAGTTCCCATTGCTGGATTCCTGACAACTTGCATCACTTGTTTGAATAAACCTTTAAAGACTGTGTTGATCTACTGAGTGTGTTCTGCATGTGGGTTAAATCGTTGGCAAAAGCCATGACAGACGTCAAAGCATGCCGGCTGAATACGCTAATGGATCAGCCAAATACATGCACGTATCGGCCGATACCGATACAAGACAAAAATGTAAATATCGGCCAATAATATCGTCCAGCTGATATATCGGTTGATCTCTAGTCCAAAGTGCATTCATTCATCAGAGATTGGCCCAACAGTTCCTTAGTGAGATCTCTTAATCATAAGTTGTCATAAACAAAGCAGTTTCTGTCCAGTTTCAGCACATCTCGGGGAAATATTTCCAGAATGAAGTAAATAAACTAAATGGTGCAGAATAGGGTGCAAGTACTACCTCCAGTAGGACAACGACCTTAATAATAATAAATTTGTCAATGGGTTATTTTTAGATCTTTCCAAATCGTTTGATACTGTCAATCATGATATTTTGCTTTAAAACTTTATAAATGTGGTTTTATTACTGTTCACAAATGGCTTGGTAATTACTTATTGCACAGAAAACAGTATGTTTGTATTAAAAAAGCATGAATCTAGACTGAATATGATTAAATAGGGAGCTCCACAAGGCTCAATATTGGGACCATTATTGTTTTATTATTTATGTAAATGATTTTACTTCTGTATCTAATTTTACATTTCCAGTGCTTTTTACAGATGATACTAATCTTTTTATTTCAAACAAAAAATATTACTACTCTAAATAAATTAAATGATGATCTTTTTAATCATTCAAAATGGTTTAAAGCAAACACATTGACTTTAAATGTTAAGTCTTTATTTTCTTTGTTGGAAATAAAACATGTAATAATGATAAAATCAATCATATTGGACATGTCTTGAAAATAATTTACAAAATCAGTTGGAGTTTTGAGCAAGATTTTGTTCATAAATCATGTTTTCTAATCTTATACCACAGTTTAATTTACCTCTATTTCATCTATCATATTATTCTTTGGGGGGCTACATTTTCAACTCAGTTAAAATATTTATTTTACAGAAAAGGTTTTAAAGAATAGTTACTTTTTCTAAACCAGAAACGCCAAGTGCACCTCTATTCTAAAAATTAAAACTGTTGAATGTTTTTGATATGAACTCTCTTACATTTGCTTTTAGAGCTCTATATGATACTAACTGGCCTTCCTAAATTAAATGTTATTTTCATAACAACTCACAAATTCATAGCTATCCTACTAGGCAGGCTTCAAATTTGCATCTTCCGTTATATAAATCATTGTGTGACCAATTATCTATCAGATTCTGCGGTTCTCCAATGTGGAATACAAATGTTGACCTTGTGGAACCCACTGTATCACTGTCTATGTATAAAAAAGACTAAAAACTAAGCAGATGACAGGGTATGTGCTCTGATGTACTATGAAATGTTACTGTGATGATGATTGTATTATGTTTTTTTTAATTGTCATTGATTGTTCTTATTTATTCTGTATTGTGTTGTAGTCTGATTTGACTGGGCAGCGTTCCTCTATAAGCCCATTCACGTTTCTGCCACGTCCATACACACACGCCCGCCGACAGGGGGGGACAAACGGGTCTGTTGTCCCGGGCCCAAGACAGAGGGGGGGAGGCAAAACTGACTCTGATCAGCGCGCGTGCACTGCTTGCAGAAGCTGCACCAAAGTCTCCCTTACGGCAGTCTGCTGCTCCCCCTCCCCTCTCCTACACGGCTCAGCGGCGCCAGCCAATCAGCACGCAGGCTCAGCCAAGCCCGCCCACTCTGCTCTCAACACAAACATCCTCGGTGCTGTTCAAATCAGACTCGGAGAGAGAGAGGGACTGCACGAGCGGAAAAAAACATGAACAGGGAAAGAAGCACCATTTGGCTAAAATTTAATACTGTAAATGAAATCAGGCTGTATGGTTTGTAAAAAGTCGGTTAAATTCAGTGTAAACATAACAAATATATATAAGCACGGGAAAAACCATGAGCAAGAAAACGTCGAGCAACAAACGGAGAGAGGAGACGAAACTTCTCTCATTGCCCCGACAGACCCACAGACTGACGTCACTGACTGGGGCGTTTCAGTCCTCCAGAGAACATCCAGGTAGATCAGAGTGGTCATCTTCAGCAGCAGTTCATGTTAGCTTTCAAAGTAGATATTATCTATCATATGTTACTGGAGCCCATACATAAAATGTAATTAAGACCTTGAAAGAACCCAGTACGTATATCCTATTAAAAAGTGTTATTTAAGATAAAATAACATTAACTAATCCTTTATTTATCCCACGACGGGGAAATTTATAGGATTAAAGCAACAGGCAGGTGCACACAACACAGACAAAATTACATAAGGATTAAAAGATATAAGAGGTGGATTAGGAAAAAACACTATGAACATAAGATTATTATTATTATTATTTAATTGTAATACTAAAATAAAAATCACAAAACCTGGAAGGTCAACAGTTTCATGATACATCAAGCTTAGGGACTGGCTGATATACAGCAGGTCAAAAAAGGCCATATTTTGGCTGCCGTGCTTGCTGTTCTCTGATAAAGAAAAGATCAATTAGTGCACCAAATTCAATAGATGAGTTTAAAATATCCAATCTAAAATACAGAGATTTCCCGGGCATGAAGTACACAGTTAAGTTGACTTTTTTTAGTGTGTGTGTGTGTGTGTGTGTGTGTGTGTGTGTGTGTGTGTGTGTGTGTGTGTGTGTGTGTGTGTGTGTGTGTGTGTGTGTGTGTTGGCGGCAGGTGTAGAGGGGGGCCCAAAAAGACTGTGTTGTCCCGGGCCCTAGCAAAGCTGTCAGCTGGCCTGCATACACATAAAGTATTTTTAAATAATTGTTGTGTATTCAGTTATTGTTTATTGTGTGTTAAATAAATTAAATAAAAATAAATGCTGAATACCAATTATTGAAGTTTTTGGATGTAAAATAAAAGTAAAATTGTTTAAGGTGTATGAAATATATTGTTACATGAAGAATCTTTGACTTCAGTTTGGTGACTTCAGCTTACGCTGGTTGTTCCAAAACTGCAATACTTTAAGTCAGCTGGAAGTATGCATTAAATGAATAGACAAACCATGCATCACTGACTAGGTTTCAGCTGAGTCACTGTTTTTTTAAGTCCTGATACAGCCACCTTTAGCCTTTCCATTTAGTCATCATATAAATTAATTTAAAATTGTATTTATTTAGCATATTTTTCAAGTATCATGTGTTGTTGGCCAGGGTAACATTGGACCCTCAAAAATGATGTGCAAGCAAAGCACTGCAAATGAATACATTTTAAACAGGTATTCAAACATTAAGTCATATATTTGCTTTGTTTCAAAATGCCATGCTCCCCTTTACTGCCCAGAGTCACATCTATCGCTGTCTCTTCCCATATTGTCCAAACAAAATTGTTGAAACTGTTGTTTACTGAAGGGGTTGATGATCAATTCCTGTAAAGTCTGCCATATATATATTTACTTCCCTAATGGTTGCCTCATATAATTTGATTCAGATCAAAGTGCCACATAGGCTAAACTTTGAGTAAGTTGCCAGCATGCTTTTGTAATGATAGTCTGACCTTAGACCTTCTAAAAAGATTAAAAGAGACCTCCATCATGAGAGTGCACTTCTATAGTAACTGCATGGCCAGAGATATAACGTCTGACTGGCAGTGTTTAGTGTCACAGCACTTTGGTACTTAACGTGTCGTAATATTTAAGCACATTGTAAGTATAACTTCGAAAACTAAGTATTCTATAGTCCAGATACTGCAACTTGGCCTGGAGAGCCTAGTGACAAATCAAACAAAACGGATACAACCTTTATCTTAGTTGTTGATTAAGTGATTTGGTAATCTGCTAAATTGCTAGAAGCATTTTGATGGTAAGGTTTGAGTTCACATATTTGTTATTAGATGTGGTTCTTTTACCTTTTAATAGGAGTAACGGTAAAAACCAAGCTTTGCAAATATAACTCTCATGGCAAATATTTTAAAACTGCAGTACAACAGGACTTGGACATTTTATGTTTGTTGAGTAATCTCTTACAATGATGAATGATGTCCTGCAAAAAGATTTCACCACAATAACACGCGGTGAAAATAAAATATGCTTGATTTTTAAATTGAAGATCACTGTTTTATCAATTGATCTTTTTCACTGTTTGCACTTACTGTATTAGCAGTAAATTGTTTGTTTTTAACTTGCAACTTTTTGAACACCACTAAAAGTAAGCTAAGCACAAACAGTAGTATTTAAACCATAGTTTCAGAACTATTAAAACAGAGGATAGACTCACTAAAAAGTTGTTCAAGGTAAAAAACTGCACCTGAAACGCTTGCAAGCGGGTGGAGCTGAGCGGTGCGTGGCCAATACGAGCCAGTGGAACTGGGCTTAAATGATCAAGAGTGCTGTATTCAATCACATTCATACAGTTAAGTGGAAGGAAAATGTATAAGCAGCAAAAGGGATAGCCCCAGCATTCAGAGGATTGTGAAGCAAATTCCATTGCAGAATTTGGGTAGGTTCCCAAGGACCTGAAGGGTGCCATCAAAGCAACCTGGGCTTCCATTACAGTCCAGCAGTGCCCCAGGCTGATTGCCTGAATGCCGTGCCACGCCAATGCAGCAATTCATGCAAAATGATGCCAAAACAAGTATTGGGTGAATATAAATGACAATAATTTTCAAAAGCCTGAAATTTATTTCTAAAATATCCTTTTTTGGTATTTAATTTTTTTCTGAATCATAATCACCAAAATTACAGAAATTAATGCTTGGAATATTACACTCTATATGTAATAAATCTACGCATTACTCTTTTTAAGATATACATTTTTTTTTCTTTATAAGGACTTTATGTGATAGCCATGTAAGATAAGATAAGATAAGATAAGATAAGATAAGATAAGATAAGATAAGATAGGCTTTATTGATCTCACATTGGAGAAATTCACTTGCCACATCAGCTCATATGAGAAGGTGCAAAAGTAGCAAAGGTGCATCAGTTATATATAGTGAATCTTCATATATACAGTGGATCAAAGAAAAAGAGAAAATAAGAATAAAAAAATACTAAAAGAAACAAGAATAAAAATACAAAAAGAAATAGGAATAAAAATACAAAAAGAAATAGCAATGGGCATATGATACATATGTACAACGCATGGCATAACTTTGAAGTTGAAGGAAAATGAAACATGATCTTATGTTACAGCTTGAAATTTCAGATGAAATTCTGTCTGACAGACTGTTGCGTGGTATACAAATGTCGGCACAATTTGGTGCTGTGTAGTAAAATGTTCAAGTTGATGAACTGGTTTCCTTTTGTTGCGCCTTATGCCAGCACCTATAGCTGCACCTCTCTTGTCCGCACTTTGACATTCAATAAAAAAACGGGTCTGTGTTCTCTGCTTAACAAGAAATGTCCCCTTAGCCATTGAATCACCACTGCCTTATCCTGAGTGCTAATGAAAATGGTAGCCATTAAGAGGTCAGTTTATGTGATCTGCCATTTCTGTTGTCTACCTCGGTGGAGATAAAAAAAAAAGGTGCTTGTCTTTTATTTGCCACTTCTCCTGCGACTCAAACTGCCAGTCACTCTTTTCCACAAAGCTGTTTTCCTTTCAAAGGCTTAGTGGCTTTGGATACAGCCACAGCTCTGGGATTTTTATCACATAAAAGGAGGAGAGATTTTCCTCTTGTTTCCACAGGTCTCAGGTATAACAAGATAGGGAGGGAGAGAGGGTGGAGAAAGTATAGACAGCCTAAGTCTGAGAAAAAGTGAAAGCCAAATGAGGATTCTGCAGGGAGTCTAACTGAAAGCAAATAAAAAAAAAAGACAGCAGTTTCTAAGTATGGGTCAAAATTGACAAGGTGTTTGGGCTAAAGTTGCTAGCGAAATTTAATTAGCATTCGGTCTTGTGTATGTGACAGTGGTTATGGATGAGAGAAAAGAAGACAAAAGAAAGACAGAGAGAAAAATGAAAAAAAAATCCCTACAGGTATGTGGGGCACGAGGGAGCATTTCCTGGAGGAGCCCGGGATAGAAAAGAAGGTGATTGACATTCACTTTAATCCACAACTCTCCACATGTCATCCAATTTTTACACCTCAAAAAAAGACCTATAGATGAGGGAGACAATGGAAGTGGACAGTTGGGAGCAGCGGAAGAAAGTCAATAAAAGACAGAGGTAGTCACAAAGAGGGGGCTTAATTTCTTAACTTGATGACACACAGTGAGGGATTTTAGAGACTTGAAAAGAGTTTTGAAGTAAAGGGCAGGATATGAGATAGTTTAAAAAAAAATCTGACCAGTAGAAAAAGATAAGGTTACAAACAAGAGGGAGGATTTATAACTCAATGAAGCGGCATGAACAAAAGAATCACATAATGGTGGCTACATTACTAAAGAACAATGCAGCTCAGAGTTCATGGTAATTATTCTGCCATTAATGATGCTGATGCTTTCAAAGCAACTCCTTTGTGTTTAATTTAGGACTCCAGAGAGCATATATGGTGTTGTGCTGATGCTGTAGATAAGCCCCCTATCAAAGCAAAGAAGTGGAACTGTCGCAGAAGATGGGTGTATTTCACTGTGCAACAACCTTCATGGGATTCAAGGTAAAAACTACCCAACCTCATAGAGAGGTAAAGAATTGTGTTAGCTTTAATTGTTTCGTAAATGCATAAATAAACAAATGTATGTATAGTGAATAGCAAATCTCTGCAATACATTCTGCTATTCAATATTGTCTCAACTGTTATTAACTATTGTGCTTCATGCATGTCGTTTGCCCACCCCAAATCTGATCTTTGAAAGTAGCATAGGTAAGACAGTCCACTGTAAAATTTCACATTTCTCTTAAGAACTGGTTTCTTTACTGTAAACGGGGACAAGAAACAACCAAGAATCTTTAATGTCATTGTGTGTTACCATAATTGATTTTTGGTGAGACACCAGCTCAGAATGTGCGGATTATGCATAACACACAGACGCAACAAGACATAATGTATTAACTTTGTTGATTGGATCAACAACATTTTCTGAGAACCTTAATGCATGCAAATAGTACTTAGTATTCAATAAGATTCGTGTTTGAGTCAAAAGACAGATAGCAGTACCTTTATATATGAAATAGATCACTGTATGAATATATCAGACGAAGACTGAGAAGTTAAGTGAGTAAATAATAATTATAAGAAATTTAAACATTCAAGTTAATTCATGATTGAGACACAAAGACTGGTAGCAGTCAGTTTACAAGATGATGTAAAATACTCTGCAATTAGTTTAAATCTTCAAATTACAGAACTGTGCAATTTGCATGGAGATCCAAACATTCCCTGATAAACTTGTGTGAAAATGTATATTACCATGTGAAAATGTCACAATAACTATATTTTTTCTTAGGAACACTTGTGAAGCCAGAACCAGACGTAGGCATACAATGTTCTTTGTTAAAGAAAAATACATAATACCAAACTAACACCCATACCCTGGAATATGTAATACTGGATTATGCTCTGGTTTTGTGCTTTGGGTTGGGCAAGGTCAGGTTAATATATCTTTATTCACTAGCAAGGACCATGCCACAAGGAGTTTGTGAAGTCAGTAAAGACAGGGATGACATAATGAAGAGAAGAGCTGAGAAATCTCTGTCAAGGAAGATACAGCTGCATAGAGAAATACGACCTGGCTCTGCTAGGAGGAGCTGCTGTGCTGGCCTGATGCTTTTCGGGGTGTGACATCATTGCAGATGGTTGTGGAAGAAGCAGACCCTGATACATAAGCACACTGAAATAAACTATGGTCCAGGCTTCGATGTTGTGGCAGGTTGAATGAAGAGGAATGCTGTGGCACGGATGTGTTGATAGTGGTTAGTGGAGAATGCCTTAAGCCATAATGCTGCCTAGGAGAACAAAGGGGTTGTCTTTAACTTCTGAACGTGCTCCAGCCATGGGTCTTGGTGAATAGAGTCAGTGTCAGAATCCATGATTTCTTATTTAAAAGAATAACATCAAGAAGTTCCTTGACTAGCTTACTTTATTGCAGTTTCTTATGACGCCTGCTGCTCACATATTCACTTGATACTGTGATTGGCTAAAACCAACCTTTGGTAGGTGGGCACTAGCTACCCAATAAGCTCAGAAGGTTCCGCTAAATGCCCCTCCTTTCCCTGAACTGATTTGAGACAAGCAGTCCCAAATTGATAATGTGCAGAGTGGAGCAGTGTAGAGAGTGGCAAACAGACAGCAAGCCCAAAAAATACCAGATGATAGTAGACTGCATGACATTTGGCTGTAATTCCATTGTAATTTAATTGCACACTAAATTTTACAACCTTCATCTCACTGCAATCACACCAAATACATAACTTCATAGACGTGACATCTATCAGTTTGTTGTCTTCCCCTTATCTGAGATTAGGTAAAAGGAAACTCTGGGCATCCCTCTCACTAGCAACATCTTCCAGCTTATTCTGGGGGATCCCAGTGTGGTCCCAGGTCTGGTGGGACATATGCAGTGGTCTGTCAATCAAAATCTGGATCTTTCCCAGGACGTGTCGCAGGTGGCCAGAAAAAAATAGTGCCTCTGCTTTAGAGATAGGGTGAAAAGCTTTGTGAGGATCATGAAGCTCCATATTCAAAGGCTGAGTCCAGCTGCCCTCTGGAAGAAGCTAATTTTGACAGCTTGTATCCAGGGATCTCGTTGTGTTGGTCATAATCCATATCTTACTATAGTTTGATTCACACGGCAGGGTTTTTAGCATGATTTTTTGCCCCAATCTTCCCCTTCCGATGTCATACTCAGTGGTCTGTGTGCAGGTTTATATTGCTCTCTCTCTCTCTCTTCTCTCTGTAGGGTGTGACGGGCAGGTGCTCTCCATTTCCACTAATTGCTCCCGTGTGTTTCTCCATTTTCCCAGATCTTCCGATTCTGACCCAAGCGTCTCAGAGCCAGAGCCAGATAACCCTGCTGTAGATGCCAATTACAGAGTCTTTAAAAGCACCATGACATCCAAGAGGCGTTGACTATTAAAGTGAATCTTAAAATAATCTTAAGAGATATCCCTGCCATGTGTGGTGGGCTAAGAGTGATCTAGCTTGGTTGGCACATCGGCACCGCTCTGACCTGAAATAGGGGATATTCAACATGTTGGATTGTCTTGCCCCGATATCCTAGCGCGTGCAGTGTTCCCCGAGGACAAACGAGCAGACAGCCAGTTGAATGTGATGTGTAGCCAATCAAAAAGCGAGGTAAGGGGACCCCCGACAGAAAAAAAAACAAAACACAAAAAACCTGACCATCTCACCTCCATATGATAGTGCAGCAACCATGGAGCCCCATGGTAGCGCTGTCTTCGCTCATTTAACCAATGGCTTTTCTTTTTAAAATTAGTCCATAAACTATCACTATTATTCTCCCCCATCATCCATGTTTATTTACTCTGAACTCACATTTGATCTTGACAGGATTCGCAAGATTTCCAGTCTGACATCTGAATGATCCTGAGTGAAATCTGTTCGTGTGTGGTGTGTTGTGCTTGCTGTTGACCAGTCACCACACACTGTGTGAGCAAACCTGTTTTATCTAAGATTTTTTTTGTATCGTTACGTGTGGTGTCTCCCAGGCTTTGAAGATCAGCCAACTATTTTAAAATCCTGCCGTGTGAAACAGCCTTATTTTAAAGGAGGGTCAGAATGTAGACAGACTAGTAAATTGAGAGCTTTGCTTCAACTCTTTTCTCACCACAGCAGACTGGACCCATACATTACTGCAGACTAAAGCCCAATTGCATCTCTCCATCATTCGTTCCATCTTTACATCATTACCATCACTGTACATTCCATAATGCATTCAATGTTAACACACTAATGAATGCTATTGGTAGCACGAAAAGTCCACTTCAAATCCATTTCATATAAGATCTGTGATGGATATTTGCATGAGGAAGTAAACTCAGTGCAGGATGCTTTTTTTAATTGCATTGTTTCCTTGTGGCTTTATCCTTATGTAGCTTCCTTCAAGGCTCCCAACCACTTGATGAAGTCACAGGGGGAAATGCCACTGGATGTGGAAAGTCCTTATTTCCTTGTTCCTTTTAGCATTACTGTTTCAGCAAGTGATCTTGATAATAAAAGCATATTTCCTTTCTATTCGATTCTATTCTGGTTGTTTTTCTTTTGACTGAATATAGCCAGAGCTGAGTCACATCTCTACTTGTCATGTTGTTCAAGGTTTTGACTCTAGTGCAGGCAAAAATTACAGAAATATTTAATAGAATTAGTGGGGGAAAAAAACGTTGAAGGGTAACTCCTCTGGTTTCTGGGTGAGACTCGGGAGAAACACTGAGAAAATGAGGTAAGAGGATTCATTATTTTTACTTTATAGGGATGGTTGTGATATGAAAGAAAGAGTGAGATGAGTTCTTACTGAGGCGGCGGTGGAAAAGATCTAGGGGAAGGTGTATGGGTTCAAATTCCAGTCATATACATTTTGAGCTTGTAAATCAGAATGTGTTTGTGTAGGATGGCACTCTAGTTGACAAAAATATATAACTGGAGAATTAATGTTTTTGTTCCTCCCACAGTCCAAAACATGATTGTTAGGTTAATTGGCCTCTCTAAATTCTCCTTAGGTGTGAGTGTGTGCGTGAATGGTTGTTTTTCCTGTCTGTCTCTGTGATGCCCTGCGATAGACTGGCGACCTGTCCATGGTGTAACCCCGCCTCTTGCCCATTGACAGCTGGAGATTGGCACCAGCACCCCTCGTGACTCCACAAAGGATAGAGGTGTTAGAAAATAGATGGATGGATAAATAATACAGTTATATGTGTAATGACCGGAAACAGAGCCCAGATTTCAGCCAGACAAGATCAGGTAGCGATATAAATCCTGGCATAAGTGACTGGTCTGAGAGCTGGTTATATAGTCAGGGGTGCAGGAGGATCTGGTAAAGGCTGATGAAAATGGGGCGGAGTTGCACAGGTGTATCGAATGGTGAAGCAGACCAGCACTAGTGCCAAAATCATGACAATATGTACTTTAGCAGCAGAAGTGTGCTGTCCTCCATCTTTAACAAACACTGCTCTTCCAGGATTTACAGATCAGCCAAACGTAACCCAAGTGGCCAAATCTATCTGTTTTCTGATTGGATTATTACATTTGGGATTGACGTGATATCGACCAATCAGCTGATAGGAAGAAAATTCCTGTCAAGATTTGTACTTGCAAGCTTAAACTCACAGCAGAGTTTTACACATAGATTGTTGCCTCCTAAACGAACCTTAACAAAAATTGTAGAGTCTGTAAATAAAATTGTAAATTACGTAATTAATTTGTACTTGTAAACATCTTTATTACACAAAGATAAAGTCCTATCTATGGCTACACAGATAAAATGCTTAGACATTTTGGTTTACAATTTGGAAACATGTGTTCACACATAAACACAAGCACAACATATAGATGACTGGAATTTGTGCCATAGAAGGTGAGTGGACCCACAGAAAATGTGTTTGGCAAGTGGACAGTTTGATGGTACTGTCTATTGATTAATTCCTTTCTAGGAATGAGTGTGTAGGGGACTGGAGGGTAAGCAGCGCAGCGAGCTCAAGGTAAATGGTAGTGTGGTGTGAATATCTGGCACCAATAAGAAAACCAGAGGAACACTGAGCAGATCAATGGAGGAGAATCTTGAGAGGTCGGAGGGGTGAGGAAGGTGCTGGAGTGTCAAAATTCAAATTCATCATGGACAGGTTTCCTGAAATAGGAGGACAAACATCTCTGTTAATAATCACAATGACATAGAGGAGGTAGGCTTGAATAACATGCTAGGTGAGCAAACAATCTGGCGTCTGTGTCTTGGTATCTGTTCCTCTTTCACGTTCCTCCTGATTGGTCCTAAATGAGCTGCTGCCACATCTGCCAGTCACACTTTGCAAGGAAGTGGTGAGTCGAAAATCAAACACATATCCACACATCAACCTGCACACAGTGGATCTGACAGTGCTGTCATGGTTAAATAACAATGTATATTCCATTACAACTCTACTGCTGATAATAACTATATATCACAAGGATGGTGCTTATGTGTGTTGCACCCAAGAAATCTCCTCAATACTACTAAAAAGTGTTGTATGGAATGAGTTTATTTCCATCCCAAAACATTTTATGTATTATGTGACTCATCTCTTGGATTCTGGAGATTAGTAACAGCTTTTATAACAATGTATTGTATCTAAATTAGAGAAACTGCATATGCAGATTTTGTTTCAGTTGTTTTAGTAAAAAGAAGCCTTAAAATTAATACATAGTCTGTAAATCCATCCACAATTCTGGGAAAACATATTACAATAATTATGAAGATTAAGATAAAATCATGTCCGACACATAAATTACATAAATCAGCTGCTATACTAAATTATATTTCCACTAAACAATCAGAATAATAAAAGTGCTGCTTTAATTTTGTCACAGTCATGCCATCCTACAACCACTGGCTATAGTCAATGATTGAGAAATGTATATTATTTACTTGATGCTCTGTTCAGATTGTTTGTTGAAATCTGATTTTTTTTAGATAGCCGTTGATACAACTATTAAACACGACCATCACCATAGTGCTTTCTGATTCAAGACCGCAAAGCAACCCGCATGTGTGGAAGAAGGAGACGTAACAGAGCAGCGCACTGTTTGCAGAAGTAATAGTTTCTAGAAGCATTCAATAAAGTTTTGTTAAAAAAAAGAAAGAAAAGAAAATGGAAAAAAATGCAGATACCAGCCGGCATCTCTCCTTGTTATTATTGGAAAGTTTCTGAGCAATAGGAAGCAAAAATATTAAGACAACATCATAACAAGACAAAATGAGGTAAGAAGGCAACATAGCTATTCACAATGGTCTTTTATGGAGCAGTAACTGCTACTGAATCAGAATCAGAAATACTTTAATAATCCCAGAAGGACATTTACAGTTCCAGGACAACCGTCTACCACAAACATCACAAACATTTCGGGGGAATGACTTGACTGAGGCCTTGCTACCAAGGACCCCATCTGACACGGTTTCCACAGGCACTGCCTTTAACTCTGTGAAAAGATAGGAGCCACATTTGGGGAGAGAGAGGGAAAAAAAAGACACATTTCACACTTTATCCTTAACCAGGATACAGTTTGAGATATCAAAAAACCTCTGCACGAGAAAAGCACACATAACGAGACAACATTTAAGCAGAGGGTTAACATTGGACACTTGTCGCATGTAAGTTCATGTAGATTATGTGTGTCAGTTGTGTGTGTGTGTGTGTAGTGAATGTTTGTTCAGTTTGTCCATGAACGCTGTCCAGAGGGCCATACTGCTGTGTGTTGATGTGTAGTGAGAGACAGGAGAGTGACTTTAAAAAGACAGATAAAATGTGACCTGACTGTTTAGACAGCTTTGAAAAAAGTCTGATACAAATCTAAATTAGTACCACATATGGAAGTGGTACATATGTGCTTTTTTGGGCTGTGAAAAGATTGGAATTGGAAACATAAACACTGGAAGTGAGCATGCACAGTCATCAAGTGGAAACAAACGAGGAGTGTGCACACACATCGGTGTTAAGTGAGTGCGTCAGAATGATTGGCATGTGGGAAAACCCATAGATGAGGTGATCCCCCAGAACTCAAAGTAAAACATTATTGTCCACTATACCTTTAACCTTCAACCTCCCTTGGTCCTACAAGTAATTTTTCAACATCTTTGATGCCCTTTCAACAATACCCTCTAGTATTATGCACATATAGCCAAACAATCATTCTTTAACAGCCTAAAAACTTATAAGTGTTCACTGTAAACTCCATGTTTAATATTAAAAGCACAAATAATCTAGTCAGAGCAACCTTGCTTATTTCTTGAAGCTGAATGGGATAAGTTAGTTTACATTGCAAACACTCTTTTCTCCTCCAATCCTTCATTTGTGACCTTTGTTGTAGATGCTTTTTCTCTAATTAAAAGAGCAGAAAAGCTGGCAGGCAACTGTGGCGAAACTGCAGAACACCGAGCTTCACACACACACACACACACACACACACACACACACACACACACACACACACACACACACACACACACACACACACACACACACACACACACACACCAGATTGAACATTGACACCCTCAAACCAATCTGCTTCCAGGAGGTGTTCTCCCTGACAAATCAATACACTCGACCTGTCCATGCACCCTATATGCACTGGATCTCCTATGGAAAGGGCTGATAAGACCTGAAGTCCATCACTGCTTCCTTCTTGCCCCAGGCAGCACAGTCATGGTAAGTTTTGGGCTGTTTTATCTTGTTAGCAAAATTACTGTATCTATAATCACTGCCAGCGGCACTGTTAGAAACTTCAGGGACATAGCAAGAAGACTTTGGACATTTTGAATAGCTTATGGTTTTTGACTGTAATTAATTTAAGATGGGCTATACCTGTCATTTACATGGGGTTGTTCTTGTGGTGTTTGTATATGTACCAAATGCAAATTCTAAGATCCTTTATTCAACTTTTTTTGTTAGTAAGAGTTTAGAGCATCCTCCCTGCTTCTTGGCATCCTTGGTAAAAATTGGTAACAAGGCTTAAATAATTTACCCTTTTATTGGAGTAGCATAATGTTATTTGTTCCCCTCCTATAATTTTTTTCCACTTTGTGTAGTTAAATAGTAAATTAACTAAATTTACATACTGTGTTTCTAGTCATACTGACCATCAGGAACTCACAATCTTCCAATTGTAGAATTACTCTACTCACTGCCATAGTCACCTAGTTGAAAAATAAACTTGGGACTGCATCCGACCCTTCTTGTCACAGTTCCAGTGTTACGAGTCCTTTCAGTATCTCCCTTATTCACCACAGCAAGACATTACAATTTGTGCACATATTTAGCAGATATTTAATACCAGATGCCCTTCATCACACAATTGGGATCTGAATCCAGGCCAACAAAATCAAAGACATAAACTCAGCCTGCTACACCATGATTGAAAGTCATTTTTTTTAAATGTCCTCTACTATAGATATGGGCAAGTTGAGGTAAACATGTGTTCATTCTAAAGACTAAAAGATCAACACTCACCAGTCTTTGTCAACATATTATCTTAACTTGCTCTTTGTAAAACGTTGCTGAATATTTATATCACAGTGAAAGAAGAAGTTGTGGATTATTACCACGACTGCATGTTTTCCCATTCGTAACCACACATCTCTCGGTTCTCAGCGATCATGCAACCTCTCCGCTTCAAATGACTCCATGACACAGCTGCCCTCCCCCACCCTGTCTTTTTCAACATTCAATGGCCTAATTTAGGAAGCGTGCGCATGCACAAAAAACATATGCCGCGATGTTTAATGCCCAACTTGGCATGTACGAAGATTAACGTTGGTGACAATGGTTATGGACAAGAATTAATGCACAGTGAGGGAAATGGGATGGATGCAGGCAATTAAGAGAGAATGGGTGATGTTATTGGTGGAAGAAGAAAATTATAGAGTGCTATTGACAATGACACCCAGATGCAGGGGCGCACTGGTGGCGCAGTGGGTAGCGCGACACATATACGGTATGCCATAGTCCTCGACGTGGTCGACCTGGGTTTGACTCCGACCCGCGGTCCTTTGCTGCATGACTCTCCCCCCGTTCCTGTCAGCCTACTGTGTTAAAAAGCGAGCCACTAGAGCTGTGAAAAATCTAAAAAAAAAAAAAACACATCTATTCAGACAGGCCTTTCACTCCTAGCTGTTCAACTGTGGATAACATTTTCTTTTGCTTATTTTGCTCATCCCACACCAGGAAGGTCCTGGAGAGACTCTTGTGTGCCAACCTATGTAAGCAAACCAGCACATGTCAGGACCCCCAACAGTTTGCTTATCAGCGTGGAGTTGGAGTTGAAGACGCCATCATACACCATCATACACCTGGACAAAGTAGGCAGCACTGTGAGGATCATGTTCTTTGATTTCTCCAGTGCATTCAGCCTGATTTGCTTTGTCAGAAACTCCAGAAGACTCAGGTGGAGGCCTCAACAATGGCCTGGATCAGAGACTACCTGACAAACAGACCACAGTTTGTGAGACTGAAGGACAGTGCGTCTTACCAGGCAGTGAGCACCAGGGGACTGTACTCTCACCGTTCCTTTTCACTCTGTACACTTCAGACTTCCAGCAAAAGTCTGACTCCTTACAGAAATACTCAGATGACTCTGCAGTTGTCGGGTGTATCAGAAGTGGGCAAGAAGCTGAGTACAGAGAGATGGTGGATTGCTTTGTGGTATAGTGTTGAAACAATCATCTCATCTTGAATCTGAACAAAGGAGGTGATTGTAGATTTCAGGAGAACAGGATTAGATCAAACCTAATTTCCATCATAGGAGAAGAAGTGGAGGTGGTTGGGGAATACAAATAACTCAGTGTTTATCTGGACAACAGACTGGACTGGAGACGCAATGGTGAAGCCATCTACAAGAAAGGGCAGAGCAGACTTTACTTTTTGAGGAAGCTTAGGTCCTTCAAGGTTTGCAGCAGTATGCTGAAGTCTCCTGTGTCATTTTTACTGCGTGCTTACCTGTTATCTTAGCAGTCCCCTGTTCTGGTCTTATCCTTCTTTTATTCACTTGTTACTCTTTCAGGGTCTCAGCAGGGTGACGTTGTTCATGAGGGAGACACTTTATCTGTTGTTTATTCCCATGCTGTCCTTTGTTCAGGGAATAGAATATGTTAGACGCCCGAAGTTTTGCACCTGACCTGTTTAGATTTAATCCATCTCACCTAAAAACGTGTCTCTTTTCACAGAAAATGTTGAAATTGTCAATAAAACTCACTGAAGTTGTTGCACATGCAGTGATTGTGCAGCTTTGAAGCAAAAAGCAAACAATGTGAACGTTACGGCAAACAATCACTTTAAATTTATATAGCAACAATAGTTTTTTATTTTTTTATTTTCTATCATCATTAACTTAAGATTTCAAGATATCTGTTCCCAGATAAGGTCTACTAAAAACATCTCACATTTTTATTTCACTTGGAATTTGGACTCTATATTTGATTATATATTTGAGAGATATATAATCATAGAAATGCTCATATATTTTAATTTATCATGTATGTTTACAACTGTTCCATGTTTTCTTCTCTGAAGTCACAAAGCCTTATTATGGCTTTGTAAATCTTTCTAGCCTAACATTAGTTGTTGTTTTTAAAGATCAGGCTTTTTCTTACATCTTTAGGGCCTTTATATGTTATACGGCAGGTTATTTTAATTAATATGTTCTACAGACTTGGCAGTTCTAAGACCAGGGCATGGCTTGCAAAATTTTACTTAGCTTTATAAGAAATGTGGGTAATAACATTTATAATTTAACAAGGGAGATATTGTTTTTTGACATAGAGATGGGATTGTATGGATGATTTTTTTCTCTAAATAAATATATGAATACAATCCTAATTTAAAAATTACATGCATTTACCCAGGTCATCTTTGTCTGACTTTAAAATTAATTTCATTATTTAAAACATGTCTGTCTATGAAAACAAAAGCCTGTAATGGACAAAGCTTTTTAAGGGACTGGACAAAACAGGCAAAATCAGAGAGTGCAAGAATCTTTGGGTTCAGTTTGTCTTCCTTGTTGGCAAAACCGTACAGTGCCCCTTGGTTTTAATTTTCTTTCTGTGCATCAAAATCCATTCTACGGTCTAGCCGCTGCTAATGCACTTGGCATCGATAAACTTTACTGCAGCTTTGTTTTCTCCAAGAGTTGAATAAGTAGAGAATAAATTTCCAACAAGAGCCTATTGCCTCCTTTGTTTGATAAATCCAGGTGGTGTCTTTTTTTTGCTAGGCAGTGTGTTTGGTTCAACAGTCCGACTGTTAAGCTACAATGATGAATAGGCATCCCCCTCTTTTCTGTTTTCTCTCTCTTCACGAGGCTATACATATTTGAAAAACACACAGCATGCACTGTGATTTCACAGCATTGTGAATGAAAAGCATACACAGCAGAACACACAGACCTTCCAGGCATTAATGAACAGTTAGAGGCGAAAACTTCGCTCCCATTTATAAATCGACCACAGCGTTGCACAGCCAGTTGACCCATAGAAACATAAATAAGCCCAACCTTTAGCAGGAGATAACTTGGTAAATTCTGTGTACCAAGGTGGCAATTAGCTAAATCAACAAAGAGTATTTCACTGACTACTTTTTCATTCAGTTTAATGCACATTAGAGGGAGTGAGGACAGCAAGGACTGGCGTATGCGAACAAAATGCAAAGGACGAAATAAGCCAGCTTTCAGGAAAGAATGTAGTTCTGTTTGTAATTTAGTTGTAATCATTTGTAATCATACTATCATTCATACTATTTGTTGAATGCACTGATACATTTGATTAAAGACTGACCTGGAGTGTAGCTGAATCATGTAAATGAAAATACTTGGTGAGGAAGTGTGCAGAGGGGCGTAAATAACGAGACTCTAGTTAGATTTAAATAATGGGGACTAGTAACTCAGTTGAAAGTCTGATGCAAGAAATGATGTTGATATGTCTTATCATATATGCTGTACAGGTATATCATATCACAAATACTGTAAAAACTGAAAAAAATTGTAAAACAAACATTTGAGATTGTATGGTTTACAGCCAGGCAAATTTTGTATTTGGTGGCTCAGAAATTAATCAATTCTTCATTTCATTTGTTCCCTACCTGTTGATTGAGGAATCTATACACGATTTTAAAGGTGTATATCCAACCTATTTGACTCTTTTTTTTTTAAATGTATACATCAGTAGCTCACTCTGACTGCATACCAAGTTTTTATGAAAGATTATCACGTCCTGCTGGCGTATTAGTTGTTATTTTGCTTTTTTTAATTTTTGCTCAATTTGTTAATAAATAAAGCTTTTCGTGTTTAAGATTTTAGTGGAGCTGCACATGCACAGCAGGGGTTTAAACAAGGAAGCAGCTAACGGCTATTAGCATCTCCCAGCGAAACAACGAAGAAAGGACCAAGAACCTGTGGAAATAAAATCTAAAAAAAATAAAAAATATTCCAAGAGGGAGAAGACTGGAATGTTGCTGGGAATACAGTATGACGGTTGTTGTTCAATGAAGCAGATGATAAACCTGCCGACTGATGTGAGTAAACGTTCTGCTATGAGGCTCTTGAAGTTGCTGTAGATCGGTGTATTTAATTAATAATGATTGGTCTTTGATCACGTTGAAATGCTGCTTTATTGCGAGGCATTGCAGAGGGTCAGGCTCGGTCTGGCATTATTTACAAGTGATTTAATAATTAAGCAAACCGGCATTATGACAGCTCTGAGATATTGCTGCTGAATGTCGCCATATCTGTTTATATTTGTTAATCACGCCTGAGAGCAAATTATCTTTTGGCTCAAAAGGACCATCAAGATGGAAGCATTGTGTTTATAACCTTATTTTATCACAATCAAACGTTTTTTTTAATAAGCATATTATATACCTTTAAGCAGTTTTTCCCCCATATTCTTACAAATGGCTTCACATCCTCATCCTCATCCTCAGTATGTACTGTTTTTACGTCAACATTGCATGAGGGGTAAAAAGACCATCCAGACAGCCATTTTTTGATACTTTGAGTATTTTTGCACACAAACTAGTCCTTATAAAGATTTTAGTAAAAGCCAACGATATTTGGAGGAACTTAACATAGAGTTTTGTTCTCTTCTTAAATGTTTTCCCTCAGATAACAGGATCCCTGACATTCCCACAATCAGATTCTACATTTAGCATTATTCTCTTGGAAACTCGGCTAACTGATAAGAAAATCCCAGTCAATTGGAAGCATTGAACTGAGCCTAATGAGACCAAAAGATTGAAAGACAGAAATGATTAAAAGACAGAAATGAGCTCACACATTCACATAGACACAATGCACCATGTATTTTAGCTCAATTTCAAGCAATTATTACTTCCAATTAAAGAGTCCTAGTCCATGTTTTTTTGGTTACTCTTGGTTCTTAACATGTTCTACAGAAAACCCACCAAAAAATGATGCTCTAAACACTCATCACCGGCCTTGAGCAACAATGTATCAAATGTAATGTGAGAATCCAAAACCCTCCTGCCTATTTTGGCACCTATGCATGCACACTAGAGATCTCCAACAGCAAGTAAAAACCACGCAAATTAATCAAAATAATTTATATTTAGGCATGACCAACTTTTTTTTGTACAAAAAAAAAGGCAAATGCCTTGAAGCACTGTCCTTTTTTGGTTCTTTTGGCTTTCTCTCATGGAACACATACAAAATCTATTCATAAACAGTTGTTTTGTGTAGGCCACATGGGTTTGTTAGATAACGTTGGTGGACAAAAAGCATTATGAGGACAAAGAAAAACCAAGACAGGTTGGGGATGAAATTTGGGTGAAATTTAAAGGTGGGTTATGAAACAACATTCCAAGGTTCAAACATCTCACTGACCACTGTTAAATCAATAAGCTGAAGATAAAAAGAGTATGGCACAACTCAGACCTACCAAGACATTGCTGTCCATCAAAAGGGAAATGCCTGGAAAGAAGAGCATTGACCAGTGAATAAGCCAAGTGACCTGGTAACTCTGTAGGAGCTGCAAAGATCCACACTTTATCTGGGACAGATATTAGACTACCTGCATACAGCAGTGGCCAATATGTTACATGTTTGCTCATTTATGATTCATACCAGCTTTTTTATGATAGACAGAACAGTACAAATCTGATCACAAACCCATCCATCCATCCATCCATTTCCTGACCCGCATAGTCCCTCATGGGGTCACGGGGGTTGCTAGTGCCTATCTCCCAAAAACCCATTGATTGGTAAAAAAAAAAAAAAAATCTACAAGAAGTATTGTTTGTTATTTGGTTTATCACTTAAAATCCACCTAAAACGCTTTTTAATGTGACAAAAAGTAAAAAAAAAAAAAAAAAAGGTTTGGGGGGCTTTTCAACAAGGCACTGTAGAAAGTGAGATAGATGGGGATGTATCCCAAGCATGTGTCTGAAAATGCTGCCTAAAAACAAAGACTACAGTATTGTTTGACTTTTGAAGCTACAGCACAAGTGGTAAGAAGGACAGCTACTGATAAGCTTGCATAGTCAACCCCACACCTTCATGTTTAAAAATGAGATGAAAAAGGAGGGATCAGAGAAGTAGATTAACGGTGTTCAGATTTGATTTCTATGGCAGATATAATGATGGTTAGTTTTCTATTCATCTTCTTAGCTCTGTGGGAGCACAGTAGGCAAATCGGGTTTTAGGATCTGGCCAGTGGGCAATGAGGAGGGCTATTAAAGGATCATTACCATCTCCTGCCATTACGGGGCTGTTGCTCTGGAGGAATTACCTTGGTAATGAGACCAACCTGAAACTGACTGCTTGCGGCAAGCCTGACATACATTGCATGGGAACATCATGACACACACACATATGTGTGCATGCACACATATATTCAAAGACACACAGTTGAGATTGATAATTTTTGCTGTTAGTTTCTCACTCTTCAGAGCAAGCTGATGTGCATGCACTCAGACACCCACATTTTATTACACTCAGCTTAAGCTGGTGTGTAGGAGTCCAATTAATCCTTTTGACAGTTGCTTGTTTGTGTGCTTGACATTACCAGGATGCCACATGTTTTCCTTCGTTACATTTACCCTCTCTGACAACTCTGTCGGCGTCTACACAGTGTTTTTCACGCACAAAATGTTCCCCGACACTTGGCCTCATGTGTGCACTCTGGAGCAGGCGAGCCATGAGCAGCCATTAACCCCAAATGCTATCTCACAAACACATATGCTTTGTGACAGCAGCAAAAGCTTTTTATTTTTCTGGGATCCACGTTGTAATGGAGGATAAGGCGGATATGATTTAAGCAGTACACTGCAATGATTTAAAACATGAAGAAATTTCACATTTGTTGTCTTATGTAAATGTAATTTTATACTTTTAATAGTGCATTGGAGCCATTCTTTCTCCATGGTTTTAAAGATTATATGACAAAAAACGTCAGAGATTTTTAACTGTGCCCTCACTAAAATTCAGTCTATTGCTCCTTCCTCAGCAACGCATTTTGTTGGACAGATTCAGAATCTTCTGAGATAATTCTAGCTACAGATCTGACCACCCTTCTTGGCAGAGCATGCATGGGATAAGTAATAATAGCAGAAAGCAACAGAAATTGTAACACAAATAATAACAATAAATAAGTTGGGGGGGGGGGTTGTCTATAGTTAGGCCCAGACATATTTGGACAGTGTTTTACTCTCATGAAGTATTCGCTTTATGGTAGACTAAGATACTGATACAGCTACTTCCTGGAGAGTGTTATTCACTTGAGAAGATGTGAAGGGATTTTTCTTCACCATGTAAAGGATTCTGCGATCATCCACCACTGTTGTCTTCCATGGACGTCCAGGCCTCTTTGAGTTCCCAAGCTCACCAGTGCACTCTTTTTATCTCAGAATGTACCAAACTGTTGAATTGGCCACTCCTAACATTTCTGCTATCTCTCTGATGGATTTCTTCTTTTTTCAGCCTCAAGATGGTCTGTTTCACCTCTATTGAGAGCTCCTTTGACCGCATGTTGTGTGTTCACAGCAAATGCAAATGCAACACCTAGAATCAACTCCAGACCTTTTAACAGCTTAATTGATGACAGGTTAACAAGGGACGAGCCCATGCAGCCTTGTTATTTATGTTGGAATTGTCTTGAGTCAATTGTCCAAGTGTTTTGGGTCCCTTGAAAAAGAGGTATCTACATATGAAAGAGCTGTAATTCCTAAACCCTTGCTACAATTTGGATGTGAATACTTTCATATTACAGCTGATAGTCTGCACTTTAAGACCATATTGATTATATAATTGTATCCTGAATATATATTTTTTAAACAGCTGTTGCATTGCACAAATGGGTTAAAATAATGAACAAGGACCACCCACAATCTCGTTTAAAGCTATAGTTGGTGATCCTGTTCAGAAATACTTTTTGTTATACTGGGTAAAATCATCCTTCAATCCTGACAGAAGTCATTATATTATGTATTCAGAAAAAGGAGGTTAAAAAAATCAATCTCTGTGGGAGCTGCAGGCTGTCATGATCCTTGGGTGTTTGTGTTGATTTTATGTTCCAGGATCCTGACATCTTTAATTATTCTCCCTCAGCCACAGCCAGCATTAATTAGTAAATCCCACTCACCTCTGTTGTAGGCAATTTCCATATATTTCCTGTTGTATTTAAGCTCCAGGTTTTGGTTCAGTATTTGTCATGTTATCTGTTTTCCATCCCGGGTCCTAAGTTTGGTGTGATTCAGTGAGTCGGTTCCATTAAAATATTATTGCCGATGTCTTGCTGCCGCTTTGGTCCTTCCATGACACAGGCCTGTAAAAACGCTAACCAATCACTGCCATTTGCATTCAAGGGCAGGGATTTGTCAGCGTTTTGGTCCCGCTCTCATTCCTCTCCCCCTCTCTGTCCCTCAAACTCTGTGGGTATCACCTTATCTATTGGTTGTCCCACAGTCATTCTGACACACTCACATAATGCCAGTTCCTTGTTAGTTTCTGCTTGTTGGCTGCACATGCACACTTCTGGTGTTTATGTATCCAGTTAGCTTAGCGGTTAGCTTCGGTGTTAGCCATTCATTGTTGCTCCGCTGCTCTCACGTATACTTTGAACATAGCTGAGAGTCACAAGAAGCATACCGCGTACAAGTTTAAGAAGTTTAAAAAGATTTTCCAAATCACAAATTGTTCAAAACAAACCTTTATTTAGCTAAAACAATAACGACAATATTACCTGTTCCCTTAGTAATATTTTAACTTAGTACTGGGACTATTTTAGTTTTTTATTCAATCTTTATGTTTTCAAAAGAAAGGCTGTTAAGTCAAAAACAGCCAAATTCTACCTCTTGATAGTCCAAGCTTTGGATTTGAAGATTTATAAAATAACTGAGACATCAACTTTATTGAATTGTGATTGTCGGTATGAGTAATTGGTGCAAAGTCAACGACACAATGCAGGCGATTGTCCACTGTGGCAACACGGTCTTTCAGGAGGAGTGAGTGCCTGATGCAATCTGCTGGGTTACCTTAAATAGAAAACGTTTTAACCAATCTGTCTGGATAATTTGATTGAAATGACTTTGAAAAGTGCCTTGAGATGACGTGTTGTGAATTGGTGATATATAAATAAAACTGAGTTGAAATAATTGTAGAAAAATATGTATCAAATTCAGTGACGAGCGGTAAGGTTCATACCTGGTGAGGCACTGACGTCATCAGAGTCAGATTTACAAATATATACACTCTACAGAGTAGACTCATTGTAAAGTGCTGAAGGAGACTGATTGAGGCAAATAAAATCACCAAGAGACATGGAAAAAAATATTGATTCTTTGATGAAAAAAAATAAAACTAAATTATTTGTCATTTGATTGGTAACAGTGTATGAATTATGATGAATTTCTGCATTTGTAACACATTCAAAAACTATAACACACATTATGCACATTTCATTACAAAAACACAACATGAATAATTATCGCTGTCTTACCTCTACTTTTAAATGAAGTCCATGCGGTGCTCTTTCTGGACAAAATATCGGTCATTTTCCGGTAAAATTTCTCTTTATCTTCTTCAGTCTCTCAGTCTCAGTGGAGCTCACTGCCAGGGAGGAAAGCCTTCCCTGATCAGTCCTGTTCCGGCTGTATGTTTTAAGTCTTTTTAGTGCTTTACTTGTTTAGCATAACTCGCTAACAATAAATCCATAACTTGCTGTCACTTTACAGTTTTGGGATCAGGAGCGGTGCCCCTTGAGCGCCCCCTGCCTAGAGGCCAAGGAACTGCCGGCCTCACCTACAACCAGTTCTTTGCTGTTTATGATCGCCCAGCAGCACACGAAAACATGTTATCTGCACACAGTTTGATGACCGAAACACAATACGTAATCCACATATATTAAATTGTGGAAAATCAGTTCATAACTGTTTGAACAACCGAATTTATGATCTAGAGACAGGAAGATGCATTCAAAGAATGGAAGCCAGCGCAGTTAACATGGGATTGCGCAATCCCAGGGGAGGCCAAGCTCGCTGCAGCCTCACTGGCTTCGCTATCAAGCGCCACCAAGGATTTACATGAAAAATAGAGAAAAGTCTGCAATTTTAAAGAGAATATGATCAAAAATGAGGAAATTACATAAAAAAATTACTTATTACAAATGACTGAGTGAATCACAATTTATATTATCATTATATATACTATATCTTATTTTCCATGATGACTACTGAGGCTTGGCCTCACTTGCCTCCCCTGACTGCACGTCACAGATCAAATTAGTGTTTCTCTCAATCATTAATTATGTTTGATCTACAAAAATGAAAGATCAGCAGATTCAGCAATGCTAAACATAGACATTTCAACATTGTAATGCCATCTTATGACGAGACAGACTCCAACTCCCAGCGTGCAACATGGTCAAAATGGCCACCGACTCCCAGCATGCAACACGGTCAACGAAACCACCGGCCCTAGCAACGTTATCTCATTGCTATGAGAGGATATAAGAAGTGCCCGTGCGCTTGATTCTCTCTTCTTCACTGGCACAACGCCAAAGTGAGGAGACGCACAGCTGTTCATCACGTTGGGATTTCCCCCACGTGGCACGTGGACTGAGAACTTCCGAATCAAACTTATCCCTGCTTGCCTATGCAGGAGGTCGACTTTAAAAGTACTTTGAATTAATTTTGATCATACTGGAAGCCGCTATCTCCCAGTGATCGCCAGACTTCGCGCTTGTTTTGGCCAAACAAAGCATCGAACAGAGCCCAGAGACCGAGTGGGGTTTTTTCCCTTTGCCTCTGCGTTGCCCCTCCCTGACGGACCCGCCGCTGACCCAGCTGCTGGAGCCAGGATCTCCCCACTGAGACAACACAAGTAAATGGGACTTCCTCCTTTTTTATGTCTCATTATTACCCATAAGGTGATACAGTTTGTGCCTGGGAAGAACCTATTAGCAATTAGTTTAATGCTTAATTACTCCGAGACGGAGTTTGTTTAACTGTGGTGAATATTCCTGATATTGTGCATGTAATAAGTGATTCTGCTGTGTTTGGTTGGTTATACCTTGGCTCCACTGAGAGACGATTTTCTCTTTTCTTCCTATCTTCATCTTGATCTCTTTGTCTACATTTTCAGTTTTGCGCACTTTCTTTGAAGTCCTAAGGGAGTAAGACCGCCTCTTGGTCAAAGCCCATCCCACACTAGCATGTGTGCTGAATACGTCACTAAGACCTCCTCCTCACGCATCACGCAGGGTCGTAGGTTATATGTCGTCATAGTTGCCATCTTGGGAAGGTACAAAGTAGCTAAGCAGTTAGCTAGCTTGTTGTGAAATACAAGCGCCCTATCTAGCTAAGGTCTGTTTTGTCAAAGCTATTTTGTCTTTCAGTGCTGCGTTGTTAAAGTGCTGACTTCTTGAATGTGAGTTTAAACAACTGTGACTTGAATCAAGAATTGCTAGCGCTCGTTTAATCCATTTTGACTTGTTTTATTTTCATTTATTTTCTTTTGCATGTTCCTTGAGTAGCGAGTAGTTTCCTAGTATTCATTAGACATAATAATTACTGTAACAGGGAATTATTTTGGCTTAATAAATTATAACCTGTGGGATAGTAATTGTTTGTGTTTATGTTGAACCAGAAGTTGGATGGTCTCTAAGAGTAAATAATTACCTCTTTTTGAGTGAACAACTGAATCAACTGAATCAACATTTCATTGGTTTGTAAAAAAGAAGCGAGGGTTAAAACTCCAATTGCAGCTATAATTTGAGTTATCAACGTTTGCTGGATAAGTTTAATCGGTCAACAACCGATTAGATCACACTTTTAGAGCATGAATAAGTTCATAACAGCTAATTAATTAATGCATTGTTAGTGTTAGTCATTACAGGCTTGTAGCCCTTGGATCACAACCATTTGAATTAAATTTGTTATAGCTACCATTTGAGTTTGAATTATCTTAATTATAATAATTATAATAGCAGATTATAATTAATGATAATACTCATAATCAAACAGGTTTCTGGCATAACAAATGGTAAAAATGTATTTTACAGGGATGCAGCACCCTTGAAATTGCCAAGATTTCAAATGATTTTGTTGCAAATAGCTAACAGGGTCACAAGAAATATCTTGATAGAAAGAGGTGCTATGGCCAAAGATTTGGAAAAGAAAAGCTTGAAGGAGCTCATTCTCCTCCAAAACTGTCACATTGCAGGACAGCAACCTACCTAGAAAAGCCTGGACGTACAAGGTATTTGGTGCTCAAACCATGTGAGATGCACAGAATGCTGAAACCCAACCACCACTGACCGCACATAGGTTTCAATTTTGGGACTGGGCCAAAAATGATCTGAAAACAGATTTTTAAAATGTTTTGGGGACTAATTGAAACCAATGAAAGACCAGATGGATGGACCTATGACTGGGCACAGCGCTTCACTTCGATCCAGATGTCAACAAGGTGGAGGCGGGACATTGGTATGGACTGGTACTATCACATATAATCTAGCTGGACCTAGTATTTGGGTTGAATACAGACTCAAAATCATCACCCAAATTTACTGACCATTTATAGAAGAGACTTTCTGCCAGCAGTGTTAGAGGAAAAAGTCTGCTTCTTTCAAGACCATGATATTTATGCCAGACAACCCTTCAGCGCATGCAGTGAAGTACTCCACTGTTCCACTAGCCAGCAAAGACATTAAAGATCAAAGATTGATAACATGACCTCCTTCCTCACCTGACCCAAATCCTGTTGAGAAGACATGGACATGTCTTAATCAAGATATTTGAACAGTGTCTGGAAGGCTATGCTTGCTGCAGCTAGAAAAGATCAGAAAATCTGACAAATTCCATGAATTAAAAGTATTGAGACTCTAACTGATGGGTGACATGTTGTTCACTTTTTTATGTCAGAAATTATGATTGTAAAAGTGAATGTATATTTATTAAGTTTACTTTAAGAGGAAAAAAGTGAGATGGGAATATTTCAAGTTTTCCATTTAGTTAGCCAATAGTTGTGCACCCCACAATATTTGCCTAAGAAATCAAAAGCCTCTCTTTTGTTTTCATAAAATGCAAGTCTGTGTTTTTGTTAAACTCAAAACTGAGAACACTGTAGTTGTTCATCAATAAAACATTCCTCAAACATGAAAAACATTGATATAGTTTGTAAGCAGTTTATCTTTTTTTTTTTAGGCAACCAAATAAACTAAAAACCTGGCTAACAGGAAGCTACACACACAGACACACATTCTCTCACTATTATTTACAGTACCATTCCAAGGGCACAGCCCATTCCAGGTTTACTGAGGACCTAAAGTCTCACCGTGGGCAGCAGGGGCTTCAGCCAAAAAGACTTTATGGCATCATAAACAGAGTTATATCTCATCTCAGCAACATAATACATGCTGGAGAGTTACCAAGAGAACAACTTGAAGCCATGGCTGCTCTAAGAGGGGTGACAGGGGTAGTCCCTTGAGAAAACCAGGTGAAGATTTTTAATGGCAATGTAATAATTTATGGTGTAATAATAATTATACTGGTCACAACACCCCCACATGCCATTAAAGTTCCCTGTATGGGTTCCATAAGATGACCATATTATTGAAGGTCTAATAAATTAAGCTGAAAGGCTCAAACATCTCAGACATATATTGCTTTTATTCTCCAGAAAGTTATAAATTGACCTAGGTCTTATCATTCTTCTTGTGTTTGAACTTTATTTCTTCGCTGACTGGAGATGAAGAGAGTGACGGCGTTACACCACATCAGAGACATTCATAAATGTCTACATATTGCTAATTCTACTGTGGTAACAGATCTACAAAAATTAAAACTCATATTTGTGAAGTGTGAAAAAGGAGATTGAGTTTAGCTGGAATTTTTTGATTTGCTGACAGTGCGTTGAAGGAAGTAATTGAAGGAAGGATAACATAGCTGATGTGAACTTTTTGTGTATCCTGTGTACACTAAGCACTTCTGCCTTAGTTTTACCTTGTTTAGTTGTGTCTTTTTCCTAGATCACCATTGAAGAAGCTGTTAATATCATAAACAGTGTGTGTCTTGTTTGTTTCTCCCAGAGAACGATCTCCTAGCCCAGTGCTTCCTTGTTTATTTCTGTCTCTTTCCTGGAAGGATGCATTGAGGGAGTCATTGGTGTACTCTTTTTATTTTTCTTTCCATTTAAAGTACTTCTGACTTAGTGCTTGTGTCTTCTGCTGTGTCCCTTTCATATATAGTCACAGGAAGAGCTGGGTTTGGGTATCCTGAATTAATCTTATTGGATAAATACTTTAAAAGCGCTGATTAGTCACCGTTGTGTAGATGTGAGCATCAAGAAAAATCTTCATGTAATCAATTAGAGACCAGCATAAAGTCACATGGAAGATAAAGGTTTTAGAACTTACAGACACACTCATATGTCTGGTGTCCCTCCCCATTAAAAATATAGATTATCCTCAAATAAACCTAACATAGAATGGCAATGCTAACAAAATCAAAAAGCAGATACATTTTGTGAGAGAACAGATTTCATAATCAATTTTTATTTTGTAATTTAGGTTTGAATGTCAAATTTTTTCCTGTAATTTTGATGGGGTTGGCACCCTAGCATCCCCTTTTGACAAGCTGCCACTGATCATAGATATGTTGACTTTATTTATTAATATACATAGGTGCCATCTGAAGGCAGCTGGCTGCAGTGCATATCATTTAGGGGTCTCAGAATAAGGATAGCTGTACATAAATGTACAAAATACCTTTCAGATTTTTCTTTCATGCAGTTATAGATGACTTCGGTACAACGTTGGCCACATAAAATATCCGATAAAATTAATTGTTAACAAAAAATGTCAATGTGCAAGGATAACTTTTCAGGGCTATGTTTGATTTCACTTTTGGGCTTAAACGACACTCAAATAATAAAAAACAACTTCAGAATGTAAGATTTTTACATGCTCATAAAAACGTTGTTATGGTTATTATCCAGTCATGAGTAGCATTTGACTTTCCAAAAACATACCTGCAGTGAAGCTCTTTGGTGTTAAATGCACCGTGGAACCCATTCAGAGTGCAAAACAAAAGGATAAATCTACTGTCTGACCTGGATTTTCCATCTTACATAATGCTCATTTTCTCTCCTTTACAGCTTCTCTCTGTCTGCCTGGCTCTGCCTTCCCGTAATACACCAACACTTAGGCAGAGATTTGCATACACAGAGGGAAAGGAAAAGTAGGTTTGAATGTGAGGGCATGATGGAGGGAGCTTCAGTCTTTCTCAAAGGCAGACAAAGACAAGAGATCACCAGGCTGTCAGTGTGAAACCAGCCATTCAGTCTGAGAGGCATCATGCATGATAATCCCAAAGGAGTGCAGAGGTGTCTATTTATGTGTGAATGGGTAAACCAGCGTGTGTGCAATTTAGTCTGCCGCCAGGTTTAAACAATTCAGCGAGAATGCACACACACTCTTTGCGGGGCAACCTATAAATGGGTGGGAGCAGCACGGGTCAAATTCTTAGGATAACTTGATTGCCACGTTTAAAAGCATTTATACTTTGATGCAATTTAGCTATTTAAAACTTTAAATATATATGTAGAAAAACTATTTTTTATAAAATATGAAGGATCAACTGTAGATCCCACCTGCCACGTCTTCCTGCCACTACATTGTTAGCCACCCACAGCACCCGAAGGAATACAATACTCTGTCTGACGTATATGTGTTTTATGTAAAGAGACCAGTCAGTGAATAGAGTAAACTATTTATATACATAGTTATGTTATTTAAAAGCAAATTTTAAGAGCTGATAGATTTAAGCATTCACTGGGATGCTGTTTCTATTAACTTAACCTAAAAGCCATTAATTGTTTTCTACCTATTTTTATCTCATTTCTGACTGAGAGATATAGAACTTAGCCAATATTTCTCATATTGATGTTTTGCTGGGAAGTTGGGGAAAAAAAACTGCAGCATATCCATTGTAAAACTGTTGGATTGCAGGGAATGATCATATTCCTTTGGCAAAAGACATGGAGAACAGAAACACAAGTTTGGTCCCCCAACTTTAAAAAAACAACAAAAGCTGCTGCTCCAATGGTGCATGTGTCCATGGATGGAGGCAATGGTGGGAGGAAGGGGTGCATTGGGGGTCTCAAGACCCTCCTGCACTGCAAAAACAAAACTAACAATAAGTCAAATCTTCTTGAAATTAGTGTATTTGTCCTTAATTTGAGCAGGTAAATAAAGTGATTTGCCAATGGAATGAGATTTTTACACTTAAAATATTCAGGGACTCTCTTTGCCCAAACGGATTCAAACGGAGCAGTCCCAGATTGAAATGAGATGAATTCATCTCCATCATCTCATTTAGAGTGCAACATATCTAATTATCTTATTTTAAAGGTCAAAATACTCATTCCTTTGGCAGATCATCTTATTTATGTGCTCAAATCAAGGACAAATGCACTAATTTCAAGATTTTTAGTTTCCGTTTTTGCAGTGTGAAAATGGCTGTGCCCTCCTGAGCCTAGCATTAGTGAAGATTATAGATTCATATTTTGTGTTTGGCTGTTTATCTGATCCAAAGTCAGATCAAATTGCGGCTTTTGTGGCTGCTCTGTGTGCTCTCATGTCTATCAAACTAGACCCTGGATCCGCGGCACACGTTTGGTACAAAAAAAGCATTCCCATGGACCTGCGGCTTCTCGTGCAATTTGATTGGCCAGACTACAAACTGTGCGTTACTCGGGCCACTGGCCAGGCCCTAGCTACAAGCCACGGGAGTGAATAAAATGGACCGCTTCATAATATCTACCCACTCCACCATAACCTGACAATGAGTCAAAAGAAAAAGAAGATTGGAAAAAAATGGTTATTTGACTGCCAGTCCATCCCTGCCTGTGCGTGACTGCGCGTAGTTGCGCACAGGCAGGGATGGACTGTCAACCAGGGCTGTCAGGCTACAATAAAAGGCCATAGCTTGTTTCAGAGCAGCCGCCGAGCCGGGAGGGGAGCCTGGTGTGTGTGTGGGTGTGTATATGCACAGCAAGAGGTGGCATAACTCTGGCTGAAGTTAGCAGTACAATCTGAATGCTGAATGGACTGATTAAAAGTTATGGCTGATCAATTATAAAAAATAAATAAATTGAGTTTCATTATGGTTACATAATGAAAATAAAAAGCCTTGATTCTTACTTTCACCAAGCAAGAAATGAGGTGGAGGTTTACTTTAATAAGCATCAGCAGAGTCCTCAGAGGAACAGAGTAGAAGGACTATACCCTAATCTACAGGTGATCTTAAAAACTCTGGCAATGTTAGAAAACAATAGCAACCTTCTCTGGGAGCTTCTTGGTGGATTTGCATCAAAATGTGAAAATAATATGGTGCTTGGTTTGGTGAAATTCCAATAATTTATTCCTGAAGTAGCTAAAAATATTAAAAGGTAATTTAGATCACCATATTACTTTTCACTCCTGCAGACGGTCCAATTCTCTGCTGACAGAAAAAAGGTTTTGCACAATAAACTGAGAAAAGTTTGAAAGTGACCCTCCCACTTCGCTACCACATTTGCTATCCTGATTCAATTGGGTTGTTTAAAGGTGCAGTAATAAAAAGAAATGAACAATAGCCATTGATCACAAACTATCACAGATGAAGTCCTTTATTTTTTCTGAACAATAGGTGTATTACGTAATATTATATAAACTAATTAAACAAAGTAAAACACAGATACTATTTCATGTATACAGTATTAGTTACTGAAATATTAATACTGATAACAAGACAAAAGATGAGAGTCCAAGGAAGTTCCAGGATGATGCTATAATTTCCACTCTGGTAAAGAGTTTTTCTGTGGCTTGTTTCTACTTAGCTTGAGCTTCTTGTTTGATATTAGCTGAAAGCAGTTAGTTAGCAGTAAATAGCCTGCATTTCACATTTTTTACCCATTACAGCATGGGATCAGTAAATCCTTTATATCTGTATAACTATTATTTGCTTCATCAATTATCATTGGACCCTCCTATAAAAATCTGCCCACCCCGCACAACTGGATGGATGGATGGATGGATGGATGGATGGATGGATGGATGGATGGATGGAAGACTTAATTAGATATGGATAGATGGACTAATCAAACAATGATTTAACAAACTGTGGGATTGGTTGACTAATGAATTTGTGAATGATGGATGGAGGAACAGTTAGATTCACTTGTAAGAGAATCTTTTAGAAAATACTTACATTTCAAACACTGCCAGCCTTTTTAGGCTTCAAATCAGGCGGTGGGGTTTCACAGGCAAAAGATGTACTGGCCACTATGTCCTTACACAGTGCAATTTGTTTGAGATGCTGGAGTAATGCTGGTCGAGAGTGAAGAAACCTCCAAACGTTGGCCAAAACCAACAAGACTTTCGCCCCAACTCTTCAAGAAATCACCCTAGACGTTCCTAACCCTTCTCCCTCTGCAACTCACTGCCGCTATGGATCAACAGGGTGGCAGGAAATGTATTAACGTGCTGCTTATGAAACCAAGTGACCAGATTATTCATCTGCAAAAAGTCCCACAAGAGTGTGGGTAGCAGATGCTCTCCATGCTGAAAACACAGGTCACCCGCTTGTTTGGAGACGTCCTTGTAAATACCCCAGCTCTTGCCATCTATCTCTTTCATGCCCCCACCAGTGTGGAGCAGGTGCTGTGTAGCACTCAAACAACAGAGCACTGAGGTGTGCATTCTTTGTTCTCTCTCTCTGCATGCCTTCCAGCCATGTAGATAGCGAGTTGCACCATGATGTCAGGGAAAGAAAAAGGTTGTTTGTGACACGAGCCTTAAAACACCACCACTTGGATCCTCTCTTTCCAGGCTGTTTAAGCCCCGTGGTTCATTTGCTTACCCTGCTCTGCTTGTCTGAGGTGCTGTTGTGTTAGTCCACAGCAGCTGTTTGACTTGCATCGGCTCCATATACGGAAACAAAACATCTGGTGAAGCCTGAAAATAATAGCGTGCATTGCAGATCACTTTTCCCCAAAATGACTTTCTCCATTTTGTTTCTTGAAGGCTGTATTTTTATGGAAATTCGGGAACATCGTTTTCAATCCTCTAATTCCCAGGGCCCTTTGCTGCAATCTGATAAAGCTAACACTCACAAGCACACCTACTTACAAACATCTGATCTGGCCCGCTCTTGGTTTTCACATAAGATTTGTTTCAATTGGAAATACAGTACAAGATAAGGGAGCCTCTTTTAGACTACAGGGCGGATTTTCTCCTGCATGACTTGCCTCTTTGGACAAGAGGGAACAGTGCCATCTAGTGTGATGTTTACACATTCAAGGTGTGCAAATGATCCTTGAGTGTATAAGTAGATTTTTGCAGCTTTAAAAGTTATCTGTGAAAGCTCAAAATAATACATGTGCTGCATTTAGCTGTAGACCTTTATGATCAGACATAGGGTTTAGGGAATGACAAAATGATGAAGAAATATGTGCAACAAGCTTATAAACACAGGACAGGACATACAAGTTACCCTGAAGCAAACCACTCCTGGAAGATTTCATGCAAGCATTGAGTTGATTGTGTTTGTTTCTTTTCATGTGATTCACTTACCCTGCTGAGCCTGTGCTCTTTTCCTTGACAATACCTGAGTTGAACACTTGAACCTTTGTCACATTCCAAGACAGTAATGAAGGAGCAAGGGTTTGAAACAGGTTATGTAAGGACCAACTTATTTAAGGCTTTGGCTTTTTTCTTTTAGTCGTTTAAATCGATAGTGACACAAAAAGATGCCATCTGCCATGCTGCCTCTAGTTTTAAGGTTCTGAGCAATTTTTGCATTAAAATTATACTTTTAAGCTAGATTTTAAATACTTTAGGATACATTTTACATGAAATTAGCAGACACACAAACACACATATATATACACTGCAAAAACAGAACTAAAAATAAGTTCAATTTTCTTTAAATGAGTGTATTTGTCCTTGATTTGAGCAGGTAAATGAGACGATTTGCCAATGGAATGAGATTTTTCCACTTAAAATAGGAACAATTCCTCTCCATCATCTTATTTCAAGTGCAGGATGTCTAATTATCTTATTTTAGGAGCAAAGATACTCATTCCATTCACAGATAATCTTATCTATTGGCTTAAATCAAGGACGAATAGACTAACTTTAAGAATATTTTACTTGTTTTTAGATCTGTTTTTGCAGTGTATATATATATATATATATATATATATATATATACATATATATATATATGCACATGGATACATATATATATTCCATATATAATGATGCTTCTTTGTATCCCTGTATTGTAATTACATCATTTTTGATGTATTATGGGGATAACTAATAATACAGATGCTGATATGTCTTTTAGTATCCTTAACTGTAGAAATAAATATGATGGATTATCACCACTGATTTGACCAAAACTACTTTATGATGACCTCTTGCTGACAGACAATGTTTAGTATAGACACATCCCTAAACATCTTTACAACAGCCATGAATAGTTTAAATTATCAATTTTCAATCCATGCACAAAAATTACCAAAAACATTTTGAGTTTTAAAATAGTTACAGAATAAGGCAAAATGATTAACACATGCCACTGGCACTAGGAACAAAAAAATTACTGATTGTTCTTGTCAAAAAACACACACCATTATCGTTTTTTTTTTCACCGCATCTAGTTAAAAATCAACCTTTTGTGTCAAGGTTCATCCCTTTGGCTCCTCTTGAAAAATGGGTAGTTTTTCCAACCACATTAAACTAGCCATCTTACAAAAAAAATCTATTTGAATAATATCTGCAACAGATTCGTATCAACTCAGGTGCATTGCTGCCTCAGACAGTTTAGCAGATGTAGACAATTAACAGTTGTGGGATCATCATATTTACCTTCCACCCCATAGGTTTCAATTGGCTAGATGTGGGAGAAGATTCTTAACCTTGCTTTAGGACGATAACTCCTTTCTCTACAGACATTGCAGTGAGGAGCCTTTAATTAGCAATTTTGATGCTATCTTATTTAATTCATGCCATCGCAAATTGTTTTCCTTTTAAATGTTTTTTCTTGTTTTAAGATGATAAAACAGTTTTTCCCTTTTCATTTGATTGAAATGTCATTGCTTTTACTTAGCCTGTATATTATTTGGTTTGTAAAAGACACATTATATTTAACATCATCATAGTCAACATCCTCTGACATTGTGTTTAATTAATGGCCTGTACCCGTTAAGTATAACATATTATACTGTTTGATGTGGTGTCACTTTGTCTTTTTGTTTCCATACCTAATAGGTGCCCTCAACTGTTCATTTTATTATTAGCTAAATCACTTAGAAAGTAGAGTGAACTCAGCTGTGATGTCAGCAACTCCAAGCATTCAGAATACAGAGGTAAGTGAATCTATATAAGTGGAGAAAGAGCATACGGATAATCATACCATGAGACTAGGTAAGGTTTTTTACAACCTATTGCAACAGTTAGATTTTATTGCACTGGCACATATACCATCTAAAGAAATTTTGAATATTGCATAAAACTGCATTTTATTTTACCAGTCATTTCAGAAAGGGAAGCGGTTATTTCATAGTGATTAATTACACAGAGCAATAAATCAAGCTTTTATTTCTTATACTTTTGATGATTATAGCTTACAGGTAAAGAAAACCCAAAATTCAGTGTCTCAGAAAATAAGAATACCACATTCAACCAATCAAAAAAAGGATGTTTTAAGTACAAATGTTAGGCTCCTGAAAAGTATGTCCATTTCTATGCACTCAATACTTGGTTGGGCCTCCTCTTAAATTAATTATTGCATCAATGCACCATAGCATAGAGATGGTGAGCATATGGCACTGTTTAAGTGTGATGGAAGCCCAGATTGCTTTGATAGCTTCCTTCAGGTTATCTGTCTTGTTGGGGTTGATGTCTTTCAACTTCCTCTTGAAAACAGCCTTTAGATCTTCAAAGGGGGTTCAGGTCAGGGGAGTTTGCTGGCCAGTCAAGAACAGGAACACCATGGTTCATCTAACCAACTGTTGGTACCGTTGGCAGTGTGGGCAGGTGTCAAGTCCTGATGGGAAAATAAAATCGGCATCTCCACACCACTTGTCAGCAGAGTGAAGCACGAAGGTCTCTAAAATGTCCTGGTAGATGGTTGCATTGACTGTGGATTTCAGTAAGCACAGTAGACCAATACCGGCAGATGAACTGGCATCCAAACCATCACTGACTGTGGAAACTTCACAATGGACTTCAAGCAACGTGGCTTCTGGTCCTCTGAACTCCTCCTCCAGACTCTGGAACATTGATTTCAAAATTGAATGCAGAATTTATTTTCATCTGAAAACAGAACTTCAGACCATTGAGCGGCAATCCAGTTCCTTTTCTCTTCAGCACAGGTAAGACACTTCTGATATTGTTTCTAGTTCCGGAGTGGCTTGACACAGGGAATGCAACATTTGCAGCACATGTCTGGTATTTTTCTGTTTGTGGTGGCTCTCAATGCACCCACTCCAGCCTTAGTCTAATCTTTGTGAAGTGGTTCTCCCTGTTACTGGTGCATCTTTTTCTATCACATTTCTTCCTTCCACTCCATTTTCTGTTAATATGCTTGAATACAGACATCTGTGAACAAAAAGCTTCTTCAGCAACGACCTTTTGTGGCTTACCCTCCTTGTGAAAGGTGTTGATGACTGTCTTCTGGTAATCTGTCCAGTCAGCAGTGTTCCCTATAATTGTGTCGCCTACTGACCCTGAGTAAGAGACCGTTTAAAGGCTCAGGAAACCTTTGCAGGTGTTTTGAGTTAATTAGCTGATTACAGCGTGACACTATGAGTTTCAAAAAATGAACTTTTTCACATTATTCTAATTTTCTGAGACACTGAATTCTCATTATCTGCAAGCTATAATCATCAAAAGAAACAAAGGCTTGGAATATTAACCTGGCCAGCCAGATTGATAATGTGTAGCATTCTACGTTCTGCACATTATCAATCTGGGACTGCTCCATTTGAATTCGTTTGGGCAAAGAGAGTACCTTCAGCAGAACTCTCCGGACTGATTGGACAAAATGTTACCTAGTGCCCACCTACTAAAAGTTAGATGGTATTAAATTAAAACATAAGCACCAGGCATCATTAAAAACCACAACAAGGTAAGTTAGTGAAGGCGCATCTTGTTGTTCTTCTTTCAAAGATGAACTCACAGTTTCTTACAAAACAGATGTGATAGCAGCAGCTACGCATGCATCTTCCTGAGCTGCCATGTTTATGTTAATTCGGCTGTGGGCTCAGCAGCTCTTGCTTTTGTCACACCAATATGTCCCGCCTTAAATCACAATACCGTAATGTGATTGGCCCGAACCGTTTTTTGGTTCTGACACAAACGATTGAAGCCCGAGCGGTACAAGATGGATTCTCGTGTGTTTGTGAATGCACAAATACCCCGAGATTTCATCTTGCAGGCCAGGTTATTGGAATATATGATTTTATATAATATTTGAGTGTCACATTTTGAGATGACTGGTAAGAAATATTGCACTTTACACAATAATTGCATTTTATGATATGTAATGGCATGTGGTACATACAACAGCATTAAGTTCAAGCTCATATGCCACACATTTTTCAACATGTTTTAATGATATTGCATGTACTATAGTTTGAGGTGATGGTGGAGTTTTCACTTAAAGCCGATTTTTTTATGCCATAGAAATGCAAGAAATATACAAAATATTTTACAGCAGTTTAATTCTACAGCATATTTATGCTTTATAGGTTTTGTCAGCTAATTAGATTTCATTAGATTAATTTCATGCTGCTTTTCCTTATAGCTTTAATTTTTACTGAATGGCCCTCGAAAACACTGGAATTCCATAGATATCATACATGGCATTTCACACCAGCTAGCCCTTACCTTTATTAACCACAGAAACACACATTGAAAATTGGTCTTCTTTAGCTTCTATATCCTGTCCAAACCCAGATTAAACAGTAGGCTTGGTTACCCCATTTAATCAGCCTTAAAGGCTTGTCTGTTGCCATTAATTATTAATAGACATCTTTTATGTAGGGGGCTTTTCATCTTTCACTTTTCAACAACATGATGCTGGTTTGATGGAAGGAAATGGCGTCTTTCCATTTTGAACTAAATTGTGTTCAGGTAGTAGAACCAAGGGAATGGAGAATGTGACACTTTTATAGATTTAGAAGCCTCTCCTTATGCTTCTTTTTTTTGCTAACTTATAAGGACACCATCAGTCATCCTTTATCAGCTGATTTACTACAGTCTCATGTGTTAAATTGTGTGTAATTTGTAAATAATCTTTTATTTTGTGGAACAAACGTGGTGCTTTAATTCGTCAGCCAAGGCCTGGGCACCTTTTCTGCTGTTTGTTCTGAACAGGTAAAGAATGTATCACCTCAGCCAAGATTTTGTCTATTTGTGCCATGTGACTTTTCTATGCCTAAAATCAATCCATTAATGGCTATTTAAAAATGGTCATTCCTGCACAGAAAAATGCATTTACTGCAAACTTGTTCAGCAAAAGCCAAACCTTTCTAATTTTTTGTGAAAAATTCACAATTAGTTAGAAGAACAAATTGTGAATAAATTGATCATGGTGTGACCCAGGGTCAAGGATGGATATTTGTGGTGCGCCTGGCTTGGTGTGGATAATGAGTAGTTAAAATTCAAGGATCATTTAACGTGTACCCTCATTTGACTAATTTATGACTTCCATTTATATTTTTGTCCCTTGGGGCTACTTAAGATAACTGTCCAGTAATTAAAATGGACTTTGTCCTATTAGAAACCCATTACAATCTTTAAGAAATGATACAACCTAAAAACAAATGATAAAGTGACTTCTGAGCTGTACCTTTTAAATGAAAGAAAAGAGGTAAAGTGATGTGGCTGTACATCCTGTTTAGAATTATCAATGAAAAAGATCAATATCAATGAAATAAGTTTCATGATCTGTTAGTACCACTAAATAAAATTTGTTGGAAGTAACGTCCTTCAAGAAACACAGCAGTAATGTTAGATGTAATGATGCGGAAAACTTTAAATCAGATTTAGCAGTGTTTAATACATATCCAAAAATAGAATTAGTAGGGCAAAACTGCAAAACTACAAATACATTGTTGTCCACGCAAAAGGAGGACATTAATCAGCCAAGAGGACAGTGGTAACTCTGGGGAAGTGTCAGAGAGCCACCGCTCTGGTGAAATAATCTATTGACAGGACTACTATTAGTTGTGCAGTCCAATAATCGGGCCTTTATGCTAGAATGACCATAAGACATGCATTGTTAAAAAAAAAAGCCATAAGAGGTCCTGTTCCCAGTTTGTTACAAGCCTTTTAGGAGACACATCAAACAAATGGAACAAGGTGCTATGTTCAGATGAGACCATAATTATGATTTGCTTATATACAACAGGGTACTTAAAAGGATATGTGTCACAGAAAACGAATACGTCACCAACCTGGACACACCATACCTAAAGTGTGTCCACAAAGGGAAGACTAGTTTATTTGTATTGGACATTTCAGTAACAATTCAAAGAGATTTACAAGAATCGAACATAAGAAAAGAAAGGCACGGGGAAAGTACATTGCAGTGGCAAAAGCAGGTAAGGAAAAGTTGGACTATAAACTTAAGCTAACGTTTCAGGTCATTGTTTAAAATGGAACATTCAAAGGCAATTCTGAACAAAAATATGTTTAACCTTGATTTAAAAGAACTTAGGATTTCAGCACTTTTAAAGGAGAAGTCCGGTCAGCAAGGAAGAATCAATGGATCATAATCTATACCTAGGGCTGGGCAACGATTAAAATATTTAATCGCAATTAATCGCATAATTTGCCTGATTAATCGCGATTAATCGCATTGTATTTACAAACTCCAAGAATGAATTCAAAAGTAGTGTAAAGAGCACTTTTATTTTAATGTTCTGCTGCCATATGAACAAAAGTGTTGTAACATTTGTAGCACTTATCAGTAACACATATTTAGTGCAAAGCTCAACTTAAACATGTAAAACAAAAAATAGCAATAATAATAAATTAAAGCTTATTGCCACTGACAGGGAATTCTCTTTATTGGGAAAAAATCTACCAAAAACAGGCAATTTCTGAGGTAACAGCAGGGAGCAGCATTACCATTTTATGTTCAATACCAAAGTTTAACTTGGCAGTGGTTACAACTAACTTGTTTCTGTCATATTCGATGCTGGAAGAACTTTAAACTGAAATGCTTGCTAACTCGATATGCTTGCGTTGCTTGCGTTTATTTGACAGTAACACGCGTTTTTTTGTTGTTGCTTTCTCGCGTGCATATAGTGAATGGCAGGGAAAAACAGGCAAAAACACATGGATACTTTGAAACGAGAAGCGACTTCACAGACGGCGTCGATGCAGACCCCGCTCCGCTCCGCACAAAACTTGTTCCGTTCGCCAACTCACTGGCTCACCTAAGCAAATTCCTGCGGGAAACACCGCCTTCCGCATGTCGGCTTTGTTTTTTTCCGGCCAGCACCTTTCTTCTTCTTTGAATCCGAGGTTTGGCTGACAGCGAGGTTATTGGCGCATTATCGCCACCTACTGTTCTGATTCAAACCCCTACACCGCAGCAACAGACCTTCACAAAATAAAAGCATGTGAGCAACATGCGTTAATGCGCGTTAAAGAAAATATCGCCGTTAATAGTCTAATGAGTTAACGCGAAATTAACGCGTTAACTTGCCCAGCCCTATCTATACCTAAAACTAATATGTTTGCGGTGATTTAAATAATTTAGTGTTAGTCAGTAAAAAAATAAAAGTATACATATTCGTCGTGATCACTGAGTCTGGGAGTGGCCATTCATGGCCAAATATGGTAATACCTCACTGCTGACGTCTTCTAGAAGTGAGGTCACGGTGCAGAAAGCCGAGCGCCATTCTCCGCGCTTTACAAGCAAATTCAATAGGAACTATTATACTCATCTGCGATCAACAACAATTATTTCGGATTTCGAGAGGACTTCTCCATTGAAATTTGCGAGAGTTATTGTTAAAGCAACAATTACCACATGCATGACAGTTGGATATTGCAACACATCGGGTAAAAGTGAAAAAAATATTAGTTAGTTAACCTTTCCGAGTCCCTTTTTGGTCTCTTTGGCTCAAACTGGTACGGCTGTATTTCGTCAAAAGTCAGGTTGCTGTCAAGAAAGTCTTCCATATATTCCATATCGTTATCAAATGATGATGATAAATCCACGGAACTCCCATCGCTGTCGCTATTAAATCCATTACTCTCTGCTTCGCATACTGCACTAGTCGTCACTACCTTGGATAATAGTGCGTTGTGACAAACACCAGATAACACCAGACAGCCGATACCGCACCATGACGTCACAAACTGGGAGGTGGCAGTACTGTTCTTTGACCAACATGGATGCCTCCAGTAAAGCACATTCAAATGAAAATTACTCTTAATTAAAATAACTTATCATTTATTGAACAGTATGTAATAATTTTATATTTAAAGTACTGTCAGAAGTTTGAATTCTGAATATGACCGGACTTGTCCTTTAAAGTCTCAAGGGAGTCTGTTGTAGATAAGTGGAGCATAAGAACTGAATGGGGCTTTTACATTTTTGGTTCTGGTTCTAGGTATTTAGAGTACATTGAATCAGAGAGTGTTCTGGACAGTTGAGACACTGACAACAAATATTTATTGTATTGAAATATGTCTTTTGGTGCTAGGCCATTCAGTGATTTATAGTCTAACAAAAGTATTTTAACTCTATCCGGTGAGATACAGGGAGTCAATGTAGGGACTTTAGAACTGGGGTGATGTGCTCTACTTTCTTAGTCTTAGTGAGGACGCGGGCAGCAGCGTTCTGAATCAGCTGCAGCTGTCTGATCAGCCTGTGAAGAAATGGTTGCAGTAATCAGCTTGACTAAACACAAAAACGTGGGTATGTTTTTTCAACATCCTGTTCGGACATTAGATTTTTTAATCTTTGAAATGTTCTTCAGATGACAGACGGCTGACTTCGAAATTGTCCTTATGGAACTCTGAAGGTTCGAGTCTTAGCTAATCACTTAACCGACAAGCCTAATTAGTGGTGTCTAGCTGTAGTAGCTAAAGCTGTGTGCTAGCTCTTGATCAGTCCTCTTTTGGTCTAAAAATTATTACTTCCGCTATGTTTTTCATCAGCTGAAGAAAGCTTTGGCACATCCACACATTGATTTCTTCTATGTATTTACCCTGCTCTTGAATGTGTTTGTAGTTTCTGGGTGACACTGTAATGTATAGCTTGTGTCTTCTGCATAGTTATGGTATCTTATCATGTTGTCTGTTATAATGTGAGCTAGGGGAGCATCTAGATAGTGAATAGGAGGGGCCCCATGATGGAACCTTTGGGAACCTCGCATATGATGTTAGTGACCTCCAATATAAAGTTACCTATTGATACAAAAAGTCTGTCTCCTTCATGCAAGATTCAAACCAGTCAAGGAATGTACGAGAAAGGCTGACCCAGTTTTCTGGGCGCTCCTATAGAATATTGTCATTAACAGTGTTGAATGCTACACTGAGGTCCAATAATACTAGCATGTCCGCATTTATACAGATGTCATTAAACACATTGACAAGGGTCGTCTCTGTACTGTGGTGACGTCAGAGCGGCTGGTCATTAATAAAAAGGCATTTAACTGTTGAGACACAGCTTTTTCAATAATCTTGCTGTTGGAAAGAGTGAAACATTGTGTGGCAGCTTCATGGGGGGAGGGGGGGGGGGGGTATTGTTCTTCAGCAGGTACAGGGCAGCTGATCCAAACGGATGGGAGGATGGATGGAGCTAAATAATAAAACTGGTTGGCTACGAAAACTTCCAACCTGGGTGGAGGTTCCCCTTTAAGCAAGACGATGACTCTACAAGCACATACAGCGCTACAATAAACTGATTTAGATTAAAGCATATCTGTGTGTCTGAGAGGCTAGTAACTAGTGGTACACAGCAGCTCTCCATTCAATCTGAAGAACCCCTATCCAGTCCGACAGACTTTGGCCAAATTTGCAAAGAAGAATAGGGATAAAGAATAGATTATACCCAAAGCACTCACACAGTTGTAGCTGGAGCAAAAGCTGGTTCTGGAAAATATTAATATCGGGGGATGGTGTGATGCTGTTGGGTAGGTAACACACACACTTTGCCCTTCTCATATTTCAACTTCTAATTATTTCCGTAGCACATATACTATTGTTTATCCATTTTACATTCATGCACTACTTTGTGTTGTTCTGTCACATTAATACTGTCATAATCCTTATGTGTTTGAGTTTTTGGGTTTCTTTATCTTTTTTTCATACCTGTTTATGAGCTCTACTAACTGCTATTCTAAGTTAAGTTCTTCAGACTTCCTGTCTGTCTCATCTGGTTTTCAGAAATTGACGCATCTCGCTCCGCCATCCGTCATAAATAGACTGGATCCGTATTTCTGACGGACAACGGAGGAGGGTTCTCTGTCATACTGTAGCTCCACCGTGCTGGTGGAAAATGGCTCCATTAATGCTAGAAATAAAAACCTTACTAGAAAGGCTTTTATTTGTGATCTAACGGAGAATGCACGGATGAAGGAGTATGTGTGTGTGAATGAGAGGTTACACTCCTCCCCTCAGCTACTCTGTCTTCATTAGTATCAGCTGTTCCTCATCCCCACCTGCTTGCTCACACCTGTAGCCCATGTCATTCACCACACCTCATCTCAGTATACAGAGTTACTGGTTTTCTTAGTTCTTACCTGGTTTCTTGTATTGATTCATGCTCCCCTATGCTCTGCGTGAATTTTCGTTGCCCTACCTGATGTTCTGTTGTTCTGCTCTGGATTCTGTTTACCTGCCATTTTCTCTGTTGGGTCCTCCTTCTACTACAACATGACATAAACACCACAAACACCACTGGACTTCATGGCTGCAACATGATAGAACGTGAAAAAATTTATTGGTAATGCATACTTCATTTAGGCAGTGTACCTGCCAAAATTACAATAAAACATGTTATCACAAAAGGGATTATTTTATGCTTTGACAAGTATGAAAAAACAGAACTAAAGTAAGTAAAGTTTTCTTGAAATGAGCGTATCTGTCCTTGATTTGACCAGGTAAATACACTGCCATTGGAATGTGTATCTTGACCCATGAAATAACATATTTAGATATACTGTACTTGAAATAAGATGATGGAGAGTAGTTGTTCCCATATTAAGTGCAACAATCTTATTCCATTGGCAGATAATCTTATTTACCTACTCAAATCAAGTATTAAATACAGTAATTTCAAGAAAATTCAACTTACTTTTAGTTCCCTTTTGAACACGCTTCAAATGAAACTCTTATGAATGAGGCTTTTTTTTTTTTATCGGTAGCATTTCGCATAGCTATTACTAAATTAGTATTTTTAATGAGTCTGTTAGATGAGAAAAAATATGTTAGGATTCAAACTCAACACCGCTTACACAAAACTAGATTCTATTTTGTTTTCCTAAATTTTTTGTACGAGGGAGGAGCGGTTAACAGGGTCGACTTACTTGAACACTCACAGACATGATAACAGCCTTGGTTTCACACTAGGCACACTTTGGATGCCACTACTGCAAAGGATTACTGACATGCAAAGATAAAACCAAGGTGTTACTCACAGCTTCTGTGCTAATGTGTACATGTTGTACAAGTTTGCACCTGATAGGTCATAACTGGCCTCTGCTTGCCAGTTTGGTGTTCCGGTCAAGCTGGTAGCAGTGATATAAGTAACATCCACTATCACAAATAGGCAGATAGTGTAAAAAGCTGGCTTTTGAAAATAAATGCCACACGGAAGCTTCTCCAACAAGATCAATTATAGTCAGTGATTGGGTCAAATTGCTGGGATAAATACTGCTGGGACATGGCTGTCAAAACCAGCACTTGTGCAGTACTAAAACTACTGGCTTTCGGTTGTTACATGTTCTCAACAACCACCGCTGATTGCAGGACAGATCATTTAATAACACAAAGAGCATTGTCATGCTGGTCTATGACCATATATGGTGCTTGGCTACTTAACCATCTGCTGAAAAACACCATTACTCTTTAGTTCAGGCTAATGTAGCAGGAAATGAAGGGAGGGGCTATCATATCTGCCCCTACTAACCGTCCTTTTGCCCTGCTAGATCAGGCTCGTATTACAATGCGACAATATCAGAGGCGAGGACTGCGATTAGAAGGTCTCTATTGGCAGTAATTCACCCATCATCCATGTCTTTTATATGCAACTGCTCTGCTGAGGCAAACCCAGGCAACCGAAAAACATCAGTTCCTTCACCGAATGTGTCTGACCTGGCTCATGGACAGTGATGTTTTTTAATTATTCAGACAATCGAGTGGGGAATGAAATAAGCTAATGAGGGAAAATACTCCGACAGCCAGGTTAATTTGGGGTTCATTGAATTACTGTGTGAATTGGTGTGATGTCATTAATTACAACAGATTGCTAATGAAGATATGAGAACTTTGAGGAAGAAAGGGGACTTTCTGCAGCAGAGGCAGAATATACTACCTTACATTGTTTCTTGGATGGATAGCTTCTGTGAACAGCACTTTTTTGTTCTGTTTTTTTTGTCAGAGATTCTCTGAGGTACTTAGCTCTGGACTTTATAACACACAAATATGCTTTGATCTGAACCAGGTGTGGGCAACCAGTTCAGCTTCAAGAGCCAGAATGAGATTCAGCAAAACTGCAAATAGCCGCACAAAGAAAAGATAAAGCCATACATGTTTAATAACTCAAATGCCTCATAACACAAACCTACAACTACAACAATAGTCAACTTTTTAAGCATTTTTCTCCCAGATTTTTGAATTAAATAAAAAACACAAACAAAATCAGAAACACACACTCCCAAACAAGTGTTAAATTAAAAGTGTGATTAAAAATAATCCTTGCTGTGACCTTATTTATAACTCAATCTGTCCAACTTTTGTTTTATAATGGAAGGGTAGCTCATTCCATTGTAGTTTTTTTATTAATTGCCTTAAGTTAGTTTTCTGTCATCCCTAGACCTAATTTCCTTCTAGGACAGTCCTGTTTTTAGCTTAATCTATCTTCTCATCAACCTGGACCAGCTTCCCTGTTTCTGCTGATCAAAAGCAGCCCCAGTTTACGATGTTGTTATCAGCATAGTTCACTGCTGGGATGGTGTGTTCAGGATGTTTTGCAGTCTTGCAGTCATCTGGCCAAAAAGTTGATTTGTGTCTGGTCTGACCAAATTGCATTTATTCAATCAATCAATCAATCAATCAATCAATCAATCAATCAATCAATCAATCAATCAATCAATCAATCAATCAATCAATCAATCAATCAATCAATCATCATTTGTATTGCTACATTAATACAACACTGCACTGTGTAGGTGACCAGATTTGATTTTTCTTATGAAAACCGGGGACGTCTTTGATTTTGTTAAGCGCAGAATCTCTTTCTGGGGGTTGGTTGGTTTTGTCTGAACTGCAACGCCGACCGGCCGGGGAAGGTGTGTTCGGCAAAGCTCTTCTACATCGGGACAGCGGCAGGACTGAGTAAATACATTTTGTTTTGCTATACTTTTTTACTCCATCATGATGCACTCAAATTGGGGGCATTTCCGGGGACAGATTTTGCTGGGGACAGGTCATCGAAAACTGGGACTGTCCATAGATATTGGGGACGTCTGGTCACCTTACCGTAGGGGCATGATATTATATGTAATGCGCCTTATGGTCCGAAAAATATAGTACTTTTGGCTAAAGAGGAGTGAAGGGATCTTTCAATAAATATGTGTGAAGGAAATTACATCACTTTTCTATGATTTATCAACAAGGAATTGATGAAGAACAATAGTGCGCTATATTTCTTTGATTTGGATAGTCATTTTAAATTTTTCATAATTGGTAAGCTTTTAGTTTAGATTTTCCTGGTGCTTATTTATTGGGAATTGGGATCTGGCACAAGGCCTGTGGCAAACTGCAAGCATGATTTATTATTTTTGCAACAGTGACTTTCCTCTTGCCATTTCTAAAAATGCAATTCATACCCATCACATGAAGGTATTTTCCCACCTCAGCTGTGGATCTGTGTAGCTTCTCCAGAGTTACACTGGAGCTATTGGCTGTTTTTTCTTTGTAATTAATACTTTCCTTGACCAGTTTGTTTAGATCAATAGCCATTTTTTTTTTTTTTTTTGCTATTTTGCCATATTCCATCAAACCTCCCTGCTCAGTGAGCTTTTGAAAACTTGATTTTTTTTTTATAACCCAACACTGCTGCTCGACTTAACTTTATTCCTCACCTGTTGGGTATATCTCTTGGTCATACACACCCAGCAGGTCAGGTGTTGTTTGTTCACTGATGTTCACACTAACAAATCTCTGAGGCGTTCGCAGAACAACAGCGATTCAATTACACACAGGTGGACTCTAACCTACCAGTGGTTGGAAAACAATTGCTTGAACTAGTTTTAATGGGGGGATATCAGGCTACAGGGGCTAAATGCACCATGCTAAAATTGTTTTTTAAAAACCATGTATGAATATAGACTGGCAGAAACTTCAAGGGGATTGAACAATTTGGAGAGGCAGTATAGATGATTAAATAAAAACACTGCACACAAATTAAAAAGTCCTTTGTATTCTGCACACATGTGCTGTTCTGTAGGCTGTAAAAATGATAATGACCGGCACATGGCCTGAAGGAGAAAAGAAAGGACAGATCCCTGCTCTATAAACTTAAAAACATTCACTCAAAGCCAGTCAATGGTTGTAGGAAAGAAAGAAAAAGGTTCACACACCAAGGTAGCAGAGTGGGCAAGGACAATAGTAGGGCAGATTTTATTGGGGGGAATATGAAACCTAAGGTGAGGCTGGTTGAGGCGGGGATGGAGATAAGCTAAAAAGCACAGAGAGAAGTGGTGTTATGGGTATTGTGGGGTTGCAGGGGTGAGACAAATTTTACCACAGCCCATTCCTTTCTGACATCCTTCAGCCTATCTCCTCAACCCCTCCTTTTTGGATGATGAATAGCATCCTCATTTGCATACCAAAAATGCTTTCTGATATTCGCCCTCTGAGTCATTTTGAGAGATTAGAAAACATCGCCAATTATTGACAGGACCCAAAAGCTTTGGCAACCTTCTGGATTATTTTTGGATTATTGCCTGTACAATTTCATTTTCTTATTTTCCTTCTCCTTATGAGGATACGTTATTGACTGAAAATCTGATTGCTGCCGCCGAGGCTTATGAGCAGAGTCAGGGAGGTGCGCAGTGTTGACTCGTTATAGAAATGGCTCCTCCGGATAGGCTGCGCTGTTATTGCTTGTTTGTGCACATTTCCCAATGACACAGACTTTAATTAAGATAATCATCACTGTGGTACCTTGCATGGCTCTCCAGTTCAGTGTGTGTCAGTGTGTGCCTGTGTGTGGGTGGGTGGGGTGGGGGTGGTGGGGTTCTATGCAGATTAAGGCCTGGTCTGTACAAACCTTGTGATCACATTCTGCTTATGGGCAATCCTTTTGATTACAATAATAAATAAATGACATTAAAGAGAGGACAGGGATATGATCGGGCATCCATGAAATAAGGGGCAGCAGAACAATTGTAGAAATATTAGAGAGCTTCATCAGGCCTGAACTTATGGAGAGAAAGAGACACAGGAAATGAAAGCTGTTAATTGAATAAGACAGATGACATGAGGGAAGTCAGTTATTAAAAATCCAAAATGTTACATGGCCAAATCAAGGAGCCAGAATAAGAAGCAAAAGAATATATAATTGAATATAATCGGCTCTGTTGTAATAAATAATTTGAAATTGCTTAAAATTTTTCCCTAAAGGTCCTAAACAGGTAAGGGCTTCAAAAAGAAGGTGGTACATTTGAGTAGAAATTAGTGATACAACAATCATCTAGAGATCAAAATCAGCAGATTTTTCCTTCATTAGCTGTAATCAGAAGGTTAAATTCTGAAAAGTATTTTTTGGAGTGGTGTACTTTTCCATATTCAAGTTAAAGAACTTCCACCATTTTTTGCACTGACAGCATGTGCATTAGAAGTAAGAAAATAGAATGGTTAAGAACATAAGATTGGATGCGTTAATGATGGCTATCTTGTAAATGATTAATTTTCTGATGAATTCAAAGCTACTACCATCATTTATCAATTTGTTCATCCACCCGTTTGCCCTATGGTCTATTTATTCATCCATCAGTGTATCCACTCATCCATCTAGCCCAGTGGTCTCAAACTTGAACCCTAGAGGGCCGGTATCCAGCAACTTCTACATGTGTCTCTTGTCCTACACACCTGAATCAAATGGCTAAACCACTTTACTTGCATGCAGTCAAGCACTACAGAGCTCTGCTAATGAGCTCATATCGGAGTCAGGTCTGTTAAAGCAGGGACCCATGTAAAAGTTGCAGGACGTCATCCCTTGAGGACTGGAGTTTGAGATCACTGACTTGCTTAGATTGTCTGCCCATCCATCCATCCATCCATCCATCCATCCATCCATCCATCCATCCATCCATCCATCATGTCTGTCCATATTTCCATCCATCTAATCTTCTATCTGATCTATGTAATTTGATTGTATGTCCTTTTATGTATAATGACAAATAACGTAAAAAATAAAGCACATTTGGATCTCTGTTTGTCCGCCTATCCGTCCAAAAAAAAAACTTGATCAATATTGGAAATGGCAATTCAGACTGCCCAAGAAAAAAAAACAAAAAAAAAAAAAAACTCTATCAGCTAGGAAAAGCCAAATTGGTGCATCTTTAGTAGAAATAATAGAGTGGACAAACAGCTCTTTGGTACTCTTCCTGGATCTAGTCACACTAAAGCCCTCCCTGTGAGACCCAGTGTCTTGTTAAGAGGTGGAAAATCTCCTTACTTGTACAGCAGACCAATCTCTGGTCCCCTGCTAATTAAGTTCCTTGTGTCTCAGCTATTTGTTGTTGCCTAATGAGAGCGATCAGCAGCCCGGCAGTGTCTTTTACTGTAATTAATGGACAATGGGAAGATGAGGAGGTGGTGAAGATGAAGTGCAGGGAAAAAAGGTAAAGTGGAAACCCGTCCTGTTTGATGACCTGCAGGCTGCCCTTCCCCTTCCCCTTCTCCTCCTCCTGCTCCTCTCTCTCTCTTTCTCTGTCTTAGCATTCTTCTCTAGACTCGCTGCTCTTTTTCCAGTGGGCTGTTTGACAAGCTGCCAGTTCTAATGCCCTCAGTGCAATGTCCCTTGTCAACTCCCATAAACTCTTATATCTATCAGAGCTTCCTCTTAACAAAAAAAGCAGCTTCCATTATCAAAGTGATTAAAAATGATCTTTAATTTCAGGGACAGTCAAGGGTACAGTGGGTTTAGACAATAAGCCATTGGCAATAAAGTTCTAAATATGCAAATATTTTTGTATAATGCGTCTCTGCCACACCTCTACATCCTTTTACATGCCCTATAGATTCAAGACTAAAACATATTGCTGGACACAAATATGTTTTGTATCATTTCAAGAAAAAAAAAATTCTAAGTATAAAAAGTGATAAAAAGAAACCAAAAAGTCCATATTGGGGAAGAGAGGACTTTGTAAAAGCACTCGTAAACAGCAGGTGAGGGGTCTTGCACTAAGGTAGAACTTTTTGTTCCTTCGATTTCCTTTTCTTATCTATTTCCAGATCTGTACGATGGCGGTTGTACTGAAACAGCAATTTCCCTCTGGGATTATTAAAGTATTTTTGATTCTGATTTACTGGGTTTCTGTACAGTCTGAAAAAACATGGAAACAAAATAGAGAATGGAAAATATTTGCTCTTCCTGACATCATTCTGTTTCCGATTTTCTGAAAGTTGTATCTATCCTTTGGTGCATCCATCCATCCATCCATCCATCCATCCATCCATCCATCCATCCATCCATCCATCCATCCATCCATCCATCCATCAATCTTGGTTTCATATTTGAAAACTGAGCACTACAAAAGTATTTTCCCTAAATTGACAAAGTTTTTTATTTATACTTTAAGTTTTGACTAAACAGCGGTTTATAAAATTTGAATCTGCAAAACTGTGGAATGTTTATCAAACCTGTGTTTAGTCAGATTAAGTATATTTGTAAACTTTTTGAAAACACTTTTTGAAAATACTGTCATAACATGTAAAACACTTTTATACATCCAACAATGGCCTTGCATCCGGTTCTGGTTGAGCTTTATAAAACACAACATTTTAGACCCCCTTAAACAACTGTCGTGGTCAGACTGAGGCGAAGAACCTTGTGTTAAATGTTAAATGGCTTGTACTTGTATAGCGTTTTACCTAGTCCAATGACCCCAAAGCACTTTGCACTACAATCATCACACCCTGACGGTGGTGAGCTATGTTAAGAGTTAAGAGCAAAACTCTAGTGTGCATTTAAAGAACACCCAGGTAGACATGTTCAACTTAATTACCTGAGTTGTTTTGGGAGATTCTGGAGAACTGTGAAACTGGTTGGTCTCCATACTAGTGGAGGCCACCTCCATGTCAAATGGTTCTTCTCATTTATTCCTTCTGTCCCAACACAGATACTCTGCCAAGTCTTTCATAAGCACTGCTGGATTACATTTCCAAGGTGCTGCTGTTAAAGGGTGTGGTAATTACCTTACCATTAACTATGGTAAGGTAATAGTGATGTGAAGAGGAAGAAAACTCCTTGCAAAAACAAAAAAGGGTTGTGGTTAAAAAAAAAAAAAAAAAAAAAAAAAAAAAAAAAGGTTTTGAGCAGTGGGGTGAAAAGCTGGAAAGCTAAATATGCCAGGACAGGCTTAATTAGAACAATTACAGAGTGGGCATATGGGGTTCTCAAGGTTGTCTGTTGGTCACAGCTACTGAAAATTATTAATGCAAACCCGCAAAGTGTGAACTAATGTTTCTTACGCCAAGAAAGAGCACAGAGAGGCTGAGATGTGTTCAGAATACATCTGACAGGAGCAAAAAGTTTGGAGGCAGATGCATAGCGAGGCAAAAACAAAGCAATGATTTTTTATTTTTTTTAATTGGCCTTCCAATGGAAAATTGATCAGGATGATAAATGCCTGTGGTAAAGACAAAAGAAGGATGCTGGAAAAGAAGAAATGAAGAACAATGCGTTGTTTACTTTCAAGGTATGTAGGGGAGATGGGAGTAAAGGACAGCATGGGCACCGAACGTGATGAATTCTCTCAAAGAGCTCCACTGGACATCAGACAGAAAATGCAATGAGGTCCAAAGACCTCCCAGTGCATTTCAAACAGATGACTTGAGCCATTTTACACTGTACTGTCTTTGCATCGGCAACTATGTTGAAACTGAATGATAAATCTAAGGTTAAAGGAGAGAGATGAAGAAGAAGTACTTGGGCAAACCACTGAGTGCACATCTAAAGCTTACCAAATACTGTTATGCATTGTGTAATTTCAAGCTCTATTGGCATGCCTCCCGCAGTCTCGCTGTCTGTGTTTATCTCAGCTTTTTGAGTGGCTGCCAATTTGAGGTGGTACACAGAATCTGCTTTGCATTTGTGTGGGTTTGCCCTAGAATGTTCTAAAGCGCAAGAACTCCATGTCTACTTTAAGCCCTTGCGTTCATTCCAATGTCAGACCTTGCAAGCAAGTCACATAAAATTTTTACCTGGGCAAAAGCTTGAGTATAGGTATGGGAATACTAGTTATTTTAAGTGTACTAAACCACTAAAATCAGTACAGTAAAATGATTCATTCAAAAAATGTGTTCACCAAATCGTTCTGGTCATGTAGCTATATCTCTGGTTCCTTACATTTAAAACAGACAATAAGCATGGCTCAGGTCACAGTGTTGTCACTTCTAGTCACTTCCTGTTCCAGCTACACCAGTATGTCAATAAACTTTTTTAACTCATTCCTGTTGTTTGCTGAATTATAGGGTCTTCAGCTTCTGATCTATTGGGATCTGGCCATCAGACAGGGAGACAGAGCTGCTACAAGCGACATTATCAATTTCTATACCGTTGCTGCTGACAGTAATTGGAACAAGGAGGTGTCGATGGACTCATTCATGCAAGGACTCGATGAAAGAATTAAAGATGAACTAGCTACATGTGACCTACCTCCATCTTTAAAGGAGCTGGAGGACTAGGAAACAAGAGTGGATCTTCAACTGATGGGAAGACAGAGAGAGAGAGAGGATTCAGGTCAGACAGAGGGGTTTACTCTGAAAAACCATACAAGCCATTGTATTCTCCTAATGCTCATCCACAGGCTGAGTCTCTTCATCAGGAGGAACCGATGGGTCACAGTAATCCGTCCATGGAGGAGCAGGAACATATGTCACATTTTAATCTCTGTTTTTACTGTGTTGGTAAAGCACACGCCATAGCTAGGTATATGTTAAAGAGACCAGGCTCAGGAGACGACAGGGGGGCTTCTCCCAAGCCAGTGTAGATCTAGTTCCTCCACCATTGACCCCCATATCCAGGCCATTGTTGAAGTTGCTGCTCTGTCCCATGCTGCATCCGCATTTATCGACTCAGAGACAGACACTGAATTCCTAGATGAACAATTTTGCCATGCCGTTGAACATTAATCTGGTTCCTGCTTCCACTAACTGTTGCATTCACCTTCATTAATTCACCTTAATTACCCACCATTCTGGGGGGCACTTGGTTAAGAAAGCATAATCCTCATATCGACAGGCGCAGGAGAGAAATATTAGGATGGTCAGATGATTGCTTATCTGCTTGTTTACGTGAAGCGGTCACTGATGCCTCTCCAGAACCCATTGCTGAAGAGACTAATCCTGACCTCTTCAGAGTTCCTGAAATCTACCAATCTATACCAATAAGTACAGGGCCATGTCATTATCACCACATCATCCATATGATTGTTCTATTGATCTTCTTCATGGCACCACACCCCCTAGGGGTAAATAATGCTCTACCCCTAGGGGGTGTGGTGCCCCCTAGGGGTAGAGCATTGAGGAGTCATTTAATGCTGGTATATTTCAACCCTTCATCTTCATGGGTAAGAAAGATGGATCATTTTGACCATGCATAGATTACAGAGGCTTAAAACACGCTATACATTTCCTCTAATGGACTCAGCTTTTAACCTCATTCGGGGAACTAATGTTTGTTTTTTTTTTAAACTGGACATTTGTAACACTCATCACCTGGTTCGCATTCGAGAAGGAGATGAATGGAAGACAGCCTTCAATACTCCCACAGGGCATTACGAATACATGGTCATGCCATTTGGGTTAACTAACTCTCCAGCAGTCTTTTGGTTGTAAATCATCATTAGTAAACAATATACTGAGAGACATCGTGGGGTATTCTGCCTCCTGCAGAATGACCTGTTTGTTAAGGTGGAGAAGTGCAAATTCCATAAAACCACAACAGCATAATCTCCCCCAACAAAATCATTACGGCTCCCGCTAAAATCTCCACAGTGCGTAATTGACAGAAAGCAGTTGCAGAGGTTTCGAGGATTTGCCAACTTCTACCGTCGTCTCATCCGCAACTTCAGTCAAATAGCATTTCCTCTCCATGCACTCACCTCCACTAAAACAAAGTTCCTCTGGACTGAACAAGCGGAGAAGGCTTTTAAGAAGCTAAAGGGACTGTTCACGTCTTCTCCTGTCCTGCACTTTCCCAATCCCACTAAACAATTGTAGAAGTAGACACCTCAAATACTTTCAAATGCTGGGGTAGGTGCTGTGCCCAGTCAGAGGTCTAGCGATGACAAAGTTCACCCGTGCACATTTTTCTCCAGGTCCTTTTCAGCAGTGGAGAGAGATCATGACATAGGAGATTGTGAACTCCTAGCAGTCAAGCTGGCTTTAGAAGAATAGAGACACTGGTTGGAGCGGGCTAAGGAGCCATTTTAAGTTTGGAAAGACAACATCAATCTGAAGTCTGCCTGATGACTTAAACGTCGACAAGTCAAGTGGGGACTTTTCTTCAGTTGTTTTGATTTCAAGCTGTCTTTTGGAACTGGGATCAGGAATTTAAAGCCAGATGTGCTCTCCCAGAGGGAGGAATCAGTGTTGGATCATCAGGCCAGTGGCGTGGGAGACTACGAAGTCCCAGAGAAGGCTTTACTGTCAATGCCCTTGGTGGAATTGGAGAAGGAGGTCAGAGAAGCTCATTGTAACGCTCTTGTTCCAGAATCCTTCCTGAAAGACCTCCTGTTTGTTACTGACCACATGCTTCTCAAGGTATTGTCCTTCTGTCACAAATCCAAGTTCATCTGCCATCCAGTTCAAACTAAGATGTTGGAACTGGTTTTTGTCCCATTTCTAGTGGAACCCATTGAGGAACGAAGTACTGGAGTGGCTGCCTTTCGGCCCTGCAACAGCGGCAAGATTGTTGCGGCCACTTCCTGTTCCATCTCGGCCATTCAGTCATGCTCGCCATTGTTGACTGTTTCTTTAAGTTTATGATTTAATGGGTTTCCCTCAAGAAGGTCCCATCATCTAAAAAGTTTGGACACATCCTGGTTTGTGAAGTGTGATTGAGGATTTAAGAAATTTACAAAATGTGTATTGGTGCATGAAAGACAACCCCCCCCCCCCCGCATCATGAAAACCAGGAGCACATTGGGATATAGGTTTTGAGTCATCTAGGATATGACAGTCCTATGTTTTTAAATAGACTGCAACTGATCATCATCACTTTAATGTTGAAGATGTTTCATCTCTCCACCAACTTTAACTGTATGTAAAATAATCACATTTTTCTTGCTTTGTTATAGATATTGGTACTTTTTAAATCAATATAAATGCAAGTGTGATTAAAAAAGAAGAGTAACAATATAAAATAAAGTTTTAGATGCAGCTCACTGGCGGGCTGTGCTGTTTTTAGAACAGGCTATCAAAGGCTCTCTAAATTACTTTCAAAGATAAAAAAAGGAAATCTCTTTAACACCATCCCCCACCCACCCCCAAACACACACAATGTAAAGTCCTCTTTAATTACCACACTACTAGATAATAAAATTGTTATTTTCCATGAACATACCTTTTTATTGACTGTGCCAGTAGCCAGCGCCTGAGGCATTGAGTCAAAATGACCTGAATGCCCTTTTGCGTCCATGGCTCACAGGTGCCTTTGTATTGTAAATTATTCAGTAACGATCTGCTTCATAGCAATGCAATTTCATTTACAAGTAAAAAAAAAAAAATTTAAAAATTAAAATTACGTTCAGTGAAGCCGCCAAAACGTACCTGGAGTGGAATGACTTTTGCCTATAAATCGAAAGCTGGTTCTAGCAGTAACACATATGACAATCTGTTATAAATCTCAAAATATTCATTCAGGTCAATCCCCAATGACAACAGCATCCCCTCACCACTTTGCTTTTGGTCTTCCCCATCCATTAATGATCAGCACCAACAAGAATGATTTTCATCATCAATAAAACCATTGAAGCATTTGTCTTAATGTCATTCTTGGCTCAGTCCTGATGCAATAATATTTGATTCTCACTAAATGTGATTATGTACTGTCTGTCTTTACTGTGGCTATGACTGTAAGAATCTGATGGCTTAAAAGGGTTGATTGGACTTTTGAAGTGATGTTTTGCTGAAAGCTCTGGAGAAGCTGATTGTTCAGTAAATAGATCCCTGGCTAGGACAAAGACAAAAATGACCTTACAAAACAGAAGAGCAAGTCTGAGTGGACCTCTGAGTAGACCCCAGTGGATTTATGCCATCCCAAAACCACTTTAATACCAAACATGTTGACATTCATATAAATGCAAATTAAAAAATCTTTGCAGTATTGCCATTTTTGGTGATACTGTAGTTATTTACTCCAAACTCTATAGTTATTTGTACTGTAGTTTGTCAACCGAGCTCTTCCATATGAAACAGCTTACAAAATAATTCATATAAACAAATGGCTTTCTTTATAAGCTTGTCTTTTCAATAAAAACATCTTCCTGTTTAAAATGAGATCTGATGAAGAGCTATCTTCTACGTGGAAAATCCTCATTCCAACTTTAATTCAAATGTTTCGAAAAGTCCTAACAACTTTTTGAAAGCTCTCCACAAAAGTAGCAGTTATACAAAACTGCAGCTTCAGACAATAATGAGCCCTTGGCATTGTCCATGAAACAACCTTGTTGTAGTTTATGTTTTACTTTATTTGTGTATTTGTGACAATGTAGACATTTCCCCTCTACATTGCTGTTAATGTTGCAGCATTCATTTGCAACAGGTTGTCTCAAATTCCGGTGCTTGAAGTGTCCCAAGTCCAAAACACCTGACTCAAACAAATCATAGTCTTGCGTATGACGTAACTATGTGATTCTGTTAACACACAGACACATCCAAAGGCTAGTGGGCTTCGGTCCTTGAGGAATGGTGTCTGACCCATGTGACTCACAAGGTACTTTGTAATTTGATACTGTGAATATTTTTTTGTTTTTCTACAGAGGGTATTAACAGATTGAAACAACTTAATGGACATTTCTCCCAAAACAGTCAATCATGCTATTTGAAATGTGGTGATGCACCCACAGAAATTTACTGATCAATGTGGCCCTTAAGAGTTTTGATAGACTTGCTTTGGGATAAAGCCTGGCATTTGCTCTTTTCAGCTCTTATTAAGCGTTTGATGGAGGTGTTTGTCAACAGCCAAAAGAAAATTGACAAAATCTGAGTTCGGGGAAAATTGCTGGATTCAGGTTCGGTGAAAACAGCCAGCTAAAAGTGGAAGCAGTTCTTTTATGGATACGCTCCCCATTACTGTAGAGAATTAATCTAATTAAAACTAAATGAACCAATTAATCTATCAATTAAAGCAATATTGACACACTGTGCTTGGTCTTAATGTACATTAAGGTGGTGCTGTCACACAGGATGGTCCTCATGACTTGAAGCATCTATTGCTCTATTTACAAATAAAAAGTATTGAGCAGCTGAAAAAAGAGGCTTTTCTATTAATACAAGTTTTGCAATACTGAGGCTGCATTTATCAGGAAAAACAACAGCAACTGCAATTTAAAGGTATAGTGGACGATTTTTCAGCTTCACGTTCCTTGGGAGTCATCTTGTCTATTGGTTGTCCCGCATGCCAATAATTGTGTCGTGCCCACCTAACGCCAATGTGCGTGCACGTGCCTTGCTAGTTTTCTCTTACCGGCTGTGCACGCAGACTTCTAGTGTTTATTGTATCCAGTTAGCTCCGGTTTCAGTCATTCATTGTAGCTTGGCTGGTGTCACTTTTTATTTTGAAAATGGCTGAAAATCGCATAAAGCAAACTGTCTTACAAATTTACGAGATGAAGAGAGAGGCCTCAGAAGAAAGAACTACGACCAGAGTGGATTTGGGAGATTGTTTCGCGTGATCTCCCTGAGGAGCGGATGAGCAGGTAGGCTGGTCTCACACATGTGCAGTTATTCAAAAAGTGACTTGGGCGTTTCTTATCTACATTTCCAGAAAAATCATCCACTATACCTTTATGGCCTGAATGCTTCTGTTTTTGTGAAACTTGTGCTAACCAATTGCATTCTTATTGACTTTAGTAATAATCATGTAATGAGGGGTTGTGCATTTGCCATTCCTTACCTTTGCAGTTTTTGGCCATTTTGTTCGATGAAGCTGTTTGCCACAGGTCATTTCTTTTCAACGCACCAAATCACAGTCCCGATGGGCATACTTTGTATCTGCTATGGAATGCAACGATTTAAAATATATTTTATATTCTACTCATAGTCTGCTGTAGGAAGATGTGGTTAGGTTACTCTAATGAATAATATATGCTTTTTTATTTGACCAGGGGTCTTAAAGTTCCATGATTCATGAGAGACAACTATTGTAATATTTAACATTAATATATTATTTAATAAGATTGAATATGTAGTAAAGTTGTAATATAAAATATTCAGGAAATAATATGCAGGTAAATAAATTAAACAAACTTTGAGAATCTTTATGATTATATAGTTCTTTGATTTGTCAAAACCTTAAGAAGGCTAAATAATCTGACACAATATTTAGGTGCACAAGAACTAGTTTCTTAACATAACCTTTTAGCTGACTGGCCGATATGCCCTCTTGATGGTTAAACTGCTATTATTTATTTTAGAAGAAGTAGTGTTTATATTGGTCCGTTGATCTTAATCTTCAGATAAATCTCAATCCATCCATCTTCTTCCGCTTAGCCATGGCACAATGCACCCGACCCCTTTGGCCCCTCCGACAGGTGGTGAGCCCATTGGAAGGGGGACCCATGTTTCCTCTTCGGGCTGTGCCCGGCCGGGCTCCATGGGCAAAAGCCCTGCCACCAGGCGTTCGCCAACATGCCCCACCTCCAGGCCTGGCTCCAGAGTGTGGCCCCGGTGACCTGTGTCTGGCCGAGGGAACGTCCATTAATCGTACTTATCATAAGGGGGTTTTGGGCAGCTCTTTGTCTGGTCCCTCACCTAGGACCTGTCTGCCTTGGGTGACCCTAAAAGAGGCATAAAGCCCCTGACCGCATAGCTCCTAGGGTCATTGGGACACTCAAACCTCTCCACCACGATAAGGTGGCAGCCCAGGGAGAGTATAAATCAGATAAATCTCAAACTTTTTAAAGAAAGAGGAAAAGTAACTGGACTTGGACAGTTTATTCTAACAACTAAAATGCGGAAAGGCCATGGTCTTGCATTAAATAGAATATATTATTATAGAAATATTCTTTATTGTCCTTCAATGGGCAAATTCCTGTGTAGCAGCATCAAAGTGACAGGCAAATGGAAGCATGCAGATTCATAAATGACAAATAAGATATAAAATAATACAATAGTTAAGAGACTGTACAGTAATAGTAACATAATAAATGAAAAAAATAGTTATAGTAGGAAACTTGGGATCTTTGGTTCTGCTCTAAGCTAATAGCTGCACAGTCTTCAGTTTTGGGTGAGCTTATTGCCATAATTGTATCTCAGGTATGTCCAGAGCTGATCCAGGTATTTTTAATGGTTCACAGGCCTGAATACCAGCCAGTCAGATTTGTAAATTCTTTTTACTGGAGTCCCTGATGAAACACCACTTCCACTCCTTTCTATTGGTGATTAGTGACACTGTAAGACATTTAATATAGGCAGTAGCCTTAGCAGTTGACAAAAACCGAACCTCACACTGCCCTTGAGGACAAAAAAAAATCTCAGCCTATTTTTGTTTCACATCCTGCGAAATAGTCATGCACATTATTCTGTTGATGAAGCAAACGTGTGTGACGTCATCTGTTCTATGCACTGTGCTTCGGAGAGCTCAAACATTATTTAGCAAATGAGATTAACAACACTCAAACCAAAGTTTATTTGTTGAAAACTATAGCTGTATGCATTGAGTCAGAAATGTCCTAATTCCATCTTGTCCTGCTGACACACTGATGACTGAGGTATCTACATTTTAGGTAGAATATTGCCAGACGTTACTTAGCAGTTTTACTGACCAAGCTAATCTGAAATTGGAGGAGGAAATTTGGGTGGACCTGCAGAAACACTTGTTGGGACTAATCTTTTGTATCTATGGACAACCTATGATAGGACAAGCTGCAGTATTCCAACAGGAATAGATAAATAAATGTGTAGCTTATTTTCTTTGGTGATCAACTAGAGTCAGCAGGGTAGGATGCCACTGGTTCTAACTGGTTTTTAGTTGTTGTTGGAATTGTTCTTTAAAATTACTTGTTTTATTACTCACATGTCCTAATTAATTTACTAATAAACTAGAGGAGAAATATATAATATATCCAATGTTTTTCACTTCACCCCTCAAGGATTTTTTTTTTTTGCTTTTTAATTGCATATTTGTTTTCCTAATTTTGTCAAGTCCTAGTGTCCAACTTTAAAAAGTCTTCACCAGGTTTCTAGTGCTGCTCAATGTTTTTACCACTACTCTGAAGCTCAATAGGCATAAGAGCTTATATCAGAATATTGATTATGTTGACAGTCCTTATCAGGAGCAATAATATTTGTTTCAGAACATCATACCTATAGTAATTATAAATGACAGCGTATTGTTTTCTTTGTTTATTCATGCTCTTGGTTTTTAAATGGATAATCTTGGCTTTTGAAAGTGCATCAACATGTGTTTCTTAAGGTTTCATCTCTCTCAGTTATTACAGCATTCTCTGTAGGATTCTTCAAGATGTTTTTTTTTTTCTTGTCGTAATATGTACTTTTCATAACAATGTGACAAAATACATCTTAAATGTTTTAAATGACTCCGAGCATGATGCTGTCATTATAGAAAACTCCTATCTTCGCTGTGCTTTTGAACCCCACCCAGGAGACAGTCACATTGCATGGTGGGTTCTGTTTGTGTCCGCGGGCTGTTAATGTCTGGATGAGTGAACTTCAGTGTCTCTCCTCAATGCTCGTGTTCCCAGAAAGGAAGGAGCGAAGAAATTTGGTGCACTAAAAAAAAAAAAAAAAAAAAGGAGCAGGATGACAAGATAGCAAACAGGGTAATGCAAGTCAAATCACGGAGAGCAGGTGGCTACAAGAAAGTATGGGGCGGAGGGAGGGAGGGGGTGTTAATAGGGCATGGCATTCGAAGGAAGAGGAACAGGTGCAGAAAATGAGGAAATGAAGGATGGCTGAAAGGGAAGAAGAGAGTCATCGTTTGGGAGAGAATTAGAGGATCTGGACACAAAAAGGAAATTGTATAAAGAGGGAAGAAGAGTGGGAAAGAGAAAGCGATGGAGGGAGAATGTCAATCTAACAGTGGAGCCTATCACAAAGCCGCTGTGGCATTCTTACCATGACAATACCTGCAGATTGAGTTGGACAGGGTTCACAGGCCTGAATACCAGCCAGCCAGAGAAAGCTATTGAGTGCTTTGGTTTTGTTATCTGGCCTGCTGCTGAATACTCTGGTTACACCGCTCGCTGCAGGCTGTAAGTCCATAACACTTCACCTCTGTTGAGCGCTAATCTCGTGCCCAGCTGTGCAACGCGGCTTTTAACTTACCAAGATTTCCAAGGAGAGACAGTAGAAATATGAGAGCTTGTTGTAGTCGGATAAGACATCACGATCATCTGGGCCATTTGCAGGAAATGTCCCTCAGAATTCACATTCTGGTCCTGCTCGTGCTTTAGGATGAGCTTGCTTTGCTTGGTTTGATATACAGATTTGTCCTCTGTTCCATTGTCTCTGACCCATGCATTTTTTTAATCATCCAATTCACAAAGGACAGAGCAACAACTAACAGCAGAACACAATCCCCATTATTTCTCTGTGAGATGTCATGTTTATAATTGAAAGTATTATCTCTTTGATCACAGCTGCTATTGTCATCATCATAATTACCACTACAGAGTCATTTAGATGGTAATTTGGGCTTTTCTTACCAAATGTCAAGCTATTCATCTTGTTGATACTGGCCCACGGAATTGGCTGTGGTCTTTTACACTAGATACAATCTGCTGATATGTTGGATTCTTGCTGTGCCTGAAGCATGATCTTTGTTCTCAGTATTGTAAGGAAATAATCTGGAGTAAGGGACACTGGTCTGACCTTTTCGTCCAAGGTGTTCCTTCATTCATCCAAGTCTTGTCAAGAACAAGGTATTTTAAACAAGGATGCCTAGTGGTTGAAAGTTTCTTTTCTAAATATTTACACATACTTAATAAAAGAAAACCTCTTTTGTCTTTTTTTCCCTCTAATATAAAATTAGATGTAACATTTCCTATTTTTATTTGCAAAATGGAAAATTATTCATACCCTATGGCAGATTTAGATGTAAAATAATTCCCTTCTACCAAGAAGCTTTTTTCTTCTTCTCATAGTTAAGGAAACTTCTTAAATAACATTAAAGCAAAATAAAGGAGATGACTCTAGATTTAGGGAGATACAGCAGAAGTCATGGACCATTCCCATCACAGGATAAGAAATGGATGTGTTGAAGGAACACAAACACCTCACTGCTCACCTGTTCATCAGACTGGACCGGAGACTCAACAGTAAAAGCTATTTAAAAGAAGGAATAGAGCAGACTGTACTTCTTGAGGAAGCTTAGGTCCTTCAGTGTTTGCAGCAAGATGCTGCAGCTCTTATGTAAGTATGTTATGGAGAATGCAATATCTTCTCCCCACTTCTGTTGGGGAGCATCAGAGGCAGTGACTTAAAAAAAAGAAGCTCAATAAAACTCATAATGAGGGTTTGTTCTGTTCTGGTGAATGTTCTTGAGCTTCTGGAAATGATGGTGCAAAGAACATTACTGAAAACCCTTAGGATCCTTTTTATGAGAATGTCATACAGCAGAATATCTCCTGTTAGAGGGTTCTTCACATCTGCTGTAACACAGGCCACTACAGGAGATCCTCCGTGCTCGCAGCCATTGCCTTCTCCAACGATTATTTGAAGAACCCTCTGTAGTATGAGTTTTTAGTTTATAAACATGTCAGTACTTTTTTTCACAGGTTTAACCACATGTTTTTATTTAGTTTAACACTGCTGAATGTATGCCCCACTCTTTGTACCTTGACCCAATGTGAAACAGTTCAAGAGCAATGACTACATTTGCAATGCAAACAAGCTCTTTTCCAAGTCTTAATGAGTCTTCATAGCATTTTTACACTCACATTCACCTATCCATCGTGCACATTTACAAATCAAGGGCAGTGTGAGGTTCGGCGACTTGCCAATGGACTCTCATATGGATATATGCGATGGGAAAGCAGTAATTCCACTACTTCTATTGTAGAATGCATGTTGATTGGTGCATCTAATGCCTAAAGTCATTATATTATGCAAAAATGACTAATTTTACTGTTAGCAAAGCACAGAAAATACAAACATGAGAGAGGATGTGGAACACAATAACACTACTTTAAGTGTCTAAGGCTATAAACAATTGCTAACTGTGAGCGTAATACATTATTTTAATGAGATTAACCACATCTGTCATAAAAAATATATTTTAAAGCTATTGTGTTTTTGCTGTTTAGTATCATAAGAAGGTACTCAAAAATGTTTGTTTTGGCTTCTGGATACATTTTAAACGGCATTGCAAACTTGAATACTAAACTTGAATTTGAGAAAAACAGCAGTAAACACTCATTTTCTGTCTCCAACAGTCTTAACAATACCCCCATCTTACTCTACCCTTAGCGTAACCTCCAGGAACCCATGACACATGCCATTCGGAGAATTTTACACAGAACTCATCAAGGGGAACAGATGTCATTATCATCAGGGATAAGGAATCATTACACTGACAGCTTTACAAACAGCTATGTCACCCCCAGCGTGGAAGACAAATGACGGGAATCCATCTCGTGGTTTCTGAACTGTAAACCTTGTGTATATGCAAGCATGTTTTCTGGACGTTTACCATGAAGTCATTATTTTTCGAAAAGTTTACTAGATCCAGCCTGAGCGATACCCTTCATGCGGCTGAAAGCATGTCCTTGGCGTCGATACCCAATGGGGAGAGAGAAAAAAGGAAGGAGAGAGGCAGTCAGAAAATGAAATATAGCAGAATTTAGGCAAGGGAGGTAAAAAATATGCTTTATTACCTAAAGCTTAGAGAGAACTGAATGGACCAACATAATACAACTGTGCAGAAACTAGACACATGAACAAATACACTACAATATGACCAAAAAGGTTGCAGCTGTCTCCATACATGTCATGAGTGTAGATTAATAAACATTTGTGAAGAATTATGATGAAACAATAAGGTTTTACTCACAACTTTAGTAGACTATTGAAATGTAAGTCAAACTATATGATCTTCAGTTGCTTTATTTACAAGCATAACTTAGTTAAATCACAAAAATAAAACAAAATAAAAATCTGATTGTGAAATGCACAAAATAATCAAAAATTAAAGGACCAACGTGAATACAATTCATGCTAACATGAATTTACAATAACCCGACCACTGTTGCCAACATGCATTCATTGTCCGGATATTTTTTTTTTTCCTCTACAACTTTTTTAAATACTGACTGGCATTAAACAAACAGATTTGTTTTGTTTTGGTACTGCAGGATGTCCTGGGTGTTATCATCCAGACACTCAGGACATAAAACAATTGTATTTTTTTTTTAATGAATAAAAGAAAAAAAAATTGTGTCATATTAAACACAATATTACAGTTAATGGTTAAAAAAAGGGTAAAATATGGTTGGTTTACCAGAAGACATTCTACAAAGTTCACCAAAATAAAGACAGCAAAAAATTTTCTTTTTGTTTTTATGATATTAATACAATACAATAAAGATACAAGCGGCCAAAATGAGTTTTCTCCGTAGTGTGTCTGGGCTCTCCCTTAGAGATAGGGTGAGGAGCTCAGTCATCCAGGGAGGACTCAGAGTAGAGCCGCTGCTCCTCCACGTCGAGAGGAGCCAGTTGAGGTGGCTCGGGCATCTGGTCAGGATGCCTCCTGGACGCCTCCCTGGAGAGGTGTTCCGGGCACGTCCCACCGGGAGGAGACCCAGGGGAAGACCCAGGACACGCTGGAGGGACTATGTCTCCCGGCTGGCCTGGGAACGCCTTGGGATTCCTCCTGAGGAGCTGGCCCAAGTGGCTGGGGAGAAGGACGTCTGGGCCTCCCTACTGAAGCTGCTACCCCCGCGACCCGACCCCGGATAAGAGAAAGAGGATGGATGGATGGATATAAGTAAGTACTACAGTTGAATATAAAGGCACAATCTTAATAATTAGTTTCATATCCAGGCAATGAAAACACCCCTGATTATCACTGATGTATCTTTTCATTTATCAATGTAAATCTATACCATAATTTGTCACGACAGCTGTGTTTCAACAAGCCTCCCCGTGCTCAGATGACCGTTTACACAAAGAACGGTGCTGCTGGAGGGTTTCCTCCCTGTTATAAGGGAGTTTTCCTCTCCACTGTTGCTTCATGCTTGCTCAGTATGAGGGATTGCTGAAAAGCCATGGACAATGCAGACAACTGTCCACTGTAGCTCTACGCTCTTTCAGGAGGAGTGAATGCTGCTTGTCAAGACTTGATGCAATCTAGTGGGTTTCCTTAGACAGGAAAACTTTTGACCAATCTGTATGATTTGATTGAATTTGACTTTGTAAAGTGCATAGACATGACATGTGTTGTAAATTGGCGCTATATAAATAAAATTTAATTTAGTGCAATTTAATCTTTTTCCAAATTGCTATTTACTTATGCCTTACTTTTTATGTATTCAGTGTTACAAATATTTTTGTTTAACCTGAAATCATATCGTCATGAAAATATTTAAAAGGAAAAATAAGACATTTGAAACTGACAAACAAAAATCAACAGATTGAAATTAAGATGCAACTCTAAGCATGTGTAGGGTCCTCTCTTTTAACAGAAGATCTTTGATGGGGGCATGGCTGGTCTATATCAGATGGCGCATTGTCTGAAATCTCCTGATTCGCCTGCTGGGAATTTAAGGAACTGCAGGAACACCAAACTTCCCCTCACGGTCAACCTATGCAGTGGAGTCAAGCCCTCTACGCGTCTTGCTATACTTCCTAATTAACTGAATGTTTCCGCTGTAGAGCTAGTCTAGTGGTTCTTACTTCTGCATTACTGACCCTCGTGCTTTCTGTGCCTCCAGGTTGCAGTTACTATACTGTTGGTTTCCACACTAACCTCGGATTCTCCCATTGAGCCTCCTGCTGACGGATCTCCTTTGGAACCTCCCCCTCACCAAGGTTGTCCCCATCTAGCACCGACATTCCCAGCCCTCATCTGCCTATCTGCACTATATAAATCTGTTCATGTTCAACTTATCTTGTCTGAACCTAATTCTCCCTGGAACACAAATCCTGATCAAGGCATCTCCGTTCCAAACTCACAACCGTGATCCCCAGTCCTCCCTCAATGCTCTCCTTCAACTAGAGAAAAGTAAGCCAATTGCATTCTCCATCTCTGGTTCTAATTTATTCCTTTTATCTCTCCTCTCCTCAGCTCACCATTCATAGTTGGTGCTGTAGCAGTCTCAGAAACTGCTCCTTGCTATAAATATCTTATTGCTTGAGAAATATTGTAAATAAACCCCTTGATCTTGTCATCTTTATCCGGTGTATGATTCTGCATTTGGGTCAATAAAAGGAAGGATGGAATTTTGCAAGGAAACTCATTGCATAATTCCTGTGACCTGCATAATTCACCACGTGTATGTAATTCTGGAAACTGGAGGAGAGAAAACATATGTGGGGGTAACAAAGTGTGGGACAAAACATCTTAAATTAGGAATGCAGACATCCATCTCAGATATCACTGGGCCAATGAATAGTATTTACCAAATATTATGAAAAAACGTAAGTCTACGCTATGGACATCATGAAAAAACACACCACTGACATTTCTTCACTATTTCGATTAACCATGCCACAATCCTATGCTGCTTCACTGTGACTGTAAGAAGGCTAAACAAATACCAAACAGAAACTCCCTCTCCTCTCCCTTCAAAACACCTACACAAACAGCAACAAGACGGAAACAAACGCTGGTTAATTAATATTGGCCTAGTTTTACTTATGGCCACCATGCCGAATATGTTAAAAGAAATTATTAACATCAGCTGATACTGATAATAATGCAGAATTATTGTGAATCCCCAACCTTAAATATGCAAAGAACACAACCAGCACCGTGATCATGGCATTTAGTCCCAGTTTAAGCCCAAAGCAGACCACATCAGTTACCATAATAGACCTTTTTCTTTTATATAATGGAAGCTGAAGGACATCAGGAAAAAAATGAAACATTTTTTTTTCTTGTTACATTTTCTCCATTTCCACACTTATAGTGTCCTACGAATTGATAAAAGCAAATTCCGTATTTTTACAGCTATAAGAGGAAATTGAGAATGTGGAAAATTCTGAAATATTCCATCCCTTTTAGAATAACCAGTTATTTCAGTCCTTACCCAACACTTGGCAACGCTGAATGGGACATTTTAGGATGAGCCACAGTAATGAACAAAAAGGCAGTTTCTTATACAGAGGGATAGGACTACAGAGGGTCAAATCACCAACTCTTCTGCTTGTGATAACACTCTGCGTTGTGACCTCTTGTTAATCCTCTAAATAGTAAATATCTGGCAAAATAATGGAAATGACTACACTCAAAGCAAAACACAAGAACACCTTTTTGCACTTCTGTTTGTGAATAGTCTACCAAAGCACAATGAGGTTTATCATGATCAAATAAAAAACTTCTTCATTTAATCCAAACCTAACTGGTAGGGTCAGCTAGCGGTGAGGTGATGACTTGAGGAAAGAAATGTTGTTAGATCTAAAGCAATTTCTCTCAGGACCAACAAACCTGACACTGACCTGACACAGGGGCCTAATGTCTGAGTAGACATTGGTTGTGATGTATATGGAGCATGTGTCTCCTTGTTTAAAGTGAGAGGAAAACTTACACACTCACCTACATTTCTGCAAGGACACGCAACCATAGACTATCTTTATTAAAAAAAATGTTTTATAGTTCCACTGTTCTGGTTTCAGAGCTGTTACATTATGTATCCAGAGTCTTTATAGAAAAAATGAGAAACAAGATGCAGTGCCCAGAATGCAAGATTTGCATTGCTTTCAGATGCATGCATTGATCAAAGTGTTTCTGTTTAAGCAGATGATGCTCAAGTCCAGTCCTCAAGGGTCAGTGTTCGTTATGTTTTAGACATGCCCTTTCCAAACACAACCAATTGAAATGGGTAAATAATCTCCTCACCATGTGATTACATTTTGCAGAGGCCTGCAAATGGACCATTTTTTTGATTGTGTTAAAACATCTAAAGATGTTAGGACTTATTATGGACCCAACATTTGCTTTCTTAAAAGCTTGTCAAGACAACATTACAAACCTTGAGTTTTAATTTGACGTTATTCTTGAAAATACTTGAATTGCTCACAAACAGGAGGAAAGGTAGTATGTCAACCCAAATAATATTTTTTTGCCAAGAACACGACCAGAATAAATAACGTGAAATCTTTGCATGACCTAACACTATTTTTGCAAACAAAAAAAGACTTAATCAGTTTTGTTATATTTCGTTGCCATGAATATAGAAAAGCTTTTGCCAAAAACTGACTTCTAAAAAATGTATTTGTTTATGTTATCTAAAGTTTTTTGGGAGGCTTTTCCATTTAGTTTTTCTTTAGCAAGAAAAAGTCCTTTGCTATTTGACATAAGTAAGGAAACAGACTTGTTTAGGACTTTCTGTTTCCTCTCTCTGCACTGTTCTAAAATTGGAAATTGGCTTCAGGCTATGAGAACCACTCTCAAGCAGCTTGTCTATTAATCACCCATGTCGGCACCCGTGAACCTTTTGGTCATTGTTTCTTTAGGAATTCAATTCTCTGTAGTCAATCCACAAAAAAAAAGGCTCTTATGTCCATGCCCCAAAAAGACCAAACTAGACACAACATGAACAGAATTAAATCTCATACTGAAAAGCACAAAGTATGGCATGTACTCATTCTGCTGTGTCATTTATAGCAAAGAGTGGAGTCACTCTGCTGCACACTCCCACTCATCTCACCCTTTTTTAGTACATTAAAGTTAACATTAGGAAGCCTGCTGAGCTTTGATTAGATGCAACATCAGTTCAATTTGAGAGAGAATGGAGCTTGAAGGTGTCTGCAAATCTATATCCTGTTAAACCAAAATGATTTCAGCAGTGGCCCATTATTTGTTTACCTGTTTGTTTATTAAGGTCTGTAATCTTTAAAAATCAGAATCAGCTTTAATCATCAAGTTTTTGCAAACAATAAAATGTACTTTACATCCACTTTGCTTTTAATGAAGAAATTGATAGTCATTTAAAGACATTTAAATTGTGACTTTGATTGAGAGGTATCAAGAATTATACAGAATAGGTGAAGAATAGGGTGGAAAAGCTGGGGCAGAGAGCTGCTACCTGAGAAGAATCTTTAAGTAAATAAATTAGATACCAGAATTAAGTCACCTAGAAGCCAAACGTTTTAAATGTATTGATACACATTCATTTGTTTAGCAGACCGCGTCATTAAAAAAAATAAAAATTTAGACTTACACAAAAATATCATGAAATAAACCCACACTGGAGAAAAATCAAAAGTCAGACACATTTTATTAATTGGAAATTCAGGCATGACAGAGTTACACACCATTTATAGTAATGAAAAATAAGATAATCTAATCTAAAGTTAGTTCTAAAGCAGCAGAGGTTGAGCTTTATCATAAATGTCAAAATTAAAAGTAAAAAAGAAATAAATGCCAGAGTAAATATTGCACAATTATTGATAAATCAGCCTATTTACAGAAGATTACGAATATGGCAAAACAACTTTATTTGTATAACACATTTCAGTACAAGGACAATTCAAAGTGGTTTACACAATTAAAACATAGGAAAATAAAAGCAGAATAAAAGCAAATAAAAAAACTGTTGGAATAAAATGTAGGAAAATTAATACAAAATAAAACATAGGAAAACTAAGCAAATATAAATGATTATAAAAACAGTTGGACCACAAACTTAAACTAATTCAGTTACTTTAACAGTCAAAGGCACTCCTAAACAAATGTGTTTTTAATCTTGATTTAAAGGAACTCAGGGTTTCAGCACTTTTTGAGTCTTCTAAAGGTTTTTTTCAAGATAAGTGGAGCATAGGAACTAAGTCTTTCTTCTCCATGTTTGATTCTGGTTCTAGGTATGCAGAGTAGGTTGTAGAAAGAAGATCTGAGTGGTTTTGGGGGTTGATACACTGATAACAAGTCTGTGATGTATTTAGTTGCTAATCCATTCAGGGATTTATTAGCCCCATTTACACTACCCTTGTTAAACCGATCCATGCCGAGCTGGGACCGAGCTTGGATCAGTTAACAGTGCCAAGCTTGGTTCTGACGACCGTTTACACATCATGCTAGCACGGTTCCTCTCCTTCTAGTGACGATCTACGGTACTACTGCTCTCTAAGATTGAAGGAGGGAATGCAAATGCAAATGCATGCAAATCAAAATGGTGGCGCCCTTAACATTCAGGAAGTTATGTTATAATTGCTTTTTGCGGAGACTCAGGCAAAGAAGGCAACCTTTGGTGAATTTACTTGACGGAGTCGGCTTTTGGGAAGTGGATGAGACAAACAAACGTCTAATCAGGCTTAGAGACGCAGGAAACAATGACAGATGTTGAGGTTCATCACATTGCTAAGCAGAATCATCACTGGAAACCGTGTGGCACGGTAAGGAAGCTAGTATTATTATGAATGCCTGAAACCACAAAACTAGTCAGCTGACTGTAGGGAGATGACGCGGTCTGCTCATGCGCTCTTTGTTATCTGAGAACCAAGCCAGGGAAAATCCGGGCCGAGTCCACTCATCGAACTGGTCTAGATTTAGCGCGGTCCGGTTGTGTCTGGCACGGTCCAGTTCAGTTTGCGATCCATTTACACTCGAAAGTTATCTCAATTACCAAGCTCGGACTGGTCTCGGCACGGTTAAAAGAGGGTAGTGTAAACGGGGTAAATGACTAACAGAAGTATTTTAAAGTCTATTCTCTGAGATACAGGGAGCCAGTGTAAGGACTTTAGAACTGGGATGATGTGCTCTACTTTCTTAGTCTTAGTGAGGATATATGCAATATGCATGATAGTACAGCAGCATTTCAAAGTAGCTAGGCATGTGAAAGTGTACCTTAGCATCTGAAAGACTGTAAAACATTTATGATCAAACCAGATCCCTTCCAAACATTAGCATATTGTAATCAGTTGTTGAGACTGTTGTGCGCAGAAGAGATTATAAAGTCTAACAGAAGCTGGGAGGAACGACCTGAGGAACTGTTTCTTTGAGCAGTTCCCCCAACTTACATGATCTTGTTACAGTCATACTGCAATGTTGAATTATTTTGATCATTGCTGTTCTATGATGAAGAATAGAAACAGTTTGCTACAGAGCAACAACAAAATCAATGTTTTACACATCTTTTGCTTTGATACAGGATGACTCAGGACCTAATTGGCATCAAAGGTCCTTAAATTGGCTGGTAATAATAATTAACAGATTCAACACAGGGTCTTCTTGCTCAGTTTGGCTGAGAACGGGATTTCTCTGGTGCCTCCATGGTTTTTACTACTTTTTAGATAATGTAGCATTTTCTGGTGGAGAAAGGCCCAGCTGGCCGTGCAACGTCCCGACTGTGACTCTTGGGTGTCTAAATTTGGATGAGGTGGATGTTCATCCATGGAAGTGTGTAAGTAAGTAACTAAAGTATGTTTATTAAGCACCTTTCACAGACAATGCAATCTCAAAGTGCTGTACAGAAAACCAATAAAAAAGCACTTAAAATAAAATAATAAAAATAAGATAAAATCACAATAAAAATACACATTCAACAAAAGGCCTGTTAAAGACAGAAGGTTTTTAACTGCTTCTTAAAAGAGTCCACAGAGTCCACTGATCTGTATCATTTCTCTGCCTTGTTTAGATTAAAAGTGTTGATGTATAGTTTCTGTTTTGATAGTCATTTCCTACAACCAAAGTATTCAATGAATAAACGCTTCTTTGGGGTGAAAGGATCAGATAGGACGCAGGGGTATCTAACCACCAACAGGGGGCAGTAGCTTTTAACAACATCATGTGTATATGGAATGCTAATGTCACAGAATTCTGCTGACATTTCCAATATTTATCTAAAAGAGTGTATCTCGCCACAGCGCTAAAATGCAAGGCAGATAAGTATTCGTGATTTGTCCATTTGATTCTCTAAAAATTATATTAGATGTACTTCAAATGCAATTAGGCTAGACCTCTGCATAACATTGTATCCTTGTTACATTAAGGAAAGTAAAAAATAAATGTAGACATTCATACAACCAATAATAACTGTTTTTAGTATCTAAATGAAACGACTATGTAGAGTTTGCAAAATAATAAAAAAATAAACAAAATTTCAATGTGACTTCATACTTGTAAATATGTTCATGCTGACATGTTAACAAAAAAGTAGATGTCACAGAGGGCTGCACAGTGGCGCAGTGGGTAGCGCTGTTGCCTTGCAGCAAAAAGGTCCTGGGTTCAAGTACACCCCTGGGTCTTTCTGCATGGAGTTTGCATGTTCTCCCTGTGCATGCGTGGGTTCTCTCCAGGTACTCCGGCTTCCTCCCACAGTCCAAAAACATGACTGTTAGGTTAATTGGCTTCTCCAAATTGTCCTTAGGTGTGAGTGTGTGCATGAATGGTTGTTTGTCCTGTTTGTCTCTGTGTTGCCCTGCGACAGACTGGCGACCTGTCCAGGGTGTACCCCGCCTATCGCCCTGTGAATGCTGGAGATAGGCACCAGCAACCCTCGCGACCCCATGAGGGATAAAGCAGTTCGGAAAATAGATGGATGGATAGATGTCACAGAGTTTGTCATATTATAACATACATGAGCAATAAAGTATTTGATGCTGTCAGTTGCTTTATCAAATTGTAAAAGCAAAACGTTTGTCTTTGAGTTTCTCAACCAGCTGTTCTTGAAGATTGTTAGCAATGTAATTTATATGTCTGGCAACTGTATCATTGGAAAGAGGATAGTTTTTATTTGTGCGCCACTTGCATCATCCAGCAAAACAGAAACCTTGTCTAATGTTTCAGTCAGTATCCGCTCCTCTGCTAGGTTTACTGAAGTAATTCACAAAGTTGGATGAATGTTGGCTATATTCTGCAAATTTTTGCTGAAACCCTAACACCATAGAGCGAATAATCCCTGCGCAAACTCTGAAAATGAGAGCGCCACACTGCCATCTACTAGTGGGTGCGCAATTAAAGTATATTCCAGTATGAGAAAAAAAAAAAACCCATTTCGCCCGGCTCAGACGCCACTGCCTCACCCCAAGGGGGAGCCCCCCACTATTTGAGAAATACTGGTATATCCTATCAATATACATTAATACAATCAATATTTTACAATTGTAATTTTCCTTGCACAGACTGGTTGTTTCAATGGATATAAATCAGAATTTATTTTAAGAGTACGTAAAAATAGTTGCAGCTAACTCAACGTAAAATGACGTATAAGGACAACAGGAAACAGAATTAAGTTAAGTCATGGACTGCAACACAAATCAATTAAATGTCCAAATACTAATAGATTCTGTTCAATGATTACAGCTGCTCTTTCAGCAGATATTTTCTTCACCCTCAGTACATAAACGTCCTTACACAGCTCAATCTTTCAAAGAGTAAAGCTGAATATCAGAATAAGTAAAATTATGTTCAATTCAGTTCAACAACATGCAGAAATAAAACTTTTGCTTTTTTGCCTTCTGCAGAAATTCATGTAATCATTGATTAGGGCCCAATTCTGGGCCTGATACATCTTTTCTTAAATAGTGTTTGTATGGTCCTCTTTATAAACATAATCATCTCTCTGCTTTGGTTTTTAACCTTTATTCTTTATTGATGCTGTTTTGTAAAATCCATATGACCCATTTAACCTTGCAAATGTCATAAGCAGAACTGTTATATTTTAGATCAAGGGATTAATTGCTTCTCAGACTGATCATCTTACTGTTTCTGATAAACAAGCTGCCAAATGAAAGCTGAAACAGTAAACCAGATCTTAACTCATGCTCTGAAAAAAATACAAGTATGAATCACACACACACATACACACACAAATACACACACACCACTTCTCTGGGGCTAAATAATGACAAACGGAGGCACGTAGCTAAGGTGATTAATTATCCATGTCACCAGATGGGACGATGAGCAAAAAAAAGGCAGATTTTCCTTCTTTTTTTTTCCTCAAATGCATTTCTGAATGCGGATTCGATTGGAGAAATGACAACCATATGTTGATGGATGACCACAGGCTAGTATTAATCAAAAACACAGATAGAGGGGATTCTACGAGGACAGATGACTGTATCTGTGAGCGGGCACAACAATGAGAACCAGCAGGATGTTTATACATGATATCAAAGTAATTAAAAAACTCAACCAAGACAGCAGATGGTAAATATGCTAATATGACTTTGAAAATGAAATTGTTGAAAAAATATTTGCTAAGCAATTCAACAAACCTTTTTTTAAAATAATTTTTAAAATGTTAGCACATCAACGAAATATATATATATATATATATATATATATATATATATATATATATATATATATTATAATATAACATACATATATATATACATACATATATATATATATATATATATATATATAATCTATATATATATATATATATCTATATATATACATACATACCATCCCTATCTCTCTATATATATCTAATCATTATCATCTCCTCTCGATATATATCATATATAGAATATAGAGCTATTATAGCTTACATACATATATATACATACAAGTATTTACACATAAAAAAACATTTCCCCACTAGATTTCCACCTTAACTAATAAGAAGTTGTTTTTCGTTTCTTTGTTTTTGAAAGTTCAGCGATATTGGAAACTGAAATGAAAAGCATCAATTATTGGCAGTAATAAGCAATGATATCTTTCTCTTTTGCCAAATCTAATGAAGAGCAACATTAGGATAAAATAGCATAGAACGTATATTTTTAACCAGTGACTGTGTCTGAAGGTTCCTGAGGAGCGGTAGTTGTAGAGACCTAAACCATGAGTATAGCATCCTGTTTTAAATGTAAACCACATAAGAATTCTAAAATAATATATTAGCTCTCAAATTAGTTTCCCTGGTTTACCATCTTTCTTGTTGAATACACAACCCAGCGACACATCCTAATAAATTTGTTTCAGCAGTCACCTGAGTAGGTATTTTTCTAAAAGATTTTAAGAAGTTGAAATTGTTTTTTTTGATTTTTTGACCAATTTATATGCAGTTCAAGAAAGTGTTTGTTCCGATCCTAAAAATGGATCAGGATGTCCGCATAACAGCTCTCCACACAGCCCTGATATACAGTACCAGGACAATGGTATGCATCTGGATACAGGACTTGTTCAGAACGGCAGGATGGATCATAGTATTTCCTTCAGTCTCTCATCTTTAACACAGGCACACTGCAGGGCTGTGTCCTCAGCTCCCTTCCTTGCTCACTCTTCATGCATGACTGTTTTTGCCTAAACTCACCACTATAAAACTTATCAAGAACAGCTTATGATCAGCCAACACAAAGGGAGACCTAGCCTCTGTGCCAGTGGTTTGAAATCATAAGTCCATTGTCAAGACTATGACAATGGTCTTGAGGTTATCTATGTGGTCAACGCACTCCACTCTCTACAATGATGGAGAGGATGTGCAGAAGGTAGAGAGCATCAGGTTTCAAGGGATCCACGTCACGGCTGGCCTAAAAAGGTCAAAAATCTTTGGCTTGGCAGAGAAGACTGTACAGTACAGGATGCAGGGCTGAGATTTTGATAGACATTCTTTATCAATTCAGTTATGAGTCACTGAATTTTTCTCACGTAAGCCAACATTTACTACATTTCAAATTAGTATACCAGTACAGACAACCATTACAAAAACTGTCTAATCCACTACAGCAATTCTTATTCGTAGAGGCACACACCACAGCATTTTGGTGTGTGCCTCTACGAAGTCCACAATGTGACAGATTAGAACATACCCCAGCAATCAACAACTGGGAGGCAAGTTACACCTTGTGCCAAAGTCGTTGTAGAATCAACAGTCACCCTTCCGCACAAATGTTCAAACTGTGGTAGAAGTTAGAATGCAAAGCAAAAAAAAACAAAACAAAAAAAAAACCCAGAGGGGTGAACTGGGAGCACATGAAAATGGTAACTTTAGATTTTGTTAGACTTTCCCTGCAGCAATGCATACCTGGTGAGGAGTTAGCCATAGAAATGACTTGTGCCAAAATTCTCAGAATCCATATTGTTCAACACTAGGTCTCTGGTTATATAAAAGTTCTATTGAAGGGCTTTTTGTAATATTAAAATAATCTGAATGCTTCAGGTCAACTAAAACGTCTGCTTTAGTGGAGCTGTTGACAACTTCTGTTAATCAGTGAGTCAATGTGCTTCATTTGCACCACCTAGTTAATTTCCTTGTCCAATTCATTTAAAAGAAGGATCTGTTAAGTTTCTCTGCTCACCGCTTTTGTATTTTTCCTCGGTTTTTGATTAAGTAGCCTGCCAATCATTGTGTTCATTTAAAACCAGCTGAAAAACCATATGACTTCATGGCCTAAAACATAAAGCCATGGACCTAAACATGGTTATGCTTTTACTAGGCTGTGTTTACTGCAGCTAGATAACATTTCAATTCTTGCCATTACATTCCTAATTATGGTGATTATTTATATAATCTAACACACTTAGAATAAAGGTTAATGATTAGCAATGAAATCCAACTTTTTATTGTCACATTACAATGGTTCCACAATGCCTCAGCTGTTGTATTGCAATAATTTCTTAAACCAAGAGATCTCCCCATATTAAAGTTTAACAATAATTTTTGTGAGGATATCTGTGTCACATCGAAATTGCAATCTATCTATCTATCTATCTATCTATCTATCTATCTATCTATCTATCTATCTATCTATCTATCTATCTATCTATCTATCTATCTATGCACATTTAAAAGCTCAAAGATCTTGACTGCTGTGTTTGCGTTTTACGCCAACACAACTATCCTTTAAAATTCCACCTGTTTATATAAATAAAACTGTTTTGACCAAGAGTAGATGTTCTTTTCCAAGACTCGATCAAACTGAGATGACATTCAAAATACAGATATGTCTGCTTTAATGAGCTGAATGTTTGTGGTTTGAAACCAGCTGTGCTTTGAATACAAAAAGGAAGTAATGTCATGTATATGAGGTATAAAATTCAGCAAAGGAGCAGAAAGAGGGACCTCTTCACCTATTGATCCAGCCTGTCTGTCAAAATGGCAGACCATCAAGGATGTGAGAAGCAGATTAATTTTTCAAAGTGTTAAGGCAGCTATCTTAGATAAACTTTTTAAACAGTAAACACCTTAAAACATTAAAGTACTGTATATCAAAGGGTAGCACAGATGATATTTAAGTGACAGTAAAGAACAGACCCACTTAGTATTTGATTGAAGCAGAATTTTAATAAACACTTTAAATCAACTTGTTAAATGTCTCCAAAAAAGGATAACAGGGAAATCTGCTTTGCGGAGTTTTATAAAAAGTCAGACGAGAGCAAACAAGGTTTTTGAAAGAAATATTGCCCAGCGGCATCACATAAAGTAAACTGGAGGAAACTCATAAAAATGCTGAAGCCTTCCAAGTACTCTCAGCGGGGATGAGAGAGAAAGAATTGGAGACAACTAAAGATCAGTGCCTCATATAGATAAAGAAATTGCAACAACAGCAGAGTTGTGTGTGGAGGGGGAAAAATGGTGGGACAACAAAGGTGAAGGGAAAGTGTCTTTTTAATGAGCAGGATGTCACATGTGGTCCTTCACAACAAGCTCACTACTCAGTAAAGGTGTTTGCATTCACAGCAATATTTGCATTTGAGCCTAGTTAAGACCTCAGAATAAAACTGACAACCATATTTCTCAATCACAGTATAAGAAATTAGGTCATGTTTGGAATTTCCAAACTTATTCATCATGCACGCAGGGTGCAGATAAACACGCAAGGTGCAAATAAAAATTGTATCATCATTTGGAAATTTTCAAACCACACTGTGAAGCATAACTGGGTTTTACGATATGTAAAGAATTTGTTAAAAAACAAAACAAACAAAAAAAAAAAAAACAATCCATCCATTGTCTATACTCGCTTATCTATGCAGTGTCGCAGGATAGCCTGGTGCAGATCTAAAATGGTCATTGGGAAAGAGGCAGGGTCCACCCTGGACAAGTCGCCAGTCCATCACAGACTCACTCAGATAAACAACAGGCAGGTAACCAGGCACACACACACACACTCACACCTACAGCAATTTGGAGAAACCAATTAGCCTAACAATTTAGAAAGATAAACCTATTGGGCAACTGATTAACCTCATCAATGTAGTGTGTTGTTTAAGGAGCATGAATGCATGGCTTTGGAAGATTGCAATTTTTACAGTGTGCCATGGCCTGGTACTAACATTTGTCATGGACAACCCAGTCACACGGCTGGACAAAGCTAAATACAGCTGGGAATGCACAGTGAGGATTTTTGATATGGTAAATATGGCTCTCTGCCCACAATGGCCCACCACAAAAACTCAAAGAGAAAAAACATCACATGTCAGGTGTTTTCTGAACAAGCCTTTTGTTGATTATTTGTGTGTGCAGTCAGATAAATTGGTATTGAAAACAAAATAGATCAATATCTTGTTTTTGTGTTTTTATTTATTCTGATAAGATACCTGACAGTTTGTTCTTCAAGATGGACTTTGCCTTGGGAGTGGTTGGGTGGGGGGTTTGCAGAAAACGGTGCTCGCCCAGAGCGCGATAAATACCACTTCATTCAGCCCACAAGCAGAGGTGGCCTGAGGCACTTTTGTAAACGTCATTGTTAAACTTTCACTTAAGTGTTGGCTGAAAAAAAATATCAATAGGATTATACTAACACAATGGGTAGCAAATGGCTAAAAACTTAAAAATTTCCCAAAATACCTCGGTAAAATTCTCCTGAAGGAAAAAGTTCCCTTTGTTGCGGTTGTGGTCTGGATCCCAAGAAGCTTTATGGGTGACTGGATTTTCTCTGTAGCGTAAAGTATGTTCTGTTTTTGGGGCTATTTGTATCCACAGAGGTCACTATCATTTTTGATGTTAATTTCAACCACATAGAAAAAAAAGGAGGCTCTCAGAGGTTCATTGGTATGCTCACTGGCTGAGCACTAGAAATCTGAAGGATACCCAATTCTTGAAAAACAACTACATTTGTTTACAAATGTTTCCATTTATAAACTCTCATACCTTCAGATAAAAGCTGTGCCACATGATAGCTGTCTGTGTTGTTTCATAGAAAACGATAATGTATTTTCTGTAGCACATTGTGTTTTTTCAAATTAAATTTCTACTTTATTGTTCATAATCCTATATATATATATATATATATATATATATATATATATATATATATATATATATATATATATATATATATATATATGTGTGTGTGTGTGTGGTGCCTGGTAATTTGTTCACATTGCTCTGAGGTTTACTTTCCTAGACAGTACTATGCTTGGTATACTTGGGAAAGATTTCTTAAAAGTCCGTTTTTTTCTCTCATTCAGTGTCAAGGTATTATTCCCTTGTGACAACCCAATTTATCCTATCCAATCACAACACACAAACTGCATGGTATTCTGTACAATAAAAAATACTAAATTGGAGTCAACTGTATTTCATTTGTTTATCAAATCAATGTTTGTTGTTCATGTATCTTAACTATTCCAGGTCATTGTGTCAGATAGCAGTGTGCAAAAAAATTTGCCATATCGGCCACAAAGCAGAAATACCTAGCCATGGTGCACAGTAGAGCTGCACAGTAGAGCAGCAATCAGTTTTACTCCTTGGGAGATTTACAGCAAAACGTGTTCAGCTTTTGGGATGAAACTGAGTTCTGCAAAACAAAAGTTCATCTTTCGTTCTTTATCACATTATTAGCCTAAATAGTAAATATCAACAAGATAATTGTAGCCTAAATAAATCTACCAAAAGGAAACTCAATTTTATTTACATAGTGCTAATTCACATGTTATCTCAAAGCAAAGTAAAATCTCAAAGTAAAAACATCATACAGATTGGTCAAAAAGTGTATTATCTAAGGAAACCCAGCAGATTGCATCAAGTCTTGAAAGAGCGTAGAGCCACAGGGACAGTCGTCTGCATTGTCCATGACTTTGCAGCAATCCCTCATACTGAGCATCCGTGAAGTTACAGTGGAGAGGAAAACTCCCCTTTCACAGAAAGGAAAACCTCCAGCAGAACCAGAACCAGTGAGAACGGTCATCTGCCTCGACCCACTGGGGGTTAGAGAAGACAGAGCAGAGACACAAAAAAGCACAGAAGCACACATTGATCCAGGAATCCTTTCTATGTTATATGGTGATAGCAGATGATCTGCCCCCCTGGGTAGTGTCACAGCTAACAGAACACTGGACCAGGTGTACCTTCTATGAAGAAAACAAAAAGTTAAAAGTTGAAATAACGACAAACAATGCAAATTGTTTGTTGTTATTTCAACAACAAACAACAAACAACTATTATATTGTTGTTATTATATCGTACAAATTGGTCATTAGCATAACAGTGGAAATTAATCCTATGGTGTCTGATCATTTTACCGATTGGAAGCATATATATAGTAAAGAGAACTGGTCCAAGGACTGAAGTGAGCGAATTTGAAGAATATTTATTATTAATTTGGGTTGCAAAAAGGCAACTCATATGAACGTGAACTGTGTTAACATAATCAATTGTATTAAAGTGTGAGTGACAATCACTAATATCAGTAGACCTTGTTAACATATTTTTGGCACCAGAGAAGGGATTATCACATTTTTATAGCCGGTGTGAACAGTTGTGCTGAATATTGTCCACATGTACCTGAATTAGCCAGAATGCAAATGAATGGCAAATTTGAATAGAGGAATAGAGGGACATAATCCTGTCATGATGAGTTAATCAAAAAATGTGTGATGTGTAAATAGTAGAGATTAGTAGATTAAGTAAATATATTTTCCTTTGACCATTTTTTTAAACCCACCTAAGCATATTCGGGAACATTGGGGCACTCAAGCCTAACTGTAGTGGCCGATGGATAATAGTTGGGCTATACCTAAGATAGGTCGCTAGTCTTTACTGGCAAAACCATTTACTCACAGACTCTTACCCAGAGCCTTGTAGAATATCCCCATAACCCATTATACATGTTTTGGGACTGAACCAGAGAGCCCTGGCAATGTAAACTAAATATTTTCTTGCTGTGAGAAGACATTCATCAGTGTGTAACCCTAAATATATGTTATTTCTCTTTCCTCTGTACCACATGTGAACATAATTTAAATGATATGTAGAGCAAGGTTTGTTGTTCATTGCATTTCCAATGGCAACAAATTAAACATTCTCATTTATTTTAATTCTATCAGTGACAAAGGTGTCAAGCTACTTCCCAGTGCCATTGATGTAGAGCTTCATCTGTCTCAAGCAGACCGAGGACTGTGTCAAGCACTCAGTTTTATCAAACAGGGAAACATAAGCAAGAACATCTATGAGGACTTCCGGGTGTGAAAAAAAAACAAAAAACTCTCCGGGGAGAGATCTGGGGGTCGGGGAGAAAAGAAATAAACCCTGTGGAGCATGTATGCTGCACAAGTCATAAAATATCCATATATATTAAAATAAATATATCTCCATGACATTTACAAGATAATTTATTCTACTTTTTTCAGTGTAAAAAGTCACATTAGATTTATTCATCTAGACAAAGGGTTTGATCAATAAACTCAAAGCTCTGTAGATCTGTTCCCATTTTTTTATGGATAAACAGACTTTGTTAATAGGCAAAAAAGGATGCTGGTCAGAAGTTTAGTTTAGATCTGACACAATGACCTGGAATGAGGCGTATCTCATGGAATTTGAACTATCAATGTTGTGTTTGAACCTTACTTTTTCCCAGGTGGAATGAGGATATACCATACAGCTTGCTCCTTGGCAAGTTCACCTTGATCACACAAATTTTGTAGCCATCAACAAGGTCCTGGACTAATTGTGCCAGAACATTTGACCCCTTTATTTCAATTGGTTGTACTCATAAACTGGGTCTGTGACGGTAGAACAAGGTCCAGGCCATTCACAATCCTTACCTTTCGTCTGCCTTATCTTTTTCAAGGTTCAATAGATTTTGGAATCTCTGTCTTGTGGGAACCTATACTTGTGTCTAAGTTCGAGCTGTCTAGCCATTGATTTGAGTTAAAGTTAAACATTCTTCTGGTGGCCAAGCAGCACAGTCTTTGTCCTCTGACCAGAAAGCATTTGGCTTGTCCTTGTAGGACAGAGGTGCTGCCAGGAATTTTGTGCCCCATGACAAAAATATCTGTTGTTCACTGACCGACTGTTAATAAACACTATCACTGTCAAGGGCGGTAAAACGGGAACAAACCATGTCATCAGGCCGGTAGTGGCTAATTGGGAGAACCGCGACAATTCCCAGTGAGCTGGTCTGACACTTGGGCTGCAAGGGTCGTTGTTCTCTCTCTTCTTTTTTTTGGCCGCTGTTTAGTCATGACACTAGAGTGGATCATGTCGTTGCTCTGCTACCGCTATCTCTCAGTTCCCTCTGCCTCCACTTGCAGCTTTTTTTTTCTTTTTCTCTTGTTTTTTTTTGCGCACCGTGATGTAACGTCAGTGCTCTCATCAATGGTGTTTGAAAAGTGTTGAAAGAGTAGGGTGGTGCTGTCAAGAAACCTAGTAGTAAAGAGAAAACCTTTGAAGCTCTGAAAACAAACACTGCTAAATGTGCAAAAATTTGTAGCATTTTCAACAAAATGAGCTTGAAGTTTCAAACGTCAAATGAGGATGATTAAATGGGTAAGGAAAGATGTTGAACATTGCCTATGAACCACCCTAAAAGTTAATCATCGAGTCATTGAATATTATAATGTTGTGCCGCATAATGTAATCTTTATAGTTTAAATAATAGTATGATGCAACGCCACATAACTGGGAATTTTTGACTTGCAGCCCCTCAGAGTCAGAAGCAACATATAACACCAAGTACCAGCCATGAGCCCACAAGTCCTGAGTGGGCTGGTGGGATTACTCATTAATTAAATATTAGAAATGGAGTTTAAACAAAAGTTCAAGCTGGAAGACTTACCTCCCTTCAGCGCACTTGCTCCAGTGATTGCCTCGACAAGCGTGTGTGCTCCAGCCAATCGTATCAGGATCTCATCCTTCCATCCCACAAGACTTTGCTTAAAAGGTGCCCCACTCATGGATCCTCCTCCTCTTCCCTCCTCAGCCCCATCTCCTCCTTCATGCTCCCTATCTTCGCCTGACTACTCCTCCCCACATGGTGACACAGCACTCATGTCTTGCAGCAAGAAGGTCTCGGGTTAGAATCTCAGGCTCAGTACGGGCCTTTCTGTGTGGGGTTTACATGTTCTCCCCATGTCTGTGGAGGTTTCCTCCGGGCATTCCAGTTTTCCCTTACCACTAAAGACACGCTTGTCAGGCCATTAGAGGCAGCGCATTCAGTTGCTAACCCTCAGGCTAACCCTCCATCTGATCTCTGAAAATTTGTTGTATGTATAATGACAAAGCATTTTATTCTTATCCTATGGCCTCCATCACCAGTGTCCGGACCCCAGGGGGGAAGATTTTTCTAATCCTAATCCTAAAATGAGCATCCAAGGTCATAGACATTTGCAGTGTTTAGGGCAGGAAAAAAGTCTGTTCTAAATAGGTAGTTAAACCCAAGAAATATATTGTCATGCTTTACTGCAGGCGAACCTGATATTCAGCCAGACACAGAGTTACGTTTAAAGGGTTTTATGGAAGGGGTGAATAATGGCAGATGAAGCAGGCAAACAGTCACAGTCTTGGCATAGGAATCCTGTTTGAAAGTGCTGGTTTGCAGGGATGAGCAGAAAACCAGGAGATGTAGGCGGTGACAGAACCAACAGGCCATATGAACCTTAGAACCACCAGAACAGGTAGCACTGCAGCACGGAGACTCAGGCAACCTCAACTTGGAGAGTTCAGCTGGCAGGGCCACAGATCCAGCAGAGAAGGAAACAAGCTGAACACAGGCGTCCTTAGCTGGAGACTCCAGCTGGCAGAGCACACATGAGCTTGTGAAGCCAAGGCACATCACATGGGGAGAGCGATGAAGAGAGTGAGACGTTCTGGCAGAGATGAGTAGGCTGAGTCAGGTATAGGTAGGCTGGTAAACAGGTGAGCTGAGTAGGGAACAAGTGGAGATATTCTAGAGTGGGGTGGTGGCTGGAGGCAGATTGAGCGATAGGATAACTGCTGGTGGCTTAATAGTGACAGGGTGAACAGAAAAAGTCCTCATAAGTCCAAAACCCAACTAAACAGAACCATAACTATGACATATATTGCTTAAGAGAAAAGAGAAATGCATGAGATCAAGCAAGGTGTGGACCTTCAGCTTTTTCAATAATTGCAAATGTTTTAAATACCTGTACCTAATGGTCAGAGCGAATGCATATGATAAACATCAACTTTTTCACCTTTAAGTTGGGGTCAGCGATTTTTCTGGAAGTTTCCCCAAGCCCTTTTTTAAATAACTGCATGCGCAAGACCGTTACGTGAGTGCGTCAGAATGATTGGCATGTAGGACAACCAATTGATAAGGCAATTCCCCTGGAACTTGAGGGACAGAGGGGGGGGGAGTGGTGGCCTAGTGGTTAAAAGCAGTGCACTTGCGCTCTGAGAAGGTTGCAAGTACCCGGTTCAATCCCCTCAATCTGCACTCTGGGTCCCTGAGCAGGACCCTTAACCCCCGATTGCTACCCAGGCGCCGCACAGTGGCAGCTCACTGCTCCCCAAGGGTGATGGGTTAAGATGCAGAAGTTAATTTCTCCATTGTGAGAACAATAAAGTAAAATTATTATAATGGATATGGGTGAGAGCAGGAACAAAACTCTGACAAATCCATGCCCTTCGGACCAAACAGCAAAAATTGGTTAGAGTTTTTACAGGGCTCCAGCTCCCACAAAGAATGATTGTTTTTAAATACATAATGTATAAACTACTTTCTTTAGGATAACCTAAATAAATTCCTTATGGTTATGTATACTAAGGATGGAAAAGCAATGAACAATCTAAAAAGCTCCAAAGTGAATCAGTGGTTACAGAGTAATAAAATATATTTTGTTTCGCTGAATATCAAGCACAGTGTAAATATGAGCATGACTGGGGCTCAGTTTGTCTTGGTTCTATTCTCATCATTAGCAAAAATACAGATGACATGTTTTGTGAGACCAAGAACATACTGCACCTACTCTGCTGTAATGATGTGTAAGTTTGAAATATAATTTAATTTGGCAGTAGTATGGGCCTAGATCTGCTGGGAGTACTAAAATTGTTTGGGTGACTGTTTTTAAGGGGCAAGAAGAATGAAAAAAGTGAAATGAAAAAAAAAAAATTGAGGGTTCAAATTAAGTTTAACATTACTCCACAATTTATTCAGTGACAACTTTACTCTAACTCAGGCTTATTTACAACAGCTATTTGTCTGTCACATAACAACTTAAATTATCCATTGTTTTCTTAACAATTTCCTAAAGATCATTGTGCATTTTCTCCAACAGTGCAGTTACGCTTTTTCAAAATATGCTTCTACTCTGGTGGTCGGTCACAGCCCGACCACAGTGTGGGGTATTCCTTTTTCTCGCTGGGCTTTAATTTGACTTGAGTTGAATGAGACCATTTGCAACTTTCTTCAAATTTAGATTTTTCAGCCATGTTTGTTTTGGTTGCCCCTATGCTGGTAAGAAATTAAAACTGAACCGCCTGATCGGGCTTGAGGTGCAAATTCAACACCCACTTGTCAAAGTCACAAGTATACCACCTTTTGATTAGAGATGCATGTCAGCAAGTATAAGAACTCAAGAGGAACATGGCGGTAAATTGCAAATCAATTACATCAAAATAACACTACCTACAACCAATTAGCTACAAATTAGCTACTACTTTTTTTACTCACATTTTATTAAAAGTTGCAGCGACAATAAATTCTACAGCACCGCCGTCAGGAATAAGTTAGATATATCAAAATATTAATTTGGAGACCTGTACATTGGAGTATATATGAGTGGCTTTATTTGGGCTTTTAGAGGCGCAAACTCTCAGCATACCTCAGATGTCGATCAGTGAGGTTTTTGTTCCAGTTTAAGAAAACTAAACAAATCATAGAAAAGATAGTGGATTACATGCCCAGCTGAGTGTGATGTGATTAGAGATCTTGTTGCATGCAGAAAATAATAAAAAGGCTTTTTTTTTTTTTTGGTAATCAAGAAACACTGGATGGAAGTTTTTAAAAGGTTTCCTTGCCTTTTTTGTTGTCAAAAAAGTATGTGAAACTATTACTTCCATTTTAACATGGGCTAGACAATTTATTTAGTTTGGTTCTTTTGGAAATACTTTCTTATGTAAGTTCAAATACCTGATTATAACTGAATTTGCTCCCAACATCAGTTCCTGTAGGAGCCCGCTTGTGACCCATTAGTTTGATACAGGCAAGCCGTCCCAGGGCAATCTAAAACATGTAAGACATGGACCCTTGAGGACTGACTTTGGAGACCACTTATCAAAACAATTCCGTTGTATTTCAGGCTATAGGGCTTTTGCATTCTCCTCCATATTTTGTGTCTGGGTTGCCCTCTAGATAACCCCATCCATCTGCCTACATAATCTGACCACCTTCCCTGCCCCTGCTGAAGAAAAGCATGATGGTAATGGTCAGTGTTAGTTTTATAGCTTACAGAATTTTGCAGGAGGACCGAAAAGTTAAACTCTGGTTCCATCTGGCCAGTGCACCTTAGTTTGTCCAATAGGACATGACTTTTGGCTAACTGAAAATGTGGCTTGTAATGGTGTTCTTTAAACAATGGCTTTCTCTTTGCGCCTTCCATGAATTTCAAATTTGTACCTATGTATTTCACACCCGATGATCATTGGCAGCACACTGGCTCCTACCTCTGTCTTCCATGCAAATAATCACCAGTTTCTAGGTAAATAATTCCCCAATGCAAATGTGAAACCAGTTTAAATCTTCATAAAATACAGCTCACGTAAAGTGCCATGGTAAAACCTAGCTTTGGTCTTGGCCATTTCTGCACTAGCTATTAGCTTGAGCCTTACGAACCAATTAATTCTGTCCCCAGTGCATCATGACTCCCCTTCCTGGCAAGGGATCTACTCAGTACAGCAGAACTGTGCACAATAACAGGACAGAGTTATTTTTTAAGCACACTATTGAGATAAACATTTTGCTCCTCATTTGGACAAATCCCATTTCTCTGTAGACTGTGTACTCACACCATCCCTATAGAACTAGGCAACGCAGTGATTCATCCTGTGATGTCACTAGGGATAGGTGTTTGACCTCTTGCTCACAATGCAAACATTTTTTTCAAGAATTTACTTTAGAATGGAGATTTGATTTGCATTTGACTTAGAATGCACCTAGGAAGACGAGCCATGTTATTAAAAACAGCAGCGCTCCAATTACTGATTACTAAAGCGCATGCCACCAGAATTGACAAAGACCCCTGGATAAGTTTCGAAACATTTTCAGAAAAACTGAGCGAAAGTCCGGTTGCCTCCGACTTAAGTCTGTTTGCCGTTGAGAACTTCCGATGACCCAGATAACTGAGAATTTGCACAGGAATGTGCATTAAAATTCGTACTTTTAACCAAACTCCTAAATAGTAGGGTATTGCACGTTTTCTATTCACTTCTATTTATTTGGTGGTGAACAAATACAAGAGTCAGGCAACCTTTAAACTGTAACAATATTTTGTCATGGAAATGGCATGAAAGCAATATTCTTTGAATAAAAGAATTATTGTTGCCGTCATGTAACAGGAGTATCATAGGAAGTGGTGAGACAATTGCTGGTCAACATAAACTGACTGTTGTCACCCGTCAGAAGCATTTCTGCTAATTAATTCTTCATGAGTTGCAGTGAGAGCAATTGCAGGGCTTATTGGGATTTCAGTCAGGCAGCTGGAAGAATAGATAAATGTCTGAAAGAAGGACGAGATTTCTGTCTGACAGCCCAAACAAAAACAGCCTTTGCTTGTTCCCCTGTCACTTACTGTAGCTGACATGTTGTTCTGAAAAACAGCACTAACAATGAAAGAACACTGCTCGCATTCAGCTCTTTCCATTTTAACATTTTCTTTTCTCACATTGTTTGCATCAAATGTGAACCAACTATGGATCAACCAAAGACGGGAAACTATAAAGATGATTTATCAGGTTAAACACAACAGAAACAAAATCATGTTTAACACTGAATAATCCTCATATCTGAAAACGTATTATTCTCACGCATTGGAACGGGAAGGATGTGGTCTAATGAGGAACCAAAGTTAAAAAGACAGGAGGGAGAAAACGGAGCAGCTGATTGAGCTGATTGAGCCGATATTCACCGATATTTACTTTGAATCTAGGGTAGATCTAGAAGGATAAAATGAAGACTGCAAAGAAAGGCACCCTTCAACAATGTTGATCTCCTCTGATGTTAATAGTAAATCTTAAGTATGTATATTTCCCATATCTTATTGGGAGAATTCAAGTATTTTTTTTCCCACATAGGTGAAATCATCCTCTTCCTAGCTGGCTACATCCTCTAATCCTCTCCTCAATCTCCAAGCTGTCTTTCCTTGTCTCACCTAAACTATACTATCCAAAACCTGAATTTATGGCAACTTTCCAAGAAACACCCACATTTTGATTGAATACATAGGTGTCAAAATTCACAGGCAATCTGAACCTCTCGAATTGGGAAGTTATACGGCTGGGTAGCGAGGCTTCGGCCGTCATCATTTTCAACTCCTCTCCTAAATGAAGCAAGCCTCTAGACACGCTTTGTGGAAACGCCCCCTCCATTATTCGAGATGAGTCAAAGCCTCTACTCATCTCATAACATTACTGCTGTCCAGCTACCGGACCTTCATCTGGCTTGTACTCTGTCACTGAATCTTCGGAAGTTTGCTAGCTTACCCACCTGCCCGTGTGCTCAAGAGCCCTCCCGTTACTCCTGCAAACTCCTGATTTGATACGGCTAAGGATGCCACCTGTCTGTCCACCCACCGATGAATCCCGCTAACAACCACAAGCCAGCATTCAGACTGTCTACCGCAGCCTCCTGTACACTGCTTCACTGCCCCCCGGGGTTATACCGTTCATCCACTCCATAAGTCAGTCATCTCCCCACATCTCTTGCCTGCTTGCTGTGGGTGCTCACACCTGTTTTCTTTCTGTCTTAGAGTAAGCGACCAGAGCCCTCCCAGTCCCCCTTTTTCCCTTTCACGTCATTTCAATAAAACTATTAAACCATCTCCCTGTCTCTGTATGTGTTGTCCCATTCAGAAATATCATGGGAACACAGAACGTGACACGTCTCAATTGCATTCAAGTCTGCACTTTGACTGGACCATTCTACCCATAAAATAAGCTTTGACTTGAAGTATAATACTATTTTACTGTAGCTCCTGTAGAGTTTAAAGGATCATTGTCTTATTGGTCAATGTCTTGATAGGTTTTCAGTTGTGCTACACACTGCATTTCTGTATAAAAGGGTGAACAGTGCTCTGTAAAATGTTAAGAGCTTAGACTATTGTTTTAGAACCTAACCCTGCTATAAACCTCTCCACAACCTTCTCACTGGATCATCAGTTGTGTTCCTTCGTCTTTGTAATGCTGTTGTTCACTAATGTTGTCAAATACACAAATGAGACCTTCAAAAACTGACTGGATTTATATTCAATTATACACAGGTGGAGCTTAAAGACTAATTAGGTGAATTCTGAAGTTAACTGGCTGCACTAGATTTTATTTTGGGGTACGCTTGTAAAAGAGTCCCTCTTTTTATATATTTTTTAAAATAAATGGAAAGCCATTTATCAATTTCCTTCCACTTCACAGCCAATAACTACTGTGGATTAGTGTAAAAGAAATTCTACCTTAAAGTCTGGTGTTGTAACATGACAGAGAAGGAATAAGCTCAAGGTGTAAAAGTGTTTTGCAAGGCAAAGTAGATATATTCTAACACACATTGTCTTTAAAAAGCACATAGTCAGTGTGCATTTCTTAAAACCAGGGGGACAAATTGACAACAGTGTCCCCATATCAACATACAGCTATCTGGCCGCACCTGTTACGAAAGCCGCCGAGGATGATACACAGCTGTGCAGATGAGATGTAACAACACACACAAGCTGAGGTATTTGCATTTTTGTAGAAGACTTAAATAAAGCACTGGGGATATATTAAAAACAGAGGAATGCTGACAATAGGAGAACAGAAGAAAAACTCAAACAATTCAAAATAAAAAGTATTCCTTGCAGGGCAAAGTTGCTGACACATTGTGTATATCTTTTGTGCAATCTTTATGTTTCCCATTATTCAGTGAAGTAGATGAGAATAAAAAAAAAAGTTTTTTATCTGAGTTCTGCAAAGCAAGATTGTTGTTGACAAAATACCACCACCCTCATGCAATGATGGGTAAAGAAATATCAACAGTTATGTTCACTTTGTCTTTGAGATATACAATACCTTTCAAAAGTATTCATACCCATTTTATTTTACATTTTATCATGTTACAATAAAAAATCCATGCGATTTATAGGGATTTTAAAACCGAGCTATTGCTGTAAAGTCAAATAACATTTATGCAAGGTTTCACCTACGGGTATTTAGTCTTCTTTACTTTTATATCCTTAAAAAAGATTTGTTTTAGAAGTCCCCTTAGTATGAAGTTTACATTTGTTTACATAAACTTTGTATAAATGCAGCTGTTCTGTGAAGGTTATATATATATATATATATATATATATATATATATATATATATAGATATAGATATATATATATAGATATAGATATATATATATATATATATATATATATATATATATATATATATATATATATATATATATATATATAGATATAGATATATAACCTTCACAGAACAGCTGCATTTATACAAAGTTTATGTAAACTATATATATATATATATATATATATATATATATATATATATATATATATATATATATATAGGGGGATTTTTTGCGGGTCTAGTGGCTCGCTTTTTCTGAAAATAGGCTGACAGGAAGGGGGTTGGAAGAGGGGGAGAGACATGCGGCAACGGACCACGGATCTGACTTGAACCCGGGCTGACGACTAAGGCCTCCATGGGTCGCGCTACCTTTGAAAGGGATGAGTAGTGGAAGGAGGAACTGGAAGACTGTACCAGACAGCAGCGGAGAGATGATGAAGATGGCTGGAGCTGGAGCTGACAGACGTAAGGAGCACTGGCATGCGGACGTAGGAAGCACATGCAGGCGGACACAGGGAGCACATGCAGGCGGGCGTGAGGCAAGGCAAAGACGAGGTACAAATGAAGACGATCCGGCGGGGAAGAGCTGGCTAAGGAGGGTTTATGTAGGTAGACTCACAGGTGGAGCTAGTTTGGCTTGATTGGTGCTGGCAGGTGGCAATAATCAGCTGTGGAGTGGAAACTGGGGTGTATGGGAAGTGGAAAGTTCAAAGTCAGGCAGGCCAAAACTGCACCATGATATTTATAAGGCCCATTAAATATTCTTCCCAAGTGTATATTATCACTTCGCCCCTCAGGTACTATGTGTACACACATACTGCCTGAGGTTAGCTGTCTCTGTCAGGAGGACAAAGTAGTTGGACTATACTGCCCTGTTTCTAACATAAGGTCAAAATAGGCGCATCAGTTTTTGAGAAAATTTAAGGATTTTAAGTGCACCTTTATAGTCCGAAAAATATGGTATATATGTTTGAGAGGAGCTCTGTCATCTAAGGGGAGCTTCTTGGAATTGAAAGGAGTCAGCTGAGTTGGTTTTGATATCTGATCCAATGCCCCTGGGCGGCTCGCTTTGGTGGTATTCTAGGCATATCCCACTGGGAGGATAACCTGACTCTCACCAGATGGATGTAGTTCCGCCTAGCTCCACATGGCGTCAACACAACACCCTGGAATCGTGCTGTTGGGAGGGATTTCAATACCACATAAAATGGATGAGCCAATCAGGATAGCCGGGCGGGATTTTCATAGATGTGACGTATCAGAGAAGCAACTGTTTGGATTCAGACAACAATGGCAGCCCTCTGCAAGGAAGCAAGCGGTAACATCGATGCTGCTATTTCATCAGTGTTGTAACATCTACTGAATATTAACTCCACACCAGAGAACAGCTTTGAAGGCTTTTATTTGTGAAAATGATTTTTTTCGCCATTCCCCCGACCGGGTTTGGCAAGAGCTTGTAGCACGTCCATAAAGATGACGGACAAGTGGTTTATCTTCAGAAGGCCCCTCCTTCTGAGAAACATCTCCAATGGGGCAATTCCAGATGGATGTGTGGAGCCGTGTGGTGCTCCGTGAAACTACATCCATCTGGCGAGAGTCAGGTAACTGGGAGGAGGCCCCAGGGAAGATCCAGAACCCACTCAAAAGAATATATATTCCATGTGGCATTGGATTGTCTGGGGATTCCCCAAAATGAGCTGGAGGATGTCACTGGGGAGAGAGATGATTAGGTTCCCCTCCTGGACCCAATCTCGGTTAAGCTTAAATCAGATAAACTGAAGTTAATACATGGGTATGTCAAAAACTGCTCTCTCACCCTCCCCTCATACTCCTAAGCAGGGTGGGTGGCTCTTCATCTCTCAAACTCTACAGTTCGGACTTGAACCTAATTGAAAACTTTGTCATGCTCTGAAAACTGGAGTGCAGGAACTCTCAAATCAATCTGATTGATCTTAAGCAATTTTAACGTGAAGAATGAGCAGGTATTTCAGTGTCTAGATGTTCAAAGCTGGTAGAGACAAACCCCAAATGTAACTGCAGTGAAAGGTTCTACAAATATTTTGCAGGTATTGGCTCAGGATGGTTTTACTACAGATGTATGTTGCACTATTCCAATTTTTATTTAAATTAAAAAAAAAAAAAAAACATAATTGATTTTCCTTCCATTTCCCAATTAGCTGCTACTTTGCCACTTTGTCCCATTACACTGAAGTCCGTGGTTGTAACTTGAAAAAAATGTGAAAGAGCCAGTGTGCAACTCACAAAATTGCCCCATTTGGTTATGCTTGATGATGCAAACAGCTCTATTTCTGAAACAAGCAGAAATTTGGGAACAATGTGTGTTATGGGATTAAATCCTGCTGCATAAGGATTACAGTTGGTGTTCTGTAACCAATGGACTGAGCAATTTCCATGGATGTATGCAGAACATGAAGCGCCCATTAAACGTGTAGGCTATTTAGCTGGTTTTCTGTGAAACCACTCTGGTATTACTCAGCTCAGATTCTCTCATCAAATACATCATCTGCTTCCAATTCAGTCTAACTGCTTATTGAATCGAATTTAGGGCTATATAAAATGCTGGTGTTTCTATGTTTGAATGACTCAAAATAATTGCACTGGATGTGCCTTAAGAAAATGAGTTATTCCCTGCTCCCCCGATTTGTTTTTATCAACATGTTGTCTCAGCCATTGAGGAGAAAACAAGGAAATCCATTAAATTACATAACTTACATGGATGGTGTATGTAAATGATATTAAATGCATCTTTAATACATTTTTTGTAAGCAAGACAAGTTTCCCAAGCAGAGCAACCAACCCCCCACTTATTTGCAGAAAGAAAGAGTAGTGAAGAGCCAGTATCTGTGGCAACTATGGATGCATAACAGACATGTGGGATTCATAGCATCTTGTTGTGCTGCACCCTTAATTAACTGTTTTGCTCTAACAAATGCTATTTCCTCGTCAAAGTACCGCTTTCATATTTAGATGTGGTGTTCTGGGCTTTACTTTCAGCCTGTTTAATGGTTGGCAGAAGTCTTGTTGGTGTGATCCCACCTGACCCGGTCTCCTTATAATCACTGGTTAATGGGATGTTGCCATTAGCAACAAAAGCAACATTCATGCATTGCAGTGGAGTAGAAAGAGAAACTATCAAAGTTGTGGGCTGTGAGGACAAAATGGGAAGTGACAAGGTGTGGGATGGCAGATGTTTCACATCATTGTGCCATGCATTACTGTTGTCAAGTGTAGGTGTTCACTTTTCTCTAGTTTTAACAAGGTTTGGCATTGAAGGCTAAGTCATTAAAACACTTAGGTGTTAAAATAATAATAATAATAATAATAATAATAATAATAATAATAATAATAATAATAATAATAATAATAATAATCTGTTGCAGCTCCACTGTGGTGAAATTCATTATTCTTTAGGCTCCTCAAGGCTTCTTGGTGTCACTATCACTAGGCTGTGTGTGAGGCTGATGGTTTCTAGGGCAGTAAAACCCAGCATTAATGCTTCAGTGCCACTTGTCAGGGCTGTTAGAATCCATTTTGAAGAGGATGCAAGAGGACACAAAGCTGCAGGAATTAAAGGACCCAAGGCCTACCCGCTATGGCCTTAGTGACAGGCATCAGAAAGCCTTCAGAAAACTTTCTCTGCTGTTCACAGGCTTTTTCTCTGCTCACAGAGAGTTTAATATCAGACAATGTATGATATAAGTGAATGGCAAAACATTGGATTTACTTTTGCTGAGAATCTCCCTTAAATACTTCCAAACATTCAAAATAAATAAATATTCCTTTAAAAGGTTATATAACTATGTCCCTAGGCATGTGATTGGTTGATGTCCTTTCTTCATTATTGTTTCACACCAAAGCACCAGGGGAATCTAAATACCCTATTTTTCATTAGCGGAGTTCTAAAACTCCTGCACAACAGACCTGTAAGCTAGTGCTAGCTGTTATTAGCTTCACGGACAGCCCAGTAAAAGGGTTCTGTCTCGGCCTGGGCGCTCCTTTCGAGTTGCACCACACAACGCTCTGCTGCGTGAATGCATACTGAACAAGCAAACAAGCCAAACAACATACAAATATGTGTTCTGTCTTTGCTGTCTATAAGTTAATGTTAAAATTTTATTTTATTAGTAGTACAGGAGCAGTATATAGTTTTGACAAGCCTAGAGCACCCTCTTGGGGCTATAGATGTCAATGTTTACTATTTGGTTCATGTTGATCAGTATGAGTTACCATTAAAGGTGAGACTTATAGTCCAAAAAATACGGTAATCATATACTTACTAAATGTGTCTGCTTTGTCTTTGTACAAACCTGCATCGCTTGATCTCTAGGATCAATTTGCAATGTACTGATAAGAACTTGGAATCTTTCTGTTTTGATGAAATTGACATTTTGTTTTGTTTTGTTAAGCGCTTTGACAGGACGTGTTGTGAATTGGTGCGCTATAAGCTGAATTAAATTGAGTGTCACGTATACTGCAAATGCATCCCACAACCTATGCATTTACACAACCGCTGCCCAAATATTGTAGGGATGACAGAATGATAAAATTAAACATTCTCATGTAAAACTCTGCTGCAAACACCCTGGCTGTGCTGAGGTTTCACTCTCCTCAGAACACTGGGTGCTTGAAACTAAAAGCAAAACCGCTTACATTCTGATTTACTCTGCAAATACATATCTGTCCATTTTGGGAACACTTGTAGATCATTCAGTTTCCATTCCCAGATGGTTATTTCCTCCTTGAATATGGAAAAAAAATATTTTATATTGATTAATAAGACAATGTTAATGGCAATACTTGTTGCCAGCTTTGTTGCCAAATTGTGAAGTTTCCAAGTAATAGCCTTGTGTTCTTAGTTTTGTTAACCCATTTTATTTTGCTTTGTCAGCCATTCTAAATCCCACATCATTCATAACCTTTGGACTTCCTTGCTAGTGGTGCTTTTGGTGCTATTTTTCATATATGTTTGTTACAGACTCTGTGCTTTGCCTGAACACACCTACAATTCACATTTCCTACCAAAAAGCTCTTTTAAATGTAATAATATTTTGCACATTATTATATTGAAGTACTAATTATAATATTAAAACAATATATGTGACTTTGCATTGTCATACTTTTGCGTTTCATGTCATTTACATTTTTTTCAGGTTTATTTAACCCTAGCAAAAACACCATGAACACAATACTGTATAGTATTTTTTTTTGCATAAAATTTATTTTCTAAGACAATGTTGATTCATTTATATTAGAAACAGACTGCAGTATTCCAGTGTTAAAGGATCCTATTGGTCATATTTGTTTTGCAGGAATTTCGCACTCCAGCAGCTTACTTGTGATTCACCAAGCAAACAAACAATGAACCTTTTTTCAAAATGTCAGATGACGTACATTTGCTTAAAAAATCATTTTAATTGACTACATAATCAAACTACAAAGCTGAAGACTACCTTAGCAAAAACTCTGCTTCAAGAGAAATCAAACTGTGAGTGACGCATGCAATCATCTAATGCTTCCAGTTCTATTTATTTTAGCTGAAATACCAACTTTGGTCTGTCTTTTAAAAATCACTTTCTCACATTCTTAGACATGATTATCAAAGTGTGCTGCTTCTCATAAACGTTTCATCTTTAATTTCATACTTGTAGAGATGAAACAGCGTAGATTCTGCTCTTCTGAATGTATATATCCTGACAAAATGTTTGTTTTTCCATCTGACCTCGGGTGTTCCAGCTTTCTCAAATGTCACCGGTTTAGAAACACAAGAAGAGTGTCTCAGCTATATACTGCAACTTGTCTCCTGAAGTCATCTTTATTCACTGGAACATATTTCAAATAATATCAAACAGCACTCATGAAGCTAATGTTATGTGTATGCAGCAGTACAAGTATACGCCCTGTTGGGCTGTCTGTTACTATATGTGAGGGATGGCAGGGACATCAGCAAGGTGATAATTAGATGCTGCACCACGGCATGGGACGGAGGGAGTGGACGATTACCGTAGTGAGAGATAATTTCACACTCTCTGCCCTGATAACTGTCTATCAGCTACTCAAAACACAACCAGCAGAGAGGTCATGCTGATTAATCTCACTTTAGGCTTAGCTAGAGTAAAAAAAAATGCTATCCAGCCAGATAAGAAGGCGCGTAGACATCTACTGCTGGTAATCATTTAGTCATTTGTGACACTACTTTGAATTTTAAGAAATGTTCTTCATATAATAGAAAAAAAAACTTATTAAGCATAAGTTCCTTGGGATTTTTTTTTTTCAACTGACATCTCTTTTATGTTCTGTACAGTGATACTATCAAAAAATCTTTGATTTATCATTACAGTTGCCTCCAAACCGAACCACTACAACTGGCATATAAGAACAGGCAATGAGTCTTATATAACTTCAAAACTTCACTTTTGTTTTCTTGAGCTATTCAAAGGTGGACTTTGAATAGCTGGTGTTAATTGGATTTTGTTTTTCTAAAGTACCAAAGTCTGCTTGAGTTTAAGTTCATGAATTGATGGCCAGATATTCGACTTGAGGATTTTTTGGTAGAGGGAGGAATTCAAGGTTCCATTAATTACAGCAAGTTAGTCAGAATGACCCCAAACCGTGACACATATGGGTTTGCCAATCAGTATGATGCTCTTTTTCTGGAATGCTTTATTAGTTTTACACCAGATTTAATGGGAGGCACACCTTCCAAAATGTGCTCTTTTATCTTATCATGTCACATAATATTAACACAGAGGTTTTGAGGATCACAGAGATGTTTAATTAACAAACATGAGAAAAGCCTTAATGTTCTTTTTGATCAACAGTAGTTTTTGCCTTGGATCTCTCCCATGGTTACCATTTTTTACTAAGTCTAATTTCTATTTTGAATCATGAACGCTGACCTTAATTGAGGCCTGCAGAGCTTTAGATGTTGTTCTGGATTCTTTTTTGTTATACTCTTCATCCAGGGCTGGTTCTTAGCTTAGAATAAGCAGTTGCAGGGAGCGCGAGCTGTGGGAGAGGGCTCTGCTGTGACAGCTCTCAAAAGAAGAAAATAAACAAAACATAAATTGAAATAAAAAGCAACAACATGCTCCCCTGACTAGTCAAATAGGCAACAAAGCATTATTGAGGAAACAGGCAAGCTAAGTAAAGCAAAACTTTTGAATGGACTAGCATGTCACGTTGGGTGTAACGTTAGCCCCTTTCGCACAGGCTCAGGTTGGCCATGCTCTGCTCGGATTGGCCGGGCTCTACTCGGCTCCGCCCGCTTGTGAGCATTACAGCAACAGTTATTTTCAAGGCTAGCCTGAGTTTCTCCGGCCATGCTCAGGAGCAGGGTCAAACAGAGTGGACTTGAGCTGAGTCTTGATATGAACACACTGCTTTTGCAGGGATTGGCCGAGGGCGAAGAGAAACGTGAGGTTTTTTTCTCAGAGGAAGTCCACGGAAAACTGAAGAGTGACGACATTAATATTAAGGGCCGCTGAACAGACTGTGTCAAACTGAAATATAATTTTACTATTTAATTCAGTTTTCAATACAATTTTATTTATATAGCGGCAGTTCACAACACATATCATCTCAAGGCACTTATCAAGTCAAATTCAAGCAAATCATACAGACAGATTGGTCAAATCTGTTACTTTTCCACATTTGTGTATCCAGGTACATAATACAAACTGACACCATTTTAAAGATCTTTCTTTAAAGAACACCAACTTCATGACTCAAGAATGCATTACGTTCGTTCTTTTCATCCAGCCTCTCAACTGCCAAATGTAAGGAAAAATAGGCGAAAATGGAAAAAAGCAGAAAATACCAGGCCCAGCCGAATAAACCAATCAATATTTGGGCGAATGTCTAAACTTTCGAACTTCCCACTTACAATCTGCAGATGTACCGTTCTCTGACTAGTGCCCTTTCCTCATTCTCTGTTGAAAATAAAAATTCAGAAATATAAACAACAATCCTGCCACACTGCTGTTCCTTACTGTGATGGACCTCCCACTGCTGTCAGTCAAATGCGGAAAAAAGAAAAACTGAACTTGTCTATCGATGTGCCACAATCAGCTGAATTGTGTAAATATTTAAATTAATTAGGTTTTGTTTAAATGTATTTGTTGTGTGTCTACGAGTAACCTTTTTAACATGTTCCTTGAGTCACAGCTGAGCTTATTGATTTTAGCACAGGTGTTTTGTTGTTGTTATTGCAAGCTAACCTTTGCATATAATTTGTAGCTTCTGAAAGTGCTAATTCACATATTTAACACCGGAATCGGAAGCTGCGAATCAGAGGCTTCTGATCATTGATTCCGATTTTGATTGCTTATTTTTAAAAACTTTAATTCATGTGTGGTTATAAGGTATGCACAGAATATGAGTCTCTGCTTAGTTCCTTCCTACATTTCTTACAACTGTTTCCTTGGGCTGAAGCTCATGGCTGGCAATGTGTGGCCTCCTGTTTCCTTGGACTCACCTGTGATCGAGCCTTGCTCACCCTCCAACGTGTTAATCATGCAAGCCTCACTCGGATTCACCTCTTTCCAGCTTTTTTTCTGACTTTTTAGACAGACTCGTGAAAACACCGTTGCAGTAATCAATTTGACTAAAGATAAATGCATGGATTAGTTTTTTGAGATCCTGCTGATCCAGGTGCTCTAACAGTTTTCTCTAACAGTTTTCCAGGTGCTTCAACAGGATGTTAGAGCACCAGGAGTAATTGACAATATCAAATGCTGCACTGAAGTCAAATAACACCAGCACTGTGGTTCTTTCACAGTCTTCATTTATATGGATGTAATTGAAAACATTGATAAGGGCGGTCTCTGTACTGTGGTGAGCACGGAAACCTGACTGGAAAACGTCAAAGCGGCTGGTCATTGTTAAGAAGGTATTAAATTCAGTAATTTTACTGATAAACGGGAGGTTTGAGATGGGCCTGTAGTTCAGTAGCAGTTTTTCCAAATTTTTCTTTTTCAACAGTGGTTTGATAATTACTATTTTTAGGGCCTGGGGAAATAGACCTGACAAAAGGAAAGTGTTTATTATCTGAGTCAAATCAGACATTATGACAGGCAAAACTTTCTTAAAGAAAACTCTGGGTAGACCATCAAAGTAGCAGGAGGAGGAACATGGGTTGTGTATGAATTATTCTAAACTTTGGTAGTTTATTTGGCAGAATTGGGATTTTTTTGGCAAAATTAGTTCAAGTTGGAGACAACTTTGGGACTGATCATGATATGGATGTACAGACTGCCCCTCTAATATGCTTCCAATTGGTAAAAATTATCAGACAGCATGGGATTCATTTCCACTGTTATGCTGATGACACTCAGCTATATTTATTCATAAATCCTGACAAATCCAATCAATTACTTCAACTACAGGCTTGTCTTGATGACATCAAATCACGGATGACCTTAAATGTTCTGCTTTTAAATTCTGACAGACAGAAGCTGTAATCTTTGGTCCAGAGTCCTTAAAAAATAAACGTCTTAATCAGTCATCTAATCTGGATGGCATTAAATTGGCCTCTGGTTATAAATTAAAAAACCTTGGTGTTATTTTTTAACAAGACATCCCATATTATACAGGTTTCCATGTTATCCTTTTTTTACCTCCGTAATATTGCCAGAATTAGAAGTATTCTGTCCAGGAGTGATGTTGAAAAACTAGTCTATACATTTGTTACTTCAAGGTTGAAGTATTATAACTGTTTACTATCAGGAAGTCCACAAAATGCAATTCAAAGCCTTCACAAATTAAATTAATAATCACATTATTTTCCCCAAAAGAGAAAAACAATGTTTTTATCAAGTTTTTTTTTTTTACCAATAAAAACTAAACAATCTTTGACTTTAAAAGAAATTAGAGACACAACAATAAACAATACTTCCACAGATTTGTATTATAGTGAAGAATAAGTTAGGAGACAGAAAAATAGGCAGACACGCTGGACTGCTTCTAAACCTTTCAACTCTGGAAGTCACACAAACTAATGATTTGCTTTTCTAGGCTCTTTAATTGCTTCACAGAAAACGACTCTTTGATAACAGATGAATAAGTTTGCTCAAAGCAAATAGTGTTACTAGCTGGCCTCCATATAATAGCAATAAAAATGTAGTTATATTGGCAAAACCCAAGTCTGTTCCTTTGTCTCCAAGTCTTTCTAAAGCTGAGGCAAACATTCAAAGTATTACCTCCTCTGATGTTGTTACTTTGTCACTTTATGTGTTAGAATGCCTCCAGCCATTAGGTTTATTTCACATTAGCCTTGATCTAAATAGAAAATGTGCTATTTACAGATGTCAGGTAATTAAGAACTTGTTTGACACTAGGATTTGGGGTAAGGGCTGACTGCATGACTAAATGGTAGACTAGGGAAACATTAAAATATCTGCCTGTGGCTTTTTGAAGCAGAAAAATTAAAGGGTATTTATTTAAGAACGTATCAAGCACAAGTAGAGGGAGAAAGCATTGTTGCTTATTATCAAAAAGTAAAAAATATTGGTTACAACCTAGATGGAATATGTTTTATGATATATGAAGAAACTATGATTATGTTAAATTATGTTCTAATTTCACCCATTATTCTGTGACTTGTCAATGATTTAATACAATCTAGTAGGTAATGCGTTATTTTATGTGTCTGCTATGTTTTCTCAAAGACCCCAGTCGGCCGTAGCAGCTGAGCCTGTTACTCCGATAGATTTATTCCTGTTTAAAGGTAGTTTTCCTCTCATTGTTGCCCCACGCAAGCTCAGAATGAGGGATTGTAGCAAAGTCTAATGCTTAGTGCAATCAACTGTCCATTGTCACTACATGCTCGACCTGAAGGGGTGAATGCTGCAAGCGAAGGAAATCGGTAGAGTTTGCTTGGATGGAAAACTTTTCTTATTATTTTCAATAATAAACTGAACTTGTCAGCAAGTGTGTTGTATCTAGAATCAACTTGGAATAACTTGGAATCTGTTGAAACACAATTCTAAAATTCACAATGATCTGATCTTAAAACAAACAAAATGCTGTGGCAGTTCTTTCTAGAACCATAGCAAGAGATCAAGTCCTCTTTAATTAAAGCACTTAGGAGAACTATGACCGAGGTGGAAATAAATTGACAAAAAAAATGCATCCGCTTCCTAGTAAACCACCTCATTGTACAATTTAAAAGATACTTAACTGTCTCAAAACAATGCTTACAAATCTCCCCGTGCTTATTTTCAAGTTGAAATGTCACAGTATGAATTTGACACCTTCATCTGGCCTTTGTACCTTCGCGATTACTCTGTCACTTTTAGCCCCCAAGACACACACACACAAACACACATTAAATACACACTTGCATATCAGCACGCATGACTGACAGAGCTCAAGTCTGCTCCCTCGGGTGCTGTGGTCCCTTTATTAGAAATATATTCTATCAGTGCTTTTAATGTAAAAGCGCAATAAAGTCATTTCACGGCATGTTGAGCAACTTTGCCACCTTATTGTTGGTCCTCATAGGCGTTCCACGCTGGAACAACAAGGCCCACGTGCACAAGTGCACCGATCAACCTCATCAACCTCTTCTGTTACAGGTTGAGGAACAGAAATGAACAGATGACTAGCTCTGTAAATCATTTGGTACATGTGGGATTGGGGAATAAATGCTTAGGGAAAAGGGTTTGTTGAGTTCATAGAGATGTACACACGGATACAACTGCGAAGTCTCTATTTACCCATATAATCTAGATAGATAGATAGATAGATAGATAGATAGATAGATAGATAGATAGATAGATAGATAGATAGATAGATAGATAGATAGATAGATAGATAGATAGATAGATAGATAGATAGATAGATAGATAGATAGATAGATATGCAACAAATCATATGTCTCTTTATCTCTTCAGCTGTGATCAGATATAGCTGTATTATATTTTTCTTAAAAATATTTCCTGTCATCTTCCTATCAGACACTACATATAATCTTGAAATTGTATTTTTTATTCCTCCCACAAACAGCTTGCACTCAGGAAACAGAAAGTTTGTCTTGCAAACTTTTTCACAGCAGCTACTCCAGGGAGAGAGAGAGCAGAAAAGACAGTGGTGAAAGCAGATGAGTTATGCAATCAAACAAGTCAGGGGAATGCTCATTATTTTACTTTCTGACTTGTTTCTGTTTTGCAAGTTTTTTTTTTCTTCCATACTTTCTCTGCTATTTATCTTTCAACCGCAAACTGTCTCTCATCTAAGAGCTGTCTCTATAATGTGGCACATCATCTCAATTTTCTAAATAACCCCTTTAACCGGTTTGAAAGCCAAGACTAATGTTGCAACAAACAAGTGGCCCTATGCTTTGCACATCCATGTTTTTTTTTTTAAGAGGAAATTTTGTTCTTCAGAAAAGGAACAGGAATTTGACTAAGGCTTGAAATGGACCTTAGGCTTGAAATGGACCTTAGAAATTCGCATTTATTTTTGTAGCACAAAAAGGCTAAATTGTTCCAGCAGGAATGATGTTTAGTCAAAGTTGGAAAGAGTATCAAAATAATGTAGAGTATGATAAAATTTTGCTGAAATACAAGTAAATTTACATGTGCAAAATGTTACCCAAAGTAAAAGTACCTCATTAAATTTTTTCTACAATTAAAAATTACTTTTTATGAGCAGAAAAAAGTCCTTATCATGCATTTCACAAAGAATATATTCAATATATTTCAAACTGTTTGTAATTAAATGAGCCATCTTAGCATCCTTCTCTGCCACACCAAACCCTCTGAATTCTTCACTACATCTATGAAGCTTCTCTGTGTTTTTTCTCTTCTTCAGAATCTGGCAGTCCTGACCTTCATCCCATCCTCTGTCCAATATATTCACTATCCGATGTCTGATAGTTTTAAATAACTGACTTCAAACTAAGCAACCGATCCTCTGTTTTCAGCGTTAGCCAATATGAATTATAATTCACAATTTCTAGATAAAAGTGATATTATTCACATTAATTCTTAAAATAGTATTTAGTATGTTTACATGGACATAATCTTGAACATACGCCAGACACTGTCCACTTATTGACTCCTGCAGCAATTAGGTACCACCTGGTTAGCGATGATGATGCTACTTTTAGCTTTAGATTACGTCGGTGTTCTGTCGGTGTGGCATACCCTGCCAGAATAGCTTACCTGTAGTTGATTTTTTTTTTTGCTTTATCCATCAGTCAAGGCTATTTTATCAAAACAGCATACCAATGATTGTGTAGGAGTGTGATGGTTTGATGCGTGCTTGTTTCTTAGAATATACAGTTTATAAATGGGTCTGCTGTTCGGACAGATTTTGAGATTTTAATTCTCGATCACTTTGGAGGAATGTGCTAAACACAAATAATTCAATCCAGCACCAGAGTGAATGATTTAACATGAGTTAAAAATGATTGTACGACTCCTATTGCTAAAAATAAATAAATAAAGAGAAAACCCCAGTGTACATTTCTTGCAATCAAAAGGAATGCAATTAAGTAATGTGTAATTAATACATGATATATACACTTGTAGTCAGAGGTATGCTGAAATGATGGTTGGAATTTAACGCATGCACGATTATGCAGGTTTAATTGCAGTGTATGCATATGAAAATGCCATTCTGATGGGTATGGTGAACCATCAGGACACAGGTACCTGCGTTGAAAAGTAAAAATTAGCAAGTCATTCACCACTGTATAAGAAAACTTTGCAGAGTTTCTCACTGAACTCTAAAATCTTTTTAATTACCTCCCCCTGTTTGCGTAGGTTTGATGTTGAGATTTTAAATGGAGAACTCAATCTCTTTTAGGTAAACAGAGTTTACATCATATTATAAAGCTGTTGCCTCTTTTGTATTTAAAGTTAAACCGGTCCCTTAAGTATAAGCATGGGTTTTCTTTTTTTTCTTGGTGGTCAACTAGTTGATGTGTTTTTGCTACTGCCACTAACATCCAACAGATGTTGGGATATGATAACTCTTGAACCCAGCCGATAGATCACTGTTGTTTTTTTCAACTCAGTAACTGATGGGATTTCAAATGTAACTGAGTAAAATACTTAAATCAAATCATACTCAAATACAAGGGAAAGTTTTGCTTTTGTAAGTACAAAGTCCATACAAATTGTTCTTAATTGTTGATCTTAATGTTCTTAACATTGCATGCTCCCACCCCCTCCCGTGCCCTTAGATCCTCATCTGCTTTACACCTGTCTGTCCCTTCCGTCCGTCTCACCACCATGGGGAGCAGAGCATTCAGACCAGAAAGGCACCTTTTAAATAAAATGTATTATTATTATTAGTATTATTAATTACAGTAACTTGAGTAAATGTAAGCACTGGCAGTTACTTTCAGTGATTGTTACTCAAAAATAGACTTTAACTTTGTTAAATATGGCTCACGTTTTCAAAGAAAAACTGATCCCTATCCTGTCCCTGTTACCTGGAACAGACTAAATTGTTTCTCTTCTAGGGTCTATAATTTACAGACCCATTTTCTATTGAAATCATAACTTTTTTCATTCCATTAAGATATTGTATGTTTAGAGTGTTTTTGAGCAAGTCAACACAACTGTTTGTATTTTTACTTCTATAAAATATGACGTTTTGACTGACTATCATTCCATATATTTGGTCAGCAATGGGCTATATTGTAAAGAGAGGACCATTTTAATACAGGTATTACAAGATGTTAACTACATTACAAATTACACTTACAAGGACACTTGCATTTAATCAAAACCAAAAACATTTTGAGATTTTATGAAATTCAACATGAACTATTGTGAACCTATTTTTACTTGTCCTCTTTTAAAATACAGGCAGGTTTGATTTTCACAATAATTTCTAGTGGTTAATAGAGGATGTAAAAAAAAATGTGGTTTGAATGCTCTAAAGAAGATAAATGCTAAATGTCCATGTGATACATTTATATGAGGAAATTTTAATTAGGTTCATAGCTTACTACAATTTGGTGTTTATGGTAAACCAGATTGTATCCATCCTATATGAGGATTATAATGTCAATCATTAGAGACTTGAGACTTTAGTTTGACTAGAAATGATTGATCATCTATGTTGTGAATTGTTCATGCAGATCTCTCTTAATGAGAAAACCCTACTTTGTTTTATGTGCTTAAAACAAGTCATGAAAAATACAGCTTAGAGAAAACTTTATCAGGAATGCCAACTTCTAAAACAATTGTTGACTGCACAAAATAGTATTAAATGAGAGTGTGGAGTGATCTTGCAATGCTGACAGGCTGCAATATTTCTTGTCAGTCAAGTCAGTGTTATTAATCGCTACTCAAATGCCGCCAGCATATAACCTCCTCGGATAAAGTAAGTTTAAGTCATTATTATCAGCCCCAGGTATTAAGGAGGGGGATTTCAGCCTGAAACTTGGCTTTGTTTATTTCTGAGACGCTTATTTTGAAGTTTGAAAGGTAGCACTTTTTGCTTCACATTATTATAGTATCATAATATTTTTTTTGCCTTTTTTACTGAAAAGAAAAAACAATTGGTCATGACATGATACACTTATTAAACTTTACATAATATCATTGGATTTAGTAAGTTGCCGTTTGCCTTGTTATTTACATCTGTTCAATCGTCTCCTGTTCTTTATGCTCACGTAAACTGAATTTTGATTTCACTATGTTGCAGAAACTAGACTTAGACTTAGACAAACTTTATTGTAATTTTGTATGACCAGAGTGCATTCAAAACAAAATGTTGTTGCATACAGCTTACAATAATGTAATGAGATTGCAATTGAAATAAAATAACATTGCAACTACCGGTTCACTTGCTTTTGCACACTCACAAAATTTAAGGATAAACAAATTTTATCATAAAGAATTGAATATGATGTTTTGGCCTCCCTGTGATGCTATAGCTTCAGTTCTTCTAGGAAGGCTGCTCAAGAGGTTTAAAAGTTTGTAAATGGAAATATCCCACCCGGTGCTTTAAAGCTATAGTTGGAATTCCTGTTTATAATTTCTTTTTTTATATATACTGGGTAAAATCATCCTTCTATCCTGTAAATAGTTGCAGAAGTTCTGCAGACTTTAAAGATCTTTGGTTTTAATGAGCTCCCCCTAATTGAACTTCCCCAGGAAAACAAAACTTGTCATGATCACATTGTCCAGTTTTCTCTGAAAAGTCAAACATTTATGTTTTTAAGGGTTTTCACCAAAGAAACACAACATGTGAAAACAGGACAAAAAATAAGTCCTATTCTATGAGCACTTTATAGGATGAGTCCTAGTTTTGTATTACACTGCCTATTGTTGCATTTTATTTATTGTACTTCATTTGTTTTCTCATTTTAGTCCTACTTAAAGTCTATGGTCTTTGTTAATTATCCTCCTTGATAGGTAAAACACAGTTATCTTGTGTGGAAGTAACCTTTGTTGATATGAAGTTAGTTTAATTTCTCCTCTTGTTGCAATTGTTTTTAAAACATTAATATCCGAATAAATATTTTTGGAAATAAAGAGGAACATCTTGACAAATCCTCTATTATTGTTCATGTCTATGTGGGAGGCACCACACAGCATTTGTACTCAGGGCCCCCAAACAGCTAGCATTGCCCCAGATCTTACTGAGGTGTTTGTGCAGCAGCAGGTTCCCTGTTGGATCCGATAATGCCAGCTCAGTCCAACCTCCATTTTCTCATGTAGTAGAAGACTGCTCAGAGCAGTGGGTTTCTTCTGAGGCTTTTTTTTTAATCAACAAATACAGATAGCAGTAAACTGTGGGGAGTTCGGCAGTGGGGGCTGGTAGGAGTCCCGATATGTGCTAGTCTTTTGCTTTGCTATACAGCAAACTGAGTCTGGAACTGCTCCCATAGAGCCCTCTTTCCTGATATCGACCAATCACAGGCGTGGGCGGGCTTTATATGTTGAGTGACGTGCAGCACCCAGGAATCCCTAAGCCAAAACAAACAAGATGGCTGCCGCCAAGGAGTATTTATTTGCTAATGCGCTTCCTTCTGCTTTAAAACATTTACACCTGTCTCATTCACCGTAGTCTCTGCTCGACTGTGGCTCGCTATGTTGAATTATATTGTGAAATGTTGACAGCAGAAGTCTGATTCTGCCTTTTTTACGTCACATCTGCAGTTTCTCTGATTGGTTTACTTTGCGCCTGTTATCCCCGCCCCAGACTAACTTCAGCCATATGGAAGAGAGGCGAAAGTTAGTCTGGCTGGCCAGGCTAGGTATAAGCCGCACACTAGAAAAAAGTGCCTACACGCTGAGGGGTAAAACTTAGAAGTGCCGCTATTGTGGGTACCGGCCCTTTTAAAGCACTAAACCCACCATTCTTCCAGTAAGGTATTTGTGTAGTTAACTGATGTTGGATAAGATGGTCTGGCTCACAGTTGTCACCCTCCTTTGTCTCAAAGGTGATCTAATGGGTTGAAGTTATAGACAAGCTCTAGACCAGTAAAGATCTTGCACACCACCCTCGGCCATCCATGTCTTTATGGAACTATTTTTACTCTCGTTCTCTCTCTCTCTCTCTCTCTCTCTCTCTGTAAATCTAAGAGACCAAGCCCCTTACAATCTGGTGCACCTTAAATATGATTTACCATTGTGCTTACTGAGTGATTTTTGTTAAGAATGCTGCTGGAGAACCCGGTGTTCAGCTGGACACAGAGCTACATTTTTAAAACTTTAATTGCAGAATGTGAATAATTGCAGCTGAGGCAGGCAAGCAGTAATGGGAAGGAGGCCAGAGGATGCAGGTGCGGTGACTGGCAGAACCAGACTACAACAGGTGTAGCAGGCCGTGACAGACTTAAACCAGAGATGAAGGCAGAAGCTGACAAGAACAGGCGATGCAGACCGAGGAACCACCAGAACCGGCAGAGCAAGCGGCTGGAGCTCACAGGGCAGACAGGGCAGACACTGGCAGCATACAACAGTAAAGGCTGAACACAAATAAAACAGAAGAGTTCAGATAGCTGGGCGTACAGAAACTGGTAGAGGCACGGCGGAAGAATACATTAAGCACGAAGAGTTGGCTGAGGTATATGTAGACAGGGGCACAGGTGAGCAGAGTTGACTCTGATTAATTGCAGCAGGTGGATCTGATCAGGTGGATCTGATCAGGTGCACAGTGGTGGCTGGAAGATGACTGAGCTGATTGGATGGTGGTTGAAGAGTGGACTGAGTTGATTGGATGGTGGTTGAAGAGTGGACTGAGCTGATTGGATGGTTAATGTGGCTGAGAGGTGACAGAGTTGAATCCATCCAAACAAAACAAACAAAAAAACAGAATCATGACCAATTTTATGTAGTACAATGTGTTCAAAAATCTGTAAAAATGCGTAAGTACGACTTTGGTTAGCAACAAAGCCACTCCACTGAATGGATATTCGGAGCATTACGATACACTGTGTCACTACCTGATCGGACCCCTGAGCTGTCTTCAAAACTGCCTGGCTGTAATGTCTAAACTAAAAGTGCATTCATGTAAGGCAGCCCTCGCGCTAGCAACAATAAAACAAGTAAATTAATTCAATATAAAAGTAGTTTATTTTGGCTTTATGTTAGAAACAGTGCAGTGTAGTCCAACTACTCTGTCCTCCCAACAGAGATGAATAGCTCTCCCTTTCAAGAGAGAGCTGTGTATGCAGAGGGTGGAGTGACATTACACACTTGGTAAGAATATTTAATGCGCCTTATTATATATTTAAAGTGGTGCGGCTTGAGTGTGGATAAAGACACACACATACATTAATTCACGGTGCGCCTTATAATTCGGTGAATGAATGAATACCGTAGTGGGTGAAGCGTTGCTGTTGATAAACAAACCTTACACATTTAGCTGCTTCTTTAGCACATGATTTAGTAATTCAGTTCAGTCTACAAATGAATACCTTAGAGCCTGGAAACATTTCACTAAGATGTTCTACTATCATTAAAAAAAATAATAATAACTTTTATTTTCCTTGTTTCATGAATCCCTCTCAGGTCACCCACTTGATATTTAAAGAGCATTAAATAACTAGCAGAAGATTCCCAGAGGATAATGATTAAGCCTAAAACTGACATCCTCATCCTCTACCCTGAAACTGTTCTCAGAGTACCAAAAAAGAAGAGGTGTCCTTGAGTTCAGTCGATCTACAAATAGCACTACATGCTGGTGACTGCAGCATTTTAGGCTGCAAAGCGACCACTTCAGAGGCTAAGCGGTAGTGGACTCAAACATTTTCTGCCTGTATGTTTGCATAAACACGTACGCAGTTTCAATGTTTTTTTTTTTTCTTTATTTCCTTTTGTAGTGCGCACTTATATGTGAGAGATTGTTGCTGTAGCGCTGTGATCGCGCTGACCCAGAAAAGCGGTGAAACAGAGAGATTAGAGCCTGTTCGGTGACAGAAGGACCGGGATTCTATGAGCCGGCACTTAACTCCACGAAGCAAGACGACAAGTCTCACCCTGTCAGCATCAACAATTGTTCCAACCAGCGAACCGAGGAGATACTGCAGGATGGTGCAAGTGCAGCACGATGATTGGTTGACGTCAGAAATGTTAAACTGCTCAGAAGGCCTTACATAGCATTTGTCTGCAGCAATCAAACAGACAGGTGCCTCTTAATTAATTAAGGTATCACTGATAGCTATATTTAATTTGAAATGCAAAACCTCATGTTAATGTAAATTTGTTATGTAAAAACCAATATATTTGAAGTGTCTTATAAGAAAAGCTTTTTAGTAAAACAATCTGTACACAGAAATGCTTAGCTTCTATAGCAATGCCTGCCTGCTGGACTCTGTTAAGTCAGCAGTCTTCTGAGTAATTGTGTAGGCGATAACATTTCTGTGTTGAAACATTTTTTTGTGGCATTGTTATTTTGTTAGATAATCCTCAAGGTAATTAAACAATCACTTGAAACGTATATGTGCGTAATGAATATGGTGTATTATCAGTGTCACTTCTTGAACTGAATTACTGAATGAAATGAACTCTTGTGTGATATTATGAGCTACGCCTGTACTGACTCCATCTTAATTCTCTTGCCATTGCCATTGCAACCGCATGTCAGTTTGTTACTCTTAAAATAAATATATCCAAGGGATGTTAATGATTTGACACATGCTTCAGATGGTCTCCCTGTGTGCGATCATACTTCCCCGATTTCTAATTTTGTAGCGTCGCTTGCTTGCCTGCGACATAAACACTCCAGCAATTAAGTTGCTCATATGCTGCAAAGAAAAGAAGAGAGTGGAGGTAAAAGACGAAACACGTCTGCCGTGAATCAGTGCAAATGAGCCAGATGGAGGAAGGGAGTGTCAAAGGGAGGCCACACACAGCTGCACAATAGATTAGTCACACACCCTCACCAAAATTAACGCCAGCACATATTATCCTAAAACATTAATCAAGCAGGAAGCAAGCACATTGTCTTCAGAAGAGATCGCCTACGCCACACAGACTCAAATGAACTCCATTACACTGTAAACTATGCCGAGCGTGTCAACTCAAAGAAAAAAAAAGAGCATCCCCACTAGCATCTTCTGCCCTCATTTTTCAGGGACTGTTAATAATATATCGCTCGTATTCAGCGAGAGTGCTGTGATACGGGGGGCTCAGGTGGATTGTTTTGTATGAAGGGCCAACCAATCAGACATTGTAGTCCAAACCTATCCGCCTTGAACTTTAAGCTTTGATTAAACGTAGAAATGGAATTGCACAAAATCTGCTTATTAAGCTCATTCATCTTACAGCCATCAGACTGGAGGTCACAATAGGTCGTCGCATTTCAAGGTTCAAAAGCAAGAGATTTTAGCCTGTATAAATATCATTTTATTTCTTGTCAGTTTTGAGCTTGTTGGCGCTCTCGGGACATTTAGGAATTGTTCTTTGAACATCAAGCGGTGGGGCCCGGCTGTTGCTCTGTCCAACCGATTAATGTTTTTTTCTCTCCGCGAAGGGATGGATGTTGACGTCCTGGTTGGGTTTGGTTCGAGGCAAGTGTGTTGATTTATTGCACCACTTATGCACCTTTTAGCTAAGCCACCAGTGAGAACCGCAAGGGGAGGAATAAAACTCATAGGCTTTGATTTGTCTTAAAGATAACATCTCCCGCTCTTCACACCCACCACTGTATCCAAAGCCCCCCTTTTCAGAGGAGTGATATGAAACATTAAAGGTGACATATAATGCCCTATTGTCAGAAGCTGACACAATTTCTTGAGGTCTTAATAAAGAGTCTGTAAAATGCTCCAGGGAAAATAGTAGGGATACAGCTGGACTGCAGTTTTATCCAGCCGGTCTTTACCTCTCTTTTTTTAAGCGATTTGGCAGTCAATCTCTGAAGGTGGAGATAAACTTTATGGCACTCGTTCCCTTCCTCCTATTGGCCAAATCCAGTGCCAGTCACACTTATTTGGGAAAAAAAAACCTTTACTAAAACCCTTGAAGCAGATTAAACACAGCTGAAAACCTCATTAACGTGAGTAAGTTGAAATTAATACACACAAAAAAGAAATCAAAATGCAAAAGTTGATCTAATTCTGTTTATCTAAAACGACTGATTTAAATTAATACAATGATTATTACTATTGTAATATTGTTAAACATTACATTTAATTTGTTCTTTGATGGTGAAAGGTAGATGCTCATTGAAATCAGAGTTAAGTGTTTTATGTGAATCAGAGAAGTATGTTATTTTTCCAATCAGTTTCTTGTTGCTAAAGATATTTTGAAAACTCACAGAAGACTTAACAAAATAGTAATGTGATGGGTGCCACTCTTTTAGTTTCAACAAAACAGCCCACTTCCTGTCTTGAAAGCAAGACACATGTTTGTTATATGTCTAATGTATTCTGTATTACTGTATTTACTATAGTATTAGTAAAATATTGCTAAATTAACTTGGTTAAATAATGTTTTACAAACCAAAATAACACCAAAATAGACAGTTTTAAAAAAAAAAAAAATGTAATCAATGCTTTTCCTTGTCTCGGACATCATCAAGCAGACAAGTTGTTTTATAATGTATAAAAGCAATTTTTTGTCAATCAATTCAACTGAGAAATCTAACAAAAATATATTACTAAAAATCGGTTTTGAGTCTTTTGGAAACAATATCTAAAAGCTAATATCATATCACCAAAATATGTGTGATAAATGGCAATCAACAAGTGTTTAATGAATTAGAGAAAGTGCAAAACGGATGTCAAAAGTGTTAAATTATCTATGAAAGAGAAAATATTTACATCATTATAACTATTAGCACAAACACGTTTGCTTTCATTTGCTTTCATTTAGAGCAAAGTGGAACCAAAGTCAAATTAAGTGTCTGTGTGCACAAACTTGTTGATTCTCATTCTGACTGTAATGAGGCTAATACCACTATTTATAGCTCGCAGCCAGCGCAGATCACCCCCTTGTCTAGCAAACACCCGCACACGGCTTTGCAGCATCCGACTTTGCCTTCAGACCATTAGTGATGCCCACACCCATGTGCACTTTTGTGGGCCTTTTGCTGATATGGAGTCCGATTCACCAAGTTTTAAGACTCAACATATCCTGCCAGCCAAATTGTCAAAATGATCAGGCTAATTGGCGATATACTCATAAAATTTGTCCCTGGCCTTGATGCGCGAAAAAGCCGCTCATCAATAGTGACTTTGGTCAGCGAGGCTTTATGTTTTATTTAATAAAGAAACATAATGATCACCGTGGCTGTTCTAGTGTTAAATAGCCTCTTGCAGCTGTTTTTTTTTTCTTATTTTAATTATAGCACTCAACCTATGGACATGAAATAGCTAACTTGGTGACTTCCCAACTCTGTAACAGCTTCCACAATGAAGAGTGTTGCTATGTGATCAGGTAAATCTGGCAACAAGTGGACAAAAAAAAAAAAAAAAAAGACTTGTTGATTGGCGTATCTCAAAAAATATTGAGTTTTTTTCTTCTATTAAGTAACCCAAGAATATACATTATAATCTTTCCGAAAAAAATAAATTTTTGTACTATCTGGAAGCAGCAGGAGCAGTACTGTACCCTTAAGCAGAACATTGAGAATTGGACAAATGCGTTTGTAGATATCTAGTGGAAAAAAAGCCTGAGCAGTGATTAAAAGCTGCTAACAAATTTACCCTGAATGAGATATTTATGAGCAGGAAGGCTTTTTTTTTTACCATATGTGACCCGCAGTACATGGCATCTGAAGGAAAAGGAACATGTTGAGGGAGGAGTGTAACAGAGACAGTGGTGGTCAAAGTAAAAATACAAGGAAAAATCCAGGAAAAAAAATTAATTATTCTACTTTTCAATGTTTTTGGTTTTGGCATGCATATATTAAAACCCAATCTGAATTAACCAAGGGGCCATTTTACCTACTATAATAAGTCTTTGAAACAGCATGATTAATGAATAGTATGGAATACAAAAAGCCATTTACTGGTGGCATAATGAAATTAAGGTTCTGGGGGAAAAAAACGTTGACAAAATTAAAGATAAAGGAGACCCGAAAGAGGGAAATGTAAAGTCAGCTTCAGCAGTGAGAATCTATTGAAAACAGAGCCGGTGAGAGATGGAATGTTAGTCCTCTCTGCTGCAATAAGCCTCCAGCAGCGAGGGTAAGAGGCAGAAAGGCCAGGATTCCTGACAGAGCCTTATCTCATCTTCAGCTTGGAATAAAACCCATTTTCCAGCCCCGAGACAATAAAGCACAAGGTTACTAAACCCCACACCCGTGACACCCCTATTTAGACGGGGGGCCTCAGCCCGACATAAAAATGCATAACACCATCACCGCGCTGAGAGATGACACCAGGTCTTAGCTTTCTATGTCTGTGAGCATATATGTGTGCTTTATGATAATTTACCAGAGTGCTAAGCTCCTCTGTGCTGTGCTTGAGCTGATAACGTCTACTGGGGCAAGTAGAATAACAGAAAAGCATAAAGGTCCATTGCTGGCATTATTTTATGCTTTTTTCCCCCCCCGCTGTTTACGCACAAAGGTTAATTGCATTAAAGAGCAACGAATGACCACGAGAGCACACATGCATGCTTTCAAACAACTAAGCGCACACGCTCAGCCTCACGTCGGGCCTGTTTTACTGCTTCCTCTGGGATTTCTTCCCCTGCCTGTTGAAGTGAATGTGACATGCGGTCTCTCATCATCACTAAGTGGATTGAGCATTGTGATGGGAAAATCAGGAACCCTGAGGAAAAATGCCGCACGGAGCATACGGTAATGTGATTCACCTCTGCTATAATGTGTAACAAGCGTTTCCCGTCTTTCCATCCGCCGTCCTTCTCTCCGTCCGGACCAGAGCGCCACCTGTTTAAAAAAGTTCTGCTCTGACATTTGCCCAGAGCTCATACTGCTGCTGGAAAAATCTAGTGTCTTATTTCAGTGTTTTTAGGTCTGGATAAATATGACAAAGGAAAAAAAAAATATGGAAAACTATTTTTAGATATCTCCTTTTTTTTCCTGTTTTTTATGTAAATAGTATGTGTCTTTTTTTTCCTTTTTGTCCTTCATCCTTCCGTGAATCATTCCCTACACCCTGATGCCATTCTTTTCTTCCTTGTTTGATAGTCCTTTTTGAGGCAAAATATAGACACACAACAGGTGCGATGAGCAGATATGCACCTTTCCTCCTTTTGGCACCTTCTTTTGATTATTGAGCCGATGTGATAAGTGACATTCTTTACTGTGAGATCAATAAAGTATATCTTATCTTATCTTTTCTTATCTTATCTTATCTTATCTTTTCTTTTCTTATCTTATCTTATCTTATATAAACAGACATGGCGCCATCTAGCGGCAGTATTGCAGAACTATCATAATGCCGGTTTGCTTGATTAATAAATCACTTGTAAATAATGCCAGACTGAGCCCGACCCTCTGCAATGCCTTGCAGTAAAGCAGCATCTCGGCATGATCGAAGACCACCCATTATTAATTAAATACACCGATTTACAGCAACTGTAAAACCCTCATATCAGAACATTTACTCATGTCAATCAACTCTGCGGTTACATCTTAGCTTCGGCGGGTTTAGCGACCACTTCAGTGAACGCCAATGTTTATACTGTATTCCCAGTGATATTCCAGTCGTTTCCCTCTTGGAATCTTTTTTTTCTTTTTTTTTGTACTGTTTTCACTGGACCTTAGACCTTTTTTATTGTGTTGCTGGGAGATGATAGTAGCCTTTAGCCGCTTCTTTGTTTTATCCTCTGCTGCGCTGTGGTACTTCCGTTGTACACAAAAGGCTTCATTTACTAAAAGTTTAAGCAAAAACAAAGCATAAAACACCAAAATAACAACTAATACACCAACAGTACATGATAGTCTTTTATAAAAAACTTTGTATGTACCCAGAGTGAGCTACTGATATATATAAGTCAAATAATGTGGCTATGCACCTTTTAAGAGAAGAAGATAAAATTGAGTTAGTTCCAACAAAATATGGTTTCTTGTATTGTTCTCACCCAAGAAAGCATACAGAAAAGTGAAATGTCCAATATGACAGAGAAACACTTTCTGGCAAGAGGAGATGCAAACATAGGGTGGCTTAAGCTAGCATCTGCCCAGAGCCAATGTCTGCCCTACATAATTACTGGAAAATCGCATAAGTACAAACACCCAAAAGAGATAGAAAAAAAAAGAAGCCAACATTGTGTGAAAAAAAGTCTGCACTGTTTTGTCATATCACTGCAAATTAGGTCAATCCAACCAAAGCAAGTTTGGCATCAGCGAAGCATTTAATTTCATGTTTGTTGCATCACTGCTTGACTCAGACACAGCCACTGTGAGATGACCTCTTGCATGGTCTCACCTTGCTCATCAGAGTGAGATGTGTCAGACTGGCAGAGGACCAGACACTGAGGAAGCCCTCCACTGGTTTGCTCATTTAAATGTCATAGCAGTAGCGCGCCAGGCTTTGGCATTCTCTTACTCTGTTAATTACAGGGAAAGCTCCAATGTAAAGAGAGGATAGCTATTTGTCTGGGGGATACGGCTATCTGAGCTTCCTGCAACTATTTAACTTGGAAATAAACCTCAAGGATAGGCAGTTAGCATGTTTTAGTACATGTCAAGAAAGATCTTATTTGTATGTCCTAAGGCAGTGAGGATTTGTTGAGGTTATTTTATAAGACTTTAATGGAATACAGTGCCAAATTACTAAAAAGCATTACAGTTAGAGATCCTTAATTTTCCGGATTTATATGAAGAATTTTCTATAGCCATGGACATAAAGTAGCACTTAGTATTAAATGGGTATTTACATAAATATATATATATATATATATATATATATATATATATATATATATATATATATATATATATATATATATATATATTATCGTTTTGGAAATCATGAACCTTCTGTCAAAAAAGGCACTGTATGATTATTTATTAAAATTCCAAAAACCCTGGCTATATGAAAAAAACCTGCATAAGCATTGCACCTAATGGATGTTGTGCCGTTATGCATGTTTTTAAGTTATTTAATGTTTATTATATACCTCTTGGTCTGTTATGTATTGTTCGCTGAATATCAGCCCAAACAGCTGACATTAGGAACTTAACAGCAAGCTCTGCACACATATGGAATAAAGGAGAGACAACTTCTCTTCAAGTGTAAGAATCCTCTGATCCCAAGCTTGTCCAACATCTTGAGTAGTGTGACCTAAAGAGTCAAATGCTATTATAAAGTCAATAAAAATGCCCATTTTGTATTTATTTTCATATGTTCTTGAGGTGATTTCTTCTTCAAGCTACATGAGCACCATGAAAGTAGACAACCATACTGGTTGTTCATTACTAGTTTGTGTTTTAAATGAAGATTTTAAGTCTTGCTATGTGAAGTTTTTCTAGATTTATTTATTTTTTTTTGAAAACTGATGCAGTAGAGATATTCTTCTATAGTTATTGAATTTGTGTTTATCTCCACCTATAAGTAATGCAATTATTCTTGAGATGATCATCTTTTTTCTGGTAATGTGCCTGTTTTGAATGACAAATTAAAATACACAATGTTCTTTTCTTATTCCCAATTAAACTATTTAATTTACTACATGGTCCTTTTGTTTCTGTGATGGACTGGTGACCTGTCTAGGATGTATCGCTGTGCACTTGCCCCCCGCGGCTCTTCACAGACAAGAAGGCAAAGACAATTCATCAGTGGATGGGTGTTCCTTTTGGACATCTTTATTTTTTTTAATACCTTGGTTAAAAAAATCCCTTCTGCCACCTTCACAATACATATTAGTATACTTTTGTATTTCTTTTGTCTTTTCTCTATTTCTTTTGTTTTAACTTTTACAAATTGCCTATATAAAACATTAACATTTTCACATGCATGCTGTAGTCCCTTAAAAGCTCATGACTAAATATTTATTTTTATAAACACACTGCCTGATTGGGCAGTTCTTATTATATTAGTTGTTTAATGTGTGTCTCAGAATACAACAGAACCAGTAAATATGAAGAAACTAAAATTGATAGACCTCACGGTATGTTCTGATAGTTCATCTTTCAAAGCAATTCTGGTTGCTTTAAATCTTATTCTCTTGTATATTATTGTACTCCTTCAAATATGTATTACTATTATCAATCAAGGATGAAGCATCAGATGTTATTCTACTTGGTTCTACAATTGTTGGTGAAATAAGATAACGTCAAAAAAGACATCTGTTGGGGAAACTTGGGTGTAAAAGTGACAAAAAGAGTACGTCAGTGATGAACACAAGATGATCTAAAGTTAAGTTCTAAAGCAACACAGAATGAGCTTATCAGAAAGGCAAATTTGAAAAGAAAGTATGACACAGTGGTCACAGAAAAAAATTAAACAGAGGAAAAGCGGCAATGGATTTACACAACAATGTGAGAAAAATAGTCTATCTGCATAAATGTACAAGCAACACTGAGTCACTGAAGTACGTGCAAATGAACATCCGAGAGACTAATGATAAACAGGTAATAAATTCAATATTCTATCAAACGGAAGAAATACAGCAATTGATTTGCGCACCAATGTGAGAAAATATGCAATATCCATGATTGTACAAGCAACACCCAATGCTTATTCTATATGACATTTTAATAACTGTATCTGTGTTTTTATGTTTTTTGGAGTTTAGCAAATCAATGTTAAAATCCCCACATACATAAAGTACCTTTTGTGTTCGTTGAGCTAAACAACCTTTCTATGAGGACTCTGAAAGTATGGATATTAGGGCTTAGCTTTCTATACACACAGCTGACAAGTGTTAGCTATTGTTTGTGCACAGTGTCAATTTCCCTTGATTAACAAAATTGTTTGTATATGTCCTTTGAGGACATGTAAGAATGCACTAGACACAGTTGGAGTATTATAGCAGTCACAGAAAATTAGCTACTATAAATGCAAGATAACCTAATTTGTTACTGGCAACAAACATATCTTATACACAAGAAATATTTCTGTTTCATTGTTCTGACATCGAGGGGTTGCAAAGTGTTCTTGAAGGCAGCACCACCACAAGGCAATTTGCAGTGAGAAAAATAGCTATAGTTAGCTGGCATTATTTGACAATGATGAAATGTGAGCTCTACATTTTCCTTGAGGTGCTTCAGACAGTGCAGTAAACTGTAAAAATGTGATGGAGGTTGAACTCCTTCTACAGAATTAGGGTGTAAGTCTCGCAACCTGGTGTTTTTATTCGCTTGTGCACATGAGTAATTCTCTGTGTGAGCGTGTGCATTTTATGTGTGTGCCAGCGTACAAGCCCTTTATCAGATGTTGGCAGAGTGGAGAACAGCCAGATCGATAGAGCTTTGGCCTGAAACAGGGAGACAGTACCTGGATCTCAACCGGCCTCCACCTTTCCTCTCATTGATCTTCATTACCTCAACAGACTGCAGCGAACAAGAAGGAGCTGGTCACAGTACCCAATACACACAAGAGGATAAACCATGTGTTTACACTCCACACAAATTTGAACGCGAAATACACACACAGACTAATACATTTCAATTACATTCATACTTATCTCCATGACTTTGGAAGGACCTTACGTCCTCTATACTCAGACAACAACCACTGCTACCCACAGCCACATCCAAATGAAAACTGACCAACAAATCACATGTAGGCTGATAAAGCAATGCTATGAATGAAAAATACAATTCAGTTGTTCATAGGAGCTGGTTTTCTATTTACTTATTTGGAAGTTTGGAAAAAAATTTGCCTGAAATTGTTTAATTTTTCAACTAATACACCAATAGTTGCTAGTTTACCCCCCCCCCCCCACCCCCTAAAAAAAAATCTATCTATCTATCTATCTATCTATCTATCTATCTATCTATCTATCTATCTATCTATCTATCTATCTATCTATCTATCTATCTATCTATCTATCTATCTAAACCGAAACTACTGTTTGCCTATCTTGCCAATTGTTAACGTGCATTTTAAAGTTTTTTGCAGGTCCATATATAGGGAAAATAACAAATTTTCTCTGAGATCCAATGTTCCTAAACATTCTGGAAAAGTCTGGAAATGTAAGAAATTTGATATAAAGATTCCCCACCTCTAAATAACAAATTGAATTGGGGGATCTTGCTAAGATTATTATCAGAATTTTCTATAGTATGCTGTTGCATTCACAGCTTTTTAATTTGTTTTTTAAGTAAACCCTTCTGTCCACTCATCCATCTCTGCATCCTTCTGTCTACACCTCTTTATAGCTGTTTGTCTATTCCTTTACTTATGCATATCATTAATCTGATATTAAGAAATAATACTGCTATAACTTAAGAACAATGTATATTCATATTCAAGTTTTGTCTGTGTTGAGGCTCTTCTGACTTACAAGATGTGCCAAGTGACTAAAATTCCAGCAAGATTATTTCCAGAATCAACTAAAGCAAATAGCATTTCAGCAGATTCTATTGAACCCCCAATTTTCAATACTGAGGAGTTTGAAAAAAGTTACAGAATTACTTTATCCAATTAAATCGGTGAGACGAAGGTTTATTGACAATAGCACAAACAGCAAGCAGAAGCAATACTAATCAAGTGTATTGTGAAATTCCAATGTGGTACTTTAGAGATTTTAACATTTTAGCAAGTCAAACCTATTTACAGGAAACAAAAGCAAACAGATGAAAACAATTTGAGAAAGCAGCATGTATGCCGCGTGGATTGAACACATTGTGTTCCCGATGCATCTTCCCTCACCTTGTCTCTATATAGCAAGTCATTTAATGCTAAACGTGAGCGAGTTCAAGAGGAAATGGCAGGGAAAGGAGCAAGTGAATGAAAGGTAGATTATTGAATAACCAACACTGTCAGGTACCATTCTCCCCCTTTGTCTTAATTTAATTCTGCCCCATGTCCCGTCGAGTCTCATCGGGAAGTAGACAGCATCAAAGCCGAGCCGGAAAACACTAAATGAGTGTAACTCAATTGTTGTTTGGCTATCATTGATTGTTTGCCCGGAAAGAAGTTGGAAGAGAGACAAGACACTTATTTTCTCCACCTCTCCTCAGTAATCTCTTTTGAGAAGGATGAAGGTGCATATGGAAGTGTCTGTACCTGAAAAAGCTCTAGTTCACCCAGCTTTTGACTGTTTTGCACGATGCTATATCCACAAGAAACACTAATGCCATGTGAAGCAATTAAGGATAATGAGGCAGACTTGCATAAAAAAAAGGATAAAAAAGCAGAGCACTCTTTGGTCACAGAATAAAACAGATGGGCCTTTAATTGGGAGCCTAAAGCAGGTCATTTTGCTTGTTCTCACACTCTCAGCCGTGGCATTCTCAGGATTCTGACAGCAAGGCAAACAAGTAATGTTCTTCGGCATGATCAGGCTATTTAACGTATCCTTAAAAAATACACAATTTTGGAAATCTGTTTATAGACTCTTTTTTCATACCGATGATGCTCTGAGTCTGTGATAAAGATGCTCTCTGATTTTCCAACCACAAGGAATAAAGTCAACTAAAACTAATTGAGTTTCGTCAACTGGACACAGGTCATTCGGAAAACAATCAAATGAAGGGCTTTTTTTTTTTTTTTCAAAGATCTTAGAAAAAACTTTGGGTGAAAAAGCCCTGTTAGAGCAGGACACATAAAAACCAATGCCTGATGTTCTCTTACCATTCGGTAGTGTTAGCTGTGTCGTTTCTTCAAATGTCTCCTGTAAAATGCCATAGCATACCAAACATACTCTATGTAGTGGGAAAAGTAGGTGTCAGTACATTAGAGGCCAGTCAACCCGTGCCTTCAATTATCTTCTTTCAGAATATACTTTTAGCTGTTCCCAAAATGGATGCATTTCAACTACTACATTAGCGCAAAGATTTAAAGAGTCAAATCTTTTAGAAATAGGAAAGGATCATTTCAACAATATTATGTTAAATTGAGCAATTTTGGTACCTATGGCACAGGAGATGTACGAAAATACATAGATTGAACCTCCTGGAACCTTATCGTATAAAAACCTGTGTGTCTATGTGTTTTGACAAATAGAAGAAAGGTTTCATAAATCTCACACTGTGTTTAAAAGAATCTCTCTTCAACGCAGAATTTTCCACTTCAAGTTTGAACTAAGAATATTTTATTTCTCCTTGATTATATGATGATAAAAACCTGTGAAGTATTTATTCATTGGCATCATTAGAGGCTAACAGTAAACAAGTTGTTTTCTTGCATCAACGCTTACAAATAATTTGTCTCTTGTCTATCACTTTGTGATTGTTTTGTTTTTTAGTAGGCAACCAAGATGCTGCCATACAAACAATATAAGTTTTTTTAGTGCTCATGCCCAATGAGTGGTCTTGATTAGTCAACTCTATCAACAAAGTAGGGTTACTCAAGAAGTATTGGTTTTCTAACTTTAAAACAAGAGTCTTAACAAAGGGTGATAACCAGTTGTCAAGGTTAAATGCTTACCTTTATACCCTGGATATGGTAATAACATCTACACCTCACTGAACTGAACACCCTTTCATAAGCCAGACGTACCCTCACAAGAAACGCTGAGGTGGTTTAATTTCCAAAAACTTGTACCATTACTTTTGTACACACTTTTTTGTATACATTTATTTCTTTTTGAAAAAATGTGTGGATTGAAAATTGTGCATGTGAATACCTCACAGGTGGTGGTCATTAGGTGAGAGGTGGAGTACACCTTGGACAGGTTGCCAGTCCATCACAGGGTAACAAAGAGAAAGACAGGACAGACAACATGCACATATGCACTCACACCTGTATAATTCTTCTATTGTAAAGAAAACAAAAAATAACTGCTATAGATAAGTATGAGATAGGATAAATCTATGAGCTAGAGTTTACCGCATCTTGCCACTGGGATTTGTGTCCATCCCTCAAGGCTAAACTGCTCCAGCTCCTTCCTGTTAGATGCCTTTTACCTTTGAACAGCGATCTTCAAATCTAACTACTTATTCTCTATTGGAATAATTTATTTGATTAGGCCACTCCAACACATCTAAATGTTTCTCCTTAAGTCACTCTAGTGTTGCTTCAGTAGTATGCTTCAGGTCATTGCCCTGCTGGAAGGTAATATCCATTTTGTTTAACACCATCTAGCTTTTTCCCGTGACTCAGACCAGTTTCCCAGTTCCTGCTGCTGAAAAACATCCACACAGCATGATGGTCTCACCACTATGTTTTAGTAATGTCTTTTTTCTGGCCACTCTTCCATAAACCCCAGATCTATGGAGGCTTTTTTTGGTCCTATGGACATGTCCTCCAGTCTCATCTGTGGAGCTCTGCAGCACCTTTAGGGTTACGTTCGGACTCTGTGCTGCCTCTCACCCATTTCATAAACCACCTTCAGGGGTTGTTGTTGACAGGAGACATTAACCCATACAGGAATATTCTTTTAAATCCCTAACTGTTTGACTATTTTGTCATTTTGTTTCTAATTATGAGCTTTACATCCTACGGCTACAGTTGCATTGCTGTGTAACAAGCCACTTGTCATCAATTACTTTCTCTTTCTCCATTTATTCTTCTTTTTCTTGTTCATAGAGTTTCAATGGAAGTTGTGAAACAAAATGTTGTTGCATTACTGCAGTCAACTGCTACGGTTTCCCAAGCGCTTGATGTAGTCACTTGGTTTGACAAGGCATGTTGTCTGTGAACGCTCATCAGGGGCTGTTGTTCAGTGTGTGATCCCCAGTTTTCCAGCCGACACGCACGTATGTGCTGAAACCAGTCTGTTAGTGGGTACTCCAAGTGTTCAACATCTGTAAAAACTGTGAAAGTCAGGTTATCTAATGTCTCCAGCTTTAGATAACTTCCTAGAAATCATGATGCAAGAGGATTCATTTTCCAAATAACAACTGTATTCTGACTCTTCGAGATTATGAGCCAGAGCCTGCAACTCACCAAAAGGGAGGATATACTGTATTAACCTCTGTTTTTGCCTTGCCTTTATTATACATTAATTTGGTATGTGCTTTATTAAAATTCTAACCTAAAATGTTTTCACAATTCCATCACACAAAGAAAAATGATAATATGCTGATGACTGCTTATCAGCATTGCACACGTTTTGGGGCACAGTTGGAAGAAAGGGTTTACAATGTCCTGTTTTGTTTAGTGGGTAAAATTACATTACACGTAAAAACTTACAAGAAAAAAATCGCTGATGATTAACACTGTTTCTAATTTTGACAGAGTTAAACCCAGAGAAGCAATAGCTCTAACGTCATTAAAACATTCTGTAGAAATGCCCCCAAAGTTTTGACACTTTTTTTCATGGGAAAAGAAAACATCAAGCACCTGAATTCCATCATGGAATCGTTCTACTGGTTTGGGTTCATCCTTATTTTCTTGCTTTAGCAGTTTGAATGGGATGGGCGCTGTCTAATTCAGTTGATCATCTGAACAAGAAGTCAAGATGTTCCAGGATTTACAATAAAATCTAACAGGGTTGATTTTTTTTCCAGCAACTACTTCCTATTTTACCTTCTAATGCTTGAAGGGTACAGAACGTCTTGAAATTGTAATCAGCAGTCAGCTGAGGGTGGCTTTACCTGACTCGCAAGATGTTTAGCAGGATTGTTAAATTGCTCACTCAAGCAAGTGTTTGTTCATCTCCAGTATATTTAGACAGGCCTCACAGCCTGACTCATTAACACCATATTATGTGGTTGGGCCAAGTGATGTGTTAAATTGTACCCCTGTACCACAGAAAACAACAAGCTGGTCCCGTACTGACTAAATAGCGTGTCATAGCCATGTAGCTATTTGAACTCAGACTGAAAGAAGAGCGGTGTTACAAAGAGGGTCTACTGTAGCAGATGGCAAGGCAATGTAAGCTTTCTTAATAATTAGTTAGAAGGTAGTTGTGTACCAGCATAAGGAATGACACGGTGGAGTAGTAGTATTGTTTAACTCATCAGCCGAAAAAGGCAAGACTATGAAAATGGCAAGACAAACCTACCAGTACATCACTGTCCACTTAAACTGACAGGCTGGCCAAGGAGATAATTAAAGAAAGAAGCTTGGATGAGAAGATCAATCGACAAGCAACTATTAGCCCCCCACACCCCCCAAGAAAATCTGGCCTTTATGAAAGAGTGGCAAGTTTTTACAAATGCCTAAATATAAACCCGGTTAAATTAGGGATGGAGCAAATCTCAGGAAGACGGTGCTCTGATCAGTTGAGAAAAAGCTTTTTGCCCTACATATGAAAGGCTACATGTGGCAGAAATCTAATGCCGTAAACAGAGCAACCCTATTGTGAATCATGGCATTGACGGTATCATTATGTGGGGTTGCTTTTCTTCAACCCTCTTGTCTATGTTTAAGGCTGTTTATTTCACTCTTTGTTCTTCTTTTTTTTTTTTTTTAGGTTTTTATGTTTTTTTGTATAGTGGGCTGATAGGAAAGGGGGTACGAGAGAGGGAGAGAGACATGCAGGAAAGGACCACAGGTCGCAGTCAAACCTGGGTTTTACTGCACATATTGTATAGTTAGACTATACTGAGAATAACCTCCATGTCCTTGTTCTGTTCAAAGAGTCCATATCTGTCTAAGCATCAAAGTGTTTTACATCTGTGACGGATTACTGATTTCTTTTTCAAAAACCTTTTTCTTTTTGTTTGCCGTCGTCTCATTAAACACATTGAAAAGGTCAAGCTCGTGACTCAAAGCCCTGCTGCATTTAATGGTCCTTTGAATTTGCTCCTTTGAGTCATGTAGAGATCGCCATGAATGTGGATCACGTATGGGACTTCTGATTTCACTTGCTGGTCGGGCTTGATAGAAATTCTCTCTTTCATCCTCCTCAAATGCACATGCCGTGTTTTAGAGCAGCTCTGTTCCACACAGGTCAATCGGTTTCGTTTTTATTCCTCAGAGTGAGGCCAAGCTCATTCACACGAGTGTACGTCATTACACGTACGATTCGATGTAGAAGGCATAATAACCTAACTCTGCCGAGCATGTCATTCTGATTCCTATGGCAATTAGTAAGCTTTGCTCGGATTGACAGGACCAAACTAACAGTATCGCCCAGACGTATGAGACTGAATTGCACAATATTCTGGCACTTACGAGCCAAACTGAGGTGAAAAGAAACAACCTTAACTATGATTTTTATATAGTCATAGTGATACAAACCAAGCACTTGAAACTAAAATACACAAGAAAGGGTTTGCTTGTTTACAACAAAGCATTATCTGAATCCACAAGCGGTGTATTGTGTGACTGAAAGAAAATAGTGTGGGATATTTCGGATACTGCAGTGAAGTCCACAGAGAAACTATCTTGGCTTCAGACCCAGCACGCTTTCTAAAAACGAAGACATAAATAGAATCAGCCATCCTTGGAGACTGTAGCCACAAAAGAGTATTTGACTTATTTTCTTCTTGAATCCTTTGTTGAAATATACATTACATAGACATTGGCTGCCAAAGGTTTACACACTCCTGGCAAAATGTAGGGTTTTGTTTTGTTTGTCTTTTTACAAAGGAAAACAATTTAAAATGTTTTTTATGTCACCTTATTGTAATATGTCTTGAAAAATTCAAATGGTAAAAGATATATTTATGAGGTGGGAAAGTAAAAGAAAGACATAGTTACACAATGCTTAACCTTTTGTTGAAGCCCCTTTTGATGGTCAGTATGCCATCAATTCTCACAAAATCTTCCCGATTGTGAGGAAATCACTTTTCACAGCATTATTTAGGGGATCCCACAGATTTTCAGTGACATTCAGTTCTGAAGGCTGGCTGGGCTATTTCAAAGCTCCATTGTTTTTCATTTCAAGCCATCATTTTGCTGCTTTAGATGTATGAAAAAAAGATATTTTCATCTGCTGCATTCTAACAGACGCCTGAAGGTTTTGGGTCAAAAATGACTGAAATTGTGAACTGTTCACAGTTTTCTTCGCTTTGAAAATAGATCCTAGCTCCATTTGCAAAAAAGCAACCCAAGACGATTGTGCTGCTACCACCATGTATCATTGTATGGTGTTCTTTTGTTGATTTACAGTGCAGTTTTTGTGCCAAACATAGCTTTTAGCATTGTGGACCAAAGATTTAACTTGGAATTTATCAGACAATAACACACCCTCCCACAAGTTCTTAGATGATCCCAGGCAGGATGAGTGATTTCTTTGAAAAAAAAAAAAAGAAAGTATCTGCCGTCAATCCTACTTCTTAGTGCAGACATGCAAAGGATATACTATATGATGATTATTTTCAGATTCAGGACACAACCAGTACTTCCCAGAAAAATGCCTGGAAATTATTCAGTGTTGCTTTTCGGCTCCTTTTCAATAGATCCTTCTTTTGCTTCCTCCAGTTTTGGAAAAGCCCCCTTTTTTGTAATTAATTTGATTAATTACAAAATTAGTTAATTGTTAAGGTCATCTCCATTTTCCCCTTACTTCACATAAAAGGTGTAAAAGGTTTTGAAAAAAAATATTTAAATACAACTTAAAAAGGGTGCAGGCTCACGCATGTTATATATAAGAATATATATATATATATATATATATATATATATATATATATATATATATATATATATATATATATATATATATATATGTATGTATGTATGTTCAAAACTTGGTTTCTGAGAGGTTTCTAAGTACTGTATACAAGCTAACATTCTCAACTAGCTCCTTCAACTAATATCAACTTACTGAAAGATTTACAGCATTCTTCTTCATGCTTTTTAGAACTAATAGATGTTTGCTGCTCTAAATTTATAATGGAGCTTAAGCGGAAATTCAATTGAAGAAACTCTATTGCCTACCTCCATCAATCAGAGACTCATCCGCCTCTGACTCAAGCCAATCAGCTTTGAACTGCTCCTCCTTGAAGCCAATCAGCATCCTGGGTTCATCTTAAAAGAACTTCAAATCCACGTGTCAGCCTTCTACTCAGCAAACAAGCAGTAGCTGCACAATGTCTGATTTGGACTCTGATGACTGGATTCAACCCACCTCCATCCCCTTCTCCACCATCGTAGCAATCTCCGTCTGGCTTCCTACGGTGCTCCTACAACCTCCACCCTATCAGAGTATAATTCCTCCCGGACTCTTACGGAATTCCCTTTCACATCTCAATCGGTCCGGCAAAAGACCGCCATGTCGAGCCTGGTTCTGCCAGAGGTTTCTTCCCAAAGGGGAGTTTTTCCTCTCCACAGTCGCTTCATGCTTGCTCGTCATGGACAGTTCATGCAAACCTGTGTTTATCCACGTTGGACATCTATCTTTTGGGTCCCCGAGTGAAGCATTGGTATGTTGCAGTGGCCTTATAGCAAGAAGGTCCTGGGTTCAAGTCCTACCCTTGCCCTGGGTCTTTCTGCATGGAGTTTGCATGTTCTTCCTGTGCATGCGTGGGTTCTCTCCAGCTTCCTCCCACAGTCCAAAAAATGACTGTGAGGTTAATTGGTCTCTCTAAATTATCCTAAGGTGTTAGTGTGTGCATGAATGGTTGTCTGTCCTGTCTGTCTCTGTGTTGCCCTGTGACCGATTGGCGACCTGTCCAGGGTGTACCCCGCCTCTTGCCCGTTGACAGCTGGAGATAGGCACCAGCACCCCTCACGACCCCAGCAGGGATAAGCGTGTTAGAAAATGGATGGATGAATTGTATGCACTAGTTGCTCCTGCCTGAGCACCTTGATATTGGAACTCCCGAAGGAAAAGGGTCTCCTTTTTTGCAGCTTTGAGTTACAGGGAAGGTGTTGATTTCTTCAAAGCTTACTGTATATCCTAAACATCAGTTTACATGACCTAGCCACTTTGGAGTCGAAAGGGTGCCATTTGGGATTGTTTTATTAATCCTGGGGGACATCAATGCCCACATGGAAAATAATGACATGTTTGGGGGCATGCCCTACCCATTGTGCCAATACGTGTACTTGACTCCAGGCCATGCTGTGCAAAGGAAAAAATAATAATCAAACTCAAAGATTTATTTTGTAGTTATACCATTAAACCTTGAACATTATTCATGGATTCTTGGGTAAAGGAGCAATGCTGCCAACTGGTCACTATTTAGTAGTACGTTGTTTCTGGTGGCAGACATGCTGGTAAATAGAAATGTTAAATCCAAACAAGTTGTCGGGAATAACTGGAAACAACTGGCAGATAACCCTATTTAGAAGATGTTCAACTTAAACTCTTAATCATACAGGTCATATTAAGGGCCTCCAGGAGCCTGTAATTCTTGCCACTCAGGTGGCCAAGATGAGAGTCAGTTCCTGTTAGTCTGAGACCATGGTTCTTAGCTGGAAAATGGTGGATTGTGCCCTCCAATTTGGGATTAATCTTTGGCCCAAGAAGATTAGTTCAAGTACGTTGTCCTCTTTCACATAGGATTGAGTGGGAGATAAATGGACTGGGGCCTTGTCTGCAGTACTGGAGCCATTTTTGCACTCTGTCTGAGGGAAAAAAGAGCAAACCAAGAAGTAAAGCACTGAATTTATCAGTCCATCTTTGTTCTAACGCTTATCTATCACCAAGCGATAGAGATACGGGTAAAATAAGCTTCTTCCATGGGGTGACTGATGGTTTCAGTTTGTGTTTAACAAGCTTCTATGTCACATCTTTTATGAAATTTGTTACACTGGGTCTACTTTAGGTTCTACTAGCTGACCCAGAACCTGTAGAAAGGATTTTCAACCCCACAGTTTTAGCATATGGTCATTCACAGTTCTGCTGGAGTTCTCTTACTGTTAAAAATCTTTTTTTTTTTCTTTTCCACTCTATAAAATAAGTCAATGGGAGGGATATCTACAGTCAACAGTTCAAAACAATCAAATGGGCTTCGTTTTAGAAGTTGGCATTATGAACTGGCAAGATTGCATTTAATTATAGCTAGAATCAAACTGGAATGTCTATATATGAATTTGAATCTGTCGGTACAATTGGACGGATTTGGTTATAAATCTATCTTTATAAATGAAATCTTGTAACACACAATCAAATTATGTCGGTTGAGAATTTATGCTATAAAGACAAACTCAACTGAATTAAATGGAACTACAGTTCCCTTTTGCCTCAACATGCCCCAGAACAACCCAAGATGGTCAGGAGAATTTGCAAAAGTAAGAAAACAAATTGTATTTTTTTTTTCCAGTTCACCTGTAATGTGTTTACTGCTGTGTTGAAAAGTGCTAACACATTTTATTAAAATATTAAATGTCTTAATTTAAGACATTAAATTAGGTAGATCAGTAGAAGTAGAAGTTGTAATAAAGTAGAACTGCCATTTAATATTATACAGTCGAGAAAGGCATCAATTGTCCTGTATCATTGTGAATAACGAGATCAAATGGATGTTTGTGAAGTAATGATTAACTCTGTTCTGAATTGCTCTATAGATTGGAAGACAGCCCCGAAGGACCAGCAACCAATCTGCTGAAAATCTCCCCACAATAGCACTTGTTGTGCATGCAGCACCATTATTTAGCCTCATCCTTCACTTCATTGCCATGCAGGAACAAACTCAAAGCTTCACTTTGTCACCATGATAATTAAAGAGGATTTATAAATAACACCATGCATTATTTATAAAATCAGAGGTTACAGGATAATTTGCATGCAAATGTCTTCTTCTTTTGACTCATCTAAAATAAAAACAAAAAAATTGTATAAAATTGACCAATATCCACAATGGGTATGCAATTAAATTGTTTCACATTCAAACGGTAGGCATCTAATTAATCAATCTTCTATTATGAACATATTATACACATCATGGACCTTTGACTGCATAAATACACAAAGGCAGATTTTATGCTCTGGCAGACGTGATAAACAATGTGTTGGAGTTTAAGATGCGCCACACTGATCGCTCAAACACAATAATCAACGGCTAACTCACATACACAGAGGTGCCTCTGCTTTCTTGAAAAGCGACTTTTTACTGCACTCAATAGAGAAAAGTCAATTGGCTGTACATAGCACAACAATTAGGGGTTTTTCTAAACTAATCATTCATTTACTGCATCCTAGAAAATATGTTGCAGTTATTAGTTAAACCTGGTCAGAAACAGTCAGAAAAACGTTTTTGAAATGAAGTCTAGTATCACGTTTTTTTTTTTGTTAAAAAAATAAAGTAAAATAAAGATAAAAGAAAAAGGCAAACAAAAAGATAAGTATAAAAAGGTTAGATTTATACCAGCATTCTTCTGATTCTGATTGCCTGATCCTGACCTGTACTGCCTCTCGACCTCTGAGCCTGCCTGACCCCTGCCTCACCCCTGCCTCACCCCTGCCTGACCTGATTGCTTGTTCCGTCTTTCTGATCACTGCCTGACCTGAACTCATGCTACCTCTGCCTGCTTGTGTACCGAACCAGACCTGCTACCGGACCACCGAGCTTGCCTGACCCCATCTAGCCTGTAAGCCTGACCATGTACCGAACCTGGAACAGTGACGCAACCTTGTCCTGGATCTTCCTCTGGCGCTTCATTGGACTTCTGACCACCTGGCTCTGACCTCGGATCTCATCCCAGACATCAGCTTCCTGTTCATCCTTCTGGTCATCCTTCTTACTATCGTCCTCACGGTTCTGACCCGCCGCCTGGCTTCCAACCACCGAATATCAGCAGGGGTTCTTCCCTGGGACTTTCCACCGGCCCCAGACTGTACACTGAGAAGAGGTTAGTGACCATAACGTTTGTGAGTCATCACAGCAAGTTAAACATGGTTGCTAACCTGCTGTCTGTGTCTCCTGAGGTTCCTGCCGTAGACACGGACGCTGCTTGCTACATTTAAGTTTTAAATAAACTGTTACTAATAGTTAACTGCTTGTCTGATTGGAACACTGGGTCCTTCTATTCTGAGCCTAACATTTCTAGACCACTGAAACAAAGGAGACCGTTTTTGTGACAATTTATAGAGAAAGGTTGAAGCCCATTTAATAGGGTCCCCCCAAATCAATCAATCGATTAAAACCGTACTATGAAATAGAACAACCCTAAAACTGGAGTAGGAGCTCTGAGAAAACTGTGGACTCAAGCCCACTACATACTTCACGAGAAACGAGACATTTGTTCTCGCTCCCGCAGCGAATGACGTCATTTTGTTCTTACAGCCCCGTCTTTGAGGGTTTCCCTGCATGTTCTCGACACAACGTCTGGGCAGAATTTTTTCCTCAAGGGGTGTCCGACTACTGTACTTTGATTGGACATGATTAGATAGGCGTGTTTAGGTTGGAGAAGCGGAAATGTCACACGCATCTGTGGAAGTGTTCTCATGGAGAATGCAGCGGCCTTGAGCCTGAAAATTACAACAATCACACCTTACAGGTCCCCGACTCGCTCTCTGCTGTGCTGCAGCCCTCCCTCCGCAGCTCCTCCCCCACAGCAGAGCATATCATGCTGCTCCAATGTTTACCCTCGATTTTTTTGTTTTTGTTTTCTAAGCCAGTCCAAGCCTTTCTTTTTAGCTTTAATTTCATCATTAGTTTTCTTCTGTTTACCAGCCTCTATTTTCTGAGCAGCTGCCACTTTACATATTAGCAGTTCCTGTAAAACTTGTTGTTTCTCCGCACAGCTGCAGGCCCCCGGCAATCTTGAGCGACAGTATGTGCTGTGCGGGGGACGTTTACTCCCTGGTTCGTGTTGGTCAAAATTAATTACCTTTTAAAATTGATATATTGTTCACACCTAACTATAAGTCGCAAGATCAGCCAAATTATTTAAAGAAAAAGTGCAACTTATCGTCCAAAAAATATGGTAGTTATTTTTGTCGGGAGTGTATTTCTCCAAATGGCTGCAGGGCTACTAGGAGAAACAAGAGGAATTTGACTTATTTTTCTGTCTCATATTTTACTGTCAGGATATAGTGACAGTTTTAACAAATATGTAAATAATGAACATATTTACTAGTTACCTACAGAAGCTTTAATAAGCCAATATATCCTTTGTTTTTGCTAATTAACTAACAGATAAAACATGTTGTTCCAAAATGTCCTTCTAGCTTTCTACTAACATTGCCACTAAATGCTGCTGTTTTCTGCCTAGTAGCAAGGATAGACTAGCATACCAAATATGGTACATTTTAAAATGTATCAAATCAAACATAAGCGTATGTGTTACAACACAGAAAGCTTTGTGACACCCTTTCTGCTTGATGTGATGTTTGACAAAGGTTGCAATAGTAAGTGTTCAATAATATTTCAATAAACTAAAAACAATGTTTAGAAATAAGGAATATCAAACTAAAAATCCAATAAACTAAGGTATATGATGACACACTGGACATAATGTTGCTATAGAGTTGTAAGAAATGAAGTGCCCATCTTTACATTTTTTGCTATCCGTTTTTTTTTCCTATGCTAAGTAAATGTCAATTTCAAAACAATTTTCTGTTCTCTGGTGTCAATCTAATGGACAGAGAGAGAAAAAGAAAGAACTTTTTGCCCTCCTTAAGGGGGTATCCTGACATCATCCACAGTGACAGTGGAGATACGGTGCTGTTACAACGCACAGTAAAACGAGAGGATGCTTAGTTTAGTGTCATCAGCTTTACCACTCAGGGGAATGACCTAAGCCGGAACAGAGACTGTGACAGTAATGGCCTGGGTTTCTGGGAAAAAGTGTTACCAGGAAATAAACAAGATGCAAAGTTGGAAAAAGTTATGTTGATTTAAAATGAAATACTAAGACAGGAGATATGATTATATACATTTACATTTGTTCTTTTTAATGTAAAATTCAGAACTGATGGAAGAAAGTGGCAGAGAAGTCCTTCTAATCTTGGTAAAGTTTATCAGTGAGTGGAGAGTGGGCAGATCCTAACACTATTTGACTTTTACAAAACTACTAGAGAAAGATTTTGATAACTTTTTAACGATATTATATATATATATATATATATATATATATATATATATATATATATATATAGATAGATAGATAGATAGATAGATAGATAGATAGATAGATAGATAGATAGATAGATAGATAGATAGATAGATAGATATTTATATTTATATACATAACAAATGGGAAATCAGGGGTAAGTTATATTATGGTGAGGGTAAAGGTGAAAACATAGCCCACATTTCCACTTAGGCCTGAATCTTGTGTGATGCAGATTTAATGCAGACTACAAGGGTTATCCAGGACTCTCGCTGAACATTCACATTGCAAGCCAGATATTTGTGACTGTACTTGACTGTAAGTGCAGCGACAAAACAACTACTATTTTAAAGGTGGTGTCAAGCACACAGCTTATAAACACATACAACTATGGGTTCAATTACAAGCAGAAACAGAAAAAACAGTCAGGACAATCTGCCACAAAGGTAATGTGTCCCTCAGGACTAGAGTGACACAGTTAATTTGCAGACACAAAATTAAAAATGGTGCATTCTTTCTGGACTTGGATGTTGGATTTTCTGAGTTCCAAATCAGAAAACAACGCTGGTCCTGAACCCTATGTGCACTAGGATCTCCCATGTTGAGAGTTCAGACTCAAAATGGCTGGAGCATGTTTAAAAAGGTAGTTAAGGAGCAAACTGCTTATTTCCAACATGATCCCTCACTGTTTAAATGCATAGAATAGAGAAAATAACATTTTATCTGTTTATATTAACTCCATGTTACCTAGCCACCAAACACAATATTAGGAAATCCCAAAGTTCTTACAACATACAAGTTATCTGCTTTTAGCCCTTGTGTGGCATTCCATTTGCCTAAGAAAATGAAAATAGGAGTTGGGGATGGAGTAAACCTGGGTAAAAAAGCTTTACAGGTGAAACAGTCGGCGCTCTTTGGATTCCTAATTATAAGCAAAAAACAAAAAGCTAGTATTCCAACATGGCTGTAACATAGACCTAAACACAGTAGATAAAACATGAAAGAATTTCAGGGGGGAATTTTTTTTTCTCAAAAAAATAGCAAAGGGGGAAAATGTCTTTAAATGTATTGATTTTCTTTAAATAATATCTCAGGTGCATTGGAACTATCTAGTCCTCCACCCTCTGCACGTAAAAATTTGCTTCATGCTCCAAATTGCCCTTTACACCAGGTTTGTGATGGGAAAATAATCAAGCAACAAAAAAGATTGCAACTTTTACCGTGAAGTACATTCTGCCACTATTTGTTGTAAGAAACAAAACCTCTTAGTGAAACGTTTCATTGTTATTTCCTTTCTTACTTTCTTAGGATTGAAACTGTTTTCATGGTCCATTTACCAAAAGATAATTAAGGTGTTCCACTATTTTATTTCACACATTTTAATTAGGGCTTTGCCACTCATTAGTTTTTGCGATATGAGAACGCCTGCACACTCACCCAGTCATTCTACTTAACCTTTCCATCTTACCGCAACAAGATTCATCTCTGAATGTGTCTGGGAGCAGACATTGTGCAGACTATTCATCAAGCAGAAGCATAATCCACTGCCTTAAGACACAGCCAAACAGTTCTTACCAGAAACAGTGTTGGGGGGGGGGGGGGTGTTGGTCCTGCTCATTTGGTTCACTTCTCACCACTCTACTCCATCTGCACTTTTATGCAGAATTTGAAGAAAGCTTTCTCCAAAAGCTCTCTCTGAAAATGTGTTTTTAGAGAAAAACATCCAATTATGCATTCTTCCATTGCTAGGTGGGTGTTGCATTTTCATCACTCCCATTCTTCAGCCCGTAGGAACATTGTGGACCAGCTTTTTTAGAAAGGGTCTCGCTCAGATCGCTGGTGCTAAAATTTGCCTTGCTGATTCACAGAGGTGAACAGTATGTGTACTGCTACTTTTCAGTTTCTTCCAGATATATATTTTAACAAAAAATATATATGAATCATATATCCAGCAAAAACAGAGAAAAATTCCACTCCCCCTCAAGAACCTTTTAGAAATGGTATGTCTGAAAACAGGTATAAGAAAGCAGAGTGAGCAAGAGTTTGTATAGAGTTGATTTTCGAATCAAGAATGAATCAGCCTTCCCACACACAAGGATACAAACAAGAACAGGCTTTTTTCTGTCTGTTTTCTACTGTATACAACAATGATATGGGCTATACAGTGCTTTGCAAAGGCATGGATATCTCAAGAACCTGTTTTGCATTTTGTCATGTTACAAGCATGACCTTCAGTTTACCTCACTGGGATTTTATGACAAAGACTGAGGTGAAAGAGCGTTGTGAAAATGCTTTTTAGAACCACCTTATGATGCTTTTACAGCGTCAGGTCTTTTGGAGTAGGCGTCCTCTAGTTTAGCACATTAAAACTGCAATTTTGGCCCAATTCCTCTTTGCAAAGTTGTCCAAGTTCAACCAGATTGGATGGAAACAATACGGGAAACTTCATTATTATTTTTTTAGGTCTGGACTTTCATTTTGTCATGTCAACATATGAATATGCTCTGTTGTTTATTCATATGGATGAACTTGTGGATGAACTTGTGGATGAACTTGTGCCCAGGTTTCTAGTCTTCTGCAGCCGCTTCATCCGGGATTGTTCTGTTTTCTTACCATCAACTCTGACTAGCATTCCCAAAATGTGATGCACAGCCATGTTTCGCTGTGGGGGCATTCAGAGCGACATGCGGACGCTAACGTTCTGTCATACAGATCTTGTGCATGTGGGCCAAAGAGTTCGGTTGTGATCTCATCTGTCCAGAGCGCCTCTTTCCACATATTTGCTGTGTCCGCTACATGCCTCGTGTAAAACTGCAGACCTCTCATGTTCTCATGTCTCTCTTTAACCGTAGCTTTTTTTTCCCCTTGTTGCAGTTCTATAAAAGCTAAACCTGTCTCTAACAAATTCTGCAGCTCCTACAGAGTTGCAATGAGCCTTTTAAGTTGCCTTTGAGATTTGTATTCGTTAAATGTTTTTTCCAGCCATATATAAATGGTAAATGGCTTCTACTTGTATAGCGCTTTATCAAGTTCAATGATGCCAAAGCGCTTTACATTACGTTCGGTCATTCATCCATTCATTCACACGCCGATGGTGGTGAGCTACATTTTGTAGCCACAGCTGCCCTGGGGCAGACTGACTGCAAAAAGGGAACTAAACATAAGTAAATTTTTCTTTAAATGACAGTATTTGTCCTTGATTTGAGCAGCTAAATAAGATGATCTGCCAATGGAATGATTATTTTGACCCCTAAAAAACATAATTGGATATACTGCACTTGAAATAAGAGGATGGAGATGAGTTGTTCCTATTTTTAGTGCAAAATTCCATTATTCCATTAGCAGATAATCTTATTTACCTGCTCAAATCAAGAACAAATACACTCGTTTTAAGAAAATTGTATTTACATTTAGTTCTCTTTTGGCTGTGAAGCGAGGCTGCCATACATCGTCACCAGCAGACCCTCTGGCGCAACGACGGAGACAGTTTGTAGGTTTGGACCAGCAGCATGCTACAGGAAGAACATCCTTGCTCCATATGTCCCTTTCCTTTCACTGCTTCATTATACACTACTATATGTTGGCTTGTCATGTGAAAAAGCATTTAAATATGTTGAAGTTTGAGATGTACACATCTTTGCGTGACACATATGTTGACGTTCATGTGAGCAACAACACCAGACGCGAAAAGCCCAGTGAGTTGGAGCTTCATCGGGTCGGCCTTGTTTTTCACAGGCTTTTTCAACTTCTTCCATAAGACCTTCAATAGTGACTCAAAATAGTCATCAGTGGAAAAAAAAACTATCATCAGTCACGATCCTTGCCGCCGCTTGTTTCTACATGTTTTTCAGCTTGTTTTGCTGTCAGGTTTAATCCAAGGTGACACAAAATGACATAAAAAAAAAAATAGATAAAACTCGTGTTGTTCACGACGCCTCTTGTGTTAAAGATAAGTGGGCTTAGTTTGCGGCTGATTTTCCTGGCAACGACGGTAAACACCTGCACCGCAGTGATGATGAAAAATGTATGCAAGCATCCCACACGCTGCAAAACAGCGGCAAGTGAGGGCAGGGCAGGAGATCTGCTGGAGGTGGCGGGTCACCGCGGGCCAGTCGGACTACCGAGCTTCATCTCAGCCACACAAACACAACAGGTGCAAAAAAAAATCACCTTTTTTAAAAAAAAAAGCCAAATGCTTTATTACAATTGATCCCATGTCAGCTCACGTTTCACCGGCTCCCTCTGATTGGCTAAAATCGTCTTTGGTGGTTATGTGACAGCTTCTCTTACATGTCAGGCTGCCTCTGCTTTTCTTCACAGCTTTAAGAGTCCAGATGATGTTTTCTGTTCTTTGTCTACTTAACAGTTCTTGCCTTTCCTTCCTTCTCCTCTTCCTTGTCTGATTTACAAAAAAAAAAAAAAAAACATAAAGATAAAAAATAGGTAATAAAAGGATGGAGCATCAGCATTCTCTAGAGGCCAATAGAGGGAATAACATATTCTTGAAACGCATTCATCTTTCCTCCCTGTCTGATCATCTTCCTTTCAGCGTCTGCTCAGTGCGAGATAGAATCATATTTATTGCAGAATTCTGCCGTCTGCAGACAGTTCTATTTTGAGCTAGGTACACTCTCCCATTTTTTTTTTTTTTAAAGGGCTGACTTGTGTCATGTGAACACACAAACCAAAAGGAAATAACCTGTCTTGTGGCTCACGAGGCAGTTACAGGTAACTTTACTCAGACACACCCTAACTGAACTTAGTAATTAGACCTAGCAGAATATTTGCTCATGGGCTTCCTAGGTCTGCTTTACCCATAAATCTACAAAATAAATGTTCAGTCACATGTGTCAGTTTTCACATGAGACATTATATGTTCTGCATTTTAGGGAATCAGCATGCTCGATAGATCCTTGCAATTCAACCTGGCGTACATGTTGCATTCATGACAAGCCCAGTAAGTGGGTGTGTCAGCATGTCACCGGGATACTAAGAGGAAGACAAAGCAAACAAGCTCTCTGTGACTATGAAAGAAAACCTCAGCCGAGACTAACCCTCCCTCCGGAGGAATGCTTGGGATTCTGTTCGATTGAAGAATCGAGAAGCTTTATTATCGTTATGTGTTACCATAATTAATTTTTTTTTTTTTGGTGAGGCAGACGTGGCTTAGACACCAGTTATTGTTTGAATTTCTCTGATAACGTTGAATGTGCTCGGCCGCAAAAAGAGGGCTTGCTTTGGGGAGCCTGAATGTGATGTTATGAGGGACTCGGGATATGCTCCACCATATATGAGTTGACATCATAGGGCCTATAAAATTTGCCATAGAGCTCACCTTTACTAATAAATCCCTCTGCATTTTTTGCGTGTGTTTTGAACTATCTCGATGTTTATCGGATTTCCTCACTGAGCAGATCAAGTTCTGCTCTGTGCGCATGTAGCAGCATGTAAAAGTATTCACACATACCAAAGTTTTTCATGTTGTGTCACCTGGATTTTACATAACAGAACGACACGAAGAAGTGCATGATCGTGAAGGAGAACAACATGTGGTTTTATTTATTTATTATTACAAATGGAAATCTTAAAAGTATGGCATGCATTTGTATTCAATATTCAGTGCTTTTTAGAATCACCTTTCACTGCATTTTTAGCTGCAAATCTTACGGAGAACGTCTCTTCCAGCCTGGCACGTCTACAGTAGACCCATCCCTTACAGAGGTAAATTTGATTGGATGGACAACATCCATCCATCCATCCATCCATCCATCCATCCATCCACTGTCTATACATGCTCCTACATGCAGGGTTGCTGGGAGCTGATGCTTATCTCAGTAAATGAGGGAGAGGCAGTGTACACCCTGAGCAGGTGACCGGTCCACCCCAGGGCCACACAGAGAGACACAAGACAAACAAACATTAACATCCACTCTCATACTTAAGGGCAATTTAGAGAGACCCATTAACCCAACAGTCATGTTTTTGGATTGTGGGAGGAAGCCGGAGTAGCAAGACAGAACAAAGCACACATGGCGAGAACGTGCACACTACCTGCAGAAAGACCACAGGGCCAGGATTCAAACTCAGGATGTTCTTGATCCAAAGCAACAAAATGCTACCTACTGCGCCTGGAAAACATCCTTGAACAGCAATTTTTAACAGTTGCCGCACATTCTCAATTGGATTTAGATTATCACTTTAACTGGGCCATTCTGACACGACTTTGATCTGAACCGTTCCTGTCGAGCACTGGCTGCACGTAATGGATTGTTTTAGTGCTGGAAATGTAACACTCTGCTCCAGTCCCAAATCCTCTGCAGCCTCTACCATCTTTAATTGCAGTCGTGTCATATATTTAGCTCCATCTTCCTCTGAACTTTCAGCTGCACTCTTGTTCTTGCTGAAGACAAACATCCCCACAGCATGACTGTGCCACAATTTAGCACTGTGAGGAGGATGTTTGTTTTGTTTTTTTTTTACCATGATTTGCTGTGTTAGTCTTCCACAACACACTATAAAAGCGTTCAGTTGTTGTCTCCTCTGACCAGAGCACCTTCTCTTGCATTTTTGCAACAGCTCCAACATGACAACACAAAGAACTTCCTATGGATCCTTTCATGTTGACTTTCTTCTTGCCACACGATGAAAGCTACATTTGTGCAGTGCAGGGCTGACAGATGATCCCACCTGAGCAGTGCATCTTTTCGACTTCTCCATAGTAAACTATGGACAATTTTGGCTGCTTCGTTTGTTCACGAATGTCCTCTGACCCCATAATTCCACATCCTCCACTTATGTATGTGTCCCTTCCGTTCCAGACCGCCTGCATGAGTCTGTGAGGAGCAAAGCCTACTACATCCGCAGTTACTCCGTCTGTCTCCGCTCCGAAGTTCCTCGGAGCCCGAGGAGAGCATGTGTGATCATCATCATTACAAGCAAAATGCAAATATATCTGGACAGGATTGCCACATTTCAAATTAAATGTTTAAATGACAAATCTTTTTCCCTGTTTGGTGCAAAAACAGTGGTTTGCATCCAATAGTTAGATAAAACAGTTAATTCTATTGTGATTATTTAAAAAATTATGCACTGTATTTAATTTGTGGTTCTCTATTTATATATCTCTATTTACACTATTTAACTTTAACAAACCGGAGATAGCCTGATGGCCCGGAAGGGAACAGTAAATTTGATGATTTAGGTGACTTCTAAATGAAACTGGATGATTTTATTTTGGGGCATGGGAATTATCCTGATTTATAGTTGTGAAAAAGTTGTGAAAAACTGAAAAACCTCAAAAAGTCTCCTTGGCTTTCTATTTATTTGCTACTTTGTATTGGTTTGAAACATAAAATGCTAATAAAACCCATTTGGTTTTGCATTTATGTTTTAAGACAATGTGAAAAATATGGGGTGCAGTTGTATGCTAGCCCATGTACGCTCGCTAATCTGCTTCTAAGTGTAAGTAAATTGACACGACACAATTTGAATTCTGAAGAGGAAAAACACAACTCGAACACAGAATTCATTTTACATATTATTCAAATGAATGTAAATCTCTTTACTCCATGAAGCGACATCGCAAAACTGCGTCTCTTTGTTTCTCTTTCTTTTCTGTGAAACAATTTCTCTCATCTTCCTTCAAAACACTTTGCAGGTGTTTGCCCGCCCAACCTTCAAACATTGCAAGTACCAGTGGTTTTCAAGTGTCTTGGTGAGACGCCCCACCCACCCTGAACTGATCCAACAGGTCCACACCTAGATGTTCATCCAGTTAGACCAAACTATTTCCTGTGGTGGCAGGAGCCGACACATGACACTTCCTCAGCAGCCAGACAGGATTTCTGTATTTTTCAACCTTATACTTCTTGTCTTGGGTAAGGCTCTCTATTTTTGCTATGTTTAATATAAAAATCTGAAGATATTACATTCAACTTAGATCAGTTGCTGAGCCTCTGTGTAGTTTTGATACTCGGAAGGCGACAAGATTTAAGAAGTGATAAGAAAAGTGAAGAATAGACAATAACAGAACAAGAGATTTGAGCTCTGCCTGTTTTCTGTTGTACGGTTAGAGAAAAGCATGCCAAGAGGTAAGATCAGTGGCAACAATTATAAAAGAGAAATACATATATATTTTAAAGAAAACTAATACAGACTTGTTTGTTCTCTACTTAAGACAAAATCCGATTTCAAAGTATAAATGGAAGACAAGGAGAAGAAAAAGAAAGCTCGAAATCAAAACATCAACCCTCTTCCAGAGCTAATAGGTTTGAATATGCATATTTTTTTGTGTTTTTTTTATACTCTTAAAAAGGAGTATAAAAAGGAGACGCAGCTAGCTTAACTTGCAGACCAAGTTCTAGTCAATTAATTACTTCTGATGAGGTGCTCATTTATGTGCATTGTATAACTCAGTAGTACTTTGGTTACTCCCATGCAGCATGAGAATGTTAAAGATGGATCTGTCTAGCATTCTATAAGAGTTGCACTGTGGTCATATGTGAAATGCTGTGGGCATCAAAGGCATTGCACAGTGTGAGAAGATATGAGGCCAGCTGCTGCTGGCAAGGAAGGTGAACCTGTTTTGGGAAACAATTAATTTGTTCCTAACAAAGAACAAAAAAACAAACCTTTGTTTGAGATATCACTTGAATTTTATAGAAATTTACAAGAGATTTGTGGAGAAATAGCAATACCCAATACATTTTCTTGAAAATAGTTTAGAGATTAGCCCATGTAATTGCCTGGTGACTGGAAACTGATTATTTTCAGCTGAAATGGGACTGAGCAGCTGGTTGGAGATGTAAAAATATGTTTGATCAGTGATCAAGTATGGGGTGTCTATATATATATATATATATATATATATATATATATATATATATATATATATATATATATATATATATATATATATATATATATATATAAATTGTTGTTGTTTTTTCACTCTGCTCTGAAAGGCAAGTGAACAATTTTTGTTAGTGTTTGTTCTTGTAATACTATGTTGTGCCACTAGAGGCACTGAAGTAAAAGACCTTCGCTGTCCGCTGTATTCTTCAAAAAATGGTCAGTGGACTGGTTTCCAACAATGAATGTCCCATTTTCTAAATTCGATTTTTGAAAAGCAGAATAAGATACAGTGAAGGGACAAAAACTGTGAATTTGTTGACCATGCTTTGTTGTTATCATATCAAGTTTATATATGTATTTGCAATTAACAACAGTAATGATCAAGGATACCTGTAGGACAAATGACAACATCATGACTGCTCTTCCTTGGGACCAAGACAATGAATTACCTTGAAACTTGCTGTCAGTCAATGCTTATCATAACTTGTCACAATAAATTAGGCATGGGTGTGTATAAATTATAAGGCAACAATTCAAATATGAATTCTGATGAATGAATGTGTATTTATTATTTTATTTATTTATATTTCAGTTACAACTGCGAAATAGACTCACTGGGAAAATTACACACTTCTAAACCTGAAACAAAAAATAAAAACCTAATGCTGCGCTCTGTATTGGGAACCCTGGGAACTCTCATATGAATGGATCAAAAACCAGGAAGAAAGGGCAAGGACAAGGGCTGCGGTCTTAACCGGAATAGTTCTGCACTGTAGCTCTAGGTGTGAAAGGAGAAAAACATGACTAAGACATTGTTGATAGGGAGGACCGATTGTTTATAGGGAAAGATATTTCCATCAAGGGTCACAAATGAGAGTTATTTTTGCTTAATTTTACCTATTAAGTCTGCTCATACCCGTACATGAGCAGACTCATGCCAATTTTAATCACGCTTTAAAAGTAGGTCAGAAACAGTCACCTTCTTTTTTCTAATTTCCTCCAAGGACCAGAGTTTAATGTTTCTAAAACAAGTCCCAATATTTACTTTTGGTTGTATATTTGGTTGTATATATATTTTTACTTTTGGTTGTATATCACTTTAAACATGCAAGGTGTCACTTAAATGTCTATCAAACGTAGCCGACTCTCTCAGAACAATATTTCGCTGCATAGACATGCTTAACCCCAATGACCACCAGGTTGCAGTAACTACACTCTGCTGTGGAAGCTGTTAGTGAGTGGTCAGGACTCAGGATTCCCAAAACAGAGCGCATCATTTTGTATTTTACCATGGCAAAAGAGCAGCAGCCTGCAAACATGAAAGCTAGTAAGAGAAGCGGACCAGAAATAGAACAATATACAACATCATATACCTGTCCTGTGGAAGTAAAAAGTGAAGTTTCACAGCCACAAGACCGTTGGGTAAATGGCCATGAAAGGCATCAGGTAATTGTATTTAGCTAATACTTTGGTCAAAGCTTATGACACTATGCTGCATTAATCAAAAACACAGAATAAACAGTAAGTGTGAATTTAAAGAGCTTATCAACCACAATGATACATCTTTTTTTATTTTAGCTTCACTGAGGTAAGTAGAAATTAAAGGTATACTATGCAACCGGGGTTGATTTTCCAGCGAGGCTCCCCCCAGAGGGCGAAAGTAAAAGTGCACTGTCATAAAGATGCTCAGCTGTTCTGGTTTCTCCTTCAAGCCAGGCGCGGTTGTTTTGAGCTTAGCAGACAGGCGAACGCAACGAAAAGTGGAAAAAACGGCAGTACAAACAATGACTAACACAGTGAAGGTATGAACATCAAGCTTCCCGCAATGCTATCTTGGCGAGGCGGCGGCCGCCGCGGCCGCCTCGCCAAGCCGCGGCCGCCGCCACCGCCTCGCCAGTTTTATTATTATTATTATTATTATTATTATTATTATTATTATTATTATTATTATTATTTTATTTTTATTTTATTTTTTTTATGTTGCCGAGATGATACCGCCACCGCCTCGCCAAGCGGCGGCCGCGGCCGCCGCGGTGGCGTCTCGCCAACATAAAAAAAAATAAATAATAATAATAATAATAATAATAAAACTCGATATGCTTGCATGTTTATTTGACGTTAACACGCGGTTCTTTGTTGTTGCTTTCGCGTGTGCATATAGTGAATGGCAGGGCAAAAACACACGGAGTTCTCGCCGTAAAGCGAGACTTCTGTGGGTGCGGGCCGTGAGCTCTTGCAATTGCAAGTGCCGTATTTCCTCCACAGACCCCCAGTGCGGCCGAGAAAACCTTTGTTCGACCTGAAATGACTCATTTAATCATCCAAAACGGTATGGAACACATTAATTAACTGAAAAATGTTGCATAGTATGCCTTTAAGACAGATAAAGCTACAAGATGTAAGAATCTACTAAAAGGGGAGCAGTATTCAGGACCAATCAGCAGTTTATCAAGGCTGTGAGAGAGAGCAAGACTTTCAGGAAGATAACAGGAAGGCTGCATGCAGTGCTGCCAACATTGTCACTTTTGTCTGTACATTTAACACGGCTCTCCTAGAAACAACACAAGAAAAAGCAACAACTTTTTCTGAAGTCGTTGGAAACGTTTGGGGTCCCTGATGGGAAAGCATGTTGCTGTCTCACTCTTCTAAACCCCAAACGTCCCCGCCTTCTAGAAATATTGAAGTTAACATAAGGATCTGCATACTTTAGGGGGCACGCACATAGACAGCTTTTTATCAATGCTAGCCATGGTCTCTTCCCAAATCCGTAACTCCAGATGCTCAAGACATTTTAAAGTATCGACTCCATAAATATTTTGGTATCGAAACAAAGTAAATCCAAGTTTTTATATAGACACGGCAAAGTCCATATAGGCAGGTGGGGTTGAAACTTTGCCTCTGAAAATGTCAGTTATTCTGTGGCTGAGCTCCATCAGTGACAAGTGCATGTAAATGCATTAAGCCTGTCCAGCACAAAATGTCATGCTTGATGATTCCCAAAAAGCATCGTTCGGCAGGTGAAATTGCTCAGCTTCTGAGTCCCAGAGGGACAGAGCAAGGCACATTCTGAGATTAATGCTCCTGTCTGGATCATCCATTTATGAGGAAAGGTAAAGTGTGGGTAGCGTCGGCAGGGACTATACGTGTCTGCCTTTAAATAGTCTGTGTTTTGATCCTGGTGGCATTTGTGGGGTTCAGTCTTTTTATGCCGTGTAATTTAATAGTCAGAAATACTGGATGAGAAAGTAAGTGGAATCTGATTTGACAGCTCAATATGTCTAAAGTGATGCCGAAACGTTGACAGAAAGCATTTTTTAGGCTTCAAATGCGAGGGATTAGACGAGACGGCGTTGAAATGGAACGGTGGGCAGTGAAGCTGTTACCCCCCACCCCACCCCACCCCCCGTCACACTGCCAGCGTTTATCAGAATGAGACGTAAATGTAAAAGAGGGGGACTTTTTTTCTGTTATTGAAAAGTCTGACAATTTTAAAGGCACAGGCAATTTCGAAGGGCTACTGTTGTATAACAAAGCCAAGTATATACATAAATGCTCTCTGAATTACTTATGGGATTGCTGTGTTATCTTTTTTTTTAACCAAAAAAAAAATCCTCTTTCTCAGTCACTGCTCCCATGTCCATACGCACACATGAAAAGTGTTCATACGCTGAAGAAGTCGGACGTCACTGGAAACATGGGATCACCCTGGCGACAGCGGCTTCCTGTTCAGCAACATTTTTCAAATGCAGCTCAAACAATTAAAGCAACAGAGTCAGTGGTATTTGTTTATCCTTTCAACAAAGGGAGGCTCTGATGATGATTCACCTGCTGAAGTGTAATGAGTCAGCTTCAGAAAACGCCACTCAGACTGAATGTAGACCATCTTTTTTGACTGGGAACGAATTAGTGAAAGTGATACCTGGCAGTTCTACCGAGCTCGTTAACATTCCAGAGCTGCATTTTATTTAGGAAGGAAAAAGGACATTCCATTGCCAAAGCAGACTACGGCGGCTTTATTGTTGCAACTGCAAATTAAACGTCTTAAATGCAAATAGTGAATAACGGACTGTGAAATGTGCTTCAGTACGTACAGTGTCTTGAAAAAAAATTTGATGTTTTTCTCCCGCATTTTTTATAATTTTTTTTTTTATTTTATCACAGTAAAGGGGGTTCAATAAAATGGTTGCAAAATAAGTAATAAATATAAGAAACCACATATCGTCTTCCTTTTCTTTCACAGTTATCAACAAGGACAGCATTAGGGATAGAAACAGTCCACAGCTCATTCTGTTAACGGGACAACTATTAATTGTCTCCTAAGACCACAAATCTGGTCCTAAATAAGCAGATGCAAGAAGAAAGCCAAGCCACTTAGTGTGGAAGTAGTTGCTGTGGTTAGATGAGACCAAATTGGAACTTTGTCAAAATACCTCTAAAATCGGTGGTGTGGTGAGCTCAACCATATTCTCTATCATTCACAAATTAAGAGATAATTTGGAAATCAAAGGTATTACATAAAAAAGATAACATAAAGAGCTCTTGTATTGTGTGTTTAAATTGATTGTTTTCTCTTTATTAAACTGCATGTTTTGACTGATTGTTTTTCTTTCTACAAAAGATCAAGCATTCATGTATTAAATGAGTGAAATGATGATTATTTTAGTGCAGTCCAAGTGTCTGGCAGGCTAAGGAGAAAATAGGTTTGTGGAAAGAGGAAGTAGCGTTTGGAAGGAGACTGCAGCTGCTGGCTACAGGAAATCTGCCGAGAAGAAAATAAGAAGTGGAACCAGACTGTTTGGTTCAATGACCTGCTGCCTGGGGTCGGAGAAAGAGGAGCGAAAACTTTTGACTCGGCCAGAGAGCTGCGTAGGGTGAAAAGTTTATGAGGTGATAAGGGACTGGGTGCAAGTGTTCGGTGGTGAGAGGGGGGATTGATGTTTGCAACCTCCCAACCGTTCTCTCAGCACATAAAAGAAGGGTGATTTGGGTACTCGTGGCTCAGATTCTCACCTCAGAAGACATGCAGCACAGAGCAGAAAAGAAGAAGACCCAAGACGGAAGGACGATCGTTGAGCCAAAGGAAGAACACGGTGCTCCTGTCTCTGAGAACTGCCGAGACTGAGTCAGATTATCTATTTTTTGTGTTTTTTTTTTTCACAATTCGGGGCCAACGATCTGCAAATCCTGTCAAGAAGAACTGCTGTGGTTTTGACCTGGTTGATGAGAAGATCCTAGATGTCCAGAAGATGCGAGTTGCACCCATGAGATGTCAGCTCTGCAGTTAGACCAACCTCTCAAGCCAAGGAGACGCACCTCAGGCACGGACATCAAGGCAGAGACTCAAGGCGTGAGTCTTTGTGAATGGGGCATCAACGGGACATCGGGGTTGACATCAAGAGAAGGCACGTTGTTCGGCTAAACAACTCCTTATCCAGCAATCAAAGTCACTTTGGGATTTCATCTGGGGTTCGGGTCAGTCTGCTCCTCCAAATTTAAAATCCTCTCCTGAACATATTAGTAAGCAGCCTTAGATAAGAGATAGGACGTTGATTAAATATTCATTTGTAATCTATTAAATTGCTTAATGCTTTTTCTAATCCCCTGCTAAAGCGTACTAATTAAAGAAGCATATACAATTTTGTTCGAAGTTGTGGACATTCAATTATTGAGTCAACATTTTTCAGAGTACTTCTATGATTGTAAAATAGTCATGGTGCATGGTTCTAGAAATATTTTGGAGGTCTTAAAAGGTTGCCTGTAGCCCAAACTTTAAAACAACACCCATAGGGACTTTTGAGTCTTTAAAAAATACTGATCGTGTAACAAGTGCTGATTTATAGGAGTAGGAGCCACCGTTAACTAGGGCGGTGGATGGGGTGCAGGTGGCCTCGGGCTATTAGGTTGCCTGACCTGTCCACTGCAGAAGGGTGTGGCCCTAGGACGAAGGTGGTTAGCCGGTCAGTCGTATCCTACTCATCTAGCTGAAAAGGTCTCACAGGAATTCTAAACAGGGTAATACTTGTTAGATTCAGAGGTCTTTAGAACCCCAGCTAGTCTGAGCTTTAACCCAAAATAGGAAGGATGTGGGGTTTTAGTTCAAAGCCATGGGCTTTTTCACGCTTTTTTTGTACAATGCTGGGTCTACCCCTCCATCCATTTTCAATACCCTCCTACCACTGCAGGGTTGCGTGGGGATGGCTGCCTATCTCCAGTAGGTGAGAGACAGAGCACACCCTGGACAGGTCTCCATTCCACCACAAAGCTCTTTTTGTTGCGTAAAACTAACACAGCCGTTGCCACTGAACACAACATCCCAACAGTAAGACGTGGTGGTGGCATCATCCTGCTGTGGCCATTGTTGTTGTTTTTTTTTAGTAAAGTCAAGGATGCTGATTGGACAGAGTTGATAGGAAGAAGGTGTGTAATTAATAAATGGTGATTCAGATTTTCCTTTGTAAAGCTATTTTAAAACCACACATGCTTCTCCATTAACTTTGCAGCTAACCACTATCTTGTGTTGAACTTTATTGTAAACTTCTCGTAAAGCTGTGAAACCCTTCCTAGGCACTTAGTACAGAATGTTTTACTTTGCTCCTGACCTTCCAGATGAGCATATTGCAAACCACAATGATTCCACTTAAATTAACTGTATAATTGTTTTTGTTAAACTGAACAAGAAATGATTAAAGGGCAGGGGGTAGATGGAAAGGGCAGAGGTGCTGCAGTCAGATCAAATTAGGTGCCAGCCTCCTCCTCTTCCACATGCTGATGTGCCCTTGGGCAACGAATTTGCTCATTTGGGTTTGAAAATTGCATCAGGTTGGTACAAAATGTCTGGTGGCAGACAACTTTCTTTTTTGGGAACAAAAATGTAGGTACAAAGTGGTGAAGGTACAAAATAACCAGCCCCCTAATCTATTCAACTGGCATGGTCTTGATATAGATGAATCTGTGGTATTACTGTATCAAACGTGGTATGTGTTGATATAAATGAGTGTGCCTACTGATATAATCACTGATGGGAATGTCTTCCTCTGGTTTAGCAGATTATCGTCCTTGTTTGTAGAGTTTTGATCAAAATTATCTGGAAAAATTGTGAATGTTTGCCCTTGATTTCTCAACCTTCCTTTTTTTGATGAACTTTTTTTTCCCCCCTCCCTCAGGCTGAAATCAACAGGATATTTGATCCGCTAGTCTCCTGCCAACCTCCAGCGTCTCTCCTCGCCTTATTCCATCCAGTCACCCACCGATAAGTGGGCAATCATGAACTGGTCTGGTCTGGAGGCGCTCCTCAGCGGAGTTAACAAATACTCCACGGCGTTCGGCCGGGTCTGGCTCTCCATGGTGTTTGTCTTCCGGGTCATGGTGTTCGTGGTGGCGGCTCAGCGGGTGTGGGGGGACGATAGCAAAGACTTTGACTGCAACACGCGCCAGCCAGGCTGCAGCAACGTCTGTTACGACCACATCTTCCCCATCTCCCACATCCGCCTGTGGGCCCTGCAGCTCATCTTCGTCACCTGCCCGTCGCTCATGGTCGTCGGTCATGTCAAGTTCAGGGAGAGTAAGGACATGAAGTACACCACCTCTCACAACGGGAAACACCTGTATGCTCACCCCGGAAAGAAGCGTGGGGGGCTGTGGTGGACCTACCTGGTAAGAAAGACAGATTTGAAAGAATCTGTTATCCTTGATGTGGTTTTCACATTAACTAAATTTGGGATTTGGGAATTCAGGATATATATTCGCAATTGTTCTTGTACTAAATGTGACATTTATCCATAGATTTTTCTTTTCCTGCAGTCTTACACCAATTTCTCTCATTTTACAGTGCAGTCTCATCTTCAAGGCAGGATTTGATGCCGGCTTCCTCTATGTCCTGTATTACATCTACGAGGGGTATGACCTGCCCCGTGTGTACAAGTGCGACATGGAGCCTTGCCCCAACCAGGTGGACTGCTACATCTCCAGGCCCACGGAGAAAAAGATCTTCACGCTCTTCATGGTGGTTTCCTCCGCTGTCTGCATCCTCATGTGTATCTGCGAGATGGTCTACCTGATCTTCAAACGTATTAAAAAGTTAATGCTAAAGAAGAGGGAGGCGGACAGGAAAATGTTCGTTGAGAGTCACGAGATGGCGCCCCTCGCCCAGCCAAGGTCGATGTACAGATCCAAAAGTTCCATGAGAGTGGATCCTACAGCATCAGTTCAGAACCTCAGCAACGACAAAGCAGAAGAAAAGACTTCTAAGCTGTAACGATGTCCAGTTTACCCAAGATGTTGTTGGAAAGCTATAAATGGACTATTCAGGGTGTTTTTTATGAAACGCCATAGAGACTTTAAGCGATCCTTGAATGTGGATTTTTTTTTTAAAATATCATAACATTAACTGACATTCAGAAGGAACGCAACATGCACTCATTCACTCCTTAACAAAGGTGTGAAGGGGGAAAAAACTTTTTCACTTGGATATATGTGTTTGAAAAGAGTCTTATGTGAGAATGTGCGAAACTGTGTTCTGGTTGAGCTATCTGGTATATGTGTAAATAACCAAGACCGCAACAAATAAATGAAAAAAAAATGAAGCCATTTACATGGTCATACACTCTAACCACTAATAAAAATAAATTAATAATAATGTCCAAAATAATAAATAAATGAATAATGCAGAGCACTTTGTCTAATACGCCGTAGCATAGATGACTCAGGGTTGGGTTATTGTGAGGTATACAGGCTTATCACACTCTTTAAAGGTTTTTGTTTGTTTGTTTGTTTGTTTGTTTTTTGATAGAGCTGGAATGTTGTAGCTTTATTAAATGCTGTTATTACTGCTTTAATAATAAAAAAAGAAAATAGATTTTAAAAAGGGGGGAGGGAGAAGAAGTGTTGAAGATATTTAACTTTGTTTTGTATTTATTGTTGAAACCAATAAAGTTGTAATTTCCCAACAATATAACATTGCTGCACAGTTCCTTCTGTGTGAAAAGTTCGTATTCCTGTTATATGGAGATTAAGAAAGTCCTGGAAGTAAATCCTCCTGTATTTAACGCGAGGTGACGTGGTGAGTGACTCATTAACCAAGTACCGGGTTGATGACATATCGGGAGGGGCTTTTTGTCTTTTCATTCCATTGTTCCTTCGTCAACATTTTTCGTCCTCCCTGCCGACCAATCAGAAGCTGAGCTCACAGGCAGGAAGGGCGGGACAACACCAGAAACGGACGAATGACAAGCGCGGAGAAGCCGGCGCTGTTTTCCACATTACGGATGTCTTCTATGTAGCAGGAAGTGAAGACTTGTCAAACAAATCATGAGTTTTCACTACGGACAGGTACGACGACTTCATCTTTTCCTTTTGTTTCTCCCTATCTGGATATATTTAGTACCGTAATAAGTGTATTATTTGTTTCATAGCGTGCTTGTGACAAAGCCAGTCGTCATTGTCACATCAAGCAACGTTAGTTATCCATTAGTGCTCTATGGTTAGCTGAGGGTTGTTCCAGTCTTAACTCTTATCTGTGTTGTGGTTGGAAATACACTCTCTTTACAAAAACTGCACAGCAATAGTTTATTTATTTATTTTTTTTTTTTGTAAGAGTTAGAATAAATGCTATTTCGTCTAGGCTTACAGCAGTATTGTCGAAAATGTCTTCGTAGTTGGATAGTTTCATACGTGCATAGAAAAGTGGCTTTTAACGAAATCTAGCTACGTTTGTCTACATTATGTAGTTGCTTTTTTGCTATTTATGTATTTGTTACGTTGTGTGGGTTGTATTCTTTCGTTTTTGATCGTTTCATCCGATTCCTCTAATTTATTTTTTTTAATCCATGGACCCACCGTTCCGATTGTTTCAGACCGGATTTGTCTGATCATTGTACTGATTGAATTTTCTCCTCAGGATTTCGTCATCAGAAGGCATGGGTCATTAACAAAAGTCAATTTCGGTTTATTTCCAACATGTAAAATAAATAAAAAAATAAATAAATGATCACCCCTTCTCCACATGATCAGTTTTGTTTTATAGTAGATGAATATATATATTTTTTGTCTGATTTACCAATAATCTGACAGAAACATTCTCTGAATTTCTTTAGATTTCCTGAAGCCTTTATGTCTGTGCCTAATTTTTAAAAACTTTAAACTCGACCAATGTTTAAGCTTTGAATCAGTTTTTATGAAGCAGGTGAACGTTTCAAATGGACACTGCATGGGCACTGATGACCAGGACTGAAACACTGTCTATTCTTTCACATTTATTGATGTGTAAAAAAAAAATACTTTCAAATGAATTCATCTGCTATTGCAATTTGACGATCTAAATTGTAAAAACAAATAAAAAAAAACCAAAAGCTTTCATTTGATCACATTTGATCAGTGGTAAACTAACTAGAGGACGGGGGTCTCATCACCTGAATCCACATGGAGAGGAACCCATAGTAAGAATATTTGCAGAAACCCTGAAGGTTTTACATTTGTACCATCAGTTTCTGCTAAAAGGGATCAGTGAATAGCTAAAGTGGCTCCAACTCTTAAGTGCTGGAAACTTTCTTTCATTCCGCAATTTCATCCAATTACTTTTGTATTTCACCATAGGGCTATCCAGGAGGAGGCCACCCACAAGGGAACCCGTACGGTGGAGGCCAGGGAGCTTATGGGGCTTCCCCCTCAGCCCCTCCTGGAGGTGGAGCGGGCCCCGCAGGAGGCCCGTATGGGGCCCCGGGTTATGGTAGTCAGTACGGGCACGGGCCTGGTGGTGCAGCCGGGGGCTACGGAGGACAGCCATATGGGGGACAGCCATATGGAGGACAAGCTTACGGAGGACAGGGTTACGGAGGACAAGCCTACGGAGGACAACCTCATGGAGGGCAGCCTTACGGAGGACAGCCTTACGGAGGGCCTAACAGATTCAATGCTCCTGCAGGTAATGCCACTCTACAGCAGTATAGATCTGTAAAAACATCCGTAACCGTGGCTGTGAGACTTAAAAACAACCCCATTTCGTCTCTCGTTCCTCCTCTCGGTTGCTTCTGTTTTGCTTCGCTGCTCTTGCGTTCTGCGGTGGGATGATGAATAGAAACTACCGGCGTTCCCAGATTGTCATGCAGAGACGGGGGCTCAGTCCGTGCCCCTCAGCGGGACCACGCAGCCGGAGTAATGACTCTGGGAATACCGAGGGCGGGCCGAGCGGAGTCAGTGACGGATGGGCGGGGAGCGCGTTTTTGTGTGCGGGTTTGATTGCACCGTTTTCGGCATGCGAAGTGTCACCTGTCCTTCCCGTTAATTTTCCTGACGGTCAGTAAATATAGAGCGGAGTAGAAGGAGGAGGAGTAGAGAGATGGCGGAGTCTCCATGCGTTTTCCACCGTGTAATCAGGTCTCGACCTCATGCCCTACTACTGTTTCTCTCCGGTTTACGATGGCTTCTCCAGCACTACTGCTGATATTTGCCTGACTTTCTGATGCCTGTGGAACAGTGAAGATGAGTACTGTGGCTTTCATAGAAGAAAGTATTCATCCCTTCTGAAGGGTTTCAAAATTATTCGCTTAGCAAACAACCTCTTCGGTGGGCTTTAGTTGGATTTTATGTGACGGACCAACACAAACCAGCATCCAGTGGAGACAAACTTCATGCAGTTTTACTTTATTTTCAGTGTTTTTAACATTTATCGTAAATAGAAAATCAGGAAAGCGTTGCTTCTTCTGCCTGTATGTTTGTGGTTGTGTTCCTGCTACAGGTTTTTAGTCTTTTTGACCCTCCAACAGATTTCTTTTACCCCCATCCATCATCCCATTGACTCTGACCTTTCCATGCTGAGGAAAAAACATCCCCACAGCACGACTCTCCCACCAACACCATTCACTGTGAGGTGCACAACTAGTAGCTGTCGTTTCAACTCCACCTGAGCTGTGGATCCCTGCTGCTCCTCCAGAGTTAACGTTGGCCCTTAGGGGTGCTTTTTTGTGTGTTAGTAATGCTCCGATTGGCTGAACTGTCAGTTTAGGTGGACGTCCATGTCTTTGTTTTGGAGTTGTGCCAAACTTTTTACGTTTTCCGGAGATGAACTGAGCAGCGCCCCAAGGTGTGTAAAGCCTGTTTCATAGCCCAACTCCGCCTTAAACTTAATCACAACTTCTGTCTCCTGTGTTTGTTGCTTTTTATGATGCTTTTTATTCACTAATGTCCTCTAACAATCATTTGAGACCAGAAACAGAACAGCTGGGTTTATATTGAGATCACATTATGGCCAGGTGGACTTGATTTATTAACTTGGTTAATAAATACGAGGGTTGGAAATAGTGAAAATAACATTTCCCAGGTTATGGCTATTGGGAAGAAAATTAAGGTTGTGAAAGAGAATCCATGCAGCTCAACAAAAAAAATTAAAAGTCTTCTCTAAAGGTCTCTTTCACTGATTGTGTTCCCCTTGTGTGCAGGCAACATTCCACCTGGAGTTAACCCAGAGGCGTACCAGTGGTTCCAGAGCGTTGACGCGGACCGCAGTGGCTATATCAGCTCGAAGGAGCTGAAACAGGCCCTGGTCAACACCAACTGGTCCACCTTCAACGACGAGACCTGCCTCATGATGATCAGTGAGTCAACTCTGCCGCAGCGGGATTACAACCCCGGTTCTGGTGAAGTCGGGACGCTACGTAAAGCTTCCATGAAAACAGAACAGCTACAACGTTTGCAATTCCTTGCCAACCCATGTTCACTTGAATACACTGGAAAGATATTTAAAGTCGACTTGATAAACCTTATTGTTTTTTTTTCTAATATTCTCTCGTTTTTAATCTGTTGCCTGCAACACGTTCCAAAAAAAAGTTGGGGTCAGGGAAACAAAAGACCGGGAAAGTTGAGGAGTGCTCCAAAAGCGCCTGTTTGAAATGTTCTACATGTTAGATGGAAACAGGTCGGTGTCATGGTTGGGTGTCAGGGGAGCCTTCCAGAAAGGGGGCTGCTTTTGGGACAATCTTCGTGAACAAATATGAAAAAATGTGCGGCTCTTTATGAAGCGCACAATGCAACAACAGAGACCCTGGACTGCTGAGCAGCTGAAGTTGTGCCTCAAGCAAGAATGAGAATGAATCCAGTCCTATAAAGTTTCAGCAATTCCCGAACACTTACTGAGTGTTAAAAGGGTAGATGATGTGACACAATGGAAAACGGGCCCCTGTCCCAGATTTTCTGGAATGCGTTGTGGCTATCAAATCTGAATTAGTCAATGTTCGCAAAAAATACAATAATTTGAGTGCACATATTTTGCCTTTGCTGTGCGTTCAACTCTGCTTATGGGTCAAGAAGGATTTGCAAATCAATTTATTCCGTTTTTCATGTTTTAAGCAACGTCCCAGACTAACTGAGGTTGTGAAAACCACAGCAGGCGGACTGGTTTTGGTGTGTTGACAGTTGATGATGTCATGTTTTTTTTTTTGTCTTCAGGCACATAAACGAAACCCTGGGAAGAAAAACAGGCCATCATTGCAAACCGTTGTAGAAAGAAACTATAAACTTTGGAGGGTAGTGAATCAGCTCAGGTTCCTAAAGCAGGAATTTAGTCATTTCTTTCCGACTCTGTTCCTGTTGCGTTCCAGTCGCATTTGCTGGCGGGAAGCGAATGCAATCTGCTGCCTTAATGAGGAAAGCGTGACGTCTGTGGACTGCTGTTACAAGCAGAAGCTCCGTGGCGATGGGTGAAGAGCTGCAGGGAAACCTACAGAAACATCTCTACTTCAGCTTGAAAACAGTGTGACAATCCAGAAAAGTTTCCAACCTAAAGATTCTTGTGCTTTCTTCCAGACATGTTCGACAAGACGCGGTCGGGTCGGATAGACCTGCTCGGTTTCTCGGCGCTGTGGGAGTACCTGCAGCAGTGGAGAGCTTTGTTCCAGCAGTACGACAGGGACCGCTCGGGATCCATCAGCGGCGCGGAGCTGCACCAAGGTATCCCTGTTTCATTGTGTCGTCTCAAAACGCGCCGCGGGTAATTTATCGCGCTGCGGGCCCTCACGCTTCTCTTTTTATCTGCCTCCCTCCCTCCTTTCCTTCAGCTCTATCTCAGATGGGCTACAAGCTCAGCCCCCAGTTTTCTGAGACGCTGGTGCAGCGCTTCGGTGCCAGAGGCCAGTCCCACGGCATCCAGCTGGACCGCTTCATCCAGGCGTGCACGCAGCTCCAGAGCATGACGCAGGTGTTCAGGGAGAGAGATACCGGCATGACGGGCAACATCCGTCTCAGCTACGAGGACTTTCTCTCCGGCGCCGTCACGAGGCTGATGTGAGCGTGGCTCCGCCGACAAAGCCCCGCGCGCGCACGTCGACGGTCGCTCGGATTTCTCTGCTTTGCCACGAGTGCCCTCTCGTTTCGCAGCATACGCCGCGCAGCAGCTGGCGGTTCAGGTCAGCTGGCGGTTCGAAGCCTGACTCCAAATGAGGCGGCGGCTGTTTACTGGCACTTTTACTGACTGTGGCTTTCTAATATGTGTTCCTTTTAAGGTGTTTCTCTGAACCAAATCAGTCTGACCAAGAATGCCTTTTTGATGATGACAGTCACACAACTTCTTCTTTACAAGTGACCATGACTTGATGCAGTTTTTTTTTTTTTTATTATTATTTTAGCACAAATTCCCTTAGACTTGAGGCTGAACTGGAGTTAAAGTGTCATCACGGAGGGTGGGAATGATTTAAAATGTACGTTCACAATCAAACCTGACAACTTAATCTTGTTTTTTGTTTTTTTTTTCTTTTTTGAAACTTAACCAGTGAAAATATGGCTTTTTTTTTTCCTGTGGTTAAAGACTGAATATAATCAAGCTTTCTATAAGTGTACATATCATTACACATTGTGCTTAGAAATTAAGAGGACCTTCTAACATTGCCAAAACTGTGTGGAAGATAAGAGTTTATTGAATTTATTCTTGCAAAACGCTATGAAACGAAATTGATTCAGTAATAAAGTTTGCATGAAATTATTTTTAATGCTAATAAATAAATGTTTTGCAATTTGTATGTATGGCTGGCCTGATTTATAAATCTGATATGCATACATGGCTGCTAATTTAAAAAAAAAATTAATGTAATTTTCCGGTGGGTTTAACAGGAAAAATTGGTTGCCAATATAATAGTGACTAATAACTACTTCTACATCATGGGATCGATAGATCGATTACCCTCTACTGGTGTGAGTATAGGGCACTAAAGCTGGCTCTCTACCAAGGATGCCGTGCTCCTCAATTTGTCTCTGGTTCCAGTTCCCAGAAAGAGAGTCAGCCTGATTTGATGTCTGCAGATCTGAGGTAAAAGGAAAACCAGGAATCTGTACTGCTGTGGTAAAGTCTGAGTGGTGCATTTCCCCAAAATGTTCACGCACTTTACTGAACACCACTTATAATGACGGTTTAACACCGCTATTAAGATGGAAGAGTTGCCTTGTATAAACACTGAAGAATATTGACTTTTTACACCTGAAGAAACATACCGCAATTGACACCGATCTCAGGAATTAAAAACAATCCAGTTTTGAGAGAGAAAGCTGCGCCTAATTTGAACCTAAAATAAAAATCACATATAGTGACTTTATTTCTATGTACAGTGGCCTGTAAAAACAAAAAAGCAGCTGTCTTTCTACATCTGTTTCATTGTTTCTTGAAACAGATGTCTGTCCCTCTGCTTCATCTCAGTTTTTGCAAAGAGTCTTTCTGCTTCACCGTGAATTTTGACGTCGTCTCCTTTCTTTCCAAAGAGCTGAATCAACACTAAACCATTATGGGCAGGCATGCAGCGATCTGAAAATGTCATAATGGTGAGGAAACCGATCATAGTTATCAAAATGATCTCAGTTTAGTTGAAATGTGCCAAAAATATCCAAAAGGTATTATGACACGTTCCCTAACAGTGAAGCCAACAGCAAAAATGTAATTAGCAAAATCATCATGGTGATGCTAATATAGTGTGTGTATGTGTATATATTGGACTAATGTAAGAGCTGGTGTTAAAATGACATAGGTTCAGGAAGAATTGCAGTCTACCATTGTGTTTGCCCCATTTGTTCTGATGCCTCATAATAAAATGAAAGTGACCAATTTTTAGAGAACAAGCGGCATCATGGAGGCTAAAAAAAAATGCACCAGACAGGTCAGGGAGAAAGTTGTTGAGACGTTTTAAACAGGGTTATGTTTGAAAAAAGCTATATCCAAAGCTTTGAACATCTCACTTAGCTCTGTTCAATCCACTATCTGAAAAATCAAAAAAAAACAAAGGGCATGGCACAACTACAAACGTGCCGACAAATCTCTGTTGACAATACAGCTGTTAGTTGTGCATTTCACAAACACGGCCTTTATGAAAGAATCTTGCTTGCAACTGGCCGCACGCCGCGTCAGGAAACACAGCAAACAAGTTGCAGAAGGTGCTCTGCTTAACTAGAAACAAAACTGAACATTTTTGACCTGTGGCAAAACACCGGCACGAGCGGATGGGAAGACGACTGGAGCTAAACACAGGACAATCTTGGATGAAAACTTGTTAGATACTTCAAAAGACTCGTGGCCCTGGGAGGGAACTTCACTTTCCTGCAAATCGGCAACCAGAGATGCTCCAGAAAAGTTTAGATAAAAGGATATTTATGTGGCGCAATGGCCGAGCCAACATCCAGACATCCGATGTCCAGACACATTCTACAATTATTGACTTGGGGTTTGAATATAAATGCCTCACTTTTCTGATTTGAGAACATTTTGAGGGAGCTGGTATACTTTTCCTTCAACTTTACAAATGTACTCTACTTGGTGCTGGTTTATCCCCTAAAATCCCCAAAAATGTGTGGCCACATTACGGCAAAATGGGGAAAGAGTTCAAGCGCTGCGACCACCAGAGGAAGGCGCTGCATCAGTTCAAGGTGCAGTTCACTGAAACCATTGCATAGACCCTTTTTTTCTGCAGTGATTCAACTTGAGGCCCGTCATTCTTTCCCACTGACCAGGCCTGACATCTGTAATTAAAATAGAGCGGGTCTACATGGCTCGAGAGTTACGGGGTTGTGTGATGCTCCACTCTGTCAGAATCGCTCAGCTCGGGATTTGGATTGATAGAAATAGCTGTGTTGGTTTTTTTTTTTCCCCAGATAAAAAATATTGGCGAGCGCAGCTCTAAATCTCATTTAACGAATAAACGGACACTTATTAAATAAACCCGCCGCTGCCAAGTTCGCTGGAAAAGCAGAACTGGCACGAACGATGTTGTTAGCCTGCGGGGGGGGATGAGCACGTTGCTCTCTATCTGAAAGCACTGATCGCATGCCAATGCCAGTCCTGGCAACTGGAAGACGGACAGCGCAGAGGGATGGGTGGTGGGGGGTGACTTTAAAGAATGATTTTCAAACACAATCACCCACACAAGATTCAGCTTAATCATAATTCCAGCTTCATTTAAACTAATTATAACAAATCTGGACATGGATCTGTTTTTTTCCTCTGGCGCTTCACGAGGGCCCGTTAAGTCAGTCTCTGCTCTGCTTGCTGTCCGACTGCTATAGATCAGCTAGGTGGTGAGCGTTGTTGAATGGAAATGTTTTCAGAGAGGGGGCCAAATAATCAGTGTCATCAATCAGGTGCAGCTTTGCAAAAAAAAAAAAAAAAAAAAACACTTAGTGATTAACTGCGCAGTAGAAAAAGTGTCTTGTAGTCCTCTTAAGCAAGACCCTTAGCCCCAGAATGCTCCCCGGGCGCCGCACAGTGGCAGATTTTATTATATTATTATCTTTTTGCTGTTGTTCACTTACACAGTAAAATTACTCATCGGGGTGAATAAAAATGCATTACTTGCTGCACATTTCTACTACTTTACTCTATAGAAATACTATACAAATATTGCTCACCTCCATTAAAAAAAAAAAAAAAGGAAACAGTATCATAGAAGCGAGTGACACCTCCTGAATAGATGCAGTCTTTCTGCCATGTGAGGAGGCAGAATTCTGGCATTCACTCAATTTGTGATGAATGGTAATCGTTGTTCGTTCAGATAAAATAGATTTGGTGCTTAAAATGCAATTTAACTGCTTTATATTGGGGGTTTAGTGAGGGGTCATTATGACCCTGAGGGCACGGGGTGTAAACAGAATATGAGGACTACAGGAGGGTTAAATGCAAAGAGCAAATTTCATTGGAATGTATGTTGCAATGGCAATAAAGATTATTGTTATCATTATTATAATCATGAGAAAATATGCCGGAATTATGAGAAAAGATGTCATAATTATGAGATACAATTTCATTATTCCGAGATAAGATGTCATAGTTATGAGATTATGTAATTATGAGAAAAGTTGTAATTATGAGATCAGGATCTCATATTTACAAGAAAATCTTGTATTATGAGAAAAGTTAAGGACAGTCATCACTGACCTAGGCTCTACACTACGGGGATAGTGGGCAATGAATGCGCTATTGGATTTGATATGGTTTTATTTACTTCCTCCTATGAGACACTGAGATATTGAGTTCACTTAATGTGGATAAAAATGTGAGGCAGAGAATAGTGCATGGGAATTGTTTGACTTTGTACAAAGCTCTTTATTTAGAATTTAAGATCGTCTAAAAGGGACTCAGAGTGTAAACCAGAGCTACAGACATCCAGGACTAGCTCAGACAACCGTCACAGCAACTGTAAAAACCCACATTCTGCCACAGCACAAAGGGCTGCCACACCATGCACTGCAAAACACCACAAAGGGAGCAAGGAATCAGCCTCTAACTAGTCTGATGCTTCTCACTCCGATTACCTAACCAGTCCCATATTCTGATAAACACAAAGCAAATGCAAACAAAACACCCCTGACAAGTCCGCTTGATCTGGAGAAGGCTTACGACTCTGCTCATTAAGATGGTTTTGCGGGACTATGGGTTACCTATATACCTATATAGCCAAAACAATATTCACATCCAGTGGTGCTTATGGACAAAAGCTCAAAGTGGAGTTGTGGAAAGGATGATGTCTAGTGTGGTAACATAAGGGTCCTATTTCTGTTTGTTTGTTTGTGTTTTGGAGATTATGTAGTTCTGTTGGGTTCTTCAGTCAATGACCATCTGCATAAACTGGAGCGGGTTGCAGTTCTCAACTGGGGAGAAGATGGACCTCCTTCCAGGTTTGGCAGTTTTGTATCTCGGTGTCTTGTTCATAAGTGATGTCAAGATGAAGTGCAAAATGGACAGATGGATTGGGGCCTTGTCTTCCATAACCCAGGGACTGCTCTTGTCAGTCATGGTGAAGAAAGAGCTGAACCAAAGGGAAGGCAATGATTTACCAGTCTGTCTACTGTCTGACTGTTAGAAATGTATATGCCTTTGTTTTCTTCTACCTTATGATATGCATAATGGGTTCTGAGGGTGTGGAAAGCTAACTGATTTCTCTGGACTTTACCCACATGTTGAAATGTAAACATTATTTAATTTGGAAAGTTACCAATTTGTGTGTTTGTTTAGGTTACTTAGTTTGGAAAGTTACAAATACAGAAGCATGTTTGTGTGAAGGAATGAAGCAGACCCCTGTAACAAGAAAAACTGGACTTGGCAAGGACAAAGCATACAATGAGAAAAGACCTGCGCCCATGAACATAGTGAAACTAAGTGTTACCACATAGACAAAAATCCAGCGTGAGGGAGTGTCCCTTTGAACACAACTGCAAAAGTGATTCTCTCTTCTTTTGACCATGATGTATAGAAATCCTGATCTCAGGTTACCAAAAATACCCAATAACTTTTTGGAAAGTTTTAAGGCTCTGACGCCTAGCAGGGAAAAAGAATAAGTTGTCTTGCTCTCAAAATGGTAAATGCAATGATGACACTAGCTCCAACTGTAAAACTATGTGAGTCTGATAATCACACATTAGTTTAAGGTGAAATATCACTTTGAAAAGTTTTAAAATTTGCATTTTTAGGCATATTAAAATAAGCAAAGGAAAGACCAGAAGACATGTATAGGATTTATTGTTCACTCATTCAAATTGTGCCGTAAGATAATACATTAAATGGACTTAGATTTTTACACTAAAATGTTTTCATGGTTAGTGAATTTTGAAATCCAACTGAAGATGTTTATTTAAAATCTACATTTTTTTTAATACATATTTCATTTTAAAAAATGAAATATGAAGATATACAATGTCTATTCTACATCTGTATCACTGGCAGATGTAGCTGACACTGTTAGGAAACAAATGTTTTTTTTTGTTGTTGTTGTTGTTTTTTTATGCTGGGCACTCACTATGCAGTGTTATTTTCCACCAGTAGGGGGTGGTACAACATAGATCAGACTGGCGACGGTTTCAGCCAATGACGTTTAACCAGGAAGGAAACGAGCGGACAGGCGGAAGTTACGTCCCTTTAGAACAAACGCGTTAACGGCAAAGGTGAGTGTGGTCTTATGAAATGAATTAATGTCAGAATAAACAGTGTCTTTGTGGTTAGCTTCTCTGGTAGACACACTAAACCTGTAGATGTTTGTGATAAGGGCCGCTGCGCGTGTTGTTAAGGTTATATCTATGTCGAACACTTCTGCTATCAGAGTAACGTTGACTTTGTGAGCTTTTCTCGGCGCTCGCGAACTCACGTTGTAATTTTTTCCCCCCTTCTAACAGATAAAGATAAATTTAAGTGGACCTGCTAACATCAATTTAAAACATTTATATGAGAGGACGTTGTCCTGTTGTTTCTGCCCAGCCCAGAGAATGTCTCCTCCTGCCTTCATCTGTTATTTTGTGCCGTTTACTGTAAGGACGAGAGAAGGACGAGGCAGACGGATTGTTGGAAGCGTTGCGCGTTTGAGTTAAATATTTCTGCACCAATCTGTTTTCAGACTATCATAAATGGGCATCGTCATGGCATTAAACCCCGTTACAGTATCCTTTGTCCCCCATTTAATCAAACTAATAAAAACGAATTACTTAATCTGTCAGTTCTAAGATTTTGACTAAAGCGACATTGTAGAAATAATCTGGTCTTTACCAGTTTTTAAAATCAAATGCCTCAGCTGTGAACAGAAAACCACATCAGATTTCACATAATTATTATCATTATTTCGTATAATAATAATAATTATTATTTTTATTGTTATTGTTATTATTTATTATTAATAACTAGATAAAAATCCCTACCTCTTCCTTTGGATTGTAGAGTGGTTAGCAGCCAGGTGCCACTAAGCTGCTTTATTTACTGATCATCAGCAGGTTGGGCCACATCTAAAACAAGCTTCTTTTTTCTTTGTTTTGCTGTTTACTTATCTAGAACAAACACAACATCAATGAGAAAGGGATCAGCAAGTATTTAAAAAAAAAGCGTCTCTCTGTTTTTCTCCTCAATTTCAGATAAGTTCAAAGTAATGCAGCTACTGGCCATAATTGATGTCGACTGTGATCATTCATCCATATCAATATGTTTGTAATTAAAACACTTCCCTTTTGTATTGATCTTGTTTATTTCTTAATATTATTGAATTTACTTGTATTATTTCCTGTAGCCTAAAACCCTTTAACTGAAAGGAGGTGTACTTTATCTCCCTGGATTTAATGGAACCTAATTTGGTTCAACTATAAGGCTCTGCTTTTAACCACCAGGGGGAGCCAGTGGAAAGGAGATTACTCTACCAGTAGACGTAGTTAAAAAAAGGATGTTTTCTAATTATTTTATTCACTGTTCTCAACAGAATATCATGATCCACAAATAATCAAACAGCTGATTTATTCCTTATGTTTCAGAGCCCCTCGGATCCCGGAGCAGCGTGCAGTCATGTGGCCCGTACTTTGGACAGCGATGCGGACCTACGCGCCTTACGTCACCTTCCCTGTTGCTCTAGTGGTCGGCGCGGTGGGCTACCACCTGGAGTGGTTCATTCGAGGGGCCCCTAAAGCACGAGAGGAGGAGAGGGGCATCTTGGAACTGAGGGAGGAACGAAAGCTGCAGGAACAAGCGGGGAAAGACGGCACTCAGGTGCTTAGCCTGAAAGAGAAGCTGGAGTTCACGCCTAAAGCAGCTCTCAACAGGAACCGAGCTGAGAAGAGCTAACTCGTGTTAGCGCCTGACTTACGCTCGCAGTTCTCCACCAAGAGGACGGTGCTCTGGGAGCAAAAAAAAAAGGGGTGAACTGGAGGACAAAAAGCACCCATAGTTCCACTCACCTGAATGTCTGATTTTCACCTCCTGAAATGCCGAAGCCGGTTTGGGCGACAGCAAACACGTGAAGCCGAACGTACTCTTGCTGTTGTTTTAAATTAGGCATCTCTTGTATACATGGACTCTCATGTGATTTAACCATGTGCAATAGATTAACGTTTTAGACAGGCCCCTGTAATAACAGCCTATTTATTGAACCTTAGGGTCTTTATGTATTGATCTATTTGATCGTTTTCTTTCTGTTTTTTTGCATGCTTGGTTGCACGCACACAGAAAAGATCAGGTTTTATTCCCGCCATATTACAGCAGCTCAAACCAGGTTTTACACGTTATCAAGTCATTCAGGTTATTTGTGGTTCCGTTCGAATCCTTTTTCCGGATAAATCTGTCACAAAGCGGGTGTCCTTTACTCTTTTTCTGAATGTTTGAAAAGAACTAGCAATTGTAAAGGACGTCTCTCTGCTGCTCCATTCATCCCGCTTGGCCTTGGAAGGTCTGTGGCGAAATAAACCGGCAATACAGGAGGTAATTCAGGAGCTGCAAGCTTTGTACGAGCAGGGTATCTGAACATTATGCTTTCATTTTAGAAAGTCTGGATGCTTGGTACTCCAAATGTATAACTTGTGTTGCAGAATTAATGTGAAATAAAGGAAAATTATGTTCACAACCTGAAATGGTGCCTCTTACTCACCAATCAGATAAAATTACCCATACTATTTAGTTTGAGATTAGATGTTCGTTTGTTGTTTTTTTTACAAGCTATCTGAAAAGTGAGGTTTGTGTTTATACTTTTTGTCCTTTACTCTTGATACCCCAGTTGAATTCCAGAGCAACCGTTTGCCTTTAGAAGACCTAAATAATGTGTTTAGTTTAGTATAAACTGCTGTCTGAAAGTTACCAGGGTTGGTGAGGGAACCTCGGTGAAAAAAACGGCATAGAGCAGAACGAAGAACGCCGCAGACAGGTCAGCGATAAAGTTCAGGGAAAAGTTTAAAGCAGCCAGCAGGAAAATCAGGCTAAGCCATCAGCCACAGCTACAACGGAATGGTTTACATCAAACTTATTCATGTTCTAGAGTGGTCTAGTCAAAGTCCAAACATAAATCTAACTAAAAATCTGTGGCAAGAGTTGATAGTTGCTACTAATAGACCCCCTCCATCCAATTTGACTGAGCCTGTGCTATTTTATAAAGAATGGGTTAATGTTTCAGTCTGGATGTGCGAGGTAGGAGAGACGTGTCCCAAAAGACTTGCCAGTCTTGCGGCTAGTAAAGGTGGTAATGCACTTGTCTCCAGCAGGCTGAATGTGAATGCACACATTTTAGATAAGGATTTGTAAAAATTTGCAAAATGAAAAATCTGACTTCTGTGTTTTGCACCAAAATTTGCTACTTTTAGTTGACATCTACAACATGAAAGATGAAAATACAATAAACACTGAAGTTTTAACATGACAAAATGTGGAAAAGGTTTATGAACACCCTTAAGAGGCGGTTTTAAAAGTAAAGTGCAAAAATGAAAAAACGTTGCTGTTCAGCATTCCAGGAAGGCCAATCCCATGTGAAGCCAGTCTATAATCAAGGGGGATTTAATACTTGTGTTAAAGTAAAATCACCGTTTGTCTAATATTAGCAGGGTTTTTTTAGGACTATTGTTGCTGGTTAAAAATAAAGATGTTGCTGTAACAAAGTTTTCACTGGGATATGCTGATGGGATGCATATTATTCATTTATTTAAAAAAAAAGAAATAAAATACATCCCATGTATCACATTGACTGTTTTTGTGATTTTTGCCATGGAGCAATAAATAAATGTGGAAATCTGAATTATTTATTTATGAAACATTGTAATGTTGATACAGGTTTAAACTTTGACATACATTTAACATCACAGCGGGGAAACTGCTTCTCAGTAAAGCCCTGTTTCCCTATTTTTCCACCATTCATCAGGCATTTGTCTCTTTTTTTTTTCCTGATGACTTCTAAGAACCCAGAGTGAGCATTAACATGAGACCTGATAATGTTCCGGTAAGGATCCACGTTTTAAGTGAAGACCATTTTAAGTCGTCATCATTACAGGAAATAAATACTGACTGGGATTTCTCACAAGCTTAATCGAGCGAATGAGACAAAAAAAAAAGCAACAAAGCCAGTCTGTGTTTGAGGTGTAAAGTGGGTCCCAGACTAGTTCTGCGCTAATAAAATCAAACTGGTCTGCCGCCTTTCCAGTGTGCCAGCACATGTTCTGCTACATTACTCTGCCAGCCTGTGAAATGAGGGCAGATTATGAAGCCCAGACTTGTACTGGCACCACAGAGGTAAATAATCTGGTATCTGCAGCCATCTCAAGCTTTATTTTTTTAATTTTTTTCTTCTGGCCTCCTCTTTAAGTTGGCTATCAGTGAAATGACCCAGTGCACTCCAGCGACTTTGGGTGAGGCGTGTTTGAAGAAGCAATTACTTCAGGCTGGAGGAAGTTTCCATTCTAAAACACAAAGTGAAGATGAAGAGGTGGCGCAGAGAGATCCGTCGTGTGTGTTGTGTGGAAAGTGTCCTGCGTTCTCCTGGGAACAATTGGAGGACAGGCCATCGGTGCAACAATGGCCCCCCCCAGCTTCTCAGAACGGGACAGTACTGTGGGAACGGAGAACCGAGGCTCCTGGGAAATGAGGAGCGGTGTTAGCCATTGTTCCTGCTGGATGATGGGGATAATGGGTGTGGGTGATGCTGGCTGTTTCTTTTTTTTTTTTAACTTGATTCTACTCAAGGAGGTCCAATCCAACATCCTGAATGGACAGGCTGGAGACTGTGTTCCCTGCGCCGCATGAACAATAGATCTGTCTGCCTGCTGGACGGGCACCACATCCCTTTATTAGATAACTACACAAACATGCACGGCCTTATTCCTGCGGATATTTCATGTGGACGTTGCCTTATCCTAACCTGAACCACTCAAAATGTCCCTGTTTTTCCTCAGAAAAGTCCACGTTTTATTTATGTGAAACTTAAAAGTGTCTCTTTCAAAGATAGATTTGTATGTAGAAATACAGGCACTGCCGTTACGGTACGGCATACACTAACATTAACCTCGGCCTCGTAATCAATTTAAACTTATTTATTACAATTTACTAGGTCATCCCTGCAAAGATAAATTCCGCCGCTCTCCTATTAGAGGCAAAATGTTCGAGCAAATCCAATTCCAACCTCTCCCAGTTTACTTCAGAAACATATGTACAGATAAAGTATTTTATACATTTCTTTGCATGTATGGTAAACCTACCTATTTAACAATCAACTGATGAGGCCACACACCCCATGAGGGGTTTGTGGGAAATCCGCTCTTGCAACACAAAAATCCATAGTTTCTGCTCATGACCAATATAAGACTAATATTGTTTGAAGACAGCAAGAAGTAGCAGTCACGGCTCGCAGCTAAACAGGGATTTAGGACAAAACGCTGCACCTTGTAGAGAAGACAATTTTCAAACTACAGTCAATGCTTAAAATGCAATATTTTTCAATACTATTAATACTGATTTTTTTATGCTATAGAAGAGTTAAAATGTTTTAATCTGAAATGTGCACAAGTACACAAATGCATTCCCCCCAGCCAATACTTGGCAGAGCCACTTATTTGCTACACTTCCAGCTGCAAGACTTTTGAGGTTTGTTATTACCAGCTTTGCATATCCAGCAACAGGATGCTTGTCCTCATTCTTTTCCAGCTTAAGCTTAGTCTGGTAGGATGAAGAATGTTTTTGGACATCAATTTTCACATCTTACAATGATTAAAAAAAAGAAGATTTAAAAGACTTTTCCTGGAGCAGATTCTCAGCTAGATTTAGGTCTGGACTTTGACTAGGCCATTCTAACACAGGAATGCCTTTTGATCTGAAGCATTTCATTGCAGCTCTTTCTGTGGGAGTAAGGGTGTTGTCCTGCTCGAGGGTAAACCTCCGACCCACTCTTCAGTCTTTTACAGCCTCCAGCAGGTTTCACTGGCTTCACTGCTGCAAAAACAAGACATCACAGCAGCTTGATACCATAATCCACCATAATGTTTTGCTATGAAAAGGGTTCTTTTAGTTTTCAAACCATCCGTAGTATTTTGTTTGTTGGTAAAAATGTTTTTATTAATTAATTTCTATATGTGTTTTGGTCTCATCTGACCGAAGCACCTACCTCCACAAGTTTGTTTGGTTTGCTAGAAACTGAAAACGAGACTTATGGCTTTTTTAATAGCTTCCTTTTTACCACTCTGGCCATAACGGCCAGATTTGTAGCGTGTACCACAAACGCTTGTCTTTAGTAAAAAAAAATTCTTCCTGCGCTGTGGATCACTTAAGCTCCTCCAGAGACCCCTTGAAGTTCTAGATTGCTTCTTTGTTTGATGCTCTCCTTGCCACCATGTCAGCTTGGGTAGACAACTATATCTTGCTAGATGCACAACTGTACCATAGTTTTCTTTTGGATGATCGACTGAACGGCGTCCTTCGAGACTTTGAAGACTTGGGATGTTGTTTGATTACCTAACCCTACTTTAACTTAACAATTTTAACCCTGCCATATCTGCTGTGCTCCTTGGTATTCATGATAGTGATTGTTCAGTCAGACAAACTTCTGAACCCTTCACATGACAGTAGTATTTATACTGAGGTTAAATTATGCAGACATGGGCTGTATTTATGAACTGACTATTGTAGGTAGCTGGTTGCTGTGGATTTTATTTATAAGTATCTGAGTAAAGGAGGCTGAATACAAACAGACACCAAACTATATCGATTTCCGATTCTAAATTGTACTTGTGATCACTTTAAAATCTGTGTAACATTTACCGTTCACATCATGATGATGCAGTTTTATGTTGGTCATTATAATTCCTCCACCTCTCAGCAACGGGAAAAAAACAAAAACAAGAACACACTGTTACAATTAAAAAAATAGTTGGAAAGAAGAGAGTCAAAATGCACAAGAAGAGAGTCGGGTTTATTTACCCCTGCGATGGTTACTATCTCATTAAATCTGTCATTTAGTAAACATGTTACTACAGTACAGTAAAGTACAAAATTATATGAAATAGTACATTGATATCAGCTTGTATTTGTTGTAATAGTGGTTAGCCAGCATATAGATAAAATACCACAGAGTTTGTTATTGTTATGCTTTCTTTCCTTTTTGTTTTGTTTTTATTTAAACTGAACCATTAAGTTTAATGCCTTTCTCAGACCCAACCTGCCTTATCTTTTAAATAGTTTCCGTTTGAAGCAAAGATCAACTTTCTTGAAAAACTTATTTTTGGCAACTGGTGCAAATTAGATCCACATGAAAGTGAATGTGTTTATATTTACCCGGCAAATTATTAATGTCAACAATTTCTTACTGCTAAAGGAAGCTACCATTACCACACTTTGAGAACTTAGGTCTAAATTAAATACTGTAGATACAATGAAGGCTCCAGCATAATAACATTCTTTAACTTACATGCAAACCTTTTTTTTTTTTTTTAAAAAAGCACGGTATATTCATCTTAACTAATTACTATAAAACTGTCAAGTGATTGTGTTGAATGCATTCCTTGTCTGTGTGAACAAAACAAAAGTAAACCATACAATGAAGCAGCTGTATGCTATAAAGCTCACTGAGACTGTAAGCCGGTTGGTTGTGTACACATTTTGTCTTCAATTCACAGTGTGAGTGCCACGCTGATAATGCAGGAAGTGCTCTTAGGTCTGGAGCACTGACGTAATATTGTTGTTGACCAGGTAAAGAGCTTGTAGGGGAACGCTTACTCGCACACATATTACAAATTTATTATATTATTACAAGCACAACTCTGAATACTAAAAACTTAGGTTTTAAAACATCTTCTTCGCATATGTTAACACATCTGCAAGCTACAGCACCTTGCAAAAGTATCATTGCTCCTGGGACGCTTTCACATTTTGCTAAGCTATAGCAGTATCCATGTATTTCATTGAGGTTCTTTGAAACATACATATACGATGTTGTGTATAATTGTGATGTTACAGACAAAATGACACAAGGCTTTTATCACTTTGAAGATATCCATACGGTGATGCTACTTTCTTCTTGTGGGTATGCTTCTCTCAGAAGATGGACAGAGATGGAGGTAAGGTGGAGAAAAGGCTGTAAACGGCTGCCTGGGGGGAAACTTCTCCTGCCAGCAGGAAAAGGACCATGAATATACAGACAGAGCTACAATGGAATGGTCTCGATCAAAGCATCTTAATCTTTGAATCGGCTTGTTGAAGTTAAGATCTTAATCTGGCTGACAATATTTGGCAAAACCTCAAAATTAATGTTCACACACAAGCTCTATTCAGTCTGATTCTTTCTTTCAGTCTGATTTTCTTTGAAGAATTGGAAACAATTTTGTTTTTCAAATATGCAAAGTGCCTAGAGACCTATCCTCAAATGACCTGGTGCTGTGATTACAGTGAATGGTGGTTGTGAATAATTTTAAGACATGCAAATACGTTTGCAAGGAACTTTAAAAGTGGGGCTGGTCCTCTTCATTTACTCCCTCCGCACAGCAGGCATTCTGTCAATTTATCTGCACCCTTCGGAGGGCTTTGATGGGCCATCTGCAGCGTTTGGTCAGCAATCACAGGGGAACAAAAACAAAACAATAGTGGTATACCCACCACATCGCCATTGTCATTTGAAACAATCCCGCACCACCGATCCACCAGGGACAAACAATACTGGAAAAGGAAACAGATACAGACCCACTTCCTGGCCCAGCAGTTAAATTTAGATACAAGTCAAAGCCTTTTTGGTTTGTTTTGCTTGAATTAGATAAATTCTCATTTGAAGGGCACGGTGCCTGAACGGGGGATTGTTATGGATACAGACAAATCCGTTCTTTTGCATTGTTTGAATGGATGTCAAGGGAAACAAAAGGAGTTGGCACATGTCTGCCTTTTCCCCAAATGAGCTGAGCATAAACAAGAAATCATAGAAAGAAACCCCACTGCAATGCCACGGAGCACGAGCTCTAACGCGAGTCGAGAATACAGATATTATATAACTTTCCTGAACGTGCCCGCCCCGCAGCTGCTATTTTAAGGTCTGTTAGGTCTTTGCTGATCAGTGCGGATGTGAAAGTTTGACTTTTGTTAGGTGATATCATGCCGGTACGAAAGAGAGTTCTCAAGGACACAGTTGTGCTTTGGAATTTGTTGCCTAATCAGGAAGGCCTTCAAGAGATCAGTAAAACTTTTAAGTTGTACAGCATGTAGAAAGAATGACAGCTATGTCTGTCCCTAGATTGCCCTGCTTTTATTCTGTTTTTATTTTCCTATGCTTTAAGCATGTAAAGCATGTAGTGCTTCCTTGTACTGAAATGTGCTATACAAATAAATTTGCCTTGCCTAGATTCCCTTTCAAAATCAACAGTTCCTTTAACTTTTTATGATTGCGATTTATTATATCACAAACACCTCAGTGTATCTTATCAGGACTTTAAGTGACAAGCTAACTCAAATCATTGCACAATTATGAAATTTAAAGGAGCATGATTATTTTATATCCAATTCATCTATACATACAAATGGGTTATCCTCTCTTTACTGAAGTTGCCTTCATAGGCTCCATTAGTCAGTTCATGATTTGGGACAAATCCTCTGGGCATGCGTGGGGGTGTGACATGCTGCGCACTCTCGTTAGCAAGAGAACATAGGCTAACTTGAATAGTTACAGCTTTCTTACCTCAGAAGACATTACACCTCTGCTGTTACAGTGGCAGAAGCTTTTCCTCTCCTCCCATGCATGTGACACCAAGTTGAAATGGTGTCATTTCATCTTGTTGCCAGAGGGGGCAGACATCTGCAAAAATCCTGGAACTTACACTATGCTCCTTTAAGGAAAGTAATAAAGAAATTATGCGAGCACAATACAGCCCAGTTCTGGAAAATAATACAACATCTGATAATAGAAACAATATACCAAGTGTTCATGGAATCTGAAGAAGGAAAGTTTGCAACACAACTGTAAATCTACCGTCCACCTAAACTGGCACTACAGGTACGGGGATCATTGCCCAGAAAAACAGTCTTGAGACCTAGTAATTCTGGAAGAAATTACTCCTGAAAGCTAGCCATAAGAAGTGCTGTTTGCCACATGCCATAGAGCGGACACTTTATACATGTGGAAGAAGTTTTATTTAAATAACTCCAATTCACAACACATTTCCTCTCAAGGCACTTCACAAAGTCAATTCAATCAAGTCATACTGACGGATTGGCCAAAAAGTTTTTAATCTAGGGGAACCCAGCAGATTGCATCAAGTCATTGATTGCAGCATTCCCTCCTCCTGGACAAGCATATAGCCACAATGGAGAGTCGCCTGCGTTGCCATTGACGTAGCCAGCAATACCTCATACCGAGCAAGCATGTAGCGACAGTGGAGAGGAAAAATTCCCATTTAAAGGGAAGAAACCTCCAGCCGAACCAGACTGAGCGTGAATGGCCATGGGCAGGACAATAACTTATTGCCAGAGCTACAATGGAACGGTTTCTCAGCAAGTATGTTCATGTGTTAGAATGGCCCAATCAAAGAGCAAACCCAGAACCTCACTGAGAGACTTAAAAATATATGTTCACACATTCTTCCCTTCAAATCTTACTGATCTTAAGCATTTTGCAAAAAAAAAAAAAAGAACAAAAAATATATCTGGTAGAGATTTAATGCAAAGAAGTTGAAGTTGTAATTGCAACAAAGTGTGGCCCTAAAAACTATAGACCTGTAAATGCTGAAAGAAAGTGCCCTCAATACATTTTTCTATATTCTTTTTTTTCAACCATGAATTTTACTTCCACTTAAAGTTCTGCTAGAATTAACACATTCTCCAAAGAAAAGGGCTGGATGAGCTTTACTCATGTTTGACGGATAGATTGAGGAAATACACTAACGCTGACTCCGATAATGTCAGGAAGTGGAGCCACGGTGGCGTCTGAAGTCAGGCATTCCCTGCTTGACAGTTGGGAAGCAATTTATGGATACTTGCAGATAAATTAGCAATTTGTTTTTTTTTTTTGCAATTTTGTTTGCATGTTTTTCAAAGTTTCAGGAAACTTGATGTTTTATTTTGTTAAGCCCTCCAATACATTTTTGCCCTTAATGGTTGCGTTGATGAAGGGAAACAGTCTAGACATAACAGATAATCAAAGCAATGATTGCTGTAAAGCTTTATTAATGTCCCATTGTTCTGAAAGAGGAACCCAGCCTGTTGTAGTCCCTCCACTTGGGTTTGAAGTTCCTAAGAATTGTCAATGGCAAAGCAGATAATCAAGAGTCGCTGCAGTCGACCTGAAAATTACTGAACAGGAGTGAAGTGTTTAGTCTGTGGAAAGAATAGAAGAGTGCATTGTGTTTTCTTTTTTTTTTTTTTCTGGCTTGTAATCTATAAGTACAGATGATGCAAAAAGCTCCTCACAGATCTTTTGTTGGCTTCGGCTGGCAGCGGCAGGTCACCGTCTGCAATGTGTTCCTTGACCTCTCAGGCTTTTCGCTGAAAACACAGGCGCAGACACATGCGCCCACAATGGAAAACAGAGATAACAGAACCGCTTGCAAATGCCAGCAGAGTTCGGTGGCACCAGACCCTGAACTTAGTCATTATTTTCTCAGCGGTGCTCACCAGTTCACCCCCAACATGGGCGTGCAATAAAAACACGTTCCTCTCTAAAGGCTGGGACGTTGCCTCCCTATCATTAGTGACAAATATGCGGTAACACGGGGGAATATAAACTATTTAGCTGTTTGTTCTCATTTTTCTTTGACTTTGCTGACAGTTCAAGCCGTACTTGATCGAGGTTCACATAAATTTTCGATTAACCCCCATTTCCTGCCGTGGAATACCGCTCATCATAAGACCATTTGGTACTGGAGGTGCCGTACTGCGGAAAAGAAATATCACTACATTGCATCAGATCACAAGCAGGAACTTTTGTTGAAGCTGCTGACTTTTGGGTTTTATCAGTTGCTCGACATGAAAGAATAAGCATTAACGGCGAGGCTTCTCCAGGGGAAATTAAATAGAGCACATAGTGCTGTCCCAGCTTGTACGAGCTGATGCTGCTGTATGAGTGATGCCCTCTTTTCAGTGCAAAGCCATAACCCCGTGATTAGAAAACAAACATTAAATCAAAGTTATTTCCCCCCACTGGTTTCCTTGGCAAGCTGCACTGATGATATCATGAAATACTCTTCCATATCTTTGCATTTGTATTATTCATCCCGCTGACAAGAGGGATTCATTTTCTCTGTGTTGTTACAATGCTTGGATGGCACAAAGTTTATTGTTGGACAAAGAAACAATGGTTTCCCCAAATAGAAATCTCATTCTGCTTGTGAAGTGAAAGGGAATCAAAGCATGTCGTACACAAGAGAGCAGCTTGAACCGTATAAGTGAATGAATTGTGCAATATTGTGTTCCTTAGACTTTATTATGAACTGATGACATAATCAATAATGGCTAATTGTTTACTTTCCTAAAAAATAATAAATAATATGACAAGGATTGCTTCACAATGCCACAAAAATACATTCAACTACATTTATTCAAATGCCCTCTTCACTCCTCCCCATTGAATTTGTACATTTCTGTACCGCTTTTCATCCATTCAATGTGCAATTACTATATTCTAGTTCCATACTGCAAAAGTAAAATCCTTTTGTCACATTTTGTCACTTTGCAACCTTAAAGTTATATGTATTGCATTGGGATTTTATGTAACAGCAAGCCGCAATGATGCTTAACTGTAAAGTTAAAGGGTACATATTATGCAAAATCCACTTTTTAGCCCTTAAATAAATATTGTATTCTTAGAGTCTCGATAAATGCCGACAATTTGGATGTAGCCTGTCCCGACGCTGCATAGATATCTTTATATCTTTTGGGGTCATATTTTTCAAGCCATTCAGTATTCTCTATTCCTCATTGTGTTTTTTAAACAATTACTTCACAGTATTTGCTGTAAAGCTGCTAAACAAGGTCATGGAGGTCCGACTTACTAACTTTTCAACCCTGCAGTTTTTTTTCTCAGTGATTTTGAAGTCAAAGCTGCAGGATGCCAAAGCTACAAGTGAATAATCAAAAATTTTTGGTTGTTAATTTCACAGTGACCCTACATACTACAGAAATGGCCCATCGGGTTGGGGTGGAACGCTCTAGGGCCTGAAGGGGGGTTGGGTGTGAAGTGCCTCCCTTAGATTTAAAGAGGCAGCACCAAACCAATTGCTCTCAGATGCACCTCACAACAAGGGTAAAAAGGGGCAACATGGGGGTAAATTAACAAGGAATTCGGACCAAGGCATTGCAGTTCCACCTAATATAGGCAACAACTAAATGATTTCAATGTCAAAAAGAAGACCTAAAAAAAACATTGTATGTACCCTTTAAAGGAAACCCTGAACACACCACCCAAATGTTAAAAAGCTGGTGACAATAGTGTCACGTTGCAGGCATGCTTTTCCTTTTAGGAAATAGATGAAGCAAAACACAGGTCAATCCTGGGGGACAACCTGCGAGATGCTGTAAAAGACTTCTGAGACCTGGGCAAACACACAGACAGATGTACAATAGTATTGTTTAGATCAAAGCATAGCCATGCGTTAGAAAGTTTAGTAACAACTCAGCAGAGTTGTTACTAAACTTATGTCATCAGTTCAAATGCACAAATGCACACCAAACTTTTTTAGTTTCTGATGTGCAGACGTTTAGAAAATGATGCGCTATGCTGGTGAAATTCATGCCCACAACATGACACTACCACCACCTTGTTTCACTGTTGGGATGGTCTGTTCAGGGTAATGACATTTATCCATCATTTGGTCAAATCAATAAAATCCCAGCATTGAAGTTTGTGGCTGTTACGCAACAACATGTAAAACTGTTTATTTTCGGAAGGCACTGCAGCTACTGCTCGTTGAAGTGCCCCAGCCATGAGTTTACATTAATGAGCAAGAGCTTTCATCCAGAGGCCAGTCCCTCTGCTCTCTATAGCTCAAATGCTAAGGTCACTTTAAATAGCATTCTATCCCACAAATTCCAGCTTTTGGCTTTGGCTCCTTCCCACCGCCTCTTGCTTTCCATGGCCACATCTCCAACTTTTGATTGACCAGAACTCACTGGGTGAAAGGAAACAAGCGTATTGTGTGTGTGCATGCATGCGTGCCTGCATCCGCGCAGCAATTATCCTTCTGGGAACCGAGCAGGATCCAGAGCCCAGTGCATTCCACAGAGAGCACGAATCCATTAGGAGGCAACAAAGTTCCAGAAGACTCTTGGGCTTACAGTGCAAATCTCGGGGGAATATGTTTAAATTTAAATTTCCTTGCATAAACACTCAGTAGCTCCCTCTGCTTATGTTTTCTTTCCACATCGCGCTGCCATTAGGAAGGCATCTCATGACTTGAATCTCGTTATGGAGTCACATTTTCCGCCTTTGGCAGCGGGTTCTCCAAATGTTTCATTTTGAATAGATTTGTTTATCAAAATAAATAATAAAATCACCAAATGTCTGTCTGCCCCTGAGGCACGGAGTTCACAGTGCAGCGGTTGTTGTGCTTTCCTTCAAACTGCGTGCTCCTCTTCGTTAAGTGTCACGTGCAGGAAACCAAAAGAGCACTCAAAGCTGATATCAAACATAGTGCTTCTGGTTTGTATGTTCCTTCTGGGGACATTTCAGATGTCTGCCAGTTTGATGGGAATGTTTTGTGTGACTGCATCGTTTGGAACGTGTTTGTCCTGTGGATTCCGTGCAGTTTGTATAGCTTGGAGGAAAGTTGTCCCCTGTCTCTCCTGTTTCCCTGATCACCTCTATTACTGAATCTGCGTAGCTTTCACAGGGGTTACCAGGTAATTTCACCTCCCCACCCTGGGAGGGGACACTGATGTTCCTTCCAGTGATAAAAGTCTGGGACACCTCTAATTGGAGTGCTGGGGTTCCTTGTACCTGCTCAGCTCGAGGTAGGTGGTCCTTATGCCTGTTCTTCAGCCGGTAGGAAAGAGCTAGCATCAATAGGTGGATGAGTTCAATAAAGTTGAGTAGAAGGGAAATGCCAGCTATCGCCTGAGTGTAGATGGTGAAGATGGTCTTCTCCGTGGGCCGAGAGACAAAGCAGTCCACAGTATGGGGACACGGGGATCTTGTGCATTCAAACCTGGCTGCAATGAAGAAGCCATCGTAGAGGAACCAAAGTCCGGCGATAAATCCAGCCTCCAGGATGACTTTTAGCAGGATGCTAAAAGCATATGCCCTCAGAAGGCTCCCTTTCAGTTTTGGAGTCTCAGGAGACGCTTTTGACATTCCCACAACTCTGTCCTTCCTCTTTCTGTTCTGCATTGTATTTAGTCCTCCTCGTATCCTCCCTCCCATTCACAATGTCACTTTTTGCACTCCCGCTTTCACCTTTGCCCTCTTTCGTTTTTGGGTCCTTTCCACCTTTGATAGCCACATATCCAAAATAGAAGATGGTCGGAGTGGAGACAAAGATGACCTGGAGGACAAAGTAGCGGAAGTGAGATATGGGGAAGGCTTTGTCATAGCACACGGCCGTGCAACCGGGTTGCTTCGTGTTGCAGACGAAGTCAGCTTGCTCGTCGTCCCACGCCGATTCAGCCGCCGTTCCCAGGACCAGCATGCGAAACAGGAAGAGCACAGTGATCCAGACCCGGCCAACAGCAGTTGAGTACTCTTGGCCCTCCTCCAACAGGTGTTCCAGGAAAGACCAGTCAGCTCTGGACATCCTCTGCTCCTGAGAAGGATAGATTAAAGACAGAAGTCAGTGGGGCACATGAGAATGTTAAAATTGACCTAGAAACTATAACTGGGGGAGTGGTGGCCTAGCAGGGTGCTTGGGTCCTGGGAAGGGTGCAAATTCCCTGCTTTGAGTCCCACAGACTGCTACTCTGGGTCCCTGCTCCAGACCCTTCGTCCCAGAGTGCTCGCTGAGCATTGCACATTGGCAGCCCACAGCACTGCTCCCTAAGGGATGGGTTAAATGCAGAAGACACATTTTATTGAAGTGTTCAAAGGCGCAATAACAAATAAAGAGGATTAGAGATGAAAGATAAGCAAACATATCATCTTTATTGTAGTGCGACCACACATTACCTTCATCCTTTAAAAGGCTCACAAACTGTTTGAAAGGCATATAAAAGTCATGCGGTGACAAAACAAAATGTTCACTTTTCATACCTCAAAAACTGAGAATCCCCTCATTAACAAAACCCCTGAACTTGGCACAAGTTAGGATAAATATAGAACAACCTACACAACATTCTACAGCACTTCATACTGGTGTAACGTTCAAAGACGACAAAGCATACGGTCAGTAATGGGCATACAACCTGAAACAGTATTTTTTAGGTTAAAATTAGAAGATGAAAAACAGCAACAAAATTATCAGTTTTTTGGATGTATTTAACTGGTGAAAATACAACCTGCAAAAACAGAACTAAAAATAAGTAACATTTTCTTTAAATGAGTGTATTTGTCCTTGATTTGAGCAGGTAAATAAGATGATTTGCCAATAGAATACGATTTTCCCACTTAAAATAGGAACAATTCATCTCCATCATCTTATTTCAAGTGCAGGATGTCTAATGATCTTATTTTAGGGGCAAAAATACTCATTCCATTGGCAGATAATCTTATATAATGGCTCAAATCAAGGACGAATAGACTAACTTTAAGAACATTTTACTTGTTTTTAGATCCGTTATTGTAGTGCATTAGAATTAGAATTAGAGTTGCAGTTGGTCTGAAAACACCACATGTGGCAAAGGAAATTTTCCATTGGGATATTTATTCTCAAAGAGGTTCTAAAATTGGCCCACTGTCTCCTGTTTGGTTCTTTCCAGTTTATTCTTTGGGGGGGGGGGGGGCGTCCTTAAAAACATCGACGGTGAAAGCTTTTTTCGGCCTAATTTCAGAGTGGAACAGATGAAATTAGATTAAGCTATTAGGTATAAGTGGACAATCTCCTAAATACCAGATGTGTTGCATCTATTGATGCAGTTTTATTTCATTCCATATGCCGCTACACAGCTACACTGTGACGGCTGGCTTCAATGCATGGCTAAAACCCTAATTGGTACGTTTTATTTTCATTGTAGAATTATCACAGGGCTGTTGTAATTTTCAAACAAAAAATGGTGGGTGGTTTAATCATATAAGAAACTAAATAGCTAATTTTCTCCAACCTTTTGAGTATAATGGTTTCTTCTTTACAAAAGAGCATGTGTATTTGGCTACAGCGCCTTATTAGTTCTTCCATGAGCTCACACTGTTCTCAGGGAGTCTGGCCCCTCATCATCGAGACGCAAGAAGCAAAGCTTCCATACACTAAAGCTGGCTAAACTGAAAACATATGGCACTAAACTTAGCATTTTATTTGAAAAGAAAAAATAGGCTGTGCTGCAACTGTTTACGACAAAACCTTTGAGAATCGGTCCAAACTGCTTTTACAGAACAAACTGCAACCATTTGTGCGTTTGGTGAGTCAGCCAATAACGGCGATAATGTGTTGCACAGAGTATTGTAAATGAATTCAATAAAGTATTGTCTCCTGATCTGTGAGAATGTTAGGGAATGGAGGATGTTGGACATTGTTGAATGACACAGCAGCTTGCAACACACACACACACACACACTTACACACACATACACACACACGCACGCACACACGCACACACACGTGTCTGAGTAAACATCCTGTGTGGGGGAGTTGAGATTTTGCTGTGATGCTTGTCTATTTGTTTATGCTATTAATGTTTTTTATGTTGTTTCTTCCTTCTCAGGGAAGAAATTACTCTCTGTGTGCGAAAATAAAAACTCCTCTGACAGGATGAGAAGACAATGGACTGTCAAGGAGCTCAGATATGATAATGCTGTAATAACTGTTCTGTTTTTAATCTGCTTTTGAGAAAATTGCCATGTGGAGCTCGCTGACAAAGTACCTGGAGTTGGCTGGTGTGGGATCCTGACAGTATAATAAGCTTAAAAAAAATCAAAAAAAAAAATCACAGTATTATGACTAAATAATTTCCTCAGTGGTATAGCGTGCTAATTCCATTCGGTATGGGGGAGCTGGGTTTGTCAGGAATAATGTCAGGTGGAAATGCTCTGCCAGGTCTGTGTTCAATCTGTCATGAATTGCTGTGGTGAACCCTGAATAAGGGAGCACATGAATGTATTTGAACTTAAATGAACTATCTCCAAAGAAAATTACATTTTCTTTCCCGACATAAGCTACACTGAGAAGATAGTAGCATTCGCTAAGCTAGCTGACAAGCAGCGTGTAGCAGCAGGTAGAGGAAGTGCAAACAGGCATGGTCCATCTATCCTCTCCTCCCTGGAGCACTTTCTGTGGCATTTAAATAAAATAACTTTAAGCTGAAGACACGATAACGCAGAAAGTTTCTCAAGTTCAGATCTCTATTTCAAAAAAAAAAAAAAAAAACTCCAGACCCCCTGATCCTAGATACTGTTGAATGCCGAGAGGCAATCGTTCAAATGCACAATTGTGGCATGGTAGGGAGCGGTGAGCCACAGCGGCATTGCTGAGGTCGTTGCTTTGTAATAACACATTAACACACAGCACGATAAACAGTTCCTCCAACAAAACAACTAATAAAAAAGTGTTGAAAATGTGACCCAGCTGCTTCTACTAACTGCTGCTAAGTTTTGGGCCGTATAAAGTAGGATAGTTGGTGATACAGTAGTCGACAGATGTCAGTATACATAGAAGTAACAACCCTAGTCACCATAGCAGAAATAAGGGCATACACCCCTAGATGCCACCAAAAACCCGTATTTCATTATTACAACTGTTTGTGGCCAAACTCTGGTTACTTTAAATGATGCAGTAGTTTGTGGGAATGGTACATTTGGACATGTACTTCAGCGTAATAAAGCTGCTCAGACACGAAGTGGAATTTACAATGTCACTGGCTAAATTCTATTTATTTATTTACATATCTTTGGAGGCCAAGTTAAACTTTCGGTCTCTCCAGTACTATCTTTGGTGTCTCAGTTAAAGGACTTTAAACCGTATCAATGGGATGACAAAAAGTTTAGAAGTTTTGAAAGCACAACTTTTTAAAAACGTTTGTCTACTACTCTATGCCGAAATATGCTAAGTCGTTAAACTGGATTGAATAAAAGTCAAGTTTCGCTCAATCGTAATATTACCAGAATAACAGCTAAGAGCCTGATTGAAATCAATTGACAGAAGCAACAACTGAGGGATAAAAACAAAACAAAAAAAACACATCAACAGTCAAAACTGTTAAACTTTAGACTGAGCTCTATGGAAACTTTAACATTTCATAATGTTATTGAAATAGTCACTGTAATAGTTAACATTATCAAATAATTAAAACCATTAAACGGATATTTGTATCCAACAAAAGTCATTAAAACGCTGAAATGAAACTTTAACCAGCTACTGCACACATTTTCATTGACTCATTCACAAGAAATGAGAGTTCTCAATGTCATAATGTTCTCATATTTCAAGCCACGTTTTATTTCTTGTCCAGGTGAACCTTCCTACCTTTCTCTTTCTTAAAGTGGGTGATGCCTCCACACAGTCTCCAGTCCCTCAGCTTGCTCTTCAATGTCAATCCCCTTCAACGCAATGTGCGCAAAGATCCGCTGTAATCGGAAAAAGTGGAGAAAACTTTCCCATAACTGCGTCTCTTCCCTTCTCCTCCCGGGCCCTCCCTCAGGAACCCCGTCCAGGAAACGTGATGCATAAACTCTGAGCGGTTCTGGGTAACTGCGCTCCGACGCTCTGAGCTGTAACCGTGTTTATTGGAGGGAGGCAGTGCATTAATTGCGCGACGGAGAAAGCCGCATTCTGCGCTTTGGTTAACTTTTAGGGGGGGTTGGGTGTGACTGGGGAAGAGCTAGAAGCACGAGTCAAGGCAAAAAAAAAAAAAAAAAAAAAATCAGTGTAAAAATAAATAAAACTAATCAACATATTTCAGCAATTGTTTTTTTTATTTTTTACAGTTTTTGACTTAAATATATGGCTTTTAGGATAATTGTTTCCTTTTTGTCTGACGCCTTCGTTTACTTTCACGGCGTGCATATATGGTTAAAACGGAATCCATCTGATTAGTCTACCAGACTGTAATTTAGCATTACACCACATAATGGCGCCACTTACCTTACTTCTAGCCATGGTGTGTTTCGTGTGGGCCAAATATGCCTAATTTCAAACTTTTATGTGCAGAACACTTTCTTCCAAAAGTTTGCTGTATCCCTTACATAGTTTTCAACTATTTCTTTCTTCTTGCCGATGTTCCACCAAGGCAAATTGGTGGAGTGCGTGACTAATAGTTGCTCTGGGGTAAGTTTCCCTCCCATGCTGTGGATCTGTGCAGCTCCTCCAGAGTTCCCATGAGCCTCTATTCTCCTTTGTTGATTTTTGCTCTGTTGTATGACCCGTTAGCTTAGGTGGGTGTCCATGTCTTGGTAGGTTTGCACTAGTATCATACTGTTTAGGTTTTCAGATAGTGTATTTATGTTCTTTGTGGTGGGAAATCACCCCACAGGGGTGCACCACATCCCATATTTCCACCAACCATACTGTATATAAATATGTATGAATCCGAGTATTTAAAATTATCACGTTAATATTAATTTCATTTAATGTTTAATTTAATATAAAAATTAAATATTCAATAGTATGACTTTACACATCAGCACTGTTATAAAAACACATAAAACCCCAATTACAAAAATCCCCTGCACTCCCTTAGCCCATGGCCACCCTGGAACCTTTAAATGGTGTCTAAGACCTGGGGAAGCATTTTCCGGAACACCCTGGGGAGAACACAGAAAAGACAGGTGGCTCAATCCTAAAAAAAACCCTTAATAATAGCTTCTAGTTCCTGTTCCAAGCTCCAGTTCCTTGACCTGTCATGGAGTCAACAGGAAGAATTTCGGACTGCTGTACCGAATAAGGGACGCTGTGGGGTTCCCATGCAAAACTAGCCACGGGAGGGAGCATACAGGCTAGTCAGAAAGGAAGGAGGTAGAAAAAGGTGTCACGATTTGGGTTTTGTCTTGGTTCAGGTTATCCGTTTTATTAGTTTAGTTTCTGCTTTTGGGTTCTTTCTTGTTTTGGCTTTGGTTTAGACGTGGTATTCTGTTTAGATTACCTGTTATTTACCTGTCACTTTATTCAGCTCGGTTTGTTCTTCCCTCAGCAATCAGTCAGCTCCCTTGCCTTGATTAGTTCCACCTGCTCACTTGTAATTAGTCTTCACTCCTGTTCACCTGCTCACTCCCCTATATAGTCCTGCCACAAACCTCTGCAATCTGCCAGATAATTTTCGAGCCATTTGGTGAGTTTTGTTTCAGCGTTTCTTTTCTGACTGACCTGTAGATGCAAACCCGAGTGTTTTTTGATTCTGAGCCAGCCTGATCCCCGAACCTGTTTTTCCTGCCCTGTCTGACTGATTTACCCTTTTACCGACTTGATTCTGTCCCAGGATTATCCGAGCTTGCTTTATCCCTGTCTGTACCTCTGCCTGTTTTGGACTGCTTTTTGTGTACCGGTTTTTGGACTGCCATTTTGACAATTGAGCCTGCTTATTCCTGTCTTGCTTGTCTGAGAGCAATTAAACATCTGAACCTGAAATCTCTGCTTGTTAGCCTGAATACTGAGTCCACCCATTCAGTTCCGTTCATAACAAAAGGAGTCCGGTATGCTTTGCCCCGTGGCTAATTTAGCATAGGAACCTTGGAGCTAGGAGCTAGGAGGAATCCCACAATCCTTTGCATGACATGACATAAAAACACAGCCCGCCTCAGGGAAAATCAACATCACATTATGACGTTGTAGTTAAAGGCTGTCCAAAATCAGTACAGCAGTCTGAAGCTCTTTTCCTACCCACGATAGAGTTCTTACTGCTGACCTCATGAAAGGTCAAGGGACAGGAGCTAGGAGCAGGAGCAAGATGCTATTGTTAATGGTAGTCAGATGGAGCTAGGTAAGTGATTCTGGCATAAAAAAAAATGTCTTACCATTTTTTGCTCTACAGTGTTATATAATCTTAATGAAAGGTATTAAAGATTGTGGCGGTAATGTGAAAAAGTCCAACAAAGTTATATGCTTACGAATACTTTTGCAAGATACTGTATATTTTCAAGCACAATTTAAAGATACGTTACAGTGGTAATTTTTTTGTGACTAATGGATGTACCTGGTTAACAAGAGACAGCTGGGTTATGAAGTATGGATTTCCACAGCAGGATTAAATAGAAAGTTTTTTCCAAACAGCACTGAGTGGGGGTTGGCTGATTTAACTTTGTTTGGATTTGGTTTGATGACATCAAAACGGGCGCATGGAAGAAGCTGATCTGCTGGCATTAGTAAACATGAAGTCGGACGGGGAACTCCTTTATAGAGTTTATACTGAAATAAATTTGAGTTGCCAAGCCTTTGACTCTGATGAATCTGTTTATGTTCCCGTTGGATTTCTCCATTTCTCCATTTCTCTCCCTCTCTCGCTCTCTCTCTCTCTCTCTCTCTGTGATTTGGTTCTATCCAAGTTGACACAAAATGAATAAACACAGTATTCTGCTTGCACCATCTTAAATGTTGCCCAATTTGTCAAAAAGGTGGCACTGCTTGCATTCTTTTCTTTGCTCTTCACTGGAATGATGTCGACGGTGTTGCCTGTTCTGTGGGTGCAGCCGGCATGATGAGGCTAACTGGTGGCACTGGACTCACGATAAGTATGTCTACTTGGAAAAGCAGTTAATGTTTGAACGTTGAAACAAAACCTAATATTTTCATACTGCTCTGGGCCTACTTTACCTTCGATTACTACCTGTATACTTGTTTGCAGTGGCAAGCCACATCCTTCTCCATTAAGGGTTGCTTCCCAGAATCGTGTTTATGGACACATTGCTATGTGATTTCCTCTCTTGCTCATGCCAAATACTCCCAATAGAGTTGAAAGTTTGATTCTGCGGTGACTCAGTACATTGGTGAAAGTTATGTCTTATGCTTCCTGAACCACCCTGACCCTACTGAATCATTCAATATTAAATAGTTGCTTGAATAATGAGAAGCTGCTTCTTGCATCATTTAGAATTTGGTAACCAACCTGCAGAAAACAGTGGACACTATATTTGTACAATTTGTGTTTTTTTTTACATGCATACCCATATCCATGTACTGAAGTATTTGTTTGTTTTGGGCTGGATAGGGGTTGTATTTCAACATTCTATCAAAGGAAATACCTTTTTTTCTCACTGGCTGACTTTCAGTAAGACGACACATTTTCCTTTTTTAAGTCAGCAAGGAGTGCCCAAATTATTTCTAGTTGCTAAATGCCAGAATAAGATGAGATGTTTTTTTTTTTTTTTTTGAAAGAATTGTTATTTTCTTCAAAGTGAGACATTTCTTAACATGCCATACAATTGCTATGCTTTCAGATGATTTGAAAAAGTCAAAATGATAATATCATGGCTTTGTAAGCATCTGATTCACAGTCTCTGGATGAATTTCCAAGTGCTCCATTTATCACTTTAACCAATTCTATACATATTTAAAGAGAATGGGAATATCTAACCACCATCATTTCAGGTAGGAGGCAGGTTCTTTGTCCCTGAGATGCAGTTGTTTTGATGTTTAATGTGTTTGAAGTGTGTATGAGGATATTGGCTGAAGCTGGTGAGAAAGTGTCATTGAGAATCCATTGCTCCCAAAGCCACACGAACAGCCAAAAGCAGATTGCAAATGCATTCATGGAAAAATACCTTCATTTTTGGAGACATATGCTTTAGTCTGGAGGAACTAAAGTTGAATTGTTTGGAGGGCTAAGGTTGAAGAAGAGAATATTTGACTGCAGTTGCCTTCTGAGTATTTTAACTTCATTAGTGGCATTCGTTTGAAGAGATATTTAGTTCTAAGGAACATGTTGTGGTGAGGAAACTCTTGATGAACTTATTTAGTTTAAGCGGCCTGTCAGACTGTGTGTTAATAGAATATTTTGATAGCGACATACTGCATGGTGCCAGAAACTCAGTTTTTCCAGTTACAGTTTCTGTCACAAGGGGTCATTCATCACTGCAGCGAATTACAGGCAGATTGGGCTCACCACAGAGCCGGTCTGTTAAGTGTCCAGGCCACTTTTTTTCAGACAGCATTTCTCCTCAGATCCTACCACTCTCTGGAAAAATCACCATAGAAATCTTCACTTTAGGAACTCGAACTCAAGCGGGCGACTTCGATGTGACAAATGTACAGCATTGTGTTATGTGCTGATATGTGCATATATCAGTGCATAAGTTTGGTGTGTCAGACATTTCTCTTCAACAACTTTCTGCTGCATTTTTAGCTGTTTTGTGGCAGCTTTTGTCACACTCTGTTGTCATTTTTTTCTCTACATGCAACTGTGAGGTACAAGTGAAATCAAAATGTTCCAAAGATAATGAGAAATGCTGTATAAAAAAACGAGCAATGGACATGATTTCTATGGCACAGAATGCAAAAGCATGCAAAAATCAAAACTGTTGTGATTGTTCTCTCTGTTTTCTCTGCCCACTCTGCTTGGAATGCCCTCCAATGTGGCCTATGTTTTTAATTTGTTACTGTATCTATTACTGCTGCCCTTTATACTGCATATGTATACCACTTATTTACTCGCACTTTAGTACTTTTATATTTTAATGTACTTGTGTTGGATTTTTGCTGCATGTTTGTTGTTGTTCGTCTGTGTTGATTGTCTTGGTGACGTGTGCTGCTGCCTTTCTTGGCCAGGTCACCCTTGTGAAAGAGGTCTTGATCTCAACGGCTTTTTATCTAGTTAAATAAACATTAAATAAAAAATGTCATCAGCACCCTTCAAATGAGGTAAAATGGGCTACAGTAATTATTATTATCATTATTATTGTCATTATTATAGGATTGCATTTCTTGAAAGTATTATCTCCTGAAAAGGATAGCTGCACAGCCGTGTGTGTGTGTGTGTGTGTGTGTGTGTGTGTGTGTGTGTGTGTGTGTGTGTGTACGCGCACACTCGTGTAGAAGGTGCTTGCAGCTCTATTAAGCTTTAATACTATCAACTCCTCTGTTTGGACAGCACACAAGCTTCTCCTCTATTTGTGTTTATTATGAGCTCTTTTTTTTTTATTTTCAGGCAAAGTCCTGGCAGCACCCAGGCAGCGAGGAGGCTTTGTTTGCAGATGTGCTGCCACAGCCGAACTGAACAAGCTGAACATGTTGTTGAAACCCAGATTTTCCTTCCCTCCCTGGAAACAGTTATTTGATATGTTCAAGTACAACTCGCACTTGGGAGGCGAAAATAATAGCATAGAAAATGTACGTCTTTTAATTCACACAATAAAGGATGTTCATCTTGTTGGAAAAACAGGGAGATGAAACTCTCCTGGCAGCCCAGATTTTTTTTTTTTTGTCTTTAATCATTTGGGCAATCGCTTTTCTGCACACCGCTATCAGCTTGTAACCCTATTGGCTGTCTGATGTCAACGTGAAATTGGAGCTCGGCTACATTGTAAATCAGCAACTAACTCAAACACAGATACTGCAAGACAAATGGCTTCGAAGATAGTTTTTCTCATGCTGCACAGACACCGAATACATGTTAAAACACAGCCTTCATCATGTAAGGAGTCGGGTTCCGACAGTTTCCCAAACAATTTCTAATCATTGCTGTGTCATCTGTCAATACGCAGAATATAAAAAACAGGGAGGCTTGGACAATGTACCCAACTGCTGCACCGAGCAGACCTTTCTCAAAAGCATGGTGAATTGACAGTGAATCATCCTGACAGATCAGCGTCTTGCTCTTTTATTTGGTCATTACATCTGTAGATGAATGTCTCGGAGGGAAGTGGGGACAGCTGACAGAGAGTAATGGAACTGTTTCTATTCAGGAGACGCGCCACGTCTCCCTGTGTTCTGGCAAATCGGGGGAGGGCTGGGGCCGTCTCCCTTCCCTCCCCAAATTGTCTGCTTCGACTTCCATCGGTTGCTCTCACCAAGAGATGTGTTCATTTACGTCCCAACTGAGTTAGACCAAAGTATAATGTGATGAAGCTGAGAATATATATATTTTCTTGCAAAATCATTCATTCTCCTAAAACTTTTTTTTTTCTTCCATATTTGTTACGACCACAAACTTTTATGAAATAGAGGAAAATATTGTGGGGCAAAATCATCATTGCGAAACGTTTCACAAATAGAAAACTAAAAAGCATGCCATGCCTTTCGATTCCGCCCCCCCGGGATAAATATGCCTGAATTTGGCCCGGGCCATTCTAACACATGAATATATGCTTTGAACTAAATTAAATCTATTGAAGCTCTGGCTACATGTCAATTGTTGCCTCTAACGGGGTTGGCGTGTATTTAGCACCATCCATCTTACCTGCCCCCCACTGAAGAAAAGCCCCCTCACAGCACCAGGCCACTGCCCCAATGTTTAACTCTGCGGTTCTCCGTTCAGGTGATGTGACGTGTTGGTTTTCCTCTTTACAGTGTTTTGCATGTTGGCCAAAAAATTTAAATTTGAATTACATCTGATACGATGTTTGTGATGAAAACACGTTTTGTGTCAAAACTTAATATGACTTCTTATGACTTTTCCTAGACAGTTACAGGAAGGCAAGGTTTGAGGGGGTCCACATGCAGAGCTGGGTTACCATGGACATTTTGGGCTGCTTCTCTGAATAAGGATTTTGTGGCCCAACTTGTGAGTTTAAGTGGACACCCATCATCTGAGTAGTTTTTTTTTTTATATCATAACTCTTCATTTTAGGTAGATGGATAGAGATTTTTTTCTGCGTTTGTTTTCAAATTTTTGCTTTATGACCTGATCCTGTTCAAATCCCCTCTTTGCAGTTTTATTGCTGACCTATCTAGGATTGTTTTCCTTGGTCTTAATAGACAACTTTTTAGGTCACTTTTTATTTAAAAAAGAAAACCAACAAAATACAGCTGAGCTTGGAATTTCTAATGTGAATAATCTGCGGTGCACGACGTGCATTGGGAGTACTAGTTTGAAAATGAGTTTGTCGATTTTAGGATCCTGGAGGGTGTTCGTTAGGTTTCTGTTTGGAAAAACCCATGGTGAAAAAACACCTACAGACAGATGTGTCCTCACACGTTAAACTGTACCAGCAAATGGCTAAATCCATTCACTTGGCAGCCTTGGTTGCTTTAGAAGAAGGATAATACCGGGGAGCCTACAAATCATGTCTATGTTTCTGGCTTTTTTTTTCTACATGAATAAATAATAGCAAGAGTATTAAATCACCCTTGCTTTACTAAATGATGAAGTGCAGCCATTGCCTGGAGGAAAAGAGGCTGCACCTTCTACGCACTCGCTATTCCATTCTGACTTGTAACAGCTCTGTGCATTTGAAAGCAAATTATTTTTAGCTACACCATCAGCTGGTTAGTCTGCCCAGCACTTTGGTCCGCACTTAAATTTCTTAAACGTCATTTAGTAGGCTGTCACAGCATTTAATAATTGAAGTCATGGCTTGTACCGCTGGCTCTCACAGAGTTTGCGGTTCCTGCGTACTGGCACATCAAATTTTAACTTGCCTAAAGAAGCATCTCAACATCTACTCAGAATTTCAAAGAGGCTTGTTCAGAGAAATAAATGTGCTGTTCTTTAGTGGGTTTAGTAGCTTACAAGAGACCTGACCTGTTCCTCTATTTAAAGGCAACCCTTTAGAATTGAATCAGCACACGATAAGTTGAGTCACACTGCAAGTCAACATAGGAGTGTTGTGTTTATGAGAAATTGTAGAAACTAGGTTAAAGGACCTTAAATACAGAACATCATTTAAATGTATTTCTTTCAACATTTCAACTTTCTTTTTTGCAGAGTTAACTTAAAAAAAACTTAAAACCAGCCTATTCCAATAGGTTTCAACTTAGTGCTTAATGTAAACCTGGTAAAAGCAAGCGTGCATACGTCAAAGGGAAGGAGAATCATGTGCAAGCATCGGACAGCCAGTTAATAGGCCAATAACACGACATTTCACCTAAAAACAGGCACTCTAGATGACAGCTTTTTCTCAAACTTTGTGAGTCTGTTTGGATTTCATGTTCTGTAAATTACAAAAAAGATTCAGACCCCGGTAAAGTCTTTCAAAATCTTTTCCACCTTAATAAAAAGGTGCAATCCCCCGGTTTCACACATGTGTGAACACTCTAAAAATACTCAGTTGAAACACCTTCTCTTTCACTTTCAGCATGCAGTCCTCATTAGACCACACCTGCTATTTATTACAGTGAATCTCAATAACTTGAAATGAAGTTCCAATGTTCCAGAAGAATTTTCCTTCATTTGCCAATTTAGCATCCTTTAGCTAAAGTCATAGATGAGAAGAAATCTCAGCACATCACAGTTGCAGAGACATTGGTCATGTTTTCCTTGGCAGCACTATTTTCCTGGGTGCTACTGGTCAAGGGTGACCATATTTCAAATTAAGTTTAAATGAAAATTCAAGCTAGAAGACTCACCCCTAGTACACCTGTTTCCCCTGATCACCTCATTATGTGTCTGTGCGCCACCCAATCTGCCTCAAGTCCTCATCCCACTAGACTGCTTATAAGACGCTCCACCCATGGATTCTTCTGCTCTTCAGTTAAACTTCGACCCTCCACCACAACCCATCTCATCCTTTGCACTCTTAGGCTTCACTGGACTCCATTTCCTCTGGCCTCCACCACCATTGTCCAGACCCCGGGGGTGGAAGACTTCTCTAATCCTAATCCTAAAATGAAGATCCAAACTCATAGACATTCAGAGCTTTCAGGTCTTCTGCCTGGGTCTGAGCGCCAACTATGTTTTCCAATTTATGTCAATAAACCTCCTCTTTTTTTCTCTGTGAGAAATATCATAAAACAATTTGAAAATTCACTCAATGATTAAGGAAAAATCTTAAAATATTTAAAGTATGCTTTCCCAGTGTGGTTTGGAAGAATAGTTAAACAACAAACTTTAGATAAGCTTTCAGAATCCATCAATTCTGAAAAGGACTTAAATGATAGAAATAATGACTCTTCTGTATTAGAAAATGAATCTGTAACAATAATAGCTAACCTTTCGAGTCATACTGGACAAATAAATAGCAACAATAATTACAAAGCAGTGTGTTTTTCGTCCTGGCCGTGGAACACTGGATCAGCTCTACACCCTCAGCAGGATTCTGGAGGGGGCATGGGAGTTTGCCCAACCAGTCTACATGTGCTATGTGGATCTGGAGATGGCATTCGACCGTGTCCCCCGGGGGATCCTGTGGGGGGTACTCCGGGAGTATGGAGTACCGGAAAAAAAGTTTTCTATTGTTTTGTTTTATTTTCAATGCAATCATTAAAAATAAAAAGGAGCAGTCTCACAAAGATATTTATCAAACAAAAATGTGAAATCTCTAGTATACACTCAAACATACAATGTTATCTTCTTTATCCTCCTAGTCTGCTCCTCAAGTCTTACTCCAGAGCGTTAGGTTCCTCTCCTTGGTCCACTGGTTCTGCATCACTGTGAAAACCCTCTCAACACCGACAGCACTGTGTGAAATAAGTGCAGAGACAAACTGTGCAATCTTCAGTCATATCTGAGTAACATGTTATGCTTTAGGCCATAAGATATTTGCTCCATTTCTGGTGCACCCTAACTCTTTTTTTCCCCGGTATAACAACAAATTCAGTCAGCTAATACAGCTATTTTAGCTGTTTTTCTGTGTCCATATGCCTTACGAGATCTGATGGAAACATAGAAATAGGGATGTGTTTTTCACACATAGCATTTGATATGCTAATCAAGCAACATACTTAGCATCACCACGACTGAAAACATTTTAAAATACTCATTATAAAAGCTATTTGCTAATGTGTATGTACTGTGGCAAAAATCACAAAACAAAATCATAAACTACGCCAACAACAACAATGATTTATGTGAGTTTTAAACTTCTGCTTTTGTAATTTCTGTATCGGCTCCTTGTGCTGCAGTGCTATTGCTATCTTGAGTTACAATATCAGCTTTGCTATTTTGATATTCTTCCTTCTCTTTACTTTAACATTGCGTCAGCTAGCAGAATTTTGCTAGCAACTAGGTTTATGGGGGGGAAAAAAACATGTTGCTTCGCTGTTAAAGCTTTGATGTACTTAAACGGGACAATATAGTTTCAGCAGTGGTGTTTTTTTTTTACAGTGTCTTCACCACCCTTAGCTTTGTTCATATGTTGTTGCTTCACAACCTGGAAATAAAATGGATTGTTTGGGAGTTTGTGCCATTCCACTTACAGGACATTTACCCACAACCTTGAAAATGTATTTATTTAATTAATGGAAATAAATAATGGAACATTTCCAAACAATCCCCAAAGTCAGTACTTTGTAAGCCACCTTTTGTGGCAGTTATGACTCCAGGCTTCTTTGGCTACGTCTCTATGGGCTCACCACACCTTGCCTCTTGGATTTTTACCCATGCCTCAAGGCTAAGATGCTACCACTAATTCAAGTTGGAGGGTGTTTACTTGTGATCGTCAAGTCTAACCACAGATTCTCTGTTAGATTGAGATCTGGACTTTGATTGGGCCATTCCAACACATTTAAATGTTTCCGTTTAAACCACCCTAGTGTAGCTTTAGCTGTATGCTTCAGGTCATTGTCCTGCTGGAAGGTAAACCCCAAACAGACTGACACAGGTTCTGCTCAAGACTATCCCTTTATTTAGCACCATATATTGACTCAGTCCAGTTTCCCAGTATCTTGTGCTGAAAAACATCCCCACACCATCATGCTGCCATCACCATGTTTGAATGTGGGGGTGGTATTCTTGAGGTTATAAGATATGTTGGGTCTGCAGCAGACCTATCGCTTTCCTTGGTGGCCGATTAGTTCCCTTTTAGTGTCATCTGACTAGAGCACCTTCGTCCATACATCACGACCAGCTTTATGGAGGGTACGGCTTATTGTGGTCCTGTGGACTGATCCTCCAATCTCTGCTGTGGAGCTTTGCAGCTCCTTCAGGGTTCCCTTTGGTCTCTGTGCTGCCTCTCTGGTCAATGCCCTCCTTGCCCAGTGTGTGAGTTCTAGTGGGCAGCCCTCTCTTGGTAGGTTTACTGTAGAACCATGTGCTTTCCATTTGAAGATGATGGATTTGATGGTGCTCCAGGAGATGTAAAGATTTGATACTTTTTGTATCCCCACCCTGACTTCTCAACAACTTTGTCGTTGACTTGTTTGGAGAGCTCCTTGGTCATTATGGTGGGATGCCTCTTGCTTAGTGCTGCAGCCTCTGGCGCGTTTCAGAAAAGGTGTGTTTATGCTGACAGATTATGTGACACTTAGATTGCACACAGGTGGATTTCATGTCACTAATTAAACGACTTTTGAAGATCATTGGTTGCACTGGAACTTTTTAGGGGCTTCATAGCAAAAGGGGTGGACACATATGCACATGTCCATTTTCAGTTTATTTTTTAATATCCATATCTTTCTTTCTTTTTTTCTTCTTTCTTTCTTATTTCACGTTCACCAGCTTAGCCTATTATTTGCAGATGCGTCACATAAAATAAGATTTAAAAACATTTAAATTAGAATTTGACTAAATAGGTTTACACAATAGAGGGTGTGAATACTTTTGCAAAGCACTGCATCTGTCCTACTTTTTTAACAGTTTTAAAGCTAACAAAATGTTACTAGAATGCAGTCGTCTGAAAATAAAATAATATTTTACCTAAAAAGTGCTGCTGAGATTATTTCCTGGTTAAATTAGCCACCATAATTATTACAGCTAACGGTCTTATAATAGTGTGAATGTTAGGATTCAAGTGATAAAGTAAAAAAACAAAACATGGTAAACATTTTTTCTTTCTTATGAAAGCTAGCATTTATTGAAACGTGAAAATGTTCCTATAAAACGTGGCCCTGCAAAGCTTCCAGAATGGGCCATTAAACATTTCTCATATTTCTTATGTCCAGCTGCTCCTGTCATGAATGATTAATGAGGTATGAAATTTCCTACACTGGTTCAGGTGTATATCTATTTTTTTTTTACGTCAAATGTTTTTGTATCAGGATTTAACACAAAACACGTGTTGTCCATCCCTCCGTGAAACAGCACTCACAGTTTCAGGGGACAATTATTGTCATGAGTCGTCTCAAACAGATTTGCTGTGGCACGAAAATGTCAAACAAAAACATAGCGGCTGACATTAAATGTGTGTTTCTGTCTGGTGCGGGTTTGCGTTTGCAGAGGGATGGCTTCAGCACGTCTCTCACTCTATCAGTCTGTCATGTTCACAGTAAATCTCCAGCTCAGAAAACTGTGCGTTTCTAGCTCTGCTGCTTGGTTAGTAAAGATGTCAAAGCTACAGAGTCCAAGCTGGGCTTCACAGCTTTGCATATTTTTTGATTAAATATGCATGACACTGGCAAATCTGTGGATTTTCTAAATAGGGTATAGGTTTAAGACTGGTTTGCTGATGAGAGGGGTGATGAGTTTTGACACAGCACAAACACTGTATTTGTATTCCCACTTTAAAAAGAGGAAGTAGACGGCACCCACCGTACTAATTGGTGCCCCTGGTAAAGATATGTAAAAACGCCTTTCAATTCGATTCATGCTTAAGTGAAGGAGCATAATATCACACTGAATTTCCTTTGTTGTTGTTTTTTTGTTTTGTTTTGTTTGTTTTTACCCAAGATTTTGTCCTATAAATCCAATACTTAATTTGGTTAATCAATGGGTAAAAGAATCCGAAATTGAGAAACAACCGTAACAAAATTACCAGAGTCATTTTTGCTGGCAGACCCTTAAAGATCAATGGATTGATAATACATGGCACTTCTCTAGTCACATTGACCACTGAAAGAGCTTCATGCTGGAGCCATAGTCAATCAGTCAAACTCGGAAATGCACACACATTCATACCCCGATCCGCAGATCGGTCGCCATCTTGAGATTAAGTGCTTTTTCCCAGGGGCACCCAAACCTGTTGGATTGCAAGGAGGCTATTCTCACCATTGAGCCACAGTTGGTCAAAATAGAATATTTATTGTTCTTTTAATTCACCTCTCACATTATTAGGTAGATCAATTAATTTATTTAGTAATCTGTGGCTTTGTTTAAGCTTGGGTTGTAATATTCCACCCTCACAACCCAAACTTAAAACTTTTGGTTCAAAGCACTGACTTGTGTGCAGCAGTGCTCCTTAGCTCATTAGGGCTATAAAATAGGTTCAGAAGGGGTAAATAGCAACTGCAGGGAATAGGTTGGATCTGCTCTTTAGCTACTCCTGTGGCCTTTGATCAACAACAGGAGTTCCCATTAAGTCCTACAACAATGTCTTTCAAAGGCTTTTCACACATATGTGCAAGGGGTGGCAATGACAGTGGATGGAGCTGTATATAAAAACATTATAGTGTCAAGTATGATGTGGTTCTCTATGAGTTCGGCTCCATATTTAATTTAAAAGTTGTGAGACCCCATATCCTCTACTCCTCTACTCACTGACAGACACTTTTGATCATTACAGCCACCTCGGTGGAATGCCACAAAAGCCCACATTGGCAGCTGGTGACAGATTTGAGGGAAAATGATGACGAGGTGGACCAGCAGGTTCCCCAAGATCAAAACGCCTCGGGCAGCAGAAGCTCCGATTGAGTTCATCATGTTTGGTTGGGGCTCAGCTTTCCAGCTGGTTTTTAGAAGGTAATCGATGTGTTTTGTCCAGTGGGGATTACACAGTCTGGCCACAGGTAAGTCTAAAGGCATGATGGAGCAATGACATTCTGCTCTGAACTAAAGTTATGCTGGCTTACAGTCATGTTCAAAACATTCTTCACTGGATGAGAGACGTGGAATCTGCAAAAGTGAGCCTTTTCACTTGTTTCGATTTGAGCGGGTATGACTGCTTACAAAATTGTGTTTTGTAATTTTGCTGTCCTGTAGGGAATCCTGCAGAGGTCCCTGTCATGAAATAAACTAGTTTTAAATTTCCCATAGGAAAAGAAAAAAAATAACATGTCAAGTTTGAATGAGAACTCCTTCCTCCCTCATTTTTTTATTTGCTATCAATCTATATACATATATGCATATTACTTTTAGGATGAAATAGAAAAAGGCAGACACAAAACATAGCGGCCACCCAGGTCAAAGAGATAAAAAAAGAGAAAAATAAGACATCTTAATCTTACATCACATTTTATCCTTCACAAACAGGCAAGATATACCTTGTCTCTATAATTTACCCTCTACTGGTCCATCATCAGCGAAGTGGTCTGAATCAAAACCCAAAGGTAAAATCAAATTAATAGAAATTAACAGTGGGACACAATCACCATTACTCGGAGAGAAAACTGTGATCCAGAAAAGTATTCCATTTTGGCCATCTATCCAACCATCTAACCATCATCTTGCAGAGTCGCTAGTCACATGGCGAGATGTGCAGTACACCCTGGACAGGTCACCAGTTTTTATAATATGTATTCTTTAGACGAAAAACTCACTCTCTCCAACAAGATGGATTTCTTGCACAAATTCATCCAATTTTCTATAGATGAGCAATTACAACAAAGCCAACATCTGGTCACCAATCTTTTTTGGTACTTGAGATTATTTGTAGGCAGTTTAGTTTAGTTTAGTTTGTGTTTTGACCCAGGTGGTGGATTACCTCGGTAAATCACACATCTGTCCTTACTATGTCCTCACTACTTCTCTTTTGATGTGATAGTGTCTTTTATGCTTTTCACCTCGCTGCAAGGCGGATTTCCCTACGGGGACAGTCATAAAGTGAAACTGTGATGCTGATACTGTGAACTGTAGGCCTATTATTTAGTTATTTTTGTTGCCATCTCAATCCAGTAGGGGGTCAGTTTTAAACAGTCCCAAAACATATGGAGCAGATTTGTTACTAGATTTTGCTTGGCCCTGTTCAGGAATACCAATTTATGGCACTTTATTTTTTGTTTATTTTTTGTTTTAGGGAGATTTCCAGAATCTGATTATATACTCAAACAAATAAATGATCTCCATGTTCCTAATGTTGAGTTGTAGCAATGTTCCATCTTCAGCCAGTTGTTTTGGGTTAACTTTGTTGCCGTCTTTCTCTCGTTCCAGACTTAATATACAAGTTGTTCTCTTCTTGTAAAATTTCTCTTCACATCATGTTGCTTTTTCACTTATTTGCAGTCACAGTGTTTAGCAGCAGATCATGTTATTTCCTTGTCTTTGCTGTAAGTCTGATATTTTGTTTTAAAAGTCAGACCTCATTTGATTTGGGAGGGGATTTCTTTCTCTGCCGTTTTTTCTTTAATCTGGACACTAATTCTACTGGAGGGAAATCTGTATCATGGGCCTCCTTTGTCTTTTTATACTTACAGATTGTATTGTGTTCCCACCCCTGCATGTTCCAACTTCTGTCTTTGTCTATAGAGACCAAAGGCTAATGATAGGAGTACCGAGGCTGTCGTACAGTTTGGAAAAGCTGTGCTACATAAAGCTGAATGCTTTAAATCTAAATAAAAGCATGTGAAAGACAAAAAAGGATCAGCAATTTGAAATAAAGTTGGATAATTAATCTGGGTTAGTTAGAGAGATTCTGTCTAGGCTTGCATCCAGACCTTAGTCAGCAATAAGGTTATATTCAATAAACAAGATCTCAGCAACATAGGCAACTAAAGCTATTGTTGTTTAAAGCATATTAGCATTTCTGCATCTACCCCTGAGTAATGATGATAAAAAATAAAATACGAATAAACCACACTCTCGACAGACATCAAAAAGCAGTGAAACCATAATTGTAAAATATCAGAGAACGTCACAGGACACCTCAATATCCAAACAAGAAGAGTCCATTTACTAGTTAAGTGACTTCTAAAGACAATTGGTTGCATTTAAACTTATTTAGGGATGTCAAACAATAAACGGCACACCTTTAAGATTTTTATTTGTGAATAACTCTTGAAAGCCACATGTCCACCATATGTTTTTTTCTCTTAAGTCAGTAAGGTACAGCCACAGGTAATGGGCCCCCAATGTCCACCTTTTAAGCGCGCCTCATACACCAGCGCTAATAAAGACCCAGGCAGATCTGTGGGGCAGGCTGTGTAGCAGGTGGCGCACAGCTCAGATGTAAGCGGTCCTACCCTCCGTGATGAATGCCCTGCCATGTACATGAGAGGGAGAAGCTCATGTTGTGCTATGTTGGGGGAAAAAAGTGGATATTACAGCTTGACCTGATGAATCAATAAATATTCATTAGGCTCCTCTCAGCTGAGAGGTAAGAGCGCATGAAACAATTTGGTTGGATCGCTATATGGGAAAGTGGTGCACCCTGCCTGATAATTCAGTTGCCTGGAAGAAGCAGGGCGCAACAAATCCGATGGGGTCAAGAGATGGAAGGATCAATTACTGTTTACTTTGCATTATTAGTCATGGACAAATGCAGTCTTCTGTTAGGCCTGTTTAATCTACCTACAGTCGCTTGCAAAACCGCTCCCTGTAACTCCCTGGAAGAGATTCCCTGTAACTGTAGAATGGAAGCACAAGGATACACGACTCTGAACATTTTACAGATAAAAGGCTGAAAATGTTGGCATCCTTTTGTATTCAGCCTCATTTACTCTGACACCCCTAAATAAAACCCAAGGCAAGCGACCACTTGCCTTCTGAAGTCAAATAAAAAACACAGTCCATCTGCTCGCGATTTAATTTTAGCGTAGATCCAGCTGTTCTGTTAGAGAACATCGGTGAACAAGCAGCATCATGAAGACCAAGGAAGACACCAGACACATCAGAGATTATGTTGGGAAGATGTTTGGAGAATGATTGGATTATAAAACATGCCCACGGATTTAGGTACCTCACAGAACACTGTTCAATCCATCATCTGGAAAATGTATCATGACACAACTGCTAACATACTGGAACATGGGCTGTCCACCTAAATGTACAGACCGGGAAAGCAGAACATTAACCAGAAAAGCGGACCAGGGGACTTTGGAGGAGCATGCCAAACCATGTAGAGGACCCATAAAATGTGAAAAAAAAAATGCTCTGGTCAGATGAGTCAAACCTTGACATCTGTGTTATGTGTAGCAAAAAGCTGATACTGCACACCACCCTGAACACACCGCCCCGATGTGAAACAAAGTGGGGGCAGCATCATGCTCTGGGGTAGAGAGGCTGGTCAGAGTTGTATTGGATGCTTTTGGATTGTGCTAAATACAGGGATATTCTGGAAGAAAACCTGCTGCAGTCTGATAATATGACCAGATTTACCTTGGGTTGGTCTTTCACATCAAATCCAAATAAAAATACAGTGATGTTTGTGGTTGTAACGTGGCAAAATGAGAAAATGTTCAAAGGGCCTGAATAGTTTCCCAGGGCATTGTATGTGTTAACTGTGATAGACAGGCGACCTGTCCAGGGTGAACCCCGCCTCTCACCCATTGACAGCTGGAGATAGGCACCAGCACCCTTCGCGACCCCATTAGGGATAAGCTTGTTGGAATATTGAAATGTATGCGTTAAGCTGCAATGTGTGCTCACCACTTCAGGTGTCTAAAGCAATCCTTATAGTGAAAAAACATAACAAAACAAAACAAACAGACGTGAAGTATTCAATGGCATATATAATTACACAGTATTTGTCAGACTCTGAGATGAAACAGATTATTATTTTTTTGCCTGTAACTCTTTCATCCTCACAACTAGCACGTCTTTTCCTTCACACGGGCAGTTCTAAACACACTTCTGCGTGCTGACAATTTCACACAGCATGCAGTGTCACTGACCGTGGTGCTGAATCTATCTGATGCCCCCACCGCCTCCCCCCACAGAGAGAGAGAGAGAGTGAGAGAGAGAGAGAGAGAGAGAGAGAGAGAGAGAGAGAGAGAGAGAGAGAGAGAGAGAGAGAGAGAGAGAGAGAGAGGAAAGCAAAACAAAACAGTTCCTGTCCCGAGAATGCTGTTAAGAAAATCGATTGGAGTGTTTTCAGCTAGCTGTTAATCATCACAAACATAGATGAGATCTATAATCCTCGAACGCATCACTGAGGGTGACAGCAAAGTTTCCCTAACGGCGGCAAGATGCTGAGCTGTTGTTGGAAGTGCCGCAGCTGTAAATTAAAGTGTGGGTAGAGTGCTGCCTGATTGCCAGTGGGGGAAAACCACTCTGAAAAACAGCAACCGGCGCAGTGGAATAATTCATTATATTTTCACAAAAATTGGGCTTTCTGCCAGACTCCAGACACTCCTAAACATTAAAGTACCTATTTATCACAAATATGTATCAGAGATGGAACAGGAGAACTTTGTTTTGCAAATGAAAGAAAGGTTAAGTTAAGTGCAAAAAAATAAAAACATAGAGGAAACTGGCATCTGGGTTCTTAGTGGATCAGGAGTACATACTATGATCATAAAGGTTGTAGCAGCAAGGCACCTTCACGGCAGGAGTAAATGAACCATATAGTTGTTTTCTGCAGCATCGACTATAAAGCCTCTGTTTCATTGAATTAATTTCTCAAGCATGATGAGAAATTAGCACTAAAGGCATGCACTAGTGCCCGCGGAGACGAGGCAGCCTCTTAATTATGGACTACAAAACGAAGAAGCAGAAATAATGAAAAGGAAAATGGAAAAACAAACACTTAACTAATGTACCCAGAATTTATACTAAAATGTGTGATATTTCCCCCGTTTTCTTTTTCATCTGCAAACACTCGGTTTTGACACGATGAGTTGTTCCAAACTTAAATGTGATTCTTCAAACTGTGTGCCTTTTGTAGCAGAAGACTCAAAACAGAAAATGTGCAGTTTATGAAATGAATCTGTGATTATGAATTTAGTTGATAGCGTTACTATTCAGTCTATCACTGTTTGGGACAAAAGTCTCCTATTGGGTAATGGCAAAAGGTGACCAACCCTCTGGTAAAAAAAATAAAAATAAAATGACAACTTGTAGCTGAAATTAGAGTGAAATATTTGATGTGATTTATTATTGATAGCTTTACCAAAACTTTGTTAAAGGATGATGTGGAAACGGAATTTGATTAAGGAAGGGTCTTTGGAAATAGTCATATTGTTGGAATATGATTAAATGAATAAATTGAAATTGCACAACCTGTGAAAAGAAGTGGTGTTATCATGGTTTGGGCTGGTTGACTGGTCTAAACTTGGATCCCTCATCCCTACCGCTTTTGTCTCTCATTCTTCCCTCCCTCGTCCCAAATCCTGCATCCTTCTTTACTCATCTTTAATTTTCCCTCCTTCAACTCATATCCCTAACCCCTACCTCCTAACCCCCATCTTTTCCTGTCACCATTTTCCCTCACCCATTATCCCCACTTCCTTCGTCTCTCGTTTCCATCTTTGTTGCTATCACTTTCATCTTATCATCTTTACCCCACATTATTGCCTCCCTCCTTCCTCATATTGCATTTCTGCCCCTTTCAGCCCACGTCCCCTGATCCCCAAGTTTCTCTTCATTCGTTATCTCTAACCTCTTTTTCCCTTTTATCTACTTTGAACCATCCTCCCACTCCCAACCTATATCCTGGATCCTTACGTCCCTGACTCCTTATCAATTATTTCTCAATTCCTCAGCAGCCATCCTCCTCCTCGCCCTGCCATCCGTTTGTTCTTCTCTTCTCTGGTATCTGGTGAGGTCCCTGTCTGGCTCTAGGAAATGATGTCCTGAGGCATAAACCCCAACAGGAGGTCTCCATCTCTGAAGCCTCCTGCCTGCAGAAAGTCTCTTCAGATGATCCCTCCAGTCCTCTTCTTCTCCTTCCTGAGTTCTTTTTTTTATTAAATATTTCCCACTGACATTGTTGGCTTGTGCCGGATAAAACGGGACTTAAACTTTCAATCACCGCTGTGCCAGTTTAGGATTTCGGTTCAGGGTGATTTTCATATTCCATGTGCAAACAATGTCACTGCCCCAAAACGGAAAGAATACAGAATGGATGCAAGTCGCCAGGAACAGATTCATCTGCGAAGCATTGGTTCCGTCAGCGTCGACGGTCTGATTTTAGCCCCTCCTCGAGGAGAGGAGAGGGGCACCGCTGAGGAACCCACGGACCAATCGGTTGCCGGTAATATTTCAGTGGGGGAGCGAGCGTTGTGCGAGGATGAGCCACTGCTGGTTGTCCCTGCTGCTGCTGCTTCTCCTTCTCCATCCTCCTCTGCGCTCTCTGCTCCGCGAGCCGTGGAATAGGCGTGTTTCCGTTCCTCAAACGCACAAAAGCACAGAGAAGAAACCCTAACTTCCAGGTAAGGAGACATCACCTTAAAGCTCTGTTTTTTTTTTTTTTTTTGTATTATTCGAAGAAAAAGCAGAAGGTACAGGTGATAAACGCACGGTATCCGTGCAAGCAGGAGGTGCAGAGGCTGTCATGTGCTGATGTGTTGGATATCTGATGGAGATAGCTGACGGTAAGATGGGGAGGGAGGGTTCTGCTGGTTTACTCTTTCATTCAACATCAGGGTGTTGTGGGTTCCCAGCTGTGTCAACTTGACAGGGTGGAGGGGGAAAAAAAGAAACCATCGCCCCGTTTCGCGCACATGCGCTTAAACAAACAAAAGCGCCCAATTGCCACGCAATTTTCAACAGAGATGAGAAAACACTCCGAAATGTTGCCAGGCAGCCAGTTTTGTTGGTGCGTAAATGTTCGCTGACCGTAAAGCGCGTCCCGCTTTAAGCAATGGCTCCGTGTGTGTGTGTGTGTGTGTGTGTGTGTGTGTGTGTGTGTGTGTGTGTGTGTGTGTGTGTGTGTGTGTGTGTGTGTGTGTGTGTGTGTGTGTGTGTGTGTGTCAAAGCGTGCGTCCCGGGGAGGAATCCGCACAGGCTGCAGAGGCTCCACGGAGCCACACCGCTGTTCTGTTCATCAAAGCAAAGTCGAGTGGAACACCAGCCGTCCTGGCGCTTTGGGACAGCGAAAAGAGGATTCCTCGGGACCTCTAAGAATGTCTCAACCTAATAAATTAATACATTTAAAAAATGCTGGGATTTAAGTAATAAAATTGGTAGAACAATTAGTATACATTTTATTACTGTTTGCCCCATTCACAGATTTCTTCTTATTTAGCTTTTCTGTCACAATTAAAAGTTTATGATCAATAATGGCTTTTTTTTTTTTAAATCAAGTGACCCATGGCAGCCATAGCGCCTTCAAACATTTGCTATTACTTGCGATGAGTCTGTTACAACGCAGTGGAGGAAATCTGTTCTTCACATAATCGCTTTAATTTAGCATCGTTGGATGGTTTTTGAGTATGACGGGTCTTTGTAAGATAATTCCACTTTGGCGAAGTGCTTAGGATCTGTGCGATCCTGCATAACCCATATGTCCATGAGCTTAACATAAAAAATAAGGCCTCCGTGGTTTTGTGCTCGAGAGCAGAGTTCACGATTCAGTTTGTCATGGTAAGTCATTCAGGTCTTCAAGCAGCTATACGCTATCACATTACCGCCGCCATGTTTGACTCTCTGTATGATTTTTTTTTTCTGAAATGTGCTAGTTTTTGCCAGATTTGCACACCTTACAGGAAGTTTCACTTTTGTCACGTCGGTCCACAGAGCATTTTCCCACGCGTCTTGAATCTTTGTGTTCTTTTTGGTCGGCAGTCGTTTTGACCTTTTCCGTCTCCCATGGATGCAATTTTGGCCAAGTCTCTTTCTTACTGTTGAATCGTGAAACCTAACCTTAACTGAGGCAAGTGAGATCTGTGGTAACTTAGAAGTTGTTCTTGGCTCCTTTGTTACTTCCTTCATGAGCCATTGATGCACTTTAGGATTTCTTTTGATTACCCATCCGGTCCTGGGAAGGAGTGTTTTCTACTGTGATAAAGATTCTTGCAATTTTAAAATCCAATTACTAGTAAAACCACATGTGATAACAGCTGTATAATCAGTATTTGGTGTTACTGCCCTTCGCCTGCAAACCTTCGATTCTTACAAGTACACTTGCAAAAAGTCAGGGATTCTGTAGGGATTGTAGTCAGGTGTACAATCAACCAATTCTATCAAACACACTCAAAGGAGGATGCTGAAACAACTTAAATTAATTGCTTCAATTGGTAACAAGTAATTTAATTAAGTTTATGTGACTTAATGTATTCCTTTGTTCAACTTGACAACTTATACACCAAATGAAACAAGTTGGATAACCTTAATTCAATTACTTGTTACCAATTGAGGCCACTCATTTAAGTGTTCGCTTTTTGGAATACGGTTGCCAATGCTCACGAATGTCACATGTAGGTTGAATCAAAGCCATTAGCCAAAGCCAGCTTGGCAACTCGATTGGATTTTTACAAATGCTCTTTTGCTTTGAGCTAAACTGAATTTTTTTCTTTACCTTGTTTCTCTTGCTTCAAATTTGTTATAATGGCTGACAGCTTTGTAGCCTAGGGTCACCGGAGGTGCTGATACAATGTGATGCGTTTGGCCTGAAGCATTTGATGACTATGTTGTAAAAGGCATCGATACAGGGGAATGAACTGAGGCAAAACATCCTGCACACCTGTACAATAAGCATATAGAGTCATATTCAATAAGTTTAAATTTACTGAAACACAATTCGCTAAATGAAACACATTATATAGATTAATGACAAACAGACTGAGGTTTTCAAGCTGTTATTTCTCAGTCATGATCATTTTTCAGCTAATGAACGCACATTTACGGTAAAATATTACATCAGAACAAATGAAAACTTTTTTAATGCAGAAATTTGGGCTGAATCAAAATGTATAGTATGTGCTTAAAGGTTGTTATTTTCAAAATATACTTTTAATCGGACAAATGAGCGTCATCAGAACCCATTGATTGTATTTTATTGAATATGACTGTATACAGCGGAGAGAAGAAGTTCTGACCATGTAGACATTTTAACTTAGAAAATATATTTCCAATATTTCTATCAACGTGAGACTGACGACCTGTCCTGGGTGTACCCTGCCTCCCGCCCATTGAAATGCAGGAGATAGGCACCAGCACCCCTCCCGACCCCATGAGGAATAAAGCGAGTAAGAATATGGATGGATGATAAAGCTCTTTCAACGCGAAATTCACACCAGATAATGATAACAAACCAAGTAATCCACACATACAGAGAAACAAAGGTCAAAAGTTGAAATGGCACAGAAATGACTGTTAAACGGGCTTACAGAATTGTAGGAAATATTTTGTGGAAATGTCATTTATGGTAATGACAACTTTAAGACATCTTCTATAAGGAGAAACTATGTCACATCCAAGGCTCAGTTGTGATTTTGACCAGTTCTTCCTCACAACCTGTGATCAGATCTTAATTTTTTTTTGTGTGTCTTTTATATGATCTCGGACCTTCAGTATTTTCCATAAATTTTGACTTGGAAACAACTCTGGTAATTGACTGGGCTTGGACTTTTTTTCTTTCTGTTATGCCAATTGACCGTCTCCTTGACTGTGTGCTTGGCACTCATTTCTTGCTCAGAAGGCTACACTTGATTCGTCTTCATATTCTTATTAACAATGTGCCGATATTGCTCCATTCATCCTTCCTGCAGCTATGATGTTCCACCATGCAAACTTTCCTTTCAACGTGGTATGTTGGGAGTGATGTGTAGAACCACTCTCCCTTCAAACACTGTGTGTGCAATAACATCCAAGGAGTTTAGCTCTGGTCTCATCTGCCAAGCTCTCCCAGTGTTTAACTGGCTTGTCCAAATCTTCTGCAGTAATCCTTTGCATGTTTTATTTCTTGTACTGTGGCTGTGCAAAGAGATCTTTATTTCTTTAAATAATAAAAATCTGTTTAAAACAGTAAACTCAATTGTTTCCTCAGTGATCCCTACAGAACCTGTGACCTCTGAAACTTACAATTATTACTTTCCATTCTTTTTTTGTTGTTGTTGTGACGACAGTCAATAATGTCAGTGGAAGCATTTGTCTATTAATGTGTCCCAACTCGGGACCTCTAAGAATGTCTCAACCTAATAAATTAATAAATAAAAAGTTTGATCCAGTGTCTGACATTCATCTATACTTGGTAAAATTAAAGTACTGTATCTGCCTGTCCAAATGGCATTCTGGGTGTGGTGTTCTTTAAAAAAGGTTTTCCTGCTTTTGGGCCTTGTATTGTTGAGATTTACCATACTTCCCCTTCAACCGGGGTGGTTCCAATCTCTTTCAAGCATGCTGTTGTTGAGCCATCCTTTAAAAAGTGCAGTGTGGTTCCTTCACAGCTTAGCAATTACAGGCGTATTTCAATGATCACTCGCATGTAAAAGCTTCTTGAAAAAAGTAGAGGCAGAACAGCCAAATTATTTTATCAAAAACCATGTGATCTTTGACAAATTTCAGTCTGGTTTTCTTAAGCTCCATTGCACATTTTTTGCTTTACTCAAAGCTTTTAGGAACATTTTGATGTCAAATGACTCTGAATCATCAACCATAATGGTTCTCTTGGAAATTGCCTTTGACTATTAATCACAGTATTTTGATTAACAGACTCAGAGAGGTAGTCAGTGTATCCTCTGTTGCTCTAGAGTGCTTTAATTCTTATCTTTTGGGCAGTATATTTAGTGTTTTTGACAACCAGATCATGTCAGACTCCAACGGTCTGCCATGGGTGGGTACCACAGGGCTCAGTCTTGGGACCCATTCTCATTTGCCTGTACTTTCTTCCCCTGGGCCAAATAATCAGAAAGAAAACCACTTTTCTGATGTGTACCATCATTTTTATGCTGATGACATTCAGCTCTACTATTCTTTTGAGCAAAATAAATTATTCAAAGTTGATCTCATTGATCAAATTTTAGTAGTATCAAACAGTGGCTCTGATACCCTGATAAGACCAAAACCCTAATTATTGTCCCTGAGAACCGAATAACTGAAATCAAGCAAAACCTTGGTGGCTTCTTCTGTCAAACCAAAACACAGAAATCTTGGTATGATTTTTTATCCTGCCATGTCGCTGGAGGGTTTTCTCTAATGGAATTTTCAGACACCCTTTTTTTTAAATTCAGGCTGTATTACAGATGGTCATTCAAGCTCTTCTTCATCTCGTCTTGATTATAGTAAAAGCTTTTTACGTGTTTGAATGAGATCTTGGCTGTCTCCAGTCAGTTGAGGTTGCTGCTTGCAAGGCTTTTAGCCAATACATGAATGAGACAGTACATTACTCTAGTTTAATCTCTTTACATTGGCTACCGCCGGTACATTTTAGAATTCATTGAAAAATGTAGTCTTTACTTTTAGGACCCTGTGTGGAATGCGTTGCCTCCATCTTTGCACTGTCTTTTAAGTTGTGCTGCATGATGTTACATTTGTGCTGTTTTATCTTTTATGTTGTGTTTTTATCTTCTGTGTCTTCTATGCTTGTTTTTATTGGAAAGCATTTTGTGGTTTTTGACCTGTGAAAGGTGCCGTGTAAATAACATTTACTTACTTACTAGTTTTCTATTCTGCAACCTGCTTATTTGATACTTCTTGTAATGTTTAATGCAAACAGGTCAGGAGATAAGGCAAAATAGTTTTTTTTTCCTTTCTAAAATAAGGATTTTTGATACAACATGCATGCTTTTAGTGTGTTTTGTGCGTAAAGGATCTGTTTAAGAGGAGGCCAGAGCATTGGTTTCATATATAGTTTATTGTGGCCCTAACTGATTGTTTGGAATTTAAGTTGTCGATGTTAAGACAATTAAGTTAAGTGCAATGAATAATTAAAGTTAATGGAAAGAGATCAGAGTATTGCTTTTTAAAAATAGTATGCCTTGGGATGATAAAACAGTTTTTGTCCTTAAAGTTTTTTAGATAACCTAAAATTGGACTTGCATTTTGTGAAAGGCGCATGGTGTGTAGTCAGGACACTGGCTTTGTATTGTGGAGCTAAGGCTTGAGCTGTACAATATGTTGAATCACAGTTGTAATTGCAATATCAATGTGTGCAATATTGCAAATGCAAATGCTTGCTTGAATCCAGTATCAGAGGTTATTACATTTCAACTGATTTTACTGACCGTATATAATACTGGCATGCATTTGCATAAGCACACTCTGCTTGCCAGTATTATATTCGGTCAGTAAAATTTGCTTTCACCGACATTTATTCCCTGCACCTGATACTGATGTCATTAATCGAGATCGTAAAGCTATTGCGATGTAAAAGAAGAGTGGGAAAATTTTATCATTGCAATATTTAAGAACGTTATTGAAATTGCATGTTTTCCTAAAATCTTGCATCCCTGTGGCCAAAGAAGTTCTAATATTCATCCACATTTTCCTATGTGTTCCGAACCTTTTTGTTTCATGGAGGGAAATTAAAACTTAAGTGCAGTGATTACATTTGGGGCACATTTTCAGGAGCACATTTTGGAACAACCCCAATTTTTTTAATCTCCAAACTCAAACGGCCTCCTTCATTAACCGGAAAAGGGTTCATTAGCCAAACAAGATGCAATTAAAATTATGATTTCTTTATCTCAATTAGAGTTAAAATTAAGTTTCCTTTCTTGAAGTACTCACACACATACATACACACACACACACACACACGCACGCATGGATGTGCGGCCCGCTCTCAGCTACCTTTGAAGCACCAACACACGTTCCAAACGTCCAACTCTTTGTTTTCTCCCACACAGAGGAGGCTCAGTGGAAATGCTCCATCTTGATGGGCACAGGATTAAATGCTCATCTTGGCATCATGTCTCAGGCCCCTGCGTGCTCACTTCTCACGAGGATAACTGATATGGGAAAGAGAGGGGGGGAAAAAGACCCAAAGTGTCAGTTTTTTTTCTCCTCTGTGTGTTGTATGTGCAGAAACAGTTACTTGGCAGACTGAAAAGCAGATACCACCTCTTCCATAATTTACAGCAGCCCTTGTAAAGATTTGTTAAAAGAAGCCTTAAAATCAAGTAATCTTTATTTGCAGTAGCTTCGTTTCTAACGAATCCAGTTGTTCTAGACCTTTTTATTTTTGCTCTCACTGTGAATGTGGGCGAATGTAGGCGAGTATCTGTTTTCTTCCAGCCTTTTCCTGATTTTGAGCAATGCACATCTGTTTTACTTGAGTAATGCAGATGTGCAGCATGAGTAGCGTGTTGTGTTTCCCAAATTGAAAAAGGGGCTAGTAAAAAGTGGCATGTGTGCCAGAATTTATAACCATGGGAAACAGGAAGTCTGAATGATTAATAAAAGTTTATAGTTCTTCTAATCTACTTAAAATAAAAACATAGATTGTAAACTTTACGCATATTTATGTGAACTGCTTGGAGTGCCAATGATTTTGCCACCTGTGATTTAAAATAAATAAATAATAATCTTAACCTGAGGTTATTCCACAACTAAATCAACTTAGCAGTTATATATTTTGTTATTGTTTTGTATTCCTCGTAAAAACGTCCTTCAGCTATAAAAGATGGATTAGCCTAAGCACCTTTTCATCTGGATTTTCTTTCCTTTATCTTAATTAAACCCATGATAAGAAAATATTTGACAAATAGCGCTTAAAGAATGAATTCAGAGAAGCGCCGTGGTGTTGCGCTGTGATACATAATTTCCACACAGGAGTTCAAAGTTAAAGCTTTCATAAACTGTAAAAATTGAACCAAACGTCCAAAAACATGAAAATTCCCTATCTTTCAAACTAAATGAAATGTGACTATTTTGACCTCCACTTTCTACTGTGTTTTTGTGCTCTTGATTTTTAAGTTTTTGTCAGGAACTATTTAAAACTTGTAAAGAGCACAATAGCTTTGAAAATTACCCTCTTAATTAGTTCTCTTATTAATAGCCACAAAATGTCACCTGGTTGATGATGGCAAATTTTAATGGAGAAGTTATAACAACTCACCAATCAATCCATCAGTTTTCTCTTGAGTGGTTTCAGCAGGTCAAATTTTGGAAAAAGAAAGTCTGCTTTATTTTCATATTTGTGACCTCAAAACTAAAAACTTCCATCATTTTTTTATCTATATAAATGTGTAATCCTACAGCCTGTATTTTCATCCACTTATTTTTGTTTACTAAAAATCAGGTAAAAGTTTAAAACATTGATGAAGAAATGAGGTTAATCTTGCAATTCCTTATTTTTTTTTTTTATTTAAAGCCACCAACTCTATTAAAGAATATGTGGAACATCGTTTTCCCTTTTATGTGTTGTTGGGCGTCGAATGAAGCAAAATGGAATCAGATGAAATTAAGCTTGACAAGTCTGACCTCAACAAAGCTAGAAAGTTTGGACTTTAAAGCTTATTGTTTTTGTTTTTTTTGTTTTTTTTATAGAGCATACTGGTTTAGCAACCCAAGTGCAAACCCGGGAGAACAAACCGCTTCTGCTAAATGGTAAAAAGATAACTTCATGATAAAGGTCAGACAAAGAGAATTACTGGAAAGTCTAACGGTTAGTAGCTCACAATAATACAAGGATACTTATCAGATTTTACTGCCATTTATGGCTGCTTTGGAGTCAGACCTTTCAGATATGTAATCACTTAATTGCCTCAATCTAATCTGGAGCTAAAAGAATATCTCTTTAAAGCTGTGTTATTATCGTCACCGTTTAAAACTAGGACCTGACATCTTGCAGGAGGAGGTGTTGGGAGGGGGGGGGGAGCAGTAGTAATCTGTGACACGGTGAAGGGCTTTGAGTGTTTTCATATCATTACAGCTGCCTCTAAAGCTACTGCTGCATGAAAACTCAGGGCGCAGTAGATTGGGTTATTTAAAAGAAAGCCTCTCAGTTTGGATGCATTCAAAGCCCACATGAATGGATGCGGCTCTTAAGGAAGCGTTGCACGGATTTCTGAGTGTGTGTTACTACAAAGACAGCCTCCGCACCTCCCCGGCCCTTCTCCATATTTTCTGATCGCACCCTCACAACCGCCCACTCCCCCGGCACGCCACCTCCACTCGCACAGCCACGCTGAGGTCAGTTTGCATTCAGCATACCAATGAAGAGCGTTAAACTCCAGAGATGGGGATATTAGTGGGCCCATGCAGAAACACAGTGGCGACCATGCATGCACGATATATAGTGCCTTGTGATTGCCACGTTCCATCAACTTGCAACCACAGATTTCAGTTTCTTGTAGGGAGTTTAGCTCATAGACTGACACAATGTAGTGTATAACTATCAGGTGGAATGAAAATTTTACATGTGTTTTTATTTTTATTTACAAAAGCACATGGGGACAGCTGAAGAAGCAAGTCCCCGGAGCTCAGTGGGAGAAGATGCACCGCCTGATCTTCAAGTGTCCACCTGATATGAGTAAAACGTTAATGAGTAGAATATAATGCTGATGATAGCATATTGAGGATGTCACACAGATTGCTTGTATATAAATGGTTCTACAAATGCTGAATGACCTCAACATAGAGCTCAGCCGTTTGGGCAGTTCCCCTACACGTCTTGCACATTGCTCAGGTGAAAGATGAGTTATAAATCACAAATCTTTGCTTCAGAAATTAGCAGAATGTTGTGGAAACACTCAGGGTCTATAATCCAGGTGGATATGGGTGAACTAGTGTGACAAAAGAGAGAATGAAGTGATACGTAATGGGTGAAGGATGGCTGACTGAAAATCTGGAGTGGCAGTATCATGGAGTTCTGGAAGGAACCGTGCCAGAAGTTGCATACAGCTTGAGACGGTGGCAAGAGTTGATGTTCAAACAAGAACAACAACCTTAAAGACACAGCAACAACTTCAAAATGAACTGTTTAGCTCAAAGCGAATTTTTGTTAGAATGGCTCAGTCAAAGTCCAGACCTAAAATCTAAGTGGTGATCTGTGTCAATAAACAAAGAAAAATGATGTTCTCAGATGCTCCCAATCCTAATGTTACTTTTAGTAAAACATCAGAGTTTGTGGGTGAAAAGTGACACGGTGTAAAAAACTTCAATTGATGTGAATGCATTTCCATGTGACTATACAAACTCAGTCATAAGCTGAGTCTGTGTTACTGCATGTACTCATCATTAGGAGTCTTGTTGACGCCCTTTAAACCTTTCCAGAGTCAATTGGAATCAAATAAATCAGAGCCCGAAAATGACAGTTGGGAGGTAAAATCATTTTAGATTAGATTTTACAAAGAATAATTCCATATTTTAATGATCATGAATTTCCTTTACATAGTGGAATAATGCATATGGAAATATTACATCTTAGGTTATGTGGAGGCGACCATGACTGATTCTTGGTCTAATTGGACCAGCTCGCTAATATTTCACCATGGTAATTAGCAGTATAACATTTACCTTGGAGTTAATCAGTGGGTGGAACATCAGACATTTAAATGCTACTTGTCCGGCAGCTGTGTGTTCTTTCCTCCGTGGAGCAGGATTGTTAGCCTCAAGACTGACAGGTAGGGACCGATAGTGTAATTTAATGCTTCAAATGTTTCTTAAGCGGAAATAACCAGGCACAGATTCCTTGAAATGGAGGGCACACAACTGATTTAGGATCTGTTAAAATGTAGTCGTCGATAGCTAAAGCAAAATGCTGAAATTCTAAACAGTTATGAAGGTGGAGTGAGTTGAATTATTGATGTCCGACAGCACAAAAATATGCTGAATTGTTTTGATCTTCTCTCAGCATCCATTAAGAGCTGCCCTCCTTTGATGTTGATTAATCACACGTGAACGGCACTTTTCCTATCACTATGAGTACTGTTACCATGTAAATAGAGTTGCACGATTTCATGAATCTCGGTAGTCATCTTTTTTAAGTGTGCAAAACATAAAAAAAGATAGATACATTAAAACTGTGTGCGTTATTGAGATCGCACATTCAAGGACCAGGTTTGTGCACGACACTGCAAATCAATGATGTTGATTGTGCTGAAAAAGACGCGGATAATTAGGGAGCAAGATTTAGCAAAAACATATTTTCAACACTCCCTTTGGTTTTTATAAGATGGAACACCAGCCTGACTCCTCCTTCTTCTCCCTGACTCTCCTGACTGGAAGTGCACCACAAAAGATACATTCTGGTGCAGTCAAAACTAGGAAGCTCTAGAAAAATGCTTATTTGATGTACACAGTTGGCTGCTAAAGATCTCAAAAACATATCCGAATGCAGTAGATAACAAGTTTTGAAGTTTTAGAATAAATTAAATACACTTTATAACGTATTTCATCCTTGTGTGTTTGTCTGAGTCTATGCTTCAGTAAAACCACTCACTGAAATTAATAGAAGAGCCAAACTAAAGCACAGGATTAAATTCCTTAATGATGTTTGCTGTCTGTAAAGTGGTAGAGGAATGAAGCTCTTACCCAGGCACACACTTACTCCTCTTGTGTGTAAAGTTATCTCATGCTTTTTCAAATAACCCTTGGTCTGGCAGGTACTGTCCTGTGAATATCAGTCCAATTTGGCTTTGAGATTAGGACAATAGATGAAAGAGGGATTCGACCTCTAGCATTCTCTAACAGCAAACTGCACACATATGGAATAAATAAGTGACAACTTCTCTTCAAGTATAAGAATTTATTAACAGAAATAAATCAACTCCAAGTCAAACATATTTTAATCAGCAACTCTTCTTTACTAAGACTAATAAAACTTAACTAAAACAACTAAGCAAAATTAACACAAACATACAAAAGAACAAAAGGACAAATAAAATGGTTGAAAACCATCACCATTAAAATGATTGAGCCATTTTTTTTAGAGTTCAGTAAGGAACTTTAGTTTAAAGAACCAAAGTTAATCTTTAAGAGTTTTGAATTATGTCAAATTAGCTTAAACAATTTAGAACATGATTTGATAAATTAAAAATCAGTTACCTTTAGGAAATTTGTTTTTAATTAAGATATTTTTTATCTATTTATTCAGAAATAATTAGATTTGAATTGGTAACTTAAGATAGTGGAGGGACGCTGTAAGGGGACAGATGACCAGAAGTTATGTGGGAAGCATACCTGGGTCATATGGCTAAAACCACAAGGCAATTAGCTTGATAGCAATCTCCGAAGTTCCACAAAATAGCATTAATCAGTATTAATGTTCCCTATTATTGCTGTACGAACGCTCGTGGCATTATCAGAGGATTGCAGAGCAAACAAAAAAAGTGTTATATTTAAAAAACCTGTGACTATGTTTAAGTTGGCTTGTAGCAAGCTGTTAGCTTAGCAGCTAGCAGACCTTCGGGAGCTGACTAGACAGACCGTTTAGTTATATTTCAGTGTAATGAGTGGACCGGAAAGCACAAACTATAATGTCCCATCAGCGTTTAAAACTTTAATAGAAATAAAGTTTGACAAAACCTCTTAAAACACAACCCAAGCACATTAGCATAGGTTTGTTTCATAGGTTCGCTAGCAGGTAACATAGCTTTAGGTTTTAGCTTCGAAACAAAAACAATAAACAATCTCACATTGTTTCATCCCAAACTAACTTTCCCTGTTTTCTCTGCTAAATCTGATCCCTTAATGTGTCCCGTTCTGGTGACTGACTGACATCAATGACAATAAGTGGTTAAGTGAGGATCGGGCCTGTAGTCAGTGGCAAGAAAAGTCAGCTCTCCTTTGTATCCATGCTTCTGCATGGCCTCTCTGCTGTGACTGCACTCGCCACTGTCCTTGTATTGTTCCTATGAAGGCTGTAACATGATGGATCAGCAGTGCTCGCTATAGGCGCTTGTTGGGAAGCTCTACTCGGCTTGCAGGGCATGTGGTTCTCAGCTGCTTGCAGCTGTAGGAACAGTGGCTTCACTTAGTCCTAGGTCAGCTTTTTCTGCAAAAGATGAGAAAAAGATCACAGGCAGCCAGTTTCTGTAGTGGCTGGCTGTTCAGATGTCTGATTTCACAGACAACAAACTGTACATAGCTCCGGTTCCAGTTTGAAGAAATGTTTGCTCATTTTGGCCAGTAAACGGACCAGCAGTGGCTCTCCCATGCTGCTTGTTGTGACAGGCAGTGGGAAAAGAGGACAATTTGAATTAGGAATAAGGTTTTGAAGGTCTCAGGAAGCGTCTTGCAGTGAGGACGGTCCTAGGAAATTCCTACAGTCTCACATTGCTTAGCGTTGTTAGGTTACAGTCTCATATTTATACTCCTCATGGTTGAGGCACAACAGAAATGATGATTTACTTTATTAAAGGGAATAAATAAAACCCAAACCAACCGGTGTGAAAACATGATTATCCATCACTGGTAAATCATGAATTAGCTGTAATCAACTGCATTTTTTGGTAGATAACTTTAATTTAACAACCACAAGCCTAGCAGAATCTCTTGAAGGAGATTGTTCCGCCATCTATTTGTGACCTTAAGCTCAAGTGCATTTGAATTAGCGAGGCAGGAAAATGATTCAAAGCATACCATCGATTCCATCACTGCATTAGCTCAAACAATACAATGAGTTTTTGAAATTTTGAAGTTAAAGTCAGGACTGGAATTTATTCGAGTTGCTTTGTTTTAATTAAGCCCGTGACTTAATTAAAAACAAAAGTGTTTTTGCAAACAAAAGTGTGCCGAATTTATTCCACAAAGACATAAAGGACTCATTGGCAGTTATCCCAAATGCAATTATATGGTCAAAATGTTTTTCTTTGTGTGTAATTTAAAAAAAAGCAAATACAGAATAAATCTGTGCATTTAAACTCTTCAATGAACTATGCTTCATAAGGCTGTAGTTATCCCTGTTACCAGCTTTTTTAGTACACCTTTTCCTTCAACTTAACTTTCTATTTATATGCTTGTATTCAAGAGTCTGTGGTCAAATAGTTTATTTAGCCATGAACTCTTTGGCTTACCATCCCAGTGGAAGGTGTCAGTGACCCTGCATTGATTGTGTCTGCCTTAGTATGGCCATAAAATACATTTCTGGATAAAAAGTCATTTATTTCTTGGTCTTGTAATATCGTGATAATGTAATATTCAGTTTGCTGAGAAACTGAATTATGGATTTTCATTAGCTGGAAGCAATAATCAACAAAGTTAACAGAAATAAACATTTGGAATGTATCATCTCTCTGTGTGAAATGGAAAAATGAAATATATGAGTTTCGCTTTTTTCCCTGAATTACTGAAATAAATTAACATTTTGATGATATCCCAGTCTATGCTGCCTGTTTGTAAACATTTCACTCTTTTCAAAGTATTTTTCAGCCAGGGATTGCTCCCACAGAGTTTAATGAAATACATTGAAATATTTTCCCGTTTTAACAAAAAGGGAACAATCTAGGTAGCTCTTCCTCCAAAGTTATATCATGGTACAATTACCGTCTTGTGACGCTGTATTTTTATTGCATTCAATTCTGTTTAAGCATCTTCCAATACAGTTTTAGTCTTAGATCTCAGTATGAAGTTATCATCAGTGTTACCTAATTATCGACCAAAGCAAGGCCAGAGAATCAACATGTATCCTCCAAAGGTTCGTTCATTAGAATTCGGTCTACCGGCATGGAAGCAGGTGTTGGAGATTAAACTTTCTCCCTAAGATCAGCTGTGCTTCAGCTCATTCCTCCAGGGTCTGTCACATAACTTCTGTTTGACCATTTGGTATCATAAAAGACTTGTGGTAAACTTTTTCTTTGGGTTTAATATAGCATTACTTACTTAATATAATTGTTTAATTGTTTAATATAGATATTACTTACTCAAGCAAGTAATATCTTGCATCATCTTTGCAGTTGTTGGAATAATTTTACAGTTTTTGTAAATGACTCAACAAAAATCACACCGAGAATCTCTGTTTCATTAGGAAGCAAATCAGACAATCAACCACAACTCAATTCCCTATTTAGCTGTAGTTAGTGAATAACAGGCCACTGAGTAAATTTCAAGTATTGGTCCTAATAAGGGGGCAGTTTTTACTGTCTCCCTACATCTGCTGTCGATCTAACTGCACTTTTGTGACTTGGCTGACCTCTTATTCCAAAAGAAATTAAGTTCCACCCAATGATTGTGAGAACAGTTCTTGCTCCCCATGTAGCGCATTAATGAAAAAATTACCAATGAAAACACACAGTCCTGCTTCCGTGTGCCCATAAAAAAAAAAAAAAAATAAAATAAAAAAAAACTTGCAATAAACAATGTTGCCAATAACCGCTCCACTGACAGAACCTGATTGCTCTCTGTTCCATTCGGCTGAATGAGCAGGAAATGAAAAAATGTGAAAGGGTAAATAAACAGCATAAAGAGGGAAATGATGACAGATAGTCTTCCTTTAATTTGAGCAGGCGGCTTTGGTGCCTTTCAAATAAAATATACTTAATAGGGAGCCTATTTTAGTATCATTATGCTAAGTACAATAAAAGTAATCAGACTGAAGCACGCACACTTCGGAAGTGACCTTTAACCTACACAACTGTCTTTTTGCTGGCCATTCCAAATGGCCTCTTAAAATTAGTCCAAGCAGGCAGTTTCATTTGATGTACTTCATTGGTTATTGCTTCTTCTGTTTTAGGCAATTATTATTAAGTAGATGGTGGCTGAATGATGACAGCTTTGATTCTTGGTTTCAGTGATACCTGCCGCTCACATTCTTTCTTTATGTGCTCATGTTTTTGCCTTGGAATTTTTTTATCCTGAGAAATGAATAGCAACATTCACTGGAAAGACAAAGCGCACAACTGTCCTTTTCGCCCTTCAGATTCACATCAACGTTTCTGTAACTCAACGCAACTTTGTGTTTAACCTTTCTGTAAACTTCATTCAGTAGTGAAGTTGGACCCACTGGCATTAATGCCAGCACAACAGTTTGTACGTTTCTTCTAGTTTCATCTGCGTCAGAGAAAGGTTTTGTTTTCTCATCTCTTGGCTAAAAGTTGTCTGGCAACAATGCAGACACTAATAAGGGCGCGCATTGTTGGTCTTATTTTGGCTGACCAAGGACACACACACATACACACACACATACACACACAGATCCTTCACACTTTCAGTTGTATGCACGCCCTCGAGCCCACCATTGGTGCCTCGGCGGAGCTACTCTTATTGGAGTGTTAGCACCTTGTCTTGACACCCCCCACCCCTCCTAGATGGCGCATATTTAATCTCACCCGCTGCTGTTGTCGCAGCATAGCGGGTCAACCAGAACCGAGCATAGCCATATAGTATTTGCAGTACATCTCGAGACCACTTATCATTCTGAAGATGATGTAATAGTGAGAAACAGACCCGACAAAACCTCCCCGCGGTCCATGGCAAAAAAGCCTGCGTTGGAATCGTCAAGTGAATGAGACCTAAAAAAAAAAAGGGGCTTGCATGTGAGCGGCAAGGTTAAAGAGGCGAGGGTAATTGCTGTAACTTATCTGGGTGGAAAAATGTTTGCTCATGTTCCCAGTGTACTCTCGTCTGATGCAGTTGGGCATAAAATTGTTCCCCTTTCCATCCTTTGCAAGCCCCAAGCCTAAGTCCACTGCCCATCGTTGAGCATGCCAAGGTGGCCTTTCTTATATGTGTGTGTGCATGTGTGTTTGTACGCCGGGGCTGTGTGTTTGCTCTCGGTCGCCTCTGTTAGTGTTTACCTTAAGGGTTTGCTGATGAGTGCGTTGGCTTGGGGAGTGAGGAGAGGGGCGAAGGGTGAGCGAGGGCCGGGCATCAGCTGGGCCCTCTTTATTCCTTTCCAACAGACAGAATGAGGGAGCGAGCGAATGCTGCAATAATTACAGGCTGCGCGAAGAACTGCGGAATGATCACAGAGCACTTCACGCCTAAATCCGAGGCAGAGCCGAGAGGACTGCGGTTCGAGTGCTCCTGGAACGGAAGCGCATTAGCATATCCTCATTCATATATTGAGAGAAGGGTGATGTGTTTGGGGATGTTTGTGTTACAGTCTTGCCTTCTTCCTTGATTGATGAATTGAGTAATTCCATGACAGATGACCATGACTCGTTGGCATCAGTTTTTTCTGCAAAAATTGGAGTTCAGGTAGCAAAAAAAAAAAAGAGAAAACAGACAAAACTGTTTTTAGAGTCTGAATGCATTTCTGTGTGTGTCTTTTTGAACCATGTCATAACCAGGATTTAATACATTCAACTTGCTTCCTGCTGTTTTATACACTTGAAGAAAACCCTGCCTCACAGATGTGTTTGCACTGCATCTGTATGAAATATTCTTTAATAATTGTCAAGGGAAAATACAAACAGTCTGTTCAGTGTTTGCTATGAGAGTTGGGGGAAAAGAGAAATAATAGCTCCAGTTGCACTCTGTTGTGAAAAGCATATGAATCTTTCTTTCTTCCTTTCTTTTTTGCTTTCTTGCTTTCTTTTTTTAAATTTTCTCTTTTAATTTTTGTATGAAAAAACAGACAAAACTTTCCGTTTCCCTAAAAGATTTAATCCCACACGAAAGGGCAGCTAAGTGGACCACTTTATGTGAGGACAGTGTTGCTACAGCATCTACTTTGTGGAAAAAGTCACTTAGCTGTAGTAGTTCTTTTCAGTGCTGCAGCCTAACCCCACACACTTTTGGCCCTGTTGGGGAAGATGTTTAAAAACATTAATATTAAATAATCTTTCAGGGTAAGAGGAGAGTCTCACACTGAAAATTTTTAGGGTGAAAAAACTCTAGGTTTGCTAAATGTATTTTCTGGAAATGAAATCCAGCGGTAATTAAATTGCTATTTATAAGTTCATGTAGTTACAACCTTACCAACAAAACCCTTTGAGCAACCCGTTTTGCCTATAACATTTTACAGGATTGGAAGATACAGAGAGGGATCTTTGACCAATCCTTTTTGCATAATTTCTCTGTAGATCATCCAAAGTATTGGGTCATCTCTGTAACGTTCCTGGCACTGGGGCTGTTAATTGCTGACACCTGTTCCGGCTCCACCTCACCTGTATAAAGGTCTCGTGCCTTTCAGCCTCCAGTGCCAGAACGTCTCGAGCCAACCCGGTGAGAACTTCCAGCATTCTGATTAACCTGTCTGTCCGTCTGAAGCCCGACCTGTTTTTGCCCTGTTTTTGAGCCAGCTCTGCCCTTCTCGGATTCTGTCTGCCTGCCCTGAGTTCTGCCTGTCAGCCTCTGGATTCGGATTGCCCACCCGTGTTCTGACCAAATCAGCCTGTGAGTACCTGAGATTGCCTGTCCCCTAAACTGCCTGCTCTTTTGGATTTTGACTCGGACCTGGACCTGGAACCTCCTTTCGGATTACCCTCGGAAACCTCTGCCTCATCTATCGACCTCACGCTATCGGACCCGGACTGGACTAGGACAAACGGCCTTGGATTATCCTGCACGGACTCTGCCGCTCTCTGGAGCCTGAAGAAACCCCGACAAGCCCACTCTCCACCAGGTTAGTGATCTAGCTTCTAGTCCACAGTTCTATCTGGCTCAGCTGATCACTAACCTGTCGTCTCGCCTCCAGGAGCTGCCAGCCGCTGAGCGTGAGCCGCACGAAGCAAGGGCCGTGCAACCCTTTCTTTTAAATAAAATATCAAAGCGTCACTGACCTGTTTTCGGGTTGTCTTTTGGGTCCATCCAAATTCATAACAGTACGTTCTGGCCAAAAGTAAAATGGATCCTTCGCCCGAGGCTCAGTGGCGCGCGGGAGTGGAAAAATCTATTTCAGAGCTAGAATCCGGTGTTTCGGAGATCCTCTATCATCTCCGCAACCCGTCCCCTCCACTTCCGCATACAGCTCCTCCGGGCGGCCCGTCACTTCCGGTTACGTCGTCCGTACCCGAGCCGCGTCTCACCCCCCCAGGCTCTTTTAGTGGCGATCCGGAGCATTGCCGGGCTTTTTTGACACAATGTGAAATTCACTTCGAGCTGCAACCGTCCTCCTTCCCCTCTGAACGGTCTAAGGTGGCCTATGTAATCTCCCTGTTGGCCGGTAAAGCCAGATTATGGGGCACCTCCGAGTGGCAAAATGATGCACGTATTTGCCACTCGTATCATGACTTCTCTAGAGAACTGACTCGAGTTTTCAGTCCCGTGCTGCCCTGCAGGGAGTCCTCTAGGGGGCTCTTATCCTTGAGACAGGGGGACAGGTCTGTCTCAGACTACATTATCGATTTTCATTTACTGGCAGCAGAGAGTTTGTGGAATGAGATTGCTCTCATGGACGTTTTTATTCATGGTTTAAACGACAAAATTAAGGATGAGCTCGCCACCCGGGAGTATCCCAAATCGCTGAAACGGCTCGAGGAGCTGGTTATGCGAGTTGATCTCCGCCTCTTGGAGCGACGGAGGGAGCGTCGTTCAACCTCCACAAATCACCCTCGTTTTTCTGCTGCTTCCTCTGTTTCATCCTCAGCTCCTCCTAAGTCGCCACAACCGGAACCTATGCAACGTGGAAAGGCGGAGTTACCTAAGGAGGAGTACCAGCGCAGGCTGCAGCTGGGTCTCTGCCTCTACTGTGGAGGAACAGGTCACCGAGCCCGGTTTTGTCCGGTAAAAGGAACAAGCTCATCAGAGGGTAAGGGGTCCCTACTGAGCTACACCAGACTCGCTGTTCCTTCCGACAGGTTACTTCCGGCCACTCTAACCACGTCTTCTAAGTCCTACAAGGTTTCTGTCTTTATCGATTCTGGTGCCGACACAGAATTTATGGATGAGGCTTTGGCCAGGAAATTGAACATTCCTCTTCATCATGGTTCCTCCCCACGCAGTGTGCTCGCCCTGGACGGCCACGAACTGAACCACTCTCGCCTAATCTCGGAACCTGTGGAATTAACTATGGGAGGTAATCATAGAGAGAAACTGGTTTTTATGATTATTGACTCCCCGCAGGTCCCAGTTATTTTGGGTGCGACCTGGCTCAGAAGACACAACCCCCAGATAGACTGGCGGCGGGTGGAAGTGACGGGCTGGGCGAGTTCCTGTTCTGAGTCGTGTCTGTTCTCTGCTCAGTCGCCTAGTTCTTCAGAGGGTAAGGCTGATGATTTTTACCCCGATTTGTCCAAGGTTCCTTCCTGCTACCATGATCTTAAGGAGGTGTTTAATAAGGCAAAGGCCACGAGCCTTCCTCCTCATCGCCCTTTTGACTGCGCAATCGATTTATTACCCGGAGCCACCCCACCCAGAGGTCGTCTCTATTCCTTATCACCGCCTGAGTCCCAAGCAATGCAAGATTACATTAATGAGGCCCTAAGAGCGGGCATCATTCGCCCCTCTTCCTCTCCTGCGGGGGCTGGGTTTTTCTTTGTTGGGAAGAAGGACGGCTCCCTCCGTCCTTGTATTGATTATAGGGGGCTCAATGGCATCTCGGTGAAGAACCGATACCCTATCCCTTTAATGAATACCGCTTTCGACCAAGTCCAAACGGCGAAAGTTTTCACTAAGTTGGATCTGCGCAACGCCTATCATTTGGTCCGCATAAAGGAGGGCGATGAATGGAAAACCGCTTTCAACACACCAACCGGCCATTATGAATATTTGGTAATGCCCTTTGGCCTAACCAATGCCCCAGCGGTTTTCCAGAATTTGGTAAACGAGGTTCTCAGGGATATGATTGGCCACTTTGTTTTCGTTTATCTGGATGATATCCTCATTTATTCAGAGAACCTCACCCTTCATAAACAGCATGTTCGCTCAGTCCTTCTCCGTCTCCTTCAGAACCAGCTTTATGTAAAAGCTGAGAAATGTGAGTTTCACACAACATCAACCTCCTTCCTCGGTTTTGTTCTGTCCCCGGGTCAGATTTCCATGGACCCAGCCAAGGTCCGTGCCGTCACCGAGTGGCCCACCCCTGTAGACCGTAAGCAGCTCCAGAGGTTCCTGGGGTTCGCTAATTTCTACAGAAGGTTCATTCGTAACTACAGCCAGGTTGCCTCTCCACTACATGCACTCACCTCAAGCAAGACAAGGTTTGCTTGGAACGAGCAGTCAGACCAAGCCTTTAAGCGCTTAAAGAGACCGTTCACCTCTGCTCCGATTCTCATTTCTCCTGACTCAGAGAGGCAGTTTATAGTGGAGGTGGATGCTTCTAGCTCTGGGGTTGGAGCAATCCTCAGCCAAGAGTCCACTGACGGCCGCATTCATCCCTGTGCTTTTTTTTCCAGAAAGCTGTCTAAGGCTGAGCAGAATTATGACGTGGGCAATCGTGAACTCTTGGCCGTTAAGCTAGCCCTCGAAGAGTGGAGGCACTGGCTCGAGGGTTCCAAGCTCCCGTTTCTGGTCTGGACTGATCACCGCAATCTGGAGTACTTGAAGACGGCCAAGAGGCTCAACCCTAGACAGGCCAGGTGGGCTTTGTTTTTCGGCCGTTTTAATTTCACCCTCTCCTACAGACCCGGATCCAAGAATGTCAAGCCCGATGCACTGTCCAGGGTCTTCGAAACCACTGAAAAGGACCCCGACCAAGAACGGGGGTTCATTTTGCCCGACACAGTAAGATGTGCCGTTTCCCGTCTCGGGCTTGAGAGAGAGGTAAGGGAGTCCCTAGGGTCTGCTCAGATTCCTGAGGCCTGCCCCAAGGACAGACTCTTTGTCCCTCACAACCTCAGACCTAAAGTCATCGACTTCTGCCACAGTTCCCGTCTGTATGGGCATCCCGGCATCAATAAGACCCTGAAGCTCGTTCGCTCCCAGTTTTGGTGGCCCTCCTTAACCACAGATGTCAGTCAGTTTGTCTCTGCCTGCTCCCCCTGCAACCAGGCTAAGGCTTCCCGTCGCCCCCCTGCAGGTTTGCTCCGTCCTCTACCTGTCCCTTCCCGGCCTTGGTCCAACCTGTCAATGGACTTTGTTACTGGTCTTCCGCCCTCAGAAGGCTACTCTGTTATCCTCACTATTGTGGACCGCTTTTCTAAAATGGTCCATTTGGTCCCTTTACCTAAGCTTCCTTCAGCCAAGGAGATGGGGTTGATCTTAGCCAAGGAGGTGTTCAGACTGCATGGCCTACCCTCTGATATAGTTTCAGATAGGGGCCCACAATTTGTGGCCCGTTATTGGAAGGAGTTCTGCGCCATGCTTGGTATCTCAGTCAACCTCTCCTCCGGTTTCCACCCTCAAACAGATGGCCAATCAGAGAGGATGAATCAGGAGGTTGAGACTAAGATTCGCCTTTTCTGCCAATCTGATCCCTCTAAGTGGGCTCAACATTTACCCTGGGTGGAGCACGCTATTAATGCCACACCCTCCAGTTCCACAGGTCTCTCCCCGTTCTACGTGGTTTATGGGTTCCAGCCGCCAGTGTTCACCACTGAGGAGGTGAAGTCCAGAGTCCCGTCTGCCCGCCTCTCAGCCTTAAGGTGCCAACGCGCCTGGAGGAGGGCCAAGAGGGCCATTCTCGCTGCCTCCCATAATCAGGCCCGCACAGCCAACCGTCGGCGGGTTCCTGCCCCACAATACCAGGTTGGAGACAGAGTTTGGCTGTCCACCAGAGACCTTCCCCTGAAGGTTGACAGTAAGAAGTTGGCGCCCCGGTATATCGGGCCTTTCACCATATCCAAAGTGGTGAATCCGGTGGCGGTCCGTCTCCGTCTGCCTCCTACTATGAAAGTCCATCCGGACCAGCCCAGGGCGCCTGGAATTCGCCCTTGAGGGGGGGGCTCTGTAACGTTCCTGGCACTGGGGCTGTTAATTGCTGACACCTGTTCCGGCTCCACCTCACCTGTATAAAGGTCTCGTGCCTTTCAGCCTCCAGTGCCAGAACGTCTCGAGCCAACCCGGTGAGAACTTCCAGCATTCTGATTAACCTGTCTGTCCGTCTGAAGCCCGACCTGTTTTTGCCCTGTTTTTGAGCCAGCTCTGCCCTTCTCGGATTCTGTCTGCCTGCCCTGAGTTCTGCCTGTCAGCCTCTGGATTCGGATTGCCCACCCGTGTTCTGACCAAATCAGCCTGTGAGTACCTGAGATTGCCTGTCCCCTAAACTGCCTGCTCTTTTGGATTTTGACTCGGACCTGGACCTGGAACCTCCTTTCGGATTACCCTCGGAAACCTCTGCCTCATCTATCGACCTCACGCTATCGGACCCGGACTGGACTAGGACAAACGGCCTTGGATTATCCTGCACGGACTCTGCCGCTCTCTGGAGCCTGAAGAAACCCCGACAAGCCCACTCTCCACCAGGTTAGTGATCTAGCTTCTAGTCCACAGTTCTATCTGGCTCAGCTGATCACTAACCTGTCGTCTCGCCTCCAGGAGCTGCCAGCCGCTGAGCGTGAGCCGCACGAAGCAAGGGCCGTGCAACCCTTTCTTTTAAATAAAATATCAAAGCGTCACTGACCTGTTTTCGGGTTGTCTTTTGGGTCCATCCAAATTCATAACAATCTCTTTTCCATTGGATATAGATCTAAGGACTTGGATGGCAATGGACAAAAGTTGATTTTGTGTCTAGTGGACCCTAGGTTTTGGATCATTGTTGTGATTAAAGAGCAAATAAGAGCCGATTTTAAGTTTCCTGTCTGAGTTCAGCAGATGTTCTGGTATTCCAAAGAGCTTGATACCTTGCACTTCAACAAGAAACCCAGCATCTTTGAAAAGGAAACTGGGCCACATATCCTCCATCGTACCTAACAGTGAGCAAAAGGTCAATTTTAACATAGTCATCCTTTGTTTCACACTAGACATATGTGGGCATATGTAGTTGTAATCTAAAACTAACAATTTATCAATTTATGTCATAAAAGCACACAGTTCCAGATAAAGGTCCAAACAACCAGTTAACAAGTGGGTGGTGCCTCATTCCAGTGCAAGCCAGGCTCCTGTCCTCTACAGAAGTAGTTGTCAGGATGTATCAGAGATAGACAAGAAGCTGAGTTTCAGGAGTTAGATGACCACTTTTTGGCATGGTGTGGAAATGATCGCCTCATCCTGAATGTGACTTAAATGAAACAAGATGATTGTAGATGTCAGGAGAAATGGAAATGGGTCAAACACTACTTCCATCATGGTAGAAGACGTGGAGGTGTTGCAGGAGTATAAATGCCTCAGTGTTCACCAGTACAACAGACTGGAGTGAAGATGCAACTGTGAGTTTCATCTGTTCTGCTATCATCTGTTGGGGTAGCATCATCGGGGCCAGTGACTCACAAAAGCTCAACAAGCAAATAAAGAATGGTGCAACAACGGCTTCTTCAGTCAGAGGCTCCTTTAGAAGATCCTTTCCTACCCACTGCCATGAGCATCTACAACAAGTACTTGATGAAAATGTCATGATATGAATTACAACAACATTTAATATCCCTTTGTGATTAATAAGGTGTTTTTGAGTTGAATTTGAACAGTCGGAGACTAGGCAACCTAGAGATGCCACTCTGTTTTTGCACAGAGATTCTCATACCGGACCTTATCTGCTTGGGTCCTGGCCCAGCCCAGTCTCAGTGGCAATTGTTTTACTTTCTGAAGTTTTGGCTTTCTTTATAGATATGAGTACATTTGGATCAGTAGCTCTATTCCTTGTAGCCATTTCCAGGATTCCAAAATCCAAATTCATCTGCCTCAAATGTATGGCATGAGTAAAATACATGTTGTCTTGTCAGACTGGTGTTTAAAACATCTGTAGGGTTTTAGGTAGAAACGCGTCAGCCCTCGTCTGGGTTGTTGTATGTGGATTTCTGCTCTAACTATACAGTGCATTTCTTGTTTGTACTTGTCCCTGAACTTACTTGCAGTGTAGGGGAGTGGAATTTCTCTTTCTACAGATTTATGAAATCCTCCTATAGTTATATTCATACGGATCACAAAACCGGTGTGCTGCCTTCTATTCACGGTGTCCATATTCAACAGATGATATACTTATGTAGAACACAAAACTGAGCCACTGTTCTAACGTCCTTGATTTTTTTTTTAGGCTTGGTGCATGCGCGGTACTCAAAGGAACTATAAGAAATAACGGCACCTAGTGGGTAAAATCGGAACAACATCCACACACAGCTTAGAGTTTCAAAATGGTCCGTTGCTGTTGTGAGGCCCACTTGAATTTTTACATCCACAGGACAGGTCTATGATGTTGTATTCTGTTCTATTTCTGGTACGTTCTCTTACTGCCTCCCATGTTTGCAGGCTGCTGCTCTTTTGCCAAGATAAAATACCAAATGCTGCACTGTGGTTCGGAAACACTGGGAACTCTCACATGATTGGCTCAGGAACCAGGAAGTAAACACTCTGAACCGAAGTCGTACCTCTAGATTTGAAAGGAAAAAAATGTGATATAGACATTGATGTTGGAGAGGACCGATTGTTTAGAGGGAATGCTGCTTCCATCCCAGGTGACAAATGAGAAGGATTTTAGTTTATTTTACAATACATTTTCTACTTATTGCTACTTTCAAACAGGTTTGATGATTAGTTGTGAAATTATCTTTCCGCCATGGAAACTTAACAGTAGAAGTAGACTTGAGCTCAGACTAAATGGTTCTTCGTGTGGTCTAGACAACGATTCCCTCTTTTGGCTGAGCCGTGAGAGGGATGTGTGCTGCTTGCAAGATGATCAGAGGATGGAGAGAAGCAGTTGTGGCAGGGGCAGAATAAAAGAGGCTAGGATGATAGCCTAATGGAGTGGATGAGCAATTGCATCGATGACTCAGATTGAAGGGGTGGCAGTTGTTTGATGAATGGCTGATGGGAAGGATGAGGTGGGGGTAAGAGATGTGTTAAATAATGAAGAGAAGTAGTGTTTAAAAACTACAACATGTGGGCGTTATTCATTAAATTCTCCCTCTTTTTTACTCATAGGGAACCATTTTTTTTACACACTCTTGTGTTTTATGCTTTTATACTCAGTTTCAGGTCTTTCACAGGAAAAGGCTCTAACTAGAAATTTTAACTATGAGACCATTATTCCTGGTTATTCTGTTGCGTTACCAGAAAACAGAAGAGAAATTACTGCCGAGCCACGACAAAGAAACTTTTTTTTTTATGGAAATATGGTTGAAAAGGAAATGTTGATGACATCCACCTAAAGATGCTTCTTGATCTCTGGCTCTGGTTTCAACATCTTTGTTTAAGCTAAAGTTGGATTCAACCTACTGCCTAAAAAAGACCATGTGGGCTAATTAAAAATGACCACCTTTGTGTTCAGAGGGAGAAAATAAATGACATTGTCTTGAATTAGTTTGAAGCAAATATTTTAAAAAAGGGGTTAAAAAAGCATGATATAGACCCTTTAATAGAGCATTGCCTGATTTGTTCATTTACATATTAGTTTATTGTCCTACTGTCCATGACAGAGCCACTGGAACCAGAGAATTGCTAATTATATAACTGTTTTTTTATCCTTAGTTTAACTTGACAGCAGGAACTTGTCCATTCCTATTTTTACATGTCTTGCTACAGTCTCCAGTTCCTTCATCACATTTCCAAGTTCCCTCTTGCAGATCAATTTCCTCCAAACAGCTTCTGCCCTGCCCTACTCCTCCACGCCCATTCTGCCCAGCTTTTATTTACTATCCAGTGTCACAGTCTTTTATTTTACTATGTTTTTTTTTTAAGCCCCTACCTTACTTGATGTCTCACTTACTCCTCCGTCACTGCCCTCATCTCCTTGTGACCTCCGCCTTCCTGTCTCTTTCCCACACACCCTCTCCCAGTAATAACCTTTCTGCCTTTCCAACACTTTTCCCTCCCGGTTCTTCTGTCTTTTTTGCCTCCTCTCTGCAGGTCTCTTTCTCCCTCCCTCTCGCTTATAAACGGGCCAGGTGGCAGTGAGTGCACTTTCAGTGGCACATGCCTTCACTCAGATTTAAATAGATAATGGCAGAGTCTAGTGCTTGTTGGGTCCTTTGAATAATGCAGGAGATCCTGAAGGCATTGTTGCCAGGCATTACTGATGGCGACATGCATAGACCAGCTCACAAGCTTGCAATATTGATACCATGAGTGAAAAAGAGCGGTTCCTCCTCCCATATGTCGGATTTTTTGACTTTTGCTATCAAGGTTAATAGTCTTACCAAGAAAAACGGAAGCCTTAGTCATTTTGAGTAAATGCACATCAATGATGGATGTCTCTCTGTTTTGAGTTTTGTTTTTGTTTTTTGCAACAAAGGTGTCCATTGAGTGCAATTTTCCGGAAGAAACAGCATTGTAAAAGAAAGAAAGGATTTTTTTTCAATCAATTCAAGCCCCCCTGGGGGCACCTAAGATGCACTTATCAAACATTTATTTGGTTATTTGATCGTTGATCAATGATTAAAAACAAAATGATTTAGAACTTTTTGAAGCTGTGTTGGTCTTGGAGTCTTGATATCAATACAGCAAATACTACAACTACTACTCCTTCTACTATTAATACTACTTATAATATTACTAATACGTTTTATTTTATTTTATCGTGCCTTTCTGCACCCAAGGTCACCTTACAGTTCTAAAAACCAATGACATAATAAATAATTGATAAAATAGCAATCAAAAAAAGGACATAGAACTACAAAAATTAGGGATATTACACCGTTTTAACATGCCTACAAGTGAAGATCGTACTTAAAACACTTTCATGTAGATTTGTTAACATAAACAGAACAAGACTCCCATATTTTATAGATCGTTGTCTTGTAAACCGGGCCTAGTAATTTGGCTTCTCTGAAAATAGTGTTGAAACAGAAGGAGAACCACCCATTATGTCTAATAATGGAAATAACATTTTAAAAAGAGGTTGACGCGCTTCATGTGACTCATCTGATAAGCAGCCGGCTGTGGGGTGGGTTAGGGCTTAGTGGGTGTTTATTCTATAATTTCGATTAAGTCTGTATATCCAAATAACCAATGCATGGTGTAGACAACAGACTTAAAATTGTAATACATTTTTTTTTATTTTTACTCAAAGTCATCATGACTGTTGCCAAAATTAGTCAAAATCATTGGATGGAAATGCAGGAAAGGTCAGCATGGACTGATAAAATCCATTACCTATTAATCCATTTGATGTGTGCTCTGAGTAACAACATGCCGTCGGACTTGGGCTTCAGTACTGCTAACCACACAAAATGTAGAAAACAGGTACCAAGTGCTTTTATTTCTTAAGGACAAAGCCTAGTTCTTAAATCACCTTGACTTACTCTTGACAGGAATAATATTTCCTGTGTTCCTGTGGACAAGCATCCACAAGTCAGAAGTAGGGCTGGAGGATATAGGAAAAAAAAGCATATCGATAAAATGGAGATCGTATTGATTGATATCGATAATTATCAACAAATTCAAAACATACATTATAAGTGCAGCCCTGGGCATTTTATGATGTTGCTCAGCAACCTATTTTTAGATACAGAACACACAAACACTCAATTGAAACTCAACCATTTGTTCAGCCTACATTTAACCATAACTGCAAGTTTATAAAAAAGAAAGCCTGCTCTTTGTACTCTTTGAAGGGGCGGAGCTTGGTGAGCGCCTGGGTTTGAGTTTGTGATTGGTTGGGAGGATGTAATGACTGTAATATTAACTTACATTATATATATATATATATATATATATATATATATATATATATATATATATATATATATATATATATCATATACATGATATATATAATGTATATAATGTATATATATATATATATATATCATATACATTATAGGCTAGCTTGCAAAAGGAAGCAAAACTGATATTCTAACTGAACTTTATATTGATCGTTTTTTTCTATCATCGATATACATTTAGGGATCGATATATATTGTTATTGAATTATCGTCCAGCCCTAGTGAGAAGTTGATCCTTGTAGTTGTGCAGAGGCTAGTGGTGGGTGAATTTAACCAATGCCTACCTATTTAAATGACACTGTCATTTGATTTCATGTCACGTCGTTATGAAACATAATTATAGGGATGATTTCTCAGCTGTGCCTCTTTCTCACACAAGCCACCCTGCTGATGACTCTCGGCGTTATTCATTCTGTCACGATCTCCGCTTCTGTGGACTGTGACGCTGCTCATTTCGTCGTCTTCATCAGAATCTCTGGCCGTGATTTGCGACGCTTCCTGTCAATTCAAAGAATGGGGGAAATTTGACTTAATGCTGGGAGATCTATTAGCCCGGACTGAAAGTTTTGAAAGAAAATCGCTCACTTTTTTTTTTTTTTTTTATGCCTCTTGCTCTTTTCAGAAGTGGAGAAAAACCAGACACAAAAGAAAAGCGGGGAACATAGCTTAAAGGGTGCAATAAGAGAAGCAGTAAAAACGAAAAAAATATGTCCCGTTGTCTCTTGGTATCCTTGCTGCCAGGCAGGCACCGCTGCAGAAAGAAGGGGAAATGAAGATGTAAAGAGTTTTGTTAGTGATCTTACCTTGTTAGTTTCTTTCTTTGACTTGTTATTCACGCCTTTCTCTGCAAAGCCTTCTCCTTAAGGGATTCATACCTTTAAAGAATAAACAGGCGGTCCCTGGGGGCGACATTTTTCAAGGGGGCTGTTTGTGTGTTGATGCCTACAGCTGCCTGACTCAAAGAACCAGGACGCTGGGTAAAACAGAGGAAACTGGAGGAAAGGTAAGACTGATCAGTTTCTTTGTTGATTCACACGAGGGCAGGTTGGAGAGAGTGATGCTCTGTGACTGGAGATAGAGGAACAACAGAGAGGAAGAGAGACAGACAAAATGAGAGTTTTGAGGAGCAAAGTTTCGGCGGCCTCGTTCCCCCCCTACACGGCGTGTCGCTCATTCAAGCACGTATGCGGTGTCTTAATTTGTTTTTTACTTCTTCCTCCCCGTCCCCCCGCGGTTTCTCTCTGTGGGGGGCGTCCTTTTGTGTCTGCGTGTAATCCGTGAGGTAGATGAGGCAAAGATCCTGTCGTGTATTTTGCCGTCTGCCAGAGGAGTGGTGGAGTGTGCGCGCGCGCGACTGTCGGCTGTCAGTGTTACTCTGCTAGCAGCTGACAAATGAGGGGCCTAAAAGCTCTGCTTTTACACCTTCAACGGCGATGCGGCCCCTGCCGCATCGTGCTTGATGCGTCCTGAAAGTGGACTCACCACTGTATCGCGTGAACCTGTTTTACATGTCAGCACGGATACATGGCACGTTCACACATTTCCCCAGTGTTACGGCTCGGCCTGTCACAACAACTCCTTTATGTTGAAGACACCAGAGCAAAAATGAGGATCTATGCGTTTAAGACCATTTCAAGGTGTTATAACAACTTAAGGATTTCAGCTTTCTGTAGTAATTTTAGCCAATTCAGATTACTCTCTAAGTAATATTATTGATAGCATAATTTTGTTTTTCCAGGCATACATGGCCTTTATCCGTCCTTTGTCTATACCCACTTATCCATAGAGGGTCATGAGGGGTCTGGTGCCTCTCCAGCGGTCATTGGGAGAGAGGCAGAATACATCCTGGACAGGTCCCCCATGCATTACACACACATACACACTAAGTTTAGAGTAACCAGTTATCCTAACTGTCATGGTAGATTAGCTGGTTAGATGGGTACTGGAGTTACGGGGGGAACACATGCATGGGGACAACCTTAAAAGTCCATGCAGAAAGAGTGCATCGAGGCAGCAGCGCTAAGTTCCTCCATGCAGCGGTAAACTGTTATAAAAAATACTATCGGATTGCAACCACCAGCCTATTACTCTGTGCATTTTTACTTTTAAGTGATTTATGCCCGTTTTCAATTCTGATGTGATCATATAAAGGCTCTAACAGAACTTTTTTTTTTTTTTTTTAAAACATGCATGAGCACCAAATGAAATGAAAGATAAATGATTCCAAAATGTGTATCCGAAAACAAGTCTTCACAGTTTGCAGCTTTGCTGTAAAGTGTGAACACAGTCGGCGGTGTTATTCTCACTAGCTTGGTGAAATCTTTTATTTTGTGGCTATCTGAACTGCCCTGATGTTGCAGACAGCTGCAGCAGCATATCGCTTTCCGTTTCAGCCTGCTGTAGTTGACACTGAAAAATAATATTGCAAAATGGTAATGCTACAGTACGTAACTCTGCCTTTAGAAAAGTGTTTTGGACTAAAAAGGGCCATATTACCACTTGAAATGATGCACTGTTGAAGGTCAAGTTGCTAAAAGAATAAGTACTACAGGATAGGGAACTTATCTTTGCTCAAGCTTTGTAAGCCTTTTTCAGACATAAGAATATTGGACACTTCAAATAAATATCAAGGTAACATTGTCTGGTTGTTTCAAGTTGCTGTGTTCCCTGGGTAGGTTAGGGTTTTCACTGAAAAGCTCGTTTTCATTGCACAGTCTGAAAATATGCATCTTGGGTTAATTTGGCTATTCTAAAGTGACTTAAGGATTTGTGCGCATGTCTTTGTGTTGGCAATGCAACAGGCTGTTGAGCCGTTGAAGGTGCATTCTTTTCATTGCTGATTGACTGTGTTTGAAAAATTTGCGATTTCACCTCGTTGTTTCTCACAAACTCACAAGAATGACGGAGAGACGCACAATACCTCTCCTACTTAAGGTATTTATACAGGAGTTTAGCTCTGCATTAAGTCTGAAGAGGAACAAAGCTGCAAACGCTTAAACTGCCATTGCATGTTTTAGTACTCCAAGGCTCCCACAGTTGTGCTTCCACTTAAACAGCTTGATAGAGCTTTCTCCAGCTAATGTGGCGTTTTCCATTTTCTTTACCTGCTAACATCCTCATTATAACAACGTACCCATTCGGGCAGATTTTTCTCTCAGAAACAATTACATGTAACATGGTATAGCAGGACGGATCGGACTACTCTAGACTGCTTATGTAATCATTTAGATCACTCCAACTACTAGATTTATAAATCAGGTTAAATCAGGACCCATTGCAACCATGTGTGGCTATTATTGTAGCACTGGTCCACACAGGTTTTGGTAATTTTGGCTCTTTACTTGCTGTTTTTTTTTATTATTTTTTTACTGTATCTAACTTTTTTCAGGTATGAATAGAAGTCATCTGCTGTGGGATGTGTTGTATCGCCGTGGGCGTCCGTGTGTGTCTGGCTCAAATCCATTTTATTCAACCAGTTTGGCAACTGCTGATTTCAAGCTCTTTTCTACAACCTACTCATAATGCAGTGAAAGGAAATATGGTTATGTGACTCTAACAAATATCACTCAGCAGGAGGTCATTCAGTCGTTTTGGCTTGGTCAGTGGTCATAATTCCTAAAAGTCTACTGGCCAACAAAACGACCAGCCTGCCAATGACCGGAAACACAGCATTATCAAATCTTTTGAAACCAACATACAATTATATTCAATTATTCGATTGTCCAGGCCTGGGGCATGATATCTGTGAAGCTTCTGATCTTTTTTTTTTTTTCTTTTTTTTATTAATCTTCAAGCTAAAAGAGAAATAAACTGACACACTATTATCAAAAAATAAAACAGAGGTAATTATGTATATACGCTGGGATGAAATGGAAATACTTTGATAAAATATGACCGTATGAATTGGCAAAAGTTGACCAGAAGGTAATAATAATGATATACTTCTTTTTTGTTGTTGTGCCACTAGCGGCCTTTAATTCAAAGTGAACAGACAGGAAATAGGGTTGAGAGAATGGGAAGACATGCAGCAAAGGTCCACAGGCTAGAAGTTAAACCGAGGACTGAGGCCTCCGTGCACGAGTCGCGGGTACCACCCCTGTACCACCAACACGGCCATAAAAGTGATACACTCCTTGCACATGAAGCATACATGGCTAATGCTCCAAAATCATCAACTGAAGTACATTCATATTATTCTTAACAAAGGAAGCTCATTTAGGGTGTGAAGACAATCGCCACCTTCTTTTTGACACAATGTTGCATGTGTTGGAAAAGTAATGAAGATGTTTTTTTGTTTATTTTGTTTTGTGTTTTTTTTGTTTTCCAGATTAGCTCAGAGAAGGCTGTGTCCAATTTGTCTTAATCATTGGTTAAAATCACAGGAGGAGATTTTACACCATCAACATGTCTCTCAGTAAACATTCCCAGCTGCTCGTACTGGAGAATTTAATCAGGGGATCCTTTTGTTGTTTACTCTAAAATCGCCTCGAACAATGTTTTGTGGGTCATGTGTTTAGTGAAATGTTTCGTAATATTAGCGTACGACAGAGATCAGACCCCTGTTAATGTGTAAAGGTGCAAAACTAGGATCTCAATCAGCCAAACTCGCTGCAGTTAAGTTCATACACTGAATAGAGAATTAACTGCATATAGCAAAATTATCCTCTGAATCCCAGTGGGAAACATTTATCAAATAAGATGTTTGAATTCAAGCAAAACTAAGTATTCAGTTCTATTTTGTAAGAGGTAAAAGGAACAAAAAATGTTCCCGATGTTTGGGGACTGTTTTTAGATTAGACATTAGGCTGTTGGCAAATGATGTAACACATCGTTATCTTAAGTGCGGAGAAATATGTCTCTGACTGACACCATCCCAACATAAATCATGCGGTGTTAATCAGACTCGTGCCATTTACTTGTCATTCCTTCGTTTTGCTAAATACAGCTCTAATTTTAGTCCTGTCCAATGTTTCCATCCTCAGAGAATCTACTTGAGCTCATAAATAATTTGACAGTTAAATCAAAACTGCTCTGTAAAAAAAAAAAAAAAAAAAAAAAGAAACCATCTCCCAGCAGAGGGTTAAAGACAGCAGCAGCCTGTGCCAGTATGAGAACAGGAGGGCCCCGCCGTTGTCATACAGCTCTGACCTGACTACATACAGTAGAGCAAAGGGCCATCTGCCCTACGCGATATCCAGGGACCGTGGCCCATATGTGGGATGTGATGTCTGCAGCTAATGAGGGAGCATGCTGAATAAGAAGGCGGTGAGAAACAACAGAATGCATAACAATTGTGTCGAAAGTTTTAATCCGATTGATAAATCCTCTCGGTGGAAACACTGGTGCCAACGCAGAAAAACCAGCGGGCACATTAATAGATAAGAAACAAACTCCATAGGGGCAAAATCCTCACACACACACACACACACACACACACACACACACACACACACACACACACACACACACACACACACACACACTGTGACAGTTAGTTGCATTGACTGGATTATTGTAGGGCTGCAGGACTGTGGCCATTAGAGACTGAGCACCAACAGAGTTATGGTGTCTGCAGCAGCACCCACTAATGGAATATATTCCCCCATTCCTGCCACAGAGATGCGGTGTGCATGCTTATGTGTGCACAGCCTGTGGTGTATGTGTGTAGCCACCCAGAAGTGCACCTGTGAATCTGAAGCATCACAATAAAAAAAACATTTAAATACTTGAATCAAATGTTTACTCCCACGAGGCTACTTTTTCCCTGCTGATTCATCTCACAATGGATACACACTCTTTAAAAGTGTTAATTGTGGAGATGTTCATGTTGGGAACGTCCCAACTATTCACCGATCCACGTTTTATCACTTCCGATCCGATCGTGATACCTGATTCTGTTTTTCTGCCGATACCGATACTCTTCGGATACCAGATGTCCTATTTGCTTAAATATCATTATTACCATTATTGTTGATTTTATATGAGGTTGTGATAAACTCCTGTCTTCAGGCATAAGAATGTATATACATCTATGTCCCAAAAGCCAACTTGAGGTGCGTATACAGTTCAAAAAGGTGAAGTCAGAAAAAGTTGAAATCCTGTTAACAGGAAAAACTCCATCCTAAAAAATATTTAACTGTAAGGGTTTCAAATTTACCGTCAGTATATAAATCCAAGACTACATAAAGGGTAAACTACTTTAACCTACCACTCTCCAAATAAAGTATGAAGGGCTGATTCATCTGATCAACACAAATAAAGTATACTGAGTGTTCAAGCAGCATCACATGTAGGGTTTCAAATGCAATTCATGAACGGAAATCACAATAGGTGTAAACATTCCTGAATACATATATATATATATATATATATATATATATATATATATATATATATATATATATATATATATACATATATATAGGCTTGGAATTAAAAGCTGATGTGTTACTGGATTGGATCGGCCCCACTTGAAGTCCCAACCATACAAGACGTTTGAGCTTGATAATTTATTGATATCAATACTATGTATAAGTCATAAAACAACACACTACATTTCATCAGCAGATGAAATCCAGATTTGTTAGATCAACAAATAATTATCACTGCCCATGAATTAACTTTGCTTGATAATGACAACAGGTTGTAGTTGGTGTCAATGAATAATATTGATCATTGTAAAACATTTTGGCTAGACCCTGATTTGATACATTGGAAGGAACTTAGACATCCATGATTCATTCCATATTTTATGCTCAGATGACAGATGAGGAGCGTTGTAATTCTGTAGAAAAAAACATTTTTAAATTAAAACGTCTTCTTTTTATATAGTACATTTCTTACCATTTATCCCTATTTAGTGACTTAGTGACTTAAAGAGACTGACCATCTTTATGTGGACTGTGGACTGAGAGCCTAAACCAACAAGAGTGCTGTGGTCTAATTTCAGTTGTGTTTGGATGATGAAGTACTGATTGTGTGTTTTGTTTCATGCTGAGAGCACAAAACATTATTAAGCTGTGATTCACAACCCTTTAATCATCCGCTTCAGCTTTAAAAACCTCTTCATCTTCAAATTATTAGGTTCACACAGGTTAAATTTTTTGCGTTGCTGCCTGGGATCAAGTCTGTCTTTTTGTGTCAGCAGCCAGAAATTAATAAAACAATTGGGTTGTGCTTTGCTTAATGTCTATCTATGTGCTTGCATGGCAACTGAAATCCATAGCGTAGTCTATGTGCACCGACCCCCTCCCACTTATAGATTTCCCTTTTCAGTCATTCTTGATTTTATTTTATTTTTTTTTTGAAAAATGCTGCTTTCAGCTCTAACCTTTTCTCAACTCATCTGTTCTTTTTCGTCCTTCTTCTCATTTTTCCCATCTCGGTGTCAGAGTCACCGCTTCGCAGTATTGGCTCTGGAAGATGGATAGGGTGAGGGGGTCAAGTTAAAACCAGCAGGGGATTTAAAGAGGAGCAGATAGAGAGAGATGTGAGGGTCAGTGGTCAGAGACAGCTTGGGGGATGAGGGACTGGGGTCGCCATAAAGAGGTTGGATCGAATCACTGGGCGAATCAGGAAAAAGTGCAGGATGGCGGGGATGGCCATGAAATAAGAAGGAGGTGGTGGCAGTTGAGGGCAATTTAGGAGGACAAGGCTGAACCTGAAAAGTTACTGATTTGAGAAGAAAAGCATAGCTAAAAGGTTAAAGGTATTACAGAATATAGTATGTTGACCTAATTTAGAAAATAAAAATATTCCAAATAGCTGACCCATTATTGATTACATTTCTAGCTATGAACATACCACCTATGATTGACTTGCTATCCGGGAAAGGTGCAGCTCTCCACCGCTAAGGTTGGCTGCATCAACAATGACTCTGAATAAGGGGTTGAAAAGTGAAAAAAAAAACTGCACTGATGAAAAAACAAACAAACTAACATGCTGTCTCCCTAGCTTATCCCCATCTTTCCCCATACGCGGTGACAATGAGCTCAGGGCACTGCAGACTGGAAAACTGCATTGGATTGTAGTACCGAGATCAGATTCCCTAAAATACCATAACACTAAAAAGATTAATACCCTAACATTTTTGATCACATTATGGCTTGCCTTAAAAACAATGGTAAATATTATATTCTTAAACATGTGTATTATATGTAGAATCATGAGGCTGGCTAGATTCAACGAAAATGTGAAAATGTGCCAGAATATGAAGGCGGTTTGCAGGGTCTTGGTGAGGTCTCAGGTGAGCATGGGACCATTGCCCCTCATGGATCATGAGGGATTTCCTAGGGTTTTGAGAATGCAATACATTTCCTTCATGTAGGCGTGGAGGTTTAATGCTGTATTAGCAGAGTATTGTGGTCCTGCATTGAGAGGTAGACAATAGTGGCAGCATATCCACTGGCGCACACAGACTTTGCTATTGAGTAGTTATACCGAGACTGGACCTTTCCTCTTGTTTCCTCTTGTTTGGACTATCCATGTCCATCCTGATGCAAGCCAAGAACGTTGTGCCAGGCTGGTGGTTATTTATTGCTGCAGCAGCTTATCTGGGCCCTGGATAGAGTTTGAGGGACCATAGCATAGTAGCAATTGTTGCATTCTGAAGGGCACAGATGCGACGTTGTTGTTGAGAAGTTAAAGCAGTACTGGGCATGCTCTCTTCGTGTATGGACTACGTGGTCACTGTGACAGTAGTAACCTGCTAGCTTGACATGATCTATCTGCATCATGCTGTGATCTAAGAAAGTTGGGAGGCCAAGGCCTTCATTGGGTATACATGGTAGGATTTTTGTACAAACACGTAGTGGGAATGATGAGAGCGCCGGATAACTACTATGTCGAGTAGTGAGAGTTTAGTTGCTTCATGATCACTTTCAGATAAGATTAAAAAAAACTTTATTGTCTAACAATGGGGAAATCCTGCCATGACAATGGCAAAAACACATAGACAGTTACACACTCTATTAGTAATATGAATATCAAGCTAATGTAAAGTTGTGTCCTAAAACAAGATAATTAACTTATCAGGGAGGGGAAGAGAAAACATTACAAAATTGTTGATGGATAATTTATATTGATATTGATTCATAATGAAGGCTTCCCAAATTCAGATTCAGTCAAGCTCTAATTCTGAGGTAGCCTATTCAAAGACACAGTATTCTGCATATTTTAGATGTTTCTCTGCTCTGCCAAATTTCGACAACTTGGCTGTACAGGAGAAAATTTAAAATTGACGTTGGTGTTTGCCCATGTTCTCATTGTCTAAATCTAGAACTTGTTTGATCTGAACAATGTGGGTGTTATAAAACAGCCAAAACAGAAGAAATTACTATTAGGGCAAATACGTTGTCACACCTTTGTACCAGCATTGTTATTGCAATGAATTTGGTGATAAAATCCTAACTTTGGGATCATGACAACTGAACTTATGTGTTCATTAGAGACCTTTTAAAAGTCTGTATTAGTAAACCATTAATCAGACGCATTGATATGTTTACAACTGCTTCCAGTCTTCGTAAAAGCTGAGACCTGAAAGCACACAGTGTTTTTTTTACTCTCCAGTTGTTGTGTGACTCATTCAAGCATAGCATTATTTCGGCAGATGTAACCGGTATGCGTGTCAAACATAATCATGTGGTCATTAGGTTGACAGGTAGCCACCAAGGGATCCATTTATACCCATCCACAGAAAGTACACCTTTTTAAGCGCGGTCATTTGTCCTTGTTTTGTCTCTGCCCTTCCCTTTCTTCTCTTTCTCATTGTGCATTCAGCGCATCCATTTGGGTCAGTTCTAATTACTGGAGTTCAATTGGAATTGGCTTTTCAATTTTTTGACGTAGCAGCGGTGGAAATCGCACGTTGCCGGTTGCAGCTTTTTTTTCCCTCTCAGCCTGCCTCACGGTATGCCTACTACATTCCCCTCACTGCACCAAGACTTTGCAGTGCAGTACGACCGTGCGAGAGGGAGCAGGATAAAAAGCCGCGATGCTACAAGTGCAAGTCTTTACAAGGCCAAGCACTTTTGTGTAGGGAGTGTGCATCTGACTGCCAAGAAAGGCTAAGGAAATATGCGACGGAGCTATCCGTTATGGGAAAAAACCGAGGGAGAACAACAGAAGGAGAGCGTCTCAGAAGGGGATTGGGAGTGGCATAGAGAGCCAAGGCTTTTCTCCTCTGTCTTTCTTTTTGGTCCGCAGTGCAGGAGAAGAGAAGATTAAAGTGGAGACGCTGCTTTTGAAGTTGGGGGAATGTAGAAGAAGCAGCGGCAGCGACGTGCACTCACAGACCCGTGCACACACACAGCGTCTGCCTCCTTAGAGCCTTGTAAAGTTTGGAGAATTTTGCCGCCTTTGATTCACACTGCCAATATGATTCCTCATGACATTTTAACATTCTCTTCACTGAGTTCCTGAAGGAAATTTGAATCCTGTATTTAAATAAGAGTGATGGAAATAAGGGAGTAAACTAACAAGGTGGCGGTTGCAGCTGCCTCAACGCATCGGCAGCCCCACAGGCAACTCAAACAAAGAGATCGGGTCAAAGCTGTAGCCGTAAATGATTGAATGTTTACACTGGTTCTTCGTAAGAAGGTTATTTGTCCATTTTGGACACACAAGAGGTGTTCGCCCACACCAGCGTCCAGTGAGTGAGGCTTAAATACAAATCTGGTGCAGAAATGTCAAGAGGTAATTGTAGGAGTAATACTCAGACTGGTGAAATGTCAGACTCTCCCTCCCAGTCTCCAGCCCGCACCCTAATGTCATTTATTACAGGCATATGGATTCCCATATCAGGGGTAAATAAAGATCATTACCCGTTTCATGCTATGTGTTCAGGCCACAGCTCCTTGAGAAAGTATCCACCCCCTTTGACATTTTTTTTTTCACATATTCACAGTATGACGACAAACTTCAAATGTATTTCAAACAACTGTGGGGGCTTTCATGTGAGAGACTGACACAATGATGTATGCAGTAGTAGTAGTGGATGGGAATTGACACTTTGTTTTTCTTCCATGTAACAACTCAAGAATCAAGAATATTTTATCTGTCACTGTGGCGAAATTTCTCTTTGGCCTCTCCGGTTCACGTTACGCAATGAGGCAAAAAGGAGAGTCACAGATAACATACATGCACAACATTGTGTTGTTCAATCACATGAAAGCCCAGTGTTTTGTTTGAACCACATTCTAAGTTTGGTATTGGCAATGTGACAAAATGTTGCAATACCAAACTTAAAAGGGGGTGAGCACTGTGGTACGTTTTGTTGGTCTGTCTCATAAAATACATCAAATTTTGTGGTAATGATGTGGCAAAATGTTCAAACATTCTGACTTTTTTAAAAATAAAATCTTAACACTGAAGAAGAAGAATCATGTATATTCAAACATACCCACAACCATCCGTGTTTTAAGAGTTTGAGTGCTCACTGCTATTACCAGCTTTCAAATTAATCTGCCTTCTTGGACACTGACATATGCCAAGCAGTCATAAAGCATTCTCTGGCTTATGGTGTTGCTGGTACAGTGGCCAAATACTCAAAGTGACACATTTTTAAAAATATCCCTGCTGACTCTCTAAAAGAGGGGTCCTAGTTTAAAAAGAATATTTGTGTGTGTGTGTGTGTGTGTGGGAGGGGGGGTTAGAGGATTTCTGAGGGTATTTGAAATAGCCTCAGAAAATCGAAGGCCTCATAATGTGGATATATTGGAGTCTAATGACCTTGTCAAGTCAAATGGTTTCCTATTTGGAATTCTCCAGAGGCTGTTAGAAGTGCACTCCGTCGCTGCTCTCCCACTTGACCTAAAATTCCCCTTCACTGCACGGGGGCAACACACTGCATGCCTTTTCTGTTGTCTTCATGCTTTTGCCGTCATCCCCCTACCACCTTTTTCTCTTTGTCCCATTTACTCGAAATCTAAAAACAGAATGGATGTCCCATTATTTTCGAACATGACAAACATTTACAGTCGTCCACTTGTCCTGACATAGAACAATGCGTTAAATGCGACACAAGCTGAGCACATGGACCCGAGCCCCGTTTTACTTGTCTTTAAGCATGCAGAACACTCCCAGAACAAGCACATCCTCCTCCATAAGTGATGTTCAAGCTCTCAGCCTGTGTGTGCCGCTGAAGGGACCCCTGCCTCATATGGTGCATGTCAAGAGAAAAGCGGCTTGAATTATTGAAGGCAGAAAGGAATGAGATCGAAAACGAGTGCTGAACTTGTGCGAGGAGGAATGAAAAGAGGAGCAGAAGTGCAGGGATAGGGAGAGGTGAAGAGAGGCTCTTCGCGATGGAGGCAGGGAGTACAAAAAAAATGCACGGGAAGAGCGGAGATGCTCAAAGAGGCAGATAGGAGAAAAGGCAGAAAGAAGAAGTGGAATGTAGTTTTCCCTCTGGCTTGTTTGTGTGCTGATGCGAAGAGGAAAAATGTAGATCAGCAGGGGATTTTTACCTACACTGAGTTTAACTAGTTTCGGAAATACGTATGTGGCACACTCTGCATGTGCACATGCCTCTTGGGACTTCAAGAGATGAAAAAAAAAAAGAAAAACAAAGACTTTGAGCTAATGTCTTTCACATGCTTATTTTACAAGGCGCAGCGGAGCTGCAAAGGCTATTGGGCGTTTTGCACTTTGTTGGTTATCTCACTGTTTATGCATGCAAACGTTAATGTGCACATTAGCAAAGAGTGGGACTGTGGGTGCGCGCGTGTGTGTGTGTGTAAATCTGCCTGTGTGCTTTAAACTGGCAAATCTAGTGAGAGTCTGACATCCCCTGGTGCTGGCTTTGTAGCACTCAGCTGAACATGGCTGTGGATCAATGTCATCTACAACACACACAGACAGACACACACACACACAGAGACAGACACACACACATACTTGGACTTGTTTACAGTTTAAACAGCAGGTGGCATAGATAACAACCACTTAATCCGCAGCCATTTGGACAACTGAGTGCAATACCCAAAACTTTCTTCCCTCCATACTGCTTTCTTTCTTTTAATCTCCTTTTACAGGCATTTAAACGAGCAATAGGCAATAATACATTATTTTAGACAGAAAGAACTACAAAATAGTGATGGGAAAAACTAAAGCCATCTTTTTTAGATGGGCTATGGTATGATGTCACACACCATTCCACTGTGTTGTTCTCCAGTCTCTTGTTTACAGAGACGGGCCGGTCGCCCGTGCGTGCGTGCGCGTACGTGCATATGAATAGCTGCCACTCAAGGCTTAGCCCTCCCTGCCCATAAAATGCCACCACCAGAGCAGCGTAGCGTAGGAGCAGAAACAAAAATGACTCACTCATTTTGACACATTTTGTTTTCAATGTAAAGCAACTAAAATCCGAAAGGTCCCAAGGCGTTGTATTTTCCTATCTTTGAATTGGCAGCCAATCTCTGACACCATAATATCAATGAGGTGGCCCGCTAACTATTATTAGTTTGAGTCAATTTGTGGGATTAGAAGCTGAGTCGAGAGGAGGCCAAATGTGACATGCTGCACGGCGGCGAGCACATCCAGCAGATCGAAAGATTCACCAGAAGATGCTCAGGTCTTCTTTGGTAAAAAAGTTATCAAAAAAAAGGAAAGAGACCAAACGAGGATTAACACTGGCCTCGTGTTTCCTGGTTGCAGCTGGTAGACTAAGACAGACCATCATTAGCATATGAGTGCAGACAAGATGGCAGTTTAGGTGGTCAAGACAAGATGAGAAGATTCAAGTGAGGCTGTGCTGTCACTAGTTTTGTGCAATAGGGTAAGTGTAAAATGGAAAAATGAATTTTTCCATTTTGACATACATCTCAACACGGATAGGCAGCATTATGGATGCACTAAAAACAGTTAGAATAGCCACCTACACTGCATCAGGAAAAACACGAAGGGAAAACATGTAGACTCATCAGTCAGTCTCCCAGTGCAAAAAAAGTGACAATCTGTCTCTTGCAATGAAACAGATCGTACTGAAATAAGAGTGGTTCTAGAAAGAGCAAACATGTTCTGTGTAGCAGTCTTCTAAACCAAATGGTAAGAAACTGTATATTGTCATTTTTTAGACTCTGTCCTTTAACCTACAGGTCACCCCACAGATCTGGATAAAAGTGGCAACAAGTTTTTGAAAAGATATTTTACGTTGACCGACAGTGTGGCCTTTGCGTCATGAAAGCTGTCAGGTGGCTTTCATTTACTGCAGGCCAGCTGTGATGTTTAAACCTCTTTTAAATCCTTTTTTTCTGCACCGACGCCCAAGGCAGCGCGTTCGCTTTCAAAACCTAATGTGCGTTTATTGGTCGAATTGGGACTTGTGTGTCGCGGTGGTTTACATGAAAAGCGTTGATTGGTGAGATGTAACCCTCCGACGTCTTAAGAGATCACCCCTTCAGTGAGGCCTCCCTTGCTTCCATCAAGGAAAAGCGGGAAATGATTAAGGGGTGAACAGTATGAAGTGGAGAAGCACAGTTATGGTATGAAATACAGTGACACATAAAAGCAGGAAAGTGAGATCACAAATGATCAAGCTTTAGCTAAACGTAAGGCATGTGGCACGGCAAGGGCTCTACCGGTCACCATAGCAACACTTAAAAGGCCGATCCCCAATGCAATTAGAGAGACTTTGAGGCAGCTAGTTTGAGGGCAGAGAGTATGAAAAATAATGGTAAGAAGTTGCATCGAGACTTAAGGAAAACAGCCCAGCTGAGTGAATGAAAACCAGCCATTATGAGACCAAGCGTGTCAGTAATTGCGCAGGGTAATTGTAAAGAGACGTCTTTTCTCCGACACCGAGAGTGGGAATTTTAATAACGCACCACCTTTGGCAAGACATGTTTATGGGCTTGTAGTTTGAGCAGGTTTGTTTGTGAGACAGTATTGAAAAACCGCTAAAGGCTAACTATCGGTTCTGGATATTAGAAAATTCAAAGGCGAATGCAAACCTAGAATCATTACAAATACTTAAAACCAAACCTTAGGAGAGAAACACACCAGGAGGGCACAGGTTTTATTAAATAAAGTCTTGGCTCAGGCCGCCAAGGAGATCATATCAAAGAAATTAACCCCTCTAAACTCGGAAGCGTTATTGCCGGTTATCCTCCCAAGTCCTATCTAAGCCCATTAGGTAAAAAAAAAAAAAGAAAACACATGTTCAGTCTGACATGTTTTAGGCTCTGCGATAGCTATAAGATAATATGTTGTTGCTGAGTTATTAGGCTTGTATCCCAGCAGTATTCTTCATCTATTATTCCTTTTCCCATTTCTGCACATGAAATCTGACTGATGAGTTCTGTAGTGTGCTTGAAAACAGGTGCATACCATATGCTTATGCCATACTCACCTTTGCACCAGTCTCAAGGCGCTTGCTGCCTGTGGCTGGTTTTCTTCCAGCATTTCGCTGTAATTAATCCCTTCTGCCTTCCCATAAAATCTGAAAACAGCTGCTGAAAACTGACCACCTGAGCTGGTTATCCCTGCAGCTCCTCCAGAGTTACCATGGGCCTCTTGACTGCCTCTCTGATTGATGCTCTCCTTGCCAATAGCCAGTCATCTTAATTTGACAACCATATAGTGTTATTTTTGTAGCTGTGTCATACGCTTTCATGTTTTAGTACTACTGAAAATTGTTACCAGCCTACATACAACCCTGAGGAGTTGAGACACGTAAGGGGAATGGCTGAAAAGTACTGTATTTATAATACAACCTTGCTGTTTATTGCTCCACAATGTTAACTCTGAGCTACATACTGTTTTACATGTCCTTCATGTTGCTGTTTGTTCCTTAATGTTCTCTAACAGATTTCTGAGGCCTTTCCAGATGCATTTATACTGAGAATTACCTGCACACAGGCAGTCCCGAATTATTGATTATATTTAGGGGTATCAAGGTAACGGGAGCTGAATACAAATGCATCACACATTTTTTTTGATCAATAAAACACTGTATGAGAAAACAAAACCTCATCTGAATCTGTCTTCAAACTGATTCTCTGTCCCAGCACTTTTTTATGGATATATTTTAAATACTTCCTGTAACAGACACTGTTATATACAGTAAGTTCCATATTTATTGAAATACAAAAACCTAAAAAAAGAATAGAATAGAACAGGATAGAAATACATTTATTGTCCCACAATGGGGAAATTTGGGTGTGACAGTGGCTAAAACAAGTTGACAGAGGACACCGGACTTACACACAAGATTAAGTAATATGAAAAACACTAAATTTAAAGTTAAGCTGAACAGTAAATGAAAAAGACTAAGTACATTTATCGACAAGAAATGTTAATAAAATATTTCTTGGCTCTTACATCCTGTCTTATTTTATTAAGAAGACCTCCGTACATGCTGCCACCACATTTATCTGTTATTAAAGTTACCCTGGAGAGGGTAGGACCTGGAAGAGTGTCCAGACTGTTTAACGCCGGTATACCTCCCTCCTAGGGTCAGTTCAGCACCACCAGTTTACAACACATGACCGATTGTAGACAGTTAATGAAAGTCAAAGTATCCACAAAAACCAAGGGAGAATACAACAAACTCCAAATAAAACCCTTGCAAATTTGAGAATACCATCACGCCAAGCTTTCATAACTAAAGCTGTTTGTGTGCTTCCTAAAGATATGAAATCCTGCATCTATACAGCATGTTTGCTTCAGTTAAGATTTTTTTTTCCCACACAGTTAATCAGTGTGCGTATTGAGTGAGTCAGTTCCCCACGGTGCGTATGCGTTCTCACACAGACACAAAAATTACTCACTCAGAGCATTTTGACAAATTTTGTTTTTTTCAGTGCTAAGCAGCTAAAAACCGAAAGGCTTTTACTTTCCTATTTTCAAACTGGCAGCCAAACTCTGACACCATAATATCAATGAGGTGGCCCGCTAACTTTTATTAGCCTCTTATTGATCAACGTTGAGTCCATTTGTGGGATTAGAGTCGAGAGGAGGCCAAATATGACATACTGCAAAGTGTCAAAAAACACTTAGCAGCAAGAGCTTTTAAGGTATGGCTCCTTTTAAAATGAATTTCAAACAAAATGTGTGCTTTTCCTGCTGCTCCAGTCTACTCTGGTCTTTTGGGAAAGCTGCACCAACATTTAATCTGTTTATTCCACTTGTTAAGTTTAGAGGATGGTGTAAGCTGTTCTACAATGACCTTGGACTTTTATTAAGATCCAATATTATGTGACTATGTTATTTTCTATCAGAATTTTAAAGTTTAAAGCAATTGTTTTATAGCACTAAGTTGTTTTATAGTCTCTAACTTCATGGCAAAATAGAAAGACCATTTATAAAGTTTGCATACGTATATTTTAGGCCCCATTTTGTGCGTATCCAAGCTTTATAAATGACCACTTTCCACGCAAAAGTTGGGATCTATTAAAAAAAAAAATTTACGAGAAAATGCGCAGTCCTCACCGTAGCTCCGACCCAGGCTTACGCTCATTTTGGAGACGGGAGAAATTGGTGACACAGTTGGTGAAGTTTCTGCCAAACAACATCATGATTCCTCTCAGATGTTCAATTTCACTCCATATCAGACTTTAATCAGGGATCGACTTCATCATAAGCACTCAAAACTGCAGCGTTATTTGTGCTTGCACTGGTGAACCAAGATTTCATCGGGGTTTTCTAGCATCGCATTCATCTCCCCGACGATCACCAGGGTGACGTGTTCCACAGCTTATTGTGAATTTAAACACAGAATGAGTTAATGGGTTCTGTGTGGGTGACATAGGTGCTTTTTCCTCTGATTTACAAGTTTCATAAGCGCCTCTCTGTGAAATTTTCCCAAAGTTTCTTAATTTATTTTTCTCTGTGGTGCCACGTCACCATGATAAAAAAAAAAAAACGATCAGCTGTCCCATTTTAAATACACATTAACATTAATGAGGTGCTTTGCATCGACCCATTTATGTTTGAATGTGGGCATATAGACCATGAGGCGGAACCAGGTATGTAAACGTTTAGATACAACTGTGGTCTATAAAGGGAAATTGCCTGCTGGTGTGTGTGCGTTTTTTTTTTAAATCAGAAGGTTTTTTTTGCCATATGCCATTTTCTTTTTTTTGGTGTATGCACACTTTTCAGAATCAGAATCAAGTTTAATCGCCAAGTAGGTTTGCACATACAAGGAATTTGACTTGGTGATGATGGTGCAGACAGAAATAGGAATACAATAAAATAAAGTAAAATTGAATAAAATCAATATATATATTTTAGTATGGATTCTACACAAAGTTTTAGAAATGAGACCCCTGGACTGTTTTTAACTTAGAATATTAAGGTTTCGATTTTAATCAATTTGTTAAGATTTAGAAAAACCTGTTCTTAATGATTAATGATGGCCTCCCCTATATTTATAGTGTTTCTGTTCATTTAATACTTTGCAAAACTACCTTTTTCTGCTATCACACCTGCATGTTCTTTTGGGGGGGAAAAACAAAAACAGCGCTATGGGACTGAATATATTGGCCATTTTTCTTAACTCAGGCTCAGGCTTAGCCAAATTTGATTGAAAGCTTCTTAAAAATAGGTTTTTTAAGTCTTGCACCATGTTCTCAATTGGATTTAGGTCTGACTTTTGACTACTCGACTCTAACACTGAATATGCTTTGTGTAAGCCATTCCACGGTTGTTCAAGCATCCCACAAACACGGAAGCATGTTTAACAGCAGGGATGCTGTGTTGGGCATGGTGAGTAATGTTAGATTTGCATGTTGGCCAAAAAGCTTACTTTTCATCTGGAGTCTTTTGGTCAGTATTTGGACTGGCCTTGGCAACACATGCTAGCAGTAGCAGTTTTTTTTTTTATAAAGGACGGTGTGAATACAGAATGGAGGACGCTAACCCTCTGAGCTACAGGATCTTCTGCTTGTAAATGCTGCGGGTTACAGTAATAGCAGATCCATTCATGTAAAAAAAAAAAACTGCTTCACAGAGAAGCGATGTGGATATTTTTCACTGCGCATCCAGGACAAATTGATAACTTGTGTTGTAGCCATAGCCTACTGCGTGTTTATAATGTAGCATTTTCACTTCACTGACCCGATCCAGTGACCCCCCAGAGGGTGTTCATTCTTGCCGCTCTGCTGCCCTTTCCCATCTCTATCTTCCTCTATTATTCCATTTTATTCCAAACTTGCCTTTACCTTTTCTCTCATCCTCTCTCCCCCTTTCTGGGTAGTTACTTTTTGCACATACATGTTGATCTCATCATGACTCTGCGCTGTCCATGTCTTTTATTCTTTTATTTCATTTGCCCCCTATTCCCCACAGGCTGCTCCCTCTGGCCTTCCTGTCAGTCCTGCTTGTTTTATTGCCTTATACAGCATCTTCAGGCCCCGAGCTAGTCTTTGCTTGTCCCTCCTTGCACGGTTTCCCTGTTTCTTTCTTTTGCCACGGTTCGCACTGGACTCTTTTCACTTTGCTCCTTACACATCTTCTGTGTTTACACCCTCCATCTGTCTTATCACTCGATCGTCTCCTTTCAGTCTTCCCTCCCTGTTTGCCATTCTCTTCGTATTTTCAACCCCCTCCTCTCTGTTTGTGCCATCACCGCCAGTGTTATCCCTTCCTCCTCTTCACCGTCTGTCTCTGTGTACTGGATCCCATCCCCAGCCCACAGCCGGGTTGACAAATGGATTATCACTCCGACGACACACATAAACCTTTCCAGACCGCTTTGTTTTAGCAGCTACAGCTACTTTATTAGTGTCATTTTAGAGATCGTACGGGAGAGAAAACAGACCCAGGCGAAAACATGTTTGCATATATTTTGTATGCATGCTTTTCTGTTACCTGGGTTATACCCCCAGTCTTATCCAGGGTCTTATCCAGATAGCCCCACCATATTTTGATGAAATATACAATTATATATTCTAAAATAAACCTGATGGATATTTCTTTGGTTGAAACTAGCCCTCATTTACTGCTAAAGAGGTTGGTTTGGGGCGTGAAAGTTCTTAGAAAATGTCAATGTTCTGGTAATTTATTCAGAAGCTGCAAAGCAGAAACTCCCAGCAGTCATATGTGACCTGATTTCCTAAGTATTAACTTTTTTCAAAATCATTTTAAATAGCTCACAGCTTTTGTGCATTCGGTAACTTAATTTCAAGACACTTTAATGATACTGAAAATAGCTAAGATTGAATCTTCTTCCCTCAGTGCCAGCATCAATACCAGCATCAATAGCTGGGATGTTGCTTTGGTTCCCAACAATGCAAAGAGTACCCAGTTCTCAAGTAAAGATATAAATGAAATTGTCATTCTTGTTTATGTCGATTATATTGATGGCACTGCAGCACAGCTAGGTGCTAGAGAAAGTTAGAAAAGTAGCAGCTGCTCCCATTGTTTCAAAGGTAAGGCAGAGAATCTGTTTCCTGATTTTTATCTCTTGGCAGTCGGTTTAGCTTAAACTGTTCAGAAGTCACGCTTTAGTTTTCAGCATTGGTTTTGTTCAGAACTTTGTTTTGTTCTTCGGCAACAATTCCCACCATAATAAAAGTTCTTCTGGCAATGTGAGACCTGTTGCCAGTGTTTGTAAATGCAGTTGAGTCCAAAATCACCCATTGTTGTTTATTATGTAATGTTGGGATTCACATATTTAGGAAAATGAGTGCATAATTCATATTATTGTTTCGATAAGAATTGGCTGCTGATTTCATCAAGAACAAAATCAGTACTTCATCTAGTTTTGGTATGAAAGTCCAGTTAACCTGTTTTAATAACAGACACAAACATAGATCATGGCGAAGATGGAAAAAATTACCAGAACACATGTAAAGCCACATGATAAACACATGGTGTGTTTGTGTCCTCCTGAAAAAGCACAATATTATAGCTTACATGTCGTTTCACCTTTATCATAACAGTAAAAGCATCATGCATGCAGATAAGATAAGAAAATCCTTCATTGTACCACAATGGGGAAATTCAGGCATGGCAAAAAAAAAAAACACAGACAGAGTTACACAATAATTTACCAAAAAATAAAATAAAAGTAAAATAATAAAAAAGTACAACCAGAGTAGGTAGTGCAGAGTTATTGATAATATGACAATAATTAGATTGTTTTGTGGTCTACCTAATAGTTATTAAAACAATGTAGGCTTTTCAACAACACTGTTAATTTATTGTAATTTATAAAAGAAACATCTAAAATATTTAACTTTAACGTCATCTGTCGTACCTACTTATTCATGTTGCGGTGATTCGCGTTTACGTTTGTCACATTGTGAGGACCCATTGTTTGTATTGCCCCTCATCAATCAGAGCTGTTTCAAGGTTAATTGATCAAAACGTTTCTTTCACACTAGCAATGTGCATTGCTTTGTTTTGCAGTTGACATATCTGGTTGTTGCTCTATATTTGGTATATGGAGAGCACAGTGCATACCAACACAGAAAGCCTAATGTATTATTCAATAGATATTTTTTCAAAGCTATAGGACCCGAGGCAACACACCTACTCCATGGATCCCGATGCCAGTTGCTCTGTAGGTTCTGCATATATGTGAAAGTGTACACTGCACAAAGATGCAGAAGCCCTTCTTTACAGACGTGCAGGTGCAGTTCTCCATGCAGTCTCACCATTATTATAGAATAGGTCCGTCATTGTCCACATCTGTTTTTGTTTTCTTTGCTTCTTGGCTTTGTATATTGCAAACTTTAGAGCATTGATGGCACGCTATTGCAAAAGGATTTGCAGATGCAGTAGAAGGGGCTGAAAAGGAAATTAATGAAAAAAGATGGAAGGCAAAATGTTCCAAAGGACGACTATTGTTTCAAAGAAAGCTCCAGACAGAGAATAAAAGTATTGCCCCTTGATTTATTTATTTTGTCACACATAAATGTTTCGGATCCTTAACCAAGTTTTAACAACACGCAAACTAGCACGTCTAAATACTAAAAGCTGTTTCATCCATGACTTCATTTATTAAGAGACAATAGATATCTAAACAAACATTTGTGGAAAAGTAATTGCCTTCCTTGCTAAATCATCCTGATACGTCATTAACCAAAGCTGTTGACAGTAGAATTGAATTTTGCTATCGACATTCAAGGTAGATTACTCCCAATTATGTAGAATCAACAAGTTTCTTAAAGTGTAACTCACTCCCATGTTAGTTACACTTTAAAGATAAGCCCGCCCTAGAATGAGTGCAGTGTCTGAGGGGTAAAGTAACGTTTGCAGCATCATTGCTGACATTGGCTAATGCTCAAAGTGATAACAAACATTATCGATCAGTGCTCTCAATGCTCGCAATTCCAACTCCTGAGGCTGACTTGCTATGGAGGCGTGTCTGACTGAGATGCTTTTATACCCAAATGCGGGGCTAAGATGATGAAAGCATGTACCATTTGAACCAATAGGACAATTCAACTGCAGTAGCGTCTGTTCAACCCTACAAGGGCAGCACTGAAAAGGAACTAAACAGGTTCACATGGAAATGGAAAAAATACACAGTAACATTAAATTAGCACCCTTAGGCCCAGTTTATACAGTTTATCTGAAAATGAGTGGATTTTTGAGTGAGTAACACTGTAAAGAGGACCTTTCTGACAACATGAAGCAGACTAGAGCTCATATCTAAACAGCATGAACTAAAGAAGTGTAAGAATAGATGAAAAACAACATCCTTAAGCGTTATTAGATCGGATAACACTTTGTGAAAATGTTCTATGGACTGACGAGAGAAAAGTGAATCTTTCCGCAAGGTTTTTGTCTAATACGGTGTTAAACTAATACAGCATTTGGGAAAAACATCATCATAATGAAAGTCAAACATGGTGGATTTAGTCTGAGGGCCTGGGGCTGCCTTGCTGCTTTAGGACTTAATAGAGTGGAAATGACTGAATTCATACAGTGCTTTTCAAATCATACCGATCTCACAATGTGCAATACACTACAGCCACATTCACCCAGACGTCAGTTGCACAGACGTTCGCACGCTGTCATGTAGATTGGTAGAAAACAAGGGCAGAGGTTTCCCAGGAGCACGTCACGGAAGCTGGAATCAAACCCAAAACTTCTCGACTGAAAGTCAGCTACTCTTCCTATCGAACAAGAGTCCCCCCCCCAGTTAAAATTAAAAATGGCTGCTGCATTATTAGGAGTTTTGTGGTTGCCAACATTAATGGAAGCATGATTTCCACTCTGGAGAAGTAGAAATCCTAAAGGAGCATGTCAGTTTAATCAGGGTGTGACTGTGAGTGGCTCAAAGAGAAAACAAAGTGAAGGCCTTTTTGTGTGGCCTAGTGAAAGGCCACGTGGCAATCAAAGTGAGACACTGTGGGACGAGCGTGAACAGGCTACTCGCGCTCCAAAATCCTTTGCGGAGACGAATCTGCAAAGAAGACCGTACCCAAATTCCTCCGCAGTGATGTGAGACACAGGTTATTGCAGGTGCTTGCCTGTCAGTTGTTTCTGCCGAGCATGGTGCAGCCAGTTCGTGGGTATGTGGGCAAGTTACTTTTTCGGCACAGGTTTGTTTGGAGAGCTTCTATCTACTTATCAATGAAATCGTCATTTGAAAACTTCATTTTGTGTTTGCTTGGTTTATTTTTAGTCTGTTCTGCAACGTGTGGACAGAAAGAAAACTAAAAGGAATCTGAAAGGGGGGCCTGTACTTTTTCACGGCGCTCTATAGAAAAGTGTGCATAGATATGGCCTTGGCAGGTGCTGTGGTCACAGCCACAGACTGAGTGAAAGACAGAGGCAGTGTGAAAAATTGATGTGCCCTACTTACAGCAGCTGAGCGGAGAGAGGAGCAGCGGACTGGGAGGCTGAAATGATGTCAGACTTTTGAAGCATGTTTTTTTCTCATCTGTGCATTACATCACTCAAATTAGTTTATGGGTGTGGGTGCGTGTAATTGTAATTTGTTTATGCGACGCATGCAGTGCAGTTTTGCCCTACTTTTTAATGTGTTTCCAGGCTCATCACAGTTTGTTTTTTTTCGGTATAGGTAAAAAAAAAAAAAAAGATGAATAAATGAATATGTTTTCTCCCTTTGGAATGCAGGGTTCAGACCGGAGGCTGTAGCTCTCATTAGCTTATACCCCACAGTCTTTGGCACTGTTTGACCAAGTGCAGCCCCTTTATCTGCTGTCCTGCTTTTTAAACGAGGCAGGGAGAGAAGCGGGTCCCAAAAGAAGTCAGCAGATTCGAAACCGCTGCACCTTAATCAACACTGTCAAATGCCACAAAGGCACGACCAAGAAGCCGCGGCGTTATATTGCCCGTTTACTCCGAGGGATATCTTAATGACCAAGAATGATTCATTGGGGTTTACAATGCAGGCCGCACAGTTTGCTTTGAGGCCTCTGAAATTATGCTGGTCTCAGCAGCCATCTTAATGCACTGTAGTGACCATGGCTCACCTAAAGGCTGAGATAGCCATCACAGAAACCAAGGCTCGGCGCGTTTAGCTCGAATGTTGGAAATGAATTAACGAGGGATATTAAAGGGCTTTGTATATCAAGCTTTGAGTAAACAAGTCCCCGCTATCGGATTTTCCAGTCACTTACATGTCACCTGCAAATCTGATCATGTTGTTTTATTGATCCTCTCTTTTTCACATTGCTCCTCGTTTTAGCTTTCCGAATTATCGTCCCTTTTAGAGCCACAAAACAGACAACATTTATGTTTGACTGGCCGAACTTCCTTGACTTGCCTTAGGCTTTGGGTGAAAAGAACACTTAACAACTTCGATGCTTTGAACATAATTCAACAACTAAACATTATGACTCAAGAAAGGAAACAGCTCCACAACGGTTGTCTGCAGTGATAGGCAAGCTAGAAAGATTTAATTACATTAACTCAGTAACTTTAAAAGTGCGAGACTGAAGCTTAAGCGATACATCCCAGTCCTTCTTACCGTCTATTTAGCCGCAAAACCAATCTGACATAAATTTTATGATCTAGACCTGGCTAATAGCGTCTGCGAGGATTTTTGCAGGACATCGGTGTGCAGCCCAGATTTCTGTGGCTTCGCATGCAGGGACAATATTACTCCCAGTAAGAAGGGGGCGTCAAACACACAGCAGACAAAGAAAAAACAGGCCATAGTATTAGTACAAGATAAAAACATCAACTATGCTTTTTTAAAGGGGAAATATCATGCTTTTATTTTTTCGATTATTCAGTTGTGGCATGAGACCTTACCACACACAAACACACGCACGTACGTACTCACGCACGCACACACACACACACACACACACACACGCACACACACACACACACACACACACACACACACACACACGTTAATACATAGAGCTGCAACGCTTTGGTCTGAATACCTCTGAATACCTCTTACCCCCACATTCCACCTTTTTAGCCCTGTTTTGAGGTACGTCTGAGAGAAAACTCATTTTGATGCTGTCTCTTTAAATCTAAAGGAGGCACGTCAAAGCCCGCTTCCCACTAGGTTGCAGAGCGTTCCACTGCAGCCCTTTCGGACATTGTTGTATTATGCTGGGGGACGGATAATGAACAACCGAGCATTATGACTTGCAGTTTCGGCATCCCTGAGCTTGGACTACGAATTTACTCCATGAAATAAAAATGGTTGTTTAGCAGCTCTGCAGCAAATCCTGTGACATAATTGTTAAAAAATAAAAAAATATTTAGTTATAAATCTCAGCGGACACTGAAGAGCTTGAAAAATATGACCCAAAAAGAGTGTAAAGATATATATGTAGCACCTAAACAGATTACTTTCAAATATTCTGCACAACCAGAGTCTCAAAGTAAACAACAAAATGTATGCGAGGGTTAAAAAAGTGGATTTTGTTATTATGTGTCCCTTTTAAAGACATGCAGTGAGAAAAGAAAATATTATTTGTTTTCTCCGTGTGTATAATTTATCTAACAGAAACCAAATGGAGTAGACAAAGTTCAAATCAGCACATTATTGACTCCTATGTGGCTCTAATGAAAAATGTAGCTCTCTTCTCAGAGTGCTATGGTTTGTTTGAGCCAAAAATAGGATTAATATTGGTATGTCTTCACGGCAGTCCAGTCCAAGCAGCTCATGCTCAATGTGGAGGGATATGTTCAGGCCAAACAATGTGATTTAAGCTTCCTTTTCTAACATATACAAAACAGCTTTCATTTGTCACACCCATATATTACAACAAGCTCTGGCCATGTTAAAATGCCGAGCTATTTCTAGTTATACAGTTATACTATATATCTTTTTTATTGGTGTTGAGAGATCTGAGATATCTACATAGTTTTGCGCAGGCACAACTTTGCAACTTCCCAGTTGATTTTTAAAACGCAGCATAAAGTTGCTTGATAAATAGTTTGTGTAAATGGAAGAAAAGAATATCGTTGCATGTTTCCATGCTCATATTGTCTAAATAGACAAAAGGACTGAAAGTGACTGAAAGAGTCATTTGTTTCCCATTTTGAAACATCTGTGTATAAATCAGCATCTATAGATCAAAGATCCAATGAGACGAAATGAAAATAATAATCATTTTATGTACAAAAGCAAATCCAACAGTTAATTTCAAGTAAATGTAATTATTTCTGTGGGTTTTAAAGTTAAAAGAAAGATCATTGCACTGAAATTTATGTCCATCCATCCTTGATGCCTCGGTTGTGGAAAAAACAAAAAGGGAACATCACGAATAACGTGGGAGAGCTTTGCGGTGATCTTAACACGGTCATCACATACCTGAACTACCCTAACAGCTTATTGAGCAATAACTCAGGATGCACATCAGCCAACATTTCCCTGACTGGAGTGATAATTGTGGCACCTGTCATGTCTTCCTAAAGTCTTTATCTGTATTTTATGTTTGTCCATCTGTCTCTCTTTCACAACTCTCACTGAATAGGCTCATTTCTCTCAGGGTGAAAGGCATGCTGGGTATTTGAAAGAGGGCAACTGGCACAAGTTAAACAGATGGAGATGTAGAGTGTGCAGTGTTTGGGAGTGTGTGTGGAAGGGCGGCACATGGCAGAAGTCAAATGGCTGTGGATTTATCAGCTTCCCAAAGAGGGCCAAATGACAACACTTGCCGATTCTAAACTTTCTCTCCCAAGACATAGAGCACAAACAAACTCAATTTCCTACCCATCACTCTGAATGTTTTTCAATCTATTCATTTTTGTTACCAGTTGCTCGTATAAGTATTACTAAATATATAGAATGTACATGTGTGTAATCTAATGTCAGCATGAGAGTACAGCGGCTCGGTGAAGGCTTCAGAGGCTTGTTAGAAAACATTTGAGCCAGAATACTTGATGTGTGGCAGAAATCTGACACTTCCCATTCCCCTAGAAACACTTTACCCACGATGAAACATACTAACGGCGACTGTGTGTAGTCGTTTCTTTAGAAGGGACAGGCAAGCTGGTCAGAGTCAGAGTCAGCAGGAAGACCTGTGAGAGGCTTAAACAGCCCGGAGACAAGCTTCGTTGTCAAGCGGACAACACCCCGGAAGATAAAGCCAGAGCTACAATGGCGAGTTTTAGATCAATGACTCTCAAAAGTGGGTACAAGTACTGCGGGTGTTACTTGAGCTGTCTTTGTGGTGCCCCGAATAAATTTTGGCAATTACTTATAAGGTAAATACAGACACATTAGCTGTGCTATTAACCAAGGCAACAGAGGTAATGAATAAACATGCTCCTTTTTCTTTTTCTTTGCCTTGCCTTGCAGCAAAAAGGTTACCACCTGGAGTATTTCTGCATAAAGTGAGCATATTTTCGCTATTATCATCTCTCCAGGTACTCTGGGTTCCTCTCACAGTCCAAAACTAGTTACTGGAGTGGTGACTTGCCCTTGGTGTATCCCAGTGTAGGCACCAGACCATCCTTGTGTTTGCAAGGATAATTGGGTATAGACACTGCATGTATCAATTTCCTTCCCCTTCACAATTGTTCACAATGTTCTGTCAGAATATTGCAGCATAATACATTGTAGTTTTTGCAAGACACCTGATACCTGTTTGAGAATATTCCACCTTACCGTATTGAGCCACATAATGTGGAATATTCTTTAAAAAAAAAGCTGCTTTAAAAAAAAAAGTGCTCTTTGTAGTCATGTGATGCCCACTCTAGTTTCTGTTATTTGCCAGGCTAAGGAGACATCTCTTTCATTTAAAAAAAAAACATTTCACTGTTGTGGGTTGAAGAGGACACCATGGCGAGACAGGGAAAGCTTTGTGTTTTTCTTTCTCTTCTGATCTTTTTGGTCATGGCAGTTCATGCATCTTTGAATTTCACTGGAGCAGGTGCAGTTGACTTCACGCTACACAGAGCGGCCGCTGTGTTGCATTAATGCAGAGACAAACTCCAACCTCCTACCATTCTCCTACCCTGCTGAATCTGGCTTCGTTATACTTCTACGCAGAATCCATTTCACGTGAAGTATCCAGATCACGGAAATAAATTGCAAGCTTGCTCATCTGACCTTGCGAGAAGAAGCTTGGCTGTGCATGTAACGCAGCACAACATGTCGCAACTGTGAGTGGAAAGCTGGACATACACTCATACAAAAATCATATAACTTTTTCTTTGCTTCAGAGCTCATAGTTTGAATTCAGCAGCATTTAGGGAAAGGCAACATAAGGAGCTTTATGTTGATTTTACTCTTTTGCCATTTTTTGCCATTTCATTTCCACTTACTTCCATTCCACTTCCATTACATAAACCAGGTCCTATTCATGATATTTTTTTCAGTTTATATATCTTGGTTGAGATTTTTGATGAATTATTGTGACAAATGATCATAAAATACCCAACATGTAAATAACTTATGTGTTTTCAATTGATTTTGTTCCTGATCCAATTAGGTTAAGCAGACTCTCGTGAACTATGGATCATTATATCACTGATCAAACCTAAACACCTAGCACGTAGTTATTATTCATTAGTCTCATAACCACAATTCCTCACAATAGACTTTAACCATTTACTATGGGAAATTAATTTATATTTTCTGTTGTTAAAGCTAGTACAAAATGTCTCAAAAGTGGGTACGTGTAATGGACCAACAGAATTTGTAGACCCGATGATTTAACAGAGAATGAACGTTTTAAAAGGTTTGATAAAACGATAAACGTGTTACTGGAAGAGGAACTGTCTGGAGCACATACTGGAACCACCGTGGGGAGAACAGCAGGGTTAGTGGCCGAGAACAAGTCATTGGGAATGACTGCAATGTATAAAAGCCACCAACCTTCTGAGATGCAGGGAGGTTGCACTAGCTTTGATGATTGATCCCAACGGCTCCGTCTGGGTGATTCGGATCACTGACTGACAGATCCAAATCACGATATTAGTATGCAGGATAAAAGCTGACGTAGTCCGCTCTGGGGTCATACGCAATGAGTCAGTCCTAGGGTAGAGAGTCGGTAACAGGAGGTACACTCTGAGCAGAGGTTTCCAAACAGGGGCAGAAAGGGGAGACAGGTCCGAGATCCAAGCTCGGGTCGTTCACGAGAAGCAGGAGAGTCCAGGCGAGGGCGGAGGCAGGCAGGCTTGGTCAAAAGGCAAGGCAGAAGGTTGATGTCCAGAACACAGAAGCCAACAGGAGAATCCGACAGGGGCAAGACAGGCGGGGGAAATAACATGAACGAAACCGGTCGCGATCAGGAAGGCATTCAAGGGAGGATGGATGGTTTAGTCACACAAAGGCTTTCAAGAATCTGGCAGCTACCCGCTGGGAGAGCCTGGAACATACAGTGACTCCAGTGAATTGGAGCCACCGCAGGTGTGACTACGTAGACCTTGATTACCTGTGCAGCACGGGGAGCAGGAGCAGGCCGTGACATCATGGAGACTGCAGGATCAGACAGAATCATTACAGGTATGAAATGTAGAATGTTTGGTACTAAATATCCTGCAGGGAACAGGTCTTTTCTGTACCCTCAAAATGTTGGGTTGGCTGACAAAAAAAATAAAATAAAAAATACACATCCATTTCTACCTTAACCACATTTTTGCTAGAGTCAGCTAGTTTAGATTTGAGGAAAATATATAATTCTTAAGGGGAAAAAGACCATAGTGTATCTCCCTTATGGAAATACTTATTAGGGGTCAGTTGTAACTCATGGAGCTGAAAAACCCACAGTTCAGAATGAGCTGAGTGGTTACTCCACCTCTTGTTAGTTAGATGGAAGAAACAGGAAACCATGCGTCACTGAAATAGAAATTATTCAGCTTGATCACATGTTGTTTACTGTCTATGCGCTCTCTGGCCACTTCATTAGATACGTCAGTTCAATTGCTTGTTGACACAAACGTTGAATCAGACATTTCTTTGGCACTAACTCAAAGCATTCAGGCATCAAGACATGATGAAAATGAGCTGCTGAAATTTAAACTGATTATCAGAATGGAAATGAAAGGGGATTGGACATTTTTGTTTCTTTTTTTTTTCTTTGAATTTGGATTGAAAAGATTTTAAAAGTGGCATGGCTGTTGGTATCAGACAGTCCAAAAAGAGGGGAAGTACGACCAGTGGAATACCATCACAGAAGTCAGAACACTTTGAACCCTGAAGAAGGCTGAAGACGCCTCCAGGAGCTACTTCTGTCAGCAAATACGAGGAAACTTCAGTTCACACAGGCTAGTATGAATACTAGTGTGTTGTAGAGAACTGAAACATAATAAAATGTACTCTGAGTTTAATTAGTGATACTATACTTCTTCATTGAATCTGATCTTGCCTTGAAACCTGCAAAAGAACATCTCCTGTATGAAATACCACCAGACTAAGGGGAATAAGTATTTTGCTATTGAAAGTTTGGTGGGAGAATTTCATCTTGAAATATATGATGAGTTAACATTAATTTCTCCAAAATGTCTGTGAAACTACTGAACCCATCTCTACTTCATCACTTACAGATGGTCGGCAAAGTAGCTGGAGGAAAAAGGGACTAGACAGCGTGAGGCTCGAAGTTTACATTCTCCTGTTAGTTAAAATAACTTCTTGTCTCTCTTTTATCAGATGTCTGACAGATTGGTGAATATTTTCTTTAGGCTGTTAGTGCCCACAAATTATGTGCTGTACACTAAAGCGCAAACACTAAAACCTGCCTAAAGGTTTTTTATTTGACAAGAAAAAATGTCTCCCAAAACAAAGGCTATAGATTTTGAGAGTTTTATTTGTTGATTTATTTCAAAAAGCGTGTCCTCTCTGAGGACTAGCAGTCACTTTAATCGCAGTCGT